>NC_089496.1:48139362-48799674 GCF_036850765.1 Saccopteryx bilineata
CAGAACCTTGGTAACTGTCCTGTAATCCAACCCCCTCCTCGCTTTCTCCTGGCTTCATGTAATCTTTACCTTCCCTCCTCAATTCTAAATGTATAGAAGAAACCGCAAAACTGTCCTTCTCTGGAGCACTTGAGATCTTGCTCCTGGCAACTGTTACCAGTTTGGCTCAAGGACTCTCTTATAAACATTCTCTACAGGTTTGAGTGTTTATGACACCACCGCCTTTAACCTCAGGACTGCACAGCTTGAAGCAGATGTATTCATGCAAACGCTTTCCGAAGACGTCAATCTTAGTGCCGCGCATTTATTTTGCTTCCTATTTCTCTACTTCTGTGCACACCTTTGAAAAAAATCTAAGGCAAATGATACCAACAAAAGACTCCAGCTGTCCTTGCAGAACACACAGCTCTGTGATAAATAAACCTATTTATTAATACATTTAAATATAATTAGATGCAATCAATTTAAATATAAATAATCAGAACAGTGGCTTCTCAGGATTTCCTGACCCCATATTACCGTCCCTGGCTTTGGACTTTGACAACATGGCTTGTCAGCTCAAAAGGAAAGAAAACAACCCAACCAATTAAAATAGTTAAAAGATTAACATCTTAATCCTAAGGGGCAATGTCAAACAGGTCACCATGCGGCTAACCCGTTAGAAAAACAGATAAATAAGCAACAACAACAAAAAAAAACAGATAAAGCAGCCCCAAGGAAACGCTTTCTTTCCAAATAGAAACTCATAGGATGGAAATACCATACTACACTGAGACTCGGAATTTAAGGACGATTCAACTTACACATGACCCAGAGGCAAAAAGGAAACATCTGCAAACCCTTCCTCCCCAAAGAAAATCATTGTGACCTCCATAGTCCTCATCGCAACATTGCCGAAATAGAAAAATCAGAAAACGTCCAGGGTTGAAATCCCTGAGGGACAGCACGACACCCCGGTACCTGTCTAAAGAATTCCTCCAGGAGTGACATGGTCCAGCGGTGATGGAGGTCCCACGCTTTGGCGGGATGGCTAATGTCAGCTGTGTGCAACATCAGGGACAATGCTTTTGGCTTTTCAATTCTGTAAACCCAAATGACGCAAACACGTGATGATCAAACTCTTAGGACCTCAATAGCAGTTAATTTTTTAAAAGCATTCATTCTCCCTGTCTCAACCCCCATTCCAGCTGAACTTGGGCAGGAAAGTGTCATGTCTTCAATGACAGGAATGTTCACTAGCCAGGTCTCCATGTCTACCCAGCTGGGCACTTCAAAAGCTCATTCGGAACTATTTACAGCAGGGGTCTCAAACTCGCGGCCCGCCGAACAATTTTGTGCGGCCCGCAGACTAATCCACGAAGTTCAAAATATTTTGGATAAAATTAAGTAAGCCTAGGGGCCTACTTGTATTTTTCATTTCTCTAGCATCCTAGCTAGATATTAGCTTAGTTAACAGCAGTTGTGATGCGAACTACAGTTTCTGGTCATTTTGTGACACTGAGTAAACTGCATGTACGATTGTGCCTGTTGTACTGATTTTTTTTTGTTTTCAACTGCAGTGAGAAAAGTGTTGCATAACAGTTGCCTTTTGTAGACCTAGTGCGGCCCGCCGAACGGCTGTGATCTTGCTCTGCAGCCCACATGCTGAGTTGAGTTTGAGACCCCTGATTTACAGAATGACAACCTCATTCAAAAAGACAAAAATCCAAGAGTCACTCATTGACTCTTATGTGTTGCTTCTGCATTGAGTCTACCTTTCTTTTAAATTCTAATTAGGGCAAATTATAACCCACGCTTTTATTTATTTCCACCCCAATAAGACTCTATGTGTGATATGTACAATTCTCATGCTCTCTCTTCCAAACATGCCCACTTTATGAGACCATTCAACAAAGTTCTCTGAATCAGGAGGCACACTTTAAAGGTTTAATGACACGGACAAGTTCCAGCTCAAACACCGATAGGGACACAGAGTCACGGGCCCACTCACGCTTCAGGCTGCTGCAGGGCAGTCTTCATCGCTTTGATTTGTTGGAAATGACAGGACATATCCGTGGCCATCACCATCTCAATTACCAAGGTCCGAAATTCCCTTTCGGGGACGCCCCACGGAGGAAGAAAGATGAAAAGTAAAAAATGGAAAGTAAAAATTAGTTTCTTCTGCCATATAGCTAGCCAAAATCAGTTCATTAGTTGTGACATTTCTAATCTAACTTGAACCTGAAACTGTCTCACAGGTCCCTAACCTGCTCATTTTTTGAAACCATTTTTTTCCTTCTATTTCTTCAAACTAGGTCATATTGATTGATCTTTTCAAGTTCACGGATTCTTTCCTCTGTCCTCTCCAACCTACTGTTAAGCCAGAGTAGTCAATTTTTTTTAATTTAAATTTTCGGTTCTAAAATTTGTTAGCTTTCTTTTATATTTTCATTTCGCTGGTTAAATGTTACTGTATTTTATCAGAAACATATTTTCCCTTACCTCACTGAGCATAAATATAGTAACTGCTTTAAAAGTCCTTGTCTGATAATTCCAACAATAGTTCACCTTGGAGACTGCATCTATTGACTATCCTTTCCCTTACAAATAAGTCACATTTCCTTCTCTTCATATAGCATTTAGATTGCCCCAGAATTGAGGTCTCCCCTTACTTGGTGCTCTCCTTTCTGGGGTTTCTAGCTCTCTGGCTATCAGCCCTGGCTGTCCCCATCCTGGTCTCTCTAACCAGAAAAGTAGTGAAGGTGTTTGTGCAAACATAGTATGGGCCAACTAGTGTTGTTGCCTTGGCTGAGACTGCCCGCAGAGGTAAGGTCACATAATGTCACCCTCACTTCATGCTGTCATATTCTCCAAATACAGACACTCCTTCAAAACTTGCCTATGTTTGGCCCTGGCCGGTTGGCTCAGTGGTAGAGCGTCGGCCTGGCGTGCGGGAGTCCCAGGTTTGATTCCCGGCCAGGGCACACAGGAGAAGCGCCCATCTGCTTCTCCACCCCTCTCCCTCTCCTTCCTCTCTGTCTCTCTCTTCCCCTCCCGCAGCCAAGGCTCCACTGGAGCAGCATTTGCCCGGGCACTGAGGATGGCTCCGTGGCCTCTGCCTCAGGCGCTAGAATGGCTCTGGTTGCGGCAGAGCGACACCCCAAGCTGGGCAGAGCATCACCCCCTGGTGGGCATGCCGGGTGGATCCCGGTTGGGCGCATGCGGGAGTCTGTCTGACTGCCTCCCCATTTCCAACTTTAAAGAAATACAAAAAAATAAAAATAAAAATAAAAAACTTGCCTATGTTTGTTCACTCTCTAGAGCCCTCAAGTCAATGGGGCTGCGCTTGTTTGTTTGTGTTTGTTCACAGTTCGTTGCTGTTATCTGCAGGAGGGCTGGCTATCAGCAGCCATCTGGCCTGCGGGGAGTGGGATGCCAAGTTATTCCACTCTGAAATGCAGTCCATGCCTGCTGATGCATTCCTTCATTCACAAAGGTCCTAAAAAGTCAAATGCACTGACGTGTCCAAACAAATTTACCAGATATTAAGAGTGCTTTCCTACAAAGACCTGGGATACTAAACATGTTATCTTTCGGTTCATGGATTTCTTCTGAGCAGCACACTCCAATCTCTCCTGCACATCTTCCTGGCCTCCACACCTCTCCCGTGTCCCAGTCTTACCTCCAGTCATCCTTGGAGAGGTTGACCAGAATATTCATCTCCTCATCCTCTTGAAGAAGGCGGTAAGTTGCACTTAAATGGTGATTTTCCAACACAGACCTATCATTGTACAGAATAGCTGGGTCAGACCTGCAAAGAAAGCCAGAGAGATGATTGAGGGGTGTTAAACAGTTGAGGTTTTGGGGGGTAACTCTTTCAAGTAGAATACACCATCTCTTTTTCCTGTGTTTAGCAATTACCTTTGCTCCCATGGCCATTTATATTAACAAAAAAAGGTAAAACTAACACTATAAATTATGCATCAATGTACGTAGGGCATTTTAACAGCAGTCTGTGGATATAAAACACATGCTATCCGATCTGAGTGTTCTCTGAAAGCTGGTCCATAATCAGACCTCAGTTATCTTTGCTAGCAGCGTCAAAGGGGACTTTTAAAAATGTGAGTCAAGGCCCTGGCTGGTTGGCTCAGTGGTAGAGCGTCGGCCTGACGTGCAGAGGTCCCGGGTTCGATTCCCGGCCAGGGCACACAGGAGAAGCGCCCATCTGCTTCTCCACCCCTCCCCCTCTCCTTCCTCTCTCTCTCTTCCCCTCCTGCAGCCAAGGCTCCATTGGAGCAAAGATGGCCCGGGCGCTGGGGATGGCTCCTTGGCCTCTGCCCCAGGCGCTAGAGTGGCTCTGGTTGTGACAGAGCGACGCCCCAGAGGGGCAGAGCATCGCCCCCTGGTGGGCAGAGTGTCGCCCCTGGTGGGCGTGCCGGGTGGATCCCGGTCGGGCGCATGTGGGAGTCTGTCTGACTGTCTATCCTGGTTTCCAGCTTCAGAAAAATATTAAAAAAAAAAAAAGTGAGTCAAGGCAAACTTCCTTATGTTTTCTAGATTAATTTTTTTATTAAATAAAAGAATTTAATTTACGATTAAATTCTTAGGCGATTAAATTACGATTAAATTCATGGGCGATTAGGTTGCCCATGGAGAATGGCCGACACGAGACATCCTAGCTCCCCATGCCCCGAGCCACTGAGCGGAGCAGAGACAAAGCCAGGGAGACTGGGAGGAGCGCCACCTGAGTGAGCCCCAGACATCAAATTATATAATTTACATATAATTCTCTGAACACCTGGAAGCTACGGTTCATAAGTCCCTCTGTGAGTAACTGATCGTAAAATTTCACCACACGGAGAACCCACACGTGGAAAATTGAGAGTGAAGAATGTAAAGGTTCTCTGATCACTGTTGTTCACTTTCTCAAAGACCATTCCGCAGCCGACTGACCACAAGCACAGAGCTGTATACTCTTCCAATATTCTTAACGAAACCTTAGGCTATGACAGTTTATCTGTTTCTCGTCAAGGACGCTGAGTCCCAGAGACGTAAAGTGACTTCACAGAGCCCTACAGTGGCCAAGACTCTGGTTTGAGACAAAGGCAAGATCTCTGACAGCTGGGCATTGCCTCCCCAAGATAACTTCCGCCTGTCATTGACCCGCTTGGAAACACATCTAGCATACCTTCAAAGCATTAGACTTAACACACCATCGAAGGACAAAGAAGCTGGTCAACCGTCTTGAATTTCTGAACAGGGGGTACACAGGCTGAAGTGCTTTAGATAAAGTTCTGATAGAGAAGGCTAGTACCTAAACTTCATCCCAAATCGCGCCTCACTGAACACACCGGAGTCCCCCCACTCCTACGGAGACGCAGCACAGGACATGCAGACCCTGAGGTGAACGGGCTGATCTATCTGCTACTGACTGACGTGTGTGTTGTAACATTAAGCTATGTTACAACTCCCATAATAAGTTTCGCTCGGCCTTGTGACTGGTTTTGACATTGCTCTGCAGCCAAAGATCCAGGTACAATTCTTCTCCCCACCTCTCTTCCCTCAGTGGGTGCTACTCTCTGCCCTCAGAGCAAAGGTTCCACTAAACAGGCCGCTCTGTGGAATTCCTGTGTTTTTTTTTCTTCTTCTTTTTTTTCTTTTTTTCTTTTTTCTGAAGCTGGAAACAGGGAGAGACAGACAGACTCCCACATGCGCCCGACCGGGATCCACCCGGCACGCCCACCAGGGGGTGACGCTCTGCCCACCAGGGGGCGATGCTCTGCCCATCCTGGGCGTCGCCATGTTGCGACCAGAGCCACTCTAGCACCTGAGGCAGAGGCCACAGAGCCATCCCCAGCGCCCGGGCCATCTTTGCTCCAATGGAGCCTTGGCTGCGGGAGGGGAAGAGAGAGACAGAGAGGAAGGAGAGGGGGAGGGGTGGAGAAGCAAATAGGCACTTCTCCTGTGTGCCCTGGCCGGGAATCGAACCCGGGTCCTCCGCACGCCAGGCTGACGCTCTACCACTGAGCCAACCGGCCAGGGCAAATTCCTGTGTTTAAAGACCTTGCAACCCAACCACAAGAGGCTGCTTCGCAGCAGCCGGGACTGTTCCGTGTGAGGAGGAGGAGGGAGGTAGAAAACGAAGCAAATGGCTTAAGTGTCTTTGGCCGCTTCCATTCTGTCCAAGTCCCCCTTCCGAACACAGATCAGAGGACACTATCGTCTTCTGTGTGCCCCACAATTAAGCGTTGGGTTCATTAAGGACACGTCAACTGATTTATGAACGCAGCCTATCTGAACTGTGCACCTGCTCATTCAAGTGAAATCAGCAACAGTTTATTAGGCGTTAAACTCGCCCCTCCCCGCTGAGTTCTTTCTCTTTGCCTTGTCACCTCTCCCCAGATTCTAGCTTCCTGCGGCTCCCGTGTCAGGCCTAGCGAACCCTCCGGTCAGATCCTCCCCAGTTCCGCCTCTCTGTCTGAAGAGAAGGCAAGTTCTGAGTCCCGGAGAGGGGAGATGAGGTTTCACCCTAACTGCAAACGACCACGGCTGGTACGGCCTGCCTGGGGTTCCGTGCTGAGGGGAATACTAAGGGTAAATCTGCAGCTAGTAAGAAAAAGAAATACTCAGAATTGATTAGTGATGTCCGTGGCAGTCAGAGGTTCAGGGTGGATCTCTGGGACCCGTATTTAATACCCCCCAGAGGTCTGCGTTGACCTGTGCAGTATGCGAGGGAGGGCGATTAGGTTGCCCATGGAGAATGGCCGACACGAGACATCCTAGCTCCCCATGCCCCGAGCCACTGAGCGGAGCAGAGACAAAGCCAGGGAGACTGGGAGGAGCGCCACCTGAGTGAGCCCCAGACATCAGAGGGTGAGGAGGCTCGGTTATCACTCATGTCAACAAAAACACTCCCAGCCCTGCCCCCCCCCCACTGACTCAGTCCACAGGGCACCTGTGCCTCGCTGTACAGTGTCCCGTCTCCTATGACAAACAGAGCGTGCACAGTACATATATAAATGACAGCCAGCTAGCATTGGAAAAGAGAGAACAAGGATCTCCGTATCAGGTGTGAATAAAGCACGAGAGTTCGGAGCAGAGGGCTTCTGACCCTCTACGTCTCGATCGACGCGGACCAGGCTGATCCCTGGTTTAAAATTTCATTTTTCCGGTAACTCAGAATAGAGCCACCACGCAAAAGAAAGGCGGCCACGCCTTCCTGGCTCATAGAACTCTCTCCCTGCCCCCTCTCGTCTCTTCCGCAAACACTTCAGCGTCCTCACCGGGTCTGAATGTGGAAATTGTTGGTGGTTCCGGTGTGCTCGTAGTCGTGGATGGCAGCTGAGAAGATTATAGCAAAAATCTCCAGCTCCGTCAGCCAGTTCTGAAAGAGAGATTACGGAGCAGTTAGATAATCTGTCCCTTCCCCTGTCTTCCGCTTGCCGACGACACACCCACGTCACCGCCTCCCAGCCCTGCAGCTGGCGAGCGACTGCAAGGCATGTTTTCGTGTGGACAGAAATGGTTTTCCTCTTCTGAAAGGAGACCGGGGGATACGAGATCTGAACACGGCATGCCCAGCGAGGCTGGAAAAGCTAAACAGTAGTTTTATCTTTTTTCAAGAACACACACACACACACACAATAATATGCAGTCATTAAAAGCCCTTGTTGAGTTCTCTCTCAAATTCCAAATGAAGTTCCTACGTAGACACGGGAAAAAAAGATTTAAAACTTCAATACAATACCAAGACCTAAGTGTAACAGAAAACCTGATGTGGACAGGTAGAGAGAGAGAGAGACAGAAGGGTAACACCTGGCCTCCCACGTTGTGCTTGCTCGAGTTTGGAGACTCGCCCCATCCATGCCACCCAAACGGGCTGCAGTCCAGTGGTCCTCAGAGCGTGCTCCCGGGACCAGCCATGTGAGCATCACCCGGGTTACAAGCCACCGAGATACCTCGGATGCGTGCTCGAGTCCGAGAGCCACGCTGGGCTTGGAGCTGCCCCGACTGACTTCCGTCTGAGAGACCCCACAGAGTCACTGAAGCTTCCCCGTCCCTCTGTACACCATGCTGCCCAGTGTCCACGTGACAGACCATCCATGGCTCTGAGTGACCCCTCAGGTACCCTCTGCTCGCTTTTGTTACTAATGCAGCTGATGCTTATAAGTGTCAGTGCGGTTCATCCCAAATCCGGTTTTGGCCAACTGCACTGTTATCACAATCATGCAATTAAAAATGACCTAAGCCAATAAAATATGAACAAAAATGGAGTTGTTGTGTCCATAGAACCGAAGTGCAAATGCTACAGTCAGTCACTAAAACACTGCTGTCAAAATAGGGACGACAACTTGGAGAGAGTGGAAAACAATGATAAACATTCAGAGAGATTCCACACTCGAGTTTATTTCACGAGTGTCTCAGTTCCTATTTCACTTGAAAGCAATGAAACTATATAGAAATCTCAGGGGCAGGTTTAATGCAAAACACAGCTGAGAACCCAGACCAGCAGAATTCAGAAAGCAGCTTGGGGTCTGAATTAAGGATTGGTAAATATATATATTTATTTAATGTGATTTAAAAGATGAGCAGGTCATTTTTGGGGGGGGGGGTGTTCAGAAAACTGAAGCTGTAAACCCTATCCTGAAAGCAGCCACGGGCCTCCTCTTCGGGTCTCACTTTGTGTTAGGCCTATTTACTCATAAAAACCCATGCGGTCCACACAACCCCATCAGGTGGCACCGTGAGCTTTGTGTAGGTGAGGTCGCTGAGGCTGGAGAGGTGCGGTGACTTCCCCAAGGTCCCACAGCTGGTGGTGTGACAAGCCACACACTGTCACTCCAGAGTTCCTGCTCCTGTTCTCTAAGCCATGTTTCCTCTTGGTGCGCGTGTCTACTCAGCTTTGCATAAAACGATATAGGGTTAACCTTATATCACTCATTTTCTTGATATCTTCCATACATACATTTTTTTTCATGTCTCCTTCCCTACACCCATCCTCACCCGGCCGCCCTGACTCCCACCCCCCACCCCACCCCTCTCCGAGCTCCTGCAACGTGCATTTAACACTTTAAAATAAGGTTATGAATGGGAGACAGTGTACCAGCTAAACAAATCTGAAGCCCAGAGCGTCAGCCCAGCCCGAGGATGTCTGAAGAACTACATAATTACAGTTCTCACATCACAAATATCAGCATATAAATATCCCTCCCTTGCCCAGATATACTAAGGAGATCCTCTCTTAGGTGTAACCTTCTTCTAGTAGGCACCCAAAACAACAAATGATTATAAACAGGCATTCCGCAGAAGAATAAAACCATGGCCTTTAAATGTCACCGTAACACCCCGGCCTTTCAACAAACCCTGTGACTGCCTCGAATCAGTCTTGCTGTTTAGGGATAAGAGAAAGGAGAGATGGTATCTGGCAGAAGAATAAGAGTAGGAGAGGGGGAAGGAAGGGAGGGAGGGAGGGAGGGAGGGAGGGAGGGAGGGAGGGAGGAAGGAAGGAAGGAAGGAAGGAAGGAAGGAAGGAAGGAAGGAAGGAAAGGAGGGGGAGGGAGGGAGGGAGGGAGGGAGGGAGGGAGGGCAGGCATTAGCAAAATTCATTTCCTTCTCAGACTTGGCTGTCTCCCTCTTGAACCTAGCAAGGGATGGTGGCATTCTTCTCACACTACTTCTGCCACACCTGTTGTCCTTTAAGGACTACATGGGCCCACCTGGAGAATCCAGGCTACTCTCCCTAAGTTAAGCTTCTCCGATTAGTAACCTTCACCGTATCTGCGGAATCCCCTTTGCCATCTAATGTAACATATTAACAAGTGCAACAATTCATAAGAAGCCAAACATCGTGGGGCCCAAATTCGGCTTGAAAACCCTAATAAAAATCAGCACTCTTTAAAAAGGACACCATTTAGAGACGTCCTTAGTGTTTTTCCTTACATGATGATGTCATTTATGATCAAAAGAACAAGATGCACAGCTTTTCTTCCCTAAAAAAAAAAAAGTGAAAGAACAGGAACGGCACCTTGGCTGAAAAGAGCAACGCAAGGGGCTAAGGGGAGAGCTTCAGAGTTTGGACTCGTCTGACCTAAATCCAAAGCAGACAGGAGGTTGGAGTGTGATTCCCACCGATGCAATCAACAACCCTTCAATCAATGCTGTTCAAGGATTGTCCCTCAGAAGTGAGTGGAACACATCTGAGAGGACTCAGCGACTTCCAGGCACCTGGGTTAAGTAGTCATGAGGAACGCACACAGACGACAGTGAGTTGCTGCCACAGGGGTCCAGGCATCACCGTGCCAACAAGATGCTCTGATTCCCTGCGTGTCTTATACAGTTTATAAGACGGAAGTGATTTCAAGCACTTCCCCCCTCTGGGTTTGTAATGAAAGGTTAGAGTTACAATACGCTCTCCATTCATCAGACCGCTCCCCTCTGCTTCTGTAAGCTTGCAGCAGAAGAAGTTTGTTTTGAATTGCATTTCCGAGGGGGGAGGGTGGGAAGCAGTTTCTATATTTAAGGCTTATTCTGAATACAGCCTGAACTGATCATGAAAATTCAATGGCAAATAAGCTCACTTAAGAACAGCATGCAGTACACCATCACGATCACTGGCTGCTGGGATATAACATTTACGTTAATGATAACTTGCATTAGCATAAATGCTTGGGAGTTTTTCTTGAGGGCTAAAGAAAAAAAAAAAAGAAAGAAAAGCTGTGTATATAATCCACCGTTCTATCTCCATAGCACACGACACAGTAGGCACTCACTAAATATATGTTGGACGGAGAAGTCCAAAGTACACGTTCACATCTGCTTTGATCCTCACCACAATACTCCGAAGTATATCCCAGGAGGTTACTGCGGTGTAAGAATTCCAGGGGCTTTTCTGCCACAGGCATTGGAGAAGCATGGTGAAATATTTAAGTGCATGGCGTTAGAAGTCAGACCTGGGACCGAATCCTGGCTCTGCCACTCACTGTCTGTGGTGCCGCCATGACGAAATGCCACCGCTGAGGAGGTTTAACCCACAGACATTTTATTCTCTCACCGTTCCGGAGGCTGGAAGTGCAAGGCCAAGGTGTGGGCAGGGCTGGTCTGCGGACAGAGCGGCCTTTCCAGCTCGCAGATGGCCACCTCCTCATGGCCCTCACGTGGTCTGCCCCGTGCACGCACGTGTCTGTGTCCTCACCTCCTCTTTTTATAAGGACACCGGTCATACTGGGTTAGGAACCACCACTAACTATGACACTCGCTCTGTTTCTGGCAGAAACCCTTTATCACGTTAAACAGGTTCCCTTCGTGGTGCTTCTATAGTTCTTTAAATAATACTTTCAAGAAATCAGCTCTGTGCCTGACCTGTGGTGGGGCAGTGGATAAAGCGTCTACCTGGAACGCAGAGGTCGCTGGTTTGAAACCCTGGACTAGCCTGGTCAAGGCACATGTGGGAGTTGATGCTTCCTGCTCCTCCCCTTTTCTCTCTTTCTCTGTCTCTCTCTCTCTCTCCCCCCTCTCTAAAATAAATAAATAAATAAATAAATAAATAAATTTTTTTAAAAAAAGAAATAGCTTTATAATAAAAAAAGAACTGAAGGATGGTGAGAGGTTTGGGGGAAATCTTGCAAAGGGTTATCAACAACTCGTAACTGTTGAGCTTTCTTTATGAGGCAGACAGAGCACTTCACACTTTTCATACTTTCTTCCTGTCCCAGTACTTCAACAAGATAGACTATTTTTCACCATTCTGGAAATGAGGAAATCCTGACTCAGAGACTCAAGCAATGTATCATAGGTCACAGAATCTCATAAGTAATTAAACTGGGACTTCTATCCAACTACATCTAGCTTCAAAGCCCACCCTCCTTCCACTCTACCCCATTTTTAATTCAGTGACATATTAGGCCACCTCATTCAACATGCCCCCCCCCTCCGCTGCAAAGATAACGAATGTGAACAGGGCGTGGGGATAGTGAATAACCACACCCAAGGACTGTCTTAATCCTGATGCCAATTCTGAAGATTTCAAAGTGAAAGGTCATAGAGACCGACCATAGAGACCTAGCTGTCTGTGTAATGCTTGAGCGCCCACCCGCACTCACCGCGACCCCTGTCTTGTAGAGGAGGTAATGCACCGTCTGTGTGACGTCGGCGGCGTGCATTAAATTGTGGTAAGGATTTTTATGCTTGCTGTACCCCACTTCCAGGGCCTCCACAAATGAGACGAGAGCAGAGATGGGAATCTGAAACAGAAGAGCAAGGTTAATGGGCTGGCCATTTTCACAGGATCACCTCAGAGGTATCCCAAAGGGCAGAAGGGTGTGTGTGCATGTATTTCTCAAGCAAAGGGTCCAGTCTTTTGTTCCTTGAGAAACAAATGAGCACGTGCTGTGCAGTGCATCTCATTTATTTGTGACAAAGTATCAAGTACAATGAGATCCTAAGTCTTTAATGATTGCAAAACACAGGCTGCCACCTCCTAGAAAAATGTGTCCTTTAGGAAAAGTGATCGTATGTACTTAGGACCCACAAAAACCTGCCATCGCCAGAGACAAGATGGCGCTGGAGTAGGCGAACGTACCAGCATCTACCTCCCAGAACCAATGTGGATTACAAACTAATTTTATGAACTATCAACTGGAAAAACCAACTTTGGACTAAACTAAAAGGACTGTTCAACCCAGGAACGCTGAAGAAGCCACCCAGAGACTGGTAGGAAAAGCGGAAACACGGAGAGGGCTGCCCAGCTTCTCGGAGCAAACGGCAGCAGGGAGAGACTCGCGTGGCGGGAAGTGAGTTTAGCAGAGTGGAAAGGGCCCTGAGCCCCAGGAACAAAGCCCCAGCCTGCAGCCCCAGAGCCCAGAAGAAGCATAAGGACAGTATTTAGCTGGAAACAAGTCAGGATACTGTTTGTGAGAGAGTCTGATTTCTCAGACCTAGGATCCTTCTTAAAGGGACCACGCAGAACATCTCTCTCACAAACACTCACCCGGGGCTCCTGGAGACGGAGGGAGAGGGGAGAGAACCACAGTAACAGGAAGAGAGTGCAATCTAGGAGGCATAGGGAGAAACATTTTTGGGAGATAGCCACTCTAACCCCTGGGACAAGTCACTCCCCAAAGCTGAAGTGAATATTTCCCCCGGAAACAGCAATACCAGCAAAGGGAAGCAGGAGAGCAGCCAAACAAGCTCCCCCGCGGCATTCAGAGCGGAGTCGCATAGAAGGAGGGAGCTTTCGGGTCTACGGTAGTGAGCCTTAGGGTCCGAGCTGCAACGCCCCCACCCACACGGCTGAGGGCGCACCGGAGAGCGGGCGGCAGCGGGAGACAAAAGCGCGGTTCTGCTGGCAGGGGCGGAAGCCGGCTGGCCACCAGTGGGCTCAGGTGTGAGCTCAATCTTGCCCGGCTAGGGAGAAGGGGGCGTGCAAAAGCGGCTAAGCTCAGCTGCCGGCAGCCTGTAATCCAGCCTCCGGGAGAAGGGCGGGAAACCCAGAAAGGGTAGAAACCAGCCCCGGAGCAAGGGCAGAGGAGCACATCCCTGCCCGGCCTGTGCAACCCAGGCTTGCGGTCTGACTTGGTAGCAGGCTCCTCCCGCGGGGGTGGAGCCAAAAGCCCAGAAGAGGCGGAGTTCCGCTACGAAGCTGAGCTTGGGCACACAGCCTTTCCTGGTGGTAGAGCCAAGGCTAGCAGCTGTTCCTTGAGTGGGATCATCCTGCAAAGGCAGGGCGAAAGCTCGGAAACAGGCGGAGACCCGCAGCTGAGCAAAGGTGCTCGCCAGTGCCCTCACGACCGAGCATAACATCACACACGGGGCAAAGGCCAAGGCCACCAACCCTTGTGCACCCGAGCACGTAATCACAGCCACTCTCGTGAAGAGAAAATGCGGAGGCAGAGAAATACAACACAAATAAACCAAGAGAAATCCCCAGAAAAGGACCTAAGTGAATCAGATATAACCAAATTACCAGATGCAGAGTTTAAAATAATGATTGTTAGGATGCTCAAAGATATTAGAACCACCATAGATGGCCATTACGAAAACCTAAATAAAGAGATAACAAATATAAAAAAGGACATTGAAATAATAAAAAGAATCAGACAGAAATGACAAATACAATATCTGAAATAAAGAATACAACGGAAGGAATTAAAAGCAGGATGGATGAAGCAGAGAATCGAATCAGTGAGTTAGAGGACACAATAAATAAAGGCATGAAAGCAGAGCAGAAAAAAGAAAAGAGACTCAAAAAGTCTGAGGAAACTCTAAGAGAGCTCTGTGACAACATGAAGAGAAATAACATCCGCATCATAGGGGTTCCTGAAGAAGAAGAGAAAGAACAAGGGATAGAGACTTTGTTCAAACATATTATAGCAGAAAACTTCCCCCAATTAAGGCAGGAAAATATTTCACATGTTCAGGAAGCACAGAGAACTCCATTAAGGAGAAATCCAAAGAAACCAACACCAAGACACATCATAATTAAATTACCAAAGCTAAATGATAAAGAGAAAATATTAAAAGCTGCTAGAGAAAAAAAGACAATCACCTACAAAGGAGCCCCCATAAGGATGACTTCTGACTTCTCAACAGAAACACTTGAGGCCAGAAGGGAATGGCAAGAAATATTCAAAGTAATGCAGAACAAGAACCTACAACCAAGACTACTTTATCCAGCAAGGCTATCATTTAAAATTGAAGGAGAAATAAAAAGCTTTACAGACAAAAAAAAAACTAAAGGATTTCACTACAACCAAACCAAGGCTGCAAGAAATGCTAAGGGACCTGTTGTAAACAGATCAAAGGAAAAAAAGAATATAGCAAAAGAGAAAAACAGTTTTAAAGAAAAAAAATGGCAATAAACAATTACATATCAGTAATAACCTTAAATGTTAATGGATTAAATGATCCGATCAAGAGACATAGGGTAGCTGCGTGGATAAGAAAACAGGACCCATACATATGCTGTCTACAAGAGACACACCTTAAATCAAAAGATGCACACAGACTGAAGATAAAAGGATGGAAAAAAATATTTCACGCAAATGGAAATGAAAAAAAAGCTGGGGTAGCAATACTTATATCAGACAAAATGGACTTTAGAACAAAGAGCATAGTTAGAGATAAAGAAGGTCACTACATAATGATAAAGGGAGCAATACAAAAGGAAGATATAACCATTATAAATATCTACGCACCTAATATAGGAGCACCTAAATATATAAAGCAGACTTTGATAGACTTAAAGGGCGAGATCAACAGCAATACTATAATAGTAGGAGATTTCAATACCCCATTAACATCATTAGATAGGTCCTCAAGAAAGAAAATTAACAAAGAAACAGCAGACTTAAAGGACATATTAGATGAACTCGATTTATAGATATCTTCAGAACCTTTCACCCTAAAAGAGCAGAATATACATTCTTTTCAAGCGCTCATGGGACATTCTCTAGAATAGACCACATGTTAGGGCACAAAAGCGGGCTCAACAAATTTAAGAAGATTGAAATCATATCGAACACTTTCTCTGATCACAATGGCATTAAACTAGAAATCAACCACAATAGAAAAATTGAAAAACATTCAAACACTTGGAAACTAAATAGCACGTTATTAAACAATGAATGGGTTAACATTGAGATCAAAGAAGAAATTAAAAAATTCCTAGAAACAAACGATAATGAGCATACATCAACTCAAAATTTATGGGACACAGCAAAAGCAGTCCTGAGAGGGAAGTTTATAGCATTACAGGCATACCTCAAGAAGCTAGAAAAAGCTCAAATTAACAACTTAACCGTGCATCTAAAAGAACTAGAAAAAGAACAGCAAGTAAAGCCCAGAGCTAGTAGAAGGAAGGAAATAATAAAGATCAGAGCAGAAATAAGTGACATAGAGGCTAAAGAAACAATACAGAGGATCAATGAAACCAGGAGCTGGTTCTTTGAAAAGGTAAACAAGATCGATGAACCTTTAACAAGACTCACCAAGAAAAAAAGAGAGAGGACTCAAATAAATAAAATTAGAAACGAGAGTGGAGAAATAACAACTGACACAACAGAAATACAAAATATTGTAAGAAAATACTATGAAGAACTGTACGCCAAAAAACTAGACAACCTAGATGAAATGGACAAATTCCTTGAATCATATAATCTTCCAAAAATCAATCTGGAAGAATCAGAAAACCTAAACAGACCAATTACAACAAATGAGATTAAAACAGCTATCAAAAAACTCCCAAAAAAGAAAAGTCCTGGGCCTGATGGCTTCACAAGTGAATTCTACCAAATATTCAAAGAAGAACTAACTCCTATCCTTCTCAAGCTATTTCAAAAAATTCAAGAGGAAGGAAGACTTCCAAACTCCTTTTATGAGGCGAGCATAATTCTGATTCCAAAACCAGGCAAAGACAACACAAAAAAAGAAAATTATAGGCCAATATCCCTGATGAACTTAGATGCAAAAATCCTCAATAAAATATTAGCAAACCGGATCCAGCAATATATGGAAAAAATCATACACCATGATCAAGTAGGATTTATTCTTGGGAGGCAAGGCTGGTACAATATTCGCAAATCAATCAATGTGATTCATCACATAAACAAAAGAAAGGAGAAAAACCACATGATAATTTCAATAGATGCAGAAAAAGCATTTGATAAAGTCCAGCACCCATTCATGATCAAAACTCTCAGCAAAGTGGGAATACAGGGAACATACCTCAACATGATAAAGGCCATCTATGACAAACCCACAGCCAACATAATACTCAATGGGCAAAAATTAAAAGCTATCCCCTTAAGATCAGGAACAAGGCAGGGTTGCCCCCTTTCACCACTCTTATTCAACATAGTTCTGGAAGTCCTCGCCACAGCAATCAGACAAGAAAAAGAAATAAAAGGCATCCAAATTGGAAAAGAAGAAGTAAAACTATCATTATTTGCAGATGACATGATATTGTATATAGAAAACCCTAAAGTTTCAGTCAAAAAACTACTAGACCTGATAAAAGAATTTGGCAAGGTGGCAGGATATAAAATCAATACTCAGAAATCAGAGGCATTTTTATACACTAATAATGAACTGTCAGAAAGAGAAATCAGGGAATCAATCCCCTTTACCATTGCAACCAAAAAAATAAAGTACCTAGGAATAAATCTAACCAAGGAGATTAAAGACTTGTACTCAGAAAATTATAAAACATTGATAAAAGAAATCAGGGAAGATACGAATAAGTGGAGGCATATACCGTGCTCATGGTTAGGAAGAATAAACATCATTAAAATGTCTATATTACCCAAAGCAATTTATAAATTCAATGCAATACCAATGAAAATACCAATGACTTACTTCAAAGACATAGAACACATAATCCAAAAATTTATATGGAACCAAAAAAGAACACGAATAGCCTCAGCAATCCTGAAAAGGAAGAAAAAAGCGGGAGGTATCACACTTCCAGATATCAAGTTATATTATAAGGCCATTGTACTCAAAACAGCATGGTACTGGCATAAGAACAGGCACATAGATCAATGGAACAGAACAGAGAACTCAGAAATAAACCCACAGCTCTATGGACAACTGATATTTGACAAAGGAGGTAAGACAATACAATGGAGTAAAGACAGCCTCTTCAACAAATGGTGTTGGGAAAACTGGACAGCTACCTGCAAAAAAATGAAACTAGACCACCAACTTACACCACTCACAAAAATAAACTCAAAATGGATAAAAGACTTGAATGTAAGCCATGAAACCATAAGCATTTTAGAAGAAAACATAGGCAGTAAGCTCTCTGACATCTCTCGCAGCAATATATTTGCTGATTTGTCTCCACAGGCAAGTGAAATAAAAGGCAGGATAAACAAATGGGACTTTATCAAACTAAAAAGCTTCTGCACAGCTAAAGACAATAAGAACAGAATAAAAAGACAAACTACACAATGGGAGAATATATTTGACATAGCGTCTGATAAGGGGTTAATAACCAAAATTTATAAAGAACTTGTAAAACTTAATACCAGGAAGACAAACAATCCAATCCAAAAATGGGCAAAAGAAATGAATAGACATTTCTCCAAAGAGGACACACAGATGGCCAATAGGCATATGAAAAAATGTTCAACATCATTAATGATTAGAGAAATGCAAATTAAAACCACAATGAGATATCACCTCACACCAGTCAGAATGGCGCTCATCAATAAAACAACACAGAATAAGTGCTGGCGAGGATGTGGAGAAAAGGGAACCCTCCTGCACTGCTGGTGGGAATGCAGACTGGTGCAGCCACTGTGGAAAACAGTATGGAGATACCTCAAGAAATTAAAAATCGAACTGCCTTTTAACCCAGCTATACCACTGTTAGGAATATACCCCAAGAGCACCATAGCACTGTTTGAAAAGAAGAAATGCACCCCCATGTTTATGGCAGCATTGTTCACAATAGCAAAGATTTGGAAACAGCCCAAGTGTCCATCAGAGGATGATTGGATTAAAAAGCTTTGGTATATATATACTATGGAATACTACTCAGCCATAAGAAATGATGACATAGGATCTTTTACAACAACATGGATGGGCCTTGATAACATTATACTGAGTGAAAGAAGTAAATCAGAAAAAACTAAGAACTCTATGTTTCCACATATAGGTGGGACATAAAGATGAGACTCAGAGACATGAACAACAGTGTTGGGGTTACAGGGTGGGGGGAGGAGAGGGAGGGGGTTGGGGGAGGGGAGGGGCACAAAGATCATGGCTTTTCAGCATTGGCCATATTCCCCCCTTAATCTATAGACAGACAGCAAATATCTATGTATGGTGTTCCCACTATAAAGACTGCTGTCTTAGGGACAAATGCTGACAAACTATTTCAGCAGTTCCTCCTTCTTCAAAGACTTATATGTAAACATAGAGCTCCATGTTTCATAGGACATACTCAAGCTCACTCCATGCTTCCTGGTGCTTTAGCACAAGGGAATGCCCCCCCTCTTTTTTCTTTTTTTTTGTATTTTTTTTTGTATTTTTTCTTTTATTTATTTATTTTTTGTATATTTCTGAGGATGGGGATGGGGAGGCAAGCAGACAGACTCCTGCATGCGCCTGACTAGGATCCACCTGGCATGCCTACCGGGGGGAATGCTCTGCCCATCTGGGATGTTGCTCTGTTACAACCGGAGTCATTCTAGCAACTAGGGCGGAGGCCATGGGGCCATCCTTAGTGCCCAGGGTGGATTTGCTCCGGTGGAGCCTTGGCTGTGGGCGGGAGGAGAGGGACCGGGAGGGGGGGAGAGGGGGAGGGGTGGAGAGGTAGATGGGCGCTTCTCCTGTGTGCTCTGGCCGGGAATCGAACCCGGGAATCCTGCACACCAGGCCAATGACTCCGACGGGTCTACCATATCATGCTTTTTACTTAAAAAAAAAAAAAAATTTACATTTCTTTTGAAAGCTGATGAACAGGAGACACCAAATCTACCTTCTTTATTAGATCTAGCTAATAACACTGTTCTGTCTTTTTTCCAAATAGCTCCAGATATATGGAAAAGATGTATATAGGCGGATGGGGATCCTCAAACCCCTCAGCGAGATCTTCTGAGAATGGCTTTTAAGATACCTAGAGGCAGAAAAAGCCCAATAGAGATCAGGAGGAACTACCAGCTTTTAGGATACACCCTTAAAGGCTCCAGCACCCCAAAGGGGTCTCATAGGATGCCATCTGGGTCCTGCTTCAATAGTGGAAAGGAAGGTCATTGAGCTAAAGCCTGCCAGGCTTACACACCTCTGCTGTGAGGAAACAGGGACACTGGAAGGTGGGCTTCCCCCTCGCTCCTCTAAGGGAGGGTTCAGTCTCTTCCAGGCCTGCTCCAGCCACCTATGACCTAACCTTGCCCAGAATGCTGGGGTTTGCCACTGAAGGCTGAAGGTGCCCAGGGCCGTCGACCCCATCTACGACACTGTGGACGAGCTTAGGGTATTTCTTCCAAGAAGCAGGTAAATTCTTCTCTCATTTGCACAAGGGCCACTTAACTATGTTTTGCCTGAATAGTCAGGTTCTTTATTCTTCCCTCAAAGATCTCTGTTGTGGGTGTTGATAGTCCTATTTTCTGCTGCTTTGCTTAATATATAGTGTTTCCTTTATTCCTCCTACCTCAATGCCCCACTCATATTTCAGGCTGGGACCTACTCTTAATTTAGAGCTCTCTTTTCTCCTTTTGCCAACTTGTATTATGAATTTACCTTTGCCACCCAGCTTAGTGTATCCCAAGGTCCTCTTTACCAGGCCACAGTCACAGAGCTCCAGGGAAAAGCAACCTGGTCTCAACTATCCAGGCAGAGGAGAACAGAAGCTCCATATCCACGCATGCTGCAAATGGCTTTTTCCAGTCTACCTGAATCATTACCAGCTAGAAGCAGCGGTCATTGGGACTTGGACATGAGCTGCAAAGTATAGAATGGTGACAACAATTCCAGTGCCATACGGACTTTTCCTGTGGGGAACTTTCCTGGACTCCTGCTCCCTGTGACAGCTCCTAACAGACTGAACTGTGGTTGGGTTGCATTTTTCAGGGATTTGGCATGGTGAGGGGGCCAACTTGGACTTGGGGAACATGTTAAGGACACTACTCATTTATGGATTCTTGCTGTATTGGCCAAGAGTTTGCTTAAAGGCTTTTAATCACTGTAAAAAAAATAGAGGACTAGATGAAGAAGATGGGGCACATATACACCATGATATATTATTCAGCTAGGAGAAATGGTGACATTGGATCACTTATAGCGGAATGGTGGAGTCTTGGTAGCATTGTGCGGAGTGAAATAAGCGAATCAGAAAAAAACAGGAACTGCAGGATTCCATACATTAGTGGGACATAAAAGCGAGACTGAGAGGCATGAACAGGAGTGTGGAGGCTATGGGGGGTGGGGGGAGGGAAGGAGGGAGAGGGGGAGGGAGAGGGGAGGGGAGGGGAGGGGTACAGAGAGAACTGGATGGAGGGTGGCAGAGGACGATCTCTCTTTGGGTGATGGGTATGCAACATAACTAAATGACAAGATAACCTGGAAATGTTTTCTTTGAATGTATGTACCCTGATTTATTGATGTCACCCCATTAAAATAAAAATTTATTTATATATATAAAAAAAAACAAAAAAAAAAACCTGCCATCGTCTGTCATATATGGGATCAGAAACAACCTGTGCTCTTGTGTCTATTACCTGACAATTTATTGTAGGTGTCTTGCAATTTGGAATAGTATTTTCGATTAGCCTAATTGCTTTTCTGTCTCGAATACATATAACATTCTTTTTCTGTGTCGCAGACAGAGAAGGACAATTACAAAGTGTCTGTAGAAAATAAGAGAACCCTTAAAACAATCATGTGTGTCCAGTTTTCTGGACCAATGCCTTGGTCTGGGGTACATTATCAAGTTCAAGGCTGGGGGAAAGGAAGGTGTGTGTGCTCCAGGAGACAAAAGATCACGTTAATAAGAAGAAATAAGGAAAACTCTCCTGCGATGCTTGGTGGGAGTCCATGACATGCTCTTCCCGGGGAACAGTCTTTCATTCTTCGACTTTAAAATGTTAAATGTTGGCATTCCAATGTCAGAGGTAAATCTTCCATTTTGATAATGAAGCTCTAAGAATCCCAGGTGCTTGGGGCTGTTGGTGAGAGATCTCTGGACCCCTAAAAAGCCAGGTGAAGTTCGGGGTGTGCACGGAGCTTTGCTCTGAGAAAGTGTCTCAGGCATTTGCCGGGTTTTTCCAACAGGCTTCTGGTGCAGAAGAACTTAAGGACCACTGCCATAAAGTATTCGTGATTAAGTAAGAAACACACCTCCACCAGGCGACCTGCAGCACCCAGCCCGACCTCCAACACTGAGAACAATTCATGCTCTTTACTGTGAGCTGAAGAACTCATCTGAAGCATGAATGGCTGGGCAATACCGACGATCTGTCACAGATGATAAGTGAGAGGGTCTGTCTGCACTAGAGTCAAGTGGTGGGAGAAAGAGTTTGCAGAGACAGCCGCGCATTCTGTCTCCATCGCTGTCTCCATCACTGTCTCCATTGCTGACTCCATCACTGTCTCCGTGCTGCTGGTAGGAGATCGCACATGAATCAGGCTGAAACGTGATCAGTGGGCAGAGCCGCTGGGAGCTCTGCTTGTTCAGGATCTGGGTAATGCTTCTAGGAAGACCGGGATCTAAATGCATGGCTCCCACTTCCCCTCCCCCAGGCCGGGGACTATGGAACAGTTCCCGCCATAGAGGAATTCATGGCAGCAACGGTCTGGACGAAGCATCCCAAGTCACCAGTTTTGGGTCTATAGTAAAGCGATTCTCTTGCCCTTAGCTGCCGAGTCATGCAAGGATAGATCAATGTTTCGTTTTGTTTTGTTTTGTTTTGTTTTGTTTTTAATTAGGCACTGACCTTGAAACGGCTGATCAGATCATAGCGCGTGAGTAATTCATAGAAAATGAATTTCAGTGCATGGTCCCCGCTGGCTTCATTGAGGGAAAAGACATCAAAAGACCACTTGTCCACATCCTGCAGGACCGAGCAGGGAGAAAGAACACATTAGCCCACAACTGCTTACACTACTACTGATTTCTCCCTGGGGAGTCAACCTGCAGCCCTGACCCGGGATTACACAGCCCAAGACTCTAATGCCCTTTCTACCCGCAAACTTTTTCCAATCTGGCAGAAACACACACGACATAGAACACAAAATAGTGTCGCTTCTGCCCAAACTGCTGAGCTGAACCCAAGGAGAAAGCCTTCATTTCATGGGTCAGAAGGATGTCACTGCTTCCAGAGTCACTGATCTGGGGACCTGGTCCTCAAATATATACGTCACTTTACTGAAAATAGTAAGACTAAGCAAAACCGAACACATACCTCATATATTGTTTTTGAAGTTCAAAGCCTTTTTCGTTTATTAATTGCTACTCCAAAATATATGTAAACACTATCTGATGAGTCTTTGACTTACAACCAGCTATTGAGAAACAAACGTGTTTAAACAATAGTGAAAGTGACTTCATTGTTTCTCATTGTGACAGAGTGTCACTTTCCGTAAAGAATGTACTGCTGTGAGCCTGACCACAAGGACCCATGTGAGACCACACTGAGCCCAGGCAAGGTATCAGGTGGTGCCCTGGAAGAGACCTTGGCTGTCAGGAACCGGCTGAGTAGTTACCCCTTCAGCCTGGCTGTATCCCAGCTTCATCCATCATTCCAATCCTGTCCCTCTCCATACATCCCAACCGTCAAGATCATCCCAAGGTCATCCGGGGTCTATCTCATGGATTCCCCGGCACAGAAAAACAGAACCGTGTGTAGGGAAAGCCAAACTCCTCCAAAAGGGTCTCAAACTGAATGGCTTCAATTCACACCAACGATAAACTCACCTCAGTTTTCCATAATTTCTCCTCCATTATAATAACTAAAGAAATAGTGACAAGTATTGAACATATATTTTGTGTGTGCCAGGCACAGGATAAGGTACTTATATACATGTATAAATTGTCACAGTTCTAGAAATAGGTGTTCCTTTCCCCAGACTTACAAATGGCAACCTCAGAGAGATAATGTATCTAATGCCATTCAGTAGCAGAACTAGGTAGTAACTACAGTGACACCACCTAGTGACATCATTGCCAGTAGATGACATTATAAACTCCATGAAAATATGCTGTGAGCCAGGCCTTATGCCCTAAATACCCCAATAGGGCCCAGGCCACAGACTGTGGGGCCATTTAAGATGAACCCAAGACCAGAAGCTTCACCTTGATTACTATAATTGGTAATTGGTATTGCTGTGACATCTATTCTCTGACCATTAGTCCTAAAGAAAGTTCTCTGACAACTCAGTAGGTGGGACAACACTTTGTCACATCTGATAATTTTCAGTCTTATTCTCCAGAATGAAAATTAAAAAAAGAGAGAAAGAAAGGCTATTACTAGAAAGAAAGAGATTAGCATAGTAAGAAGTCAAGATTTATCCTGAATATTAATATTTAGAGAAAAGGGAGGACAAGTAAACAGAGAGCGAGATGGATGTCCTCTCCCGCCCTTCACTGTCAGGAGGCCTGAGCCACGATTCTCCAAGTTTAATGATCTTCGGAACCAGCTGGGGTGCTCAGGAAAAATGCTGATTTTGGGTGGGGGACTCAGCAAAATCCTGGTGTGGGGCCTGGAATCTGCATTTAACAAGCACCTCGTTTAACTGGTTTAAACAATCTCCCTCTCTTCCCACCCTTGGCCCGAGGGCCATTCCCATGGAGAAACTGCACGAACTTCCTGTCACTCTAACATACAGGAAGCCGGGATCTGCTCACTTCCTCCCACTTCAAACCTGGCCTCCATCCAGAGTGACTCCTGACGTCACACAAACAGGTCCTCCTAAAGAACAGAACACCTCCACATTCCCAACAACCCCACCTCAGAAGGGTAGCGACGAAACGCCCCAAATCAGAAGCTAGTATCTGTTTTAAATGGAAAAAATAGAAAGAATCAGAATGCCACACATTTCAAATTTAGAGACTGGCGGTTCATTATTCTCTTAAATTAAACGTTGTTCTATGCCATGTTCTTACACTCATCACAAAGGTTAACATGAGAATAGCCAGCTGGCTGTTCTATTGAACCGTATTCCCTCAGTCCTTGGGGAAATTTTCTGTGCTGGAAGAAAACAATAGTGATCCCATCTGAACTGCTGGCAGTGAAGCAGAAATAACCTTTTTCTAACAGGCACTACATTAAAAAAAAAAAAAAAAAAAGAGGAAAAAGTTTCTATCAGTGTGATCTCTCCAAGTCACCTCCAATCCACTGCAAATAAAACCCAAGTCCAAGGAAGCAGAAGAATATTACATCGTAAAAGACCTTAAAGTTCCCCAGTGAACAGTGGACAGGACCAGGAGAAAGAGCAATGTTATAGCCTTGTCCATGTATCAGCGATACTTGTGGACAAGGGTAGCAATTCAGAGAGTTAGCACTTAATCTTTGCCTGAATCATCTAAACAACATGTGTGCATTTGAGAAGCAGATTCCCTGAAGCACTAGATGACAATTCATGCACATCACAGGTGGCTCCACCTTTTCTTCAATTATTCTGCAGAGAAAAGACGCTCCAATATGAACTTTGTCATACCTGTGCAATCACCTGTATTTATGTGCACAATAAAGGGAGGGATTAAAAATAAAAGACGCTTTTAATGTTGCTAATACTTTTCACTGAATGTTTCAGGTTCAATTATGAAAATCAATGCAACTTTATAGCAGGTGTTATAAAACATCAAATCTTATATGAAGTGATCTCACTGATTAAATGGGAAATGTCACTGATATAAATAATAAATCACAGTGATATATATTGAGCATTAAAGTGGCAGCTGCAGAGGAGTGAGAGAAAACACGCATCTCCTTGCTGGATCCTTCTCCAGTATCCTTCTTATTCTTAAGATGAGTTAAGAAGCAACATTAAGTTGATAAAGACAGATATTACACTGGATCTTAGCCAAAAGGCCTTAGTAGCAATTCACCTATTTGAATGGCTATTAGCAACAAGACATGTAATAGGTGTTGGAGAGATTGTGGAGAAAAAGGAACCCTGCTACGCTGCTGGTGGGAATGTAAACTGGTGCAGCCACTATGGAAAACAGTATGGAGGCTTCTTCACAAAAGCTAAGAATAGAGTTACCATCTGACCCAGCAAGCCCTCTTCCAGGTATCTACCAAATAATCTGAAAACATTTATTCATAAAGATATGCATATGCCCCATGTTCACTGTAGCATCATCTGCGGAGGCTAGCACATGGAAACAACCGAAGTGTCTTTCAATGGATGATTGGGTAACAAAGCTGTGGTACATGTATATATACAATGGAATACTACTCAGCCACAAGGAAAGATGAAATACTGCCATTTGCAACAATATAAATGGGTTTTAAGAATATCATGCTAAGGGCGATAAGACAGATGGAAAAGTCAAGAACCATATGATTTCACTCATATGTAGGATATAAATGAACAAATAAGACAAATAAACAACTCAAAGACAAAGGCAACAGTATGGCGGTTTCCAGAGGGAAGTGGCCATGGAGGAGATAAAAAGGTTAATGAGGATGAAATACACAGCTCACAAAAATGAGGGGATCAGGAAACGTGCAGATACTCCAGTCCTTTCAGCCTTTCGTATATGGTGCATTTTCACCAATGAAATACAAGTTGCTTTGGCATCTCATTTGCATAATCAAACAACTTTCTTTGACGTGTCGTTTGCTTTTCTGATGTTATTTAATAAAAAAATAAAATATTTCATTTTTTTTTAATCGCTTCATATTCATTTTGAAATTGAATTGCTCATTTTTGTGAGCAGTTTATATAGTACCGGAAGGAGACCGAACTTCAGGTGGTGAACATACATGGAGTATGCAGATGCTGTATCGTAGAATTGTGCACTTGAAACCTATACAATTTCATTCAGCCATGTCACCTCAATAAATTCAATAAAATTTAAAAAAAGAGATGCAGAAAGTGGAGAACTGAGAATCTCAACAAACAGTGTCTCACAAATCTAGCTAGTGAATATCTCTGAGACAAGAGACAAGAACTCTGAAATGCAGAAATCAAAATGGCCCTAAAAGACTTTTTCTTGACATTGAGTTGATCAAGAAGCACTCCCATCCCCTAGTCCAGTGGTCCCCAACCTATTCTGGGCCACGGATCAGTTTAATGTCAGAAAATATTTTCATATTCCGGACCGGCTTTTAGGGTGGGACGAATAAATGTATCACGTGACCAAGACAAGTGTCAACAGTGAGTCTTAGATGGATGTAACAGAGGGAATCTGGTCATTTTTTAAAAATAAAACATCGTTCAGACTTAAATATAAATAAAACGGAAATAATGTAAGCTATTTATTCTTTCTCTGCAGGCCGGTACCAAATGGCCCACAGACCAATACCGGTCCATGGCCCGGGGGTTGGGGACCACTGCCTTAGTCCATAAATAGATAATTGAAGTAATGTTCAAGTTTCAGAGAAAGACAACAATAGCTTTAGCCACGGTCAGAATCCTGGGACGTCCCTGAGTAAGTGGACACAACTTCGTGTGCAGACACCACACAATGTCAACCAGCCCAGTGATCCTGGGCCTCAGCGCAGCCCCATCCTCAAATCCAGAAGCAAATCAGCTTCAACACAGCTGGGAGACCCTCAGACTGGTGGATGGGAATCAACACAAACCTAGAGGAATATACCTGCTCGAGGACTCTTAGAGATAACCTATACAATTCCAAGAGCTTGCCTGACTGGGACTAGTTTTGCAGGATCTGGCCATTTAAACTCAAACAGCTGCATGACTTCAAGGGGAACTTTTGGGGATGCGAGTCTTGGGAGAACAGTAGGGTGTATGGAGATGCCAAAGGCTCTGGATCATACATTCATGCCATAGAATATTACTGAGAGCTTACTGGGTGCCTGGAACTCCGGTTTCAAATTTTAGTTCTATCCTTATTAATCGTGGCTTTAAAAAATAAAATCTCACTGAGTCCGAGTTTATTCATCTATAAAAGGGACTTAGAGGAAGTAAATCATATAACTGTACGATTATGATCACCAAGGAGCCTCCTGATCTTGAATATTTATAACCAGATCAAGTTAGATCTTCTTTGGCCAAAGTCAGCCTGAGCCCCATATTGCCTTATCACTAAATAACTTCAAGGAAATCCACAGAGTTTGATTTAATAAAAAAAATTATCAAGATGAAGACAGAAAAGATAATGATACCATTAAAACAGATAAGTAAAAAAATAGTAAAAGTAAAATATCAGGAATGAATGGAAAATCTGTAATGAACTATAAATAAAAGCCTCTTCCTTTTTAATGAAAAATGTAACTATACTTTTTAAAGGGTACCATGTACATTGTAAGACATCGTTATTGGTATTACCTTTAATGCTTCTATAACTGCTGGTGGGTAGCTCAGTCCAACCATGTTTGATGTCCGTCTATACATTCTGGCAGTCAGAGAGGGAGAAAATGCAGTATTATATCTTATGAAGAAGAATTAGCAGGCCGCAGACTTATACCAAGTATTTACAAATAATGACAAGTCATGTCATCTGACCATCCAAGGAACCTAATTTTTTTTTAGATTTTATTTATTCATTTTTATTAGAGAGAGAGGAGAGAGAGAAGGGAGAGAGAGAGAGAGAGAGAGAGAGAGAGAAAGAGAGAGAACAGGGGGAGGAGCTGAAAGCATCAACTCTCATATGTGCCTTGACCAGGCAAGCCCAGGGTTTTGAACCGGCGACCTCAGCATTCCAGGTCGACGCTTTATCCACTGCGCCACCACAGGTCAGGCGGAACTTAAATTTTTTTTATAACCTTCCTAGTCACTCAAGTTGCCTAAGTGTAAAATTCAAAAGAAATTAATGCAATCCCAAACACATGAACTACTGGAAAAACAACAAAACAAAAAATTAATCTATGTGGTTCAGATTGAAAATTAAATTATTAACATGGGTCCTCTCTTCTGCCAGAAGTGGATGACAGTACATCCCAGAGAGCATGCAATGCAGAACTGTAACCTGAACAGAGAACCCTACGGGCAACCCTTTTAGAAGAGCTGCTGTTGTTGTTTTTTTTTAGCACTGCCGAAAACAAGCAGGAAAATGTCCCAAGTGAACTGTGGCATTTCTAAAAGCTGCAACTGTACAATAAGAATTACAAAAAAAATAAATCCATTTGTGTAATAAGGACTATAGGAAGAATAAATCAATTTCTGGACTCTAAAGCGAAGGGGAGGGGGTGGTTCAATTTCAAAGAACAAAATGGTTAACAAAACTGGAAACTTCCATGAGGCACTCAACCCTTTCAATGAACTGTCCTTTCTGGGGCAAGCTCTCCCTGAACTGTTTCAAAGGTAAATATCATCTAGGTATGTCAGCGATGATGGATCAGATGATGTCTCCTTTAAAAAAAAAAAATGAGAGACTGAGCTCAAACTAAATCTTCTCTAGATAACTAAAGGAATTGGAGCAAGGGCAGAAAGCTTGTTCTCATGACTGCTGCAGAGATTCAAATAGCTATCTATGCTTTTGCCATCTCTCATTCAGGACGGTTTCCACCCAGAATTTTCAGTATTCATAAAGATACCAAAACGATATCAAAGGAAATGAAGCTTCCAGGTTTCAGAGACCCGGGTTGCTGCTCGGCGCGTGGAAGGGCGCCGGTCCTCACCTCTCCACGAATATCCCGGCCTGCACCGCGTGCACGATGCTCTTGAACCGCGGCTTCTCCTCGCCCCTCCGGAGCATCAACCCCATCTGCCGCGTGAAGGTGGAGGCCAGCCAGTCCCGGACCTCAGACGGCACCGCATCGGACTGAATGTCGCTGAGCTCATCCTCCGTGTCCAGCAGGCGCCTGAATAGGAGAAACACAACCAGGAACACGGAGGTGAACCCTGAAGTTGGAGCTCTCCATTCAGAACCAGCTGCTCCTTCACGCCACCCCACCGGTGCAAAGAAACCAAGTTAAACTGGCCACAAAAAATACAGCACCTTTTCGGTGAGGCTTGTGAAAGCTCACCACTTGTCTTCCAAGACTGTCTTGTCTACAACTTATGATTCAGGACGGCTCTGTTTACCAGACTGGACAAAGGAACGGAGTCAGAGAAAGCCAAATGCAGTCCGTCTCAAGCCCTGTGGGTCTCAGACCCATTGTACTCTGGGGCATATAGTATTGTTATCCCTAAGTTTGTAGAATTTGAATGGAATCTAAAGCTTCCTTTTAAAAATGCATCCACAGGGAGGTTTATTTCACAGATGGACCATGTGGTATTTTTTTTTTTTTTAATTAACATTTAAAGACTTTGCTATAGACAACAATCCTGTATTAAGAACTTTAAAGTTGCTAAGCAACCAGATCTTAATTGTTCCCACCACAAAAATATAATTATGTGATGTGATAGTGGTGTTAGCTAATGCTCTGGGGTCATCAATTGCAACATTTAAATGTATCAAGTCAACATGTTGTACTCCTTGAACTTTACACAATGTTATATGCCAATTATATCTCAATAACAGTAATTTAAAAAAAAAAGAAAAAGAAAAAGAAATTATAAAGTATTATCCAAATCACATCAACCCAAACAATGTCAACTGATTTTCTCTCTGGTTTGATAGGACATCACAGAAATCTAAGTGTCTAAAGTTAAGCAAAATTTCCAAAATTAAACAGTTCTTTATTTGAGCACAAAGAGATTTAAGTCATCTGTCAGATGTGCTTAGCTGATTTTTCAACCTCGTTTGTAGGCCAGACCACTAGAACAGAACACAAATGGTATTAAATCACAATAAAACTTAAAATTGTATTTTATACTTATATTAAGCCCTACCAAAAAAAAAAGAGTAAAAACAGGTATCAACGAAAGGTTATTTTTCCCCCTTTAGACACAACAGTTAGGTGAAGGGGAGAAAGTGTAACATTTGGGGAAGAAACTATGATGTCCAATTTCCTTAAATTAGAAACCAAGCATGTTACCAAAAACTAAACCACACAATTCTTAGATGACTGGGAAATCCTCCCAGGTTGGAATACAGCAGAAATGTAAGACAGCACACTGACAAAGGAGCCCTCTGAATTTAAAAAGGAAAAAGAATTTTAAAAAGAATAAAAAGCCTTTCATATTCATCATTTCAACATTTTTCTAAAGAAAAGCAATATTGTTATTTTCAAATGTATTTAGTACCTGGAAGTACTTTAATGCTTTGGATAATCCAAAGAGTCTGCTAAGAAAAACAGTAACATATAGTTAAAACTGGAGGAGAAATACTGTTGCTTAAGAAAACAAATACTTCTTCATCACCTCCAGACCCTCCACTAACAGACAGATCCTGTCAATTAAAGCAGGACCATAATATTTAGACGGAGCCTAACGATCTGCAATAATCATAGTAGACCCTACATTTGATTGTTTAAAAATCTTACTGGAATTTTTACAGTGACCTTTTCCCCTTTTACATGGTCTCACTTCATGACTTCTTGTCATTTTTAGCTTACCTGGTTTCATCAATGTATACAGATTCAAGCACAGTGGCTGCATATTCCAAATTCTTCTTAAGATCTACCACGGAAGCCTCCCCTCTCTCTAACTGTTTGACCAAAGACCGTAACCTAGGGAGGAAAAAAAAAAAGACATAATTCAATTAGAATAGAGGAAACAAAGAATAATCCTACAATTATAGCGACACATTTTACAGCCATTAAAATTTTTCTTTATTCCGATATATCAAAAAGGAAAATATAAATCTAATGATGAAGCTGACCAGTATTTCTCAAGAAGCAAGTTATAAAATAAAGGCACATGTTTTTTGTGAAGATGCTCTCATCTGCCAGGCACTGATCACCCCAACACTTTCTAGCTACCTTTTATCTTTCAAGAGTTCCCTACATGATCAGTGGTTTTGCCGCTTCTCTGATTGGCCTAACGGGATGCAGGGCAGCAGGACCAGCCACAACATCATCAAGTTGAGATTCTGCTCTGTTGACAGTTCTTGGTTCACAGTGACCATGGAGAGGAGCGGCCCCCTGGACCGCAGGTGTTCCAAGGCCGGTAAGCAGATCTAAACCACCCAAGTAATCTTAGAGAGCTCCAAAGGTACGCATGAAGGCAAACCTTTTCACTCGAAAGGAAGAATTGCTCTAGGTGCAGATAAATAAAATACCCTAGTTAAAAAAAGGCTCATATATATATATATATGTGCCTGGATGACAAACCAAGGTGCTGAGGGCCAGACCCTCTCCACCATTAGTCAACAGTCCCAGAGAGTATAAGAGATATGATACAGCACACACACTCTCCTCAGAAGAGGACTGGGTACACAGAGCCATGAACACCAGCAGGTGATCAACATTCAGTAACGGGGAACACTAAATACCACAGAGATTTGGAGACATGAGGACACTCTCCAGACAATCAGACAGCAAAAAATAAATAAATAAAAAGAGCAGAAATTTTGAGGACACTTCCTCAAAATGTATTGGCTGTGCAATATCAGGCAAGTTATTTCATTTCTATGAGTGTCAGCTATAAAATGGAGATCCAACCACCCAATTTCCTAGGTTGCTCTAAATGTTAAAGCAAATTGATATTGATGTAGTCATGTCAACCATGTGACCCAGCATTGTTTATTTTCCACCTTTACTGAGATATGGTTGACATAGCACATTGTAGAAGTCTAAGGTGTACAATGTGATGATTTAAGACATGGAAATATTGGGAAATGATTATCACAATATGGTTAGATAACACATCCATCACCTCACCTAATTGCCAATTTTTGCATGTGGTGAGAACATTTAAGATTTACTCTCAGCCCTGGCCAGCTGGCTCAGGAGTAGAGCATCGGCCTAGCATGTGGAAGTCCTGGGTTTGATTCCCAGTCAGGGCAGACAGAAGTGACCATCTGCTTCTTTACTCCTCCCTCCTTTCTCTCTCTCTCTGTCCCTCTCTTTCTCTCTCTTCCCTTCATGCAGCCATGGCTCTAGTGGTTCAAGCAAGTTGGCCCTGGGTGCTGAGGATGGCTCCATGGTCTCCACCTCAGGCGCTAAAAAAATGGCTCTGGTTGCAACAGAGCAAGGGCCCCAGATGGTCAGAGCATCACCCCGTAGTGGGCTTGCTGGGTGGATCTCAGTAGGGGCGCATGTGGGAGTCTGTCTCCGCCTCCCATCCTCTCAGTAAATTAAAAAAAAAAAAGATTTTTATCAAGTCTCTATTTGCCAAGGCTGATCTGATCTACCTTCCTAACTTGCACTCACAAAACAGAACAGTTTGACTTCTTGGCAATATGTAAGGTATTGTCTTCCAGATCCATTTGAAAATAATCAGCAATAAAAAAAAAAAGAAAAAGAAAGAAAAACTCTAGATCAACCTTATAAAGTACACAAGAAAGTCAGCCATTACAAAAGAAATTCCCAGGGAATTTGAATCATGTATCGGTAAATAAAATACAGAGGAAATTCGGTTTGAGTCACCACCTAACTTGTGAATCTCAAACGTGCAAAGGGAATTATACAAAGCACATCGGCAGAGGCCTCTGCCCCCCCGGGGGGTGGGGTGAGGTGGGCCCCGTGGCTTCCATTAGCAGCATTGAGAAGCATTCTGGGTTTCAGAGGCAGCGAGGGACAGGGAGTTGGCACAGACGGGTCCAGTCAGTCACACACCGTAGACAGCCCGTTTTGCCAAAGCAGGGGAGCGTCTGAGAGCTGTTCCAAAAAAGGAATGGAAGCTCTTCAGCAAACACATTCCTGGCTGAGTCTGCCTCTCATTCTCACTCTCACCTCCAGGGGGGGGCCCACCGACCCTCCGGGTGGCTCGGACTGGCAACTGACAAAGTAAAATGGGGGAGAGTTTAAACATTTTTATTTCTCCCTTCATCTGGGGCTTAAAGTGCCCACCAGGAATTGCTGTGAATCTCTAACAAGGCCCATCTCAATTCTCAAAGCCTAAAAGAAGGACAAAACATCAAAAACGATGAGGGGAAACCAGCAGGCTGATAGAAGAACCAGGCGGCCCCATCTACTTGTGAAGCGGCTCCCGTAAGAAATAAACACACCCAAGGAGCTGTAATCGAGTGTGTCCTCCTAGACTGAAGAAGAACCTTTATAAGCAGATGAAAAGGGATCAAATAAAACCAAGGGGGAAAAAAAAATAAATGAAAACATCTAATGTAGGTCATTGTAATTTTTTTTTTTTTATTTCAAGGAATAAAGAACGTGAAAATCTTTGACAAAATAAAATGCATTTGCTTACAAAGTAACGAAAATTTCAAGCTGGCCATAGACGTCTATCCCTGCCAAATATCAGAAAGCAATTTAACCACAAGAGCAATTTTTGAAAATAATACCGTATAATTCAAGATATCTGTTATCTGCATTTCACAGAACTGCCCTGTATATGTGAAATCGACAGATATATTCTCAGGCGTGAACACAAACAAAATTTTATTATGAAAGTGCTTTTCAGAACAGAAAAACTTTCAGGCACAACACAGACATGTAGTTTAAAAAAGATTAAAAAGAAGAGGCAGATGAATAATATTCTACAAGGACAAGCGAGTGTGGAAATGATTGACACTTCTTTTCCTAAGACAAGGTGTTTTTTTTTTATTATGAGGATGAGTTAAAACCATTAAAAAGTATTTATTGTTTGTAAATGCCACATATTTGCGACAGCAGACACCAAAGCATCCTCCTCCAAAGTCTCGCTTCACTGTACTTCACCCAAGTGCTTCAGAACTTAGATTTCTCCCCCCTGCATGGAGTGGACAGACAAAAGGAAACCCCATGGCACCAAAGGCCCGTGGAGTCCACTTGCAGGGCCAGGGCACGACCCTAGGCTAACACACCTGCTGCATGCTGAGCACCTGGGCATGCCCAGGAGTCCGCAGGGACACACTCACCGGAATGAGAGGGTCAGCACCACAGTACCAGGCCATTAATTTCCGAAAGAGTCACTTCAAATCCAGACTCTTGGCTCTATTCGATAGGCCAAAAGAAAGCTACTTAAAACTCACCACAATCGGTCTGACTATAATTAAAATTACTAAGAACTGCCCTGGCCGGTTAGCTCAGTGGTAGAGTGTCAGCCTGGCGTGTGGAAGTCCCGGGTTCGATTCCCGGCCAGGGCACACAGGAGAAGCGCCCATCTGCTTCTCCACCCCCCCCCTCCTTCCTCTCTGTCTCTCTCTTCCCCTCCAGCAGCCAAGGCTCCATTGGAGCAAGGATGGCCCGGGCGCTGGGGATGGCTCCTTGGCCTCTGCCCCAGGCGCTAGAGTGGCTCTGGTCGCGGCAGAGCGACGCCCCAGAGGGGCAGAGCATCGCCCCCTGGTGGGCAGAGCGTCGCCCCTGGTGGGCGTGCCGGGTGGATCCCGGTCAGGCGCATGCGGGAGTCTGTCTGACTGTCTCTCCCGGTTTCTAGCTTCAGAAAAATACAAAAAAAAAAAAAAAATTAGTAAGAACTATATGGAGTATCACTTAGCATCTGCCATTGTTAACAGTTCCCACTCCTGGGAAAGCACGGTGGAGGGGACATCAAGTCAGGAAGAGCCCTCACATCTCTTGTAATCTGGCCGCCAGGACCCCAGGCCAGAGCAAGCAAGGTGCCCCCAGGGAAAGCATCACCCCAAACTCCGCTCAGCATGTCAGATCAGCAGCCCTGAAGATCCTCTCCCCCCAGAAAGTCCAATACTTTGTGCCACCAATAACCAGAAAATCAGCGCTGTGGGCCTTCCCCCGACGCGGTCACCAATAGAGCTAGACGTGCAACCACAGTCACGTGTGTGTATTCAGGGTGTGGGTCTGACCCGGAGCAAACACTTCACCAGCAGCTTCAACAAACCCAGTGAAGAAATGACACAGAATAAGGCACCTCTGGGTGCACACTTGGCACCAGAAATTCCAGGCTATGCCCATCCTTCTAGCTGAGGAGATGAGCGGAAGGGTCCACCAGCATCCCAGCAGACAGTGAAGGGCACCCTGGATGACGCCCAGCCGACATGCACCTCGCCTTATCCAACGACGACTAATCAGGAAAAAAAAATTGTTAAGAGATTTAGCAACGAGGAAGCAGAGAGTACAACACTCATAATGCGGAGAAAAGACTCACTTTCGAAAAGAAAATTCACTCAAGGAAACAAATTTGAGGGAGCCTCTGCCTGCCTTTGTTCAATGAAATTCAAGAAAACAGGTTTGCGGCACAAAAGTGAAAAAGCTGGAATCATAGAGTAATAAAAAGTAAACATATTGAGAAAGAATACACTTTTAAAAAACAAACATAGCAATGTCAAGACTATATGAACTTAAAAAAAAAAAAAAAAAAAAAGGAAACGATAAGCAGCTTCCGACACAGCCAGCCCCTGTTTGGACTGACACCCATCACGTACCAGCTGCAGATGTCCCTGCTCCCACAGCTGCCGGCTTGCTACTCTCGCATCTGCCACACAAACCCTCGGAAGTTCCAGATGTCCCTGTTTTCAAATATTGTTCAACTGCAGGACGGCATTTGGGTGGGCGATGCTCGAGAAGCCTCTTAGCTTGTTCTTTCCCACAGACCTTTTACCCTTCTCGGCACACCCTGCCCTGCCCTGCCCTGCCCTGCCCACCACCTACCTCTGGGGGAAATGACCACTTTCTGGGCAAAGCAGCTGCAAGGTAGTTCTTTTGCCACTGGACACCAACTAAGACTGCAAAACTTCCCTAAAAGTTTCTGAGAACGAGGAGGTGCCCTCCCTGTGTTCTGTTAGAGAATGCAGGTTTTCCCCAGTTCCGAGTCCGTCGTAAGAAATGTTGTCTAAAAGTAGCCAAGATCTTTCAATGCCTGTAATTGAAAGGTATTCTGTTCAACTTGGAGAAGATGCGCTAACACGGGGCAGCGCAAGCCTGGATGTTTTTCCAGGTGAACTCATTTTACCTAAAGGCCAGTGTCCGTGCCCAGGACAGCTCCTGTGGCAAGCTCTAATAATCCATGCATCTAGTTTTGTTTTGTTTGTGGGTTTTTTTTAATACTACTCAGAATGATTTTTAGTCTGCGCGCCTCAAGGAAGGGAGAAAGTGAGAAAGAGAGGGAGGGAACGGGAAAACGGACAACTATCAAGTTTCTCTTCTGAGTGAACGTTCCTAGTTTCCAGCACTCCATCCATTTCTGTCACCACGGCTGCCAAGTAACGGCTCCAGGGTAGAAGTGCCGCACCATTTTAGGAGTGGCTCCTGCTTCCCAGCGTTGGCAAGGCGCCTTTCTGTTCAGCTCGTGTGCCGTTTCGTTGTGGACGAGCCCCTGCACCTTCTCACGAGTCTCGTTTCTCCACGGACCCGCTTTGCTCCACACATGCCTCTCCGCTCCAGGCCGTAGGCTGAAACGTACAGTTCTCTGTGCCCTACGTCTAGAACAAGCCCCGGACCCTGCCTCCCCTCGGCACCATGCCAGGCTGTGGGGTGCAGAAAAGCGTTAGAAGAGAGGAAGGAATTCAGTGAGGAAAGGCCTGAACGTTGTAGTTTGAAATCTGAAAGGCTGTCGGACTAGAAGAAAGCCTTCATATTTCCCCCTCCCCACACACACACACAAAAATAATATCCAAGACCCAGGGGGTGGGCTTTATTAGGAAGCAACGTTTTGCCTCAACTTCGTAACTTAGAAAGCCCTGCCATGGCCGAGGCACTATTCCTACCCAAGTGAGGCCCCCCAAACCCTGCAATACTATGACTTGAAAACATGTATTTGTTGAGCTTTAGACATCACTAGAATGAAATCACCAGACAAGCACAAGAAAACGTAAAGTGGAATAAAAAGCCATGAAACACTCTCTCCTCCATCTGTCCGTTCGGCCCGAGGTTATTGCCTCTGAGAATGGGTCAGCAGTTCCTAAGATGGCAGCGCAGCCAACGACGGCCACTGTCTCAGACGGGCGTTGTTCAGTTTGAAAGAATGTGAAAGGGAACGGGATCTTTCACAGTATTTCCCTTCCGCGCCCCAGTGAATTACGAGTCCTAAAAATTCATCGGAATAAAACAATCACCGTTTCGGTCCCTTCCGTACGGGGGTTTGTTGGCCAAAGGCGTTGCTGCGTCCTCTTCACGCACCTGCCTCCTCCACGTCAGCCCCGCCCCCTGCCACTTACCTAAATGCCACGGAAAGTAAATTAAAACAGCTCCACAACACCTGCCCACCACCCGCCCCCGCCGTGAAATGCCCAAAGTGACTTTCAGGCTTCGGCTTGAATATCATCCGTAATGCCAACTTCGTATTCTTCTAGTGAGGTGTTTGTTTCTATAATGGATTAAGATGGCTGCACTTGAAACACTCATTCAACATGCACTGGGGTTTCTGCATGTGGGCGCCACGATAGGCTCTAGACCGGGCGTCCCCAAACTACAGCCCGCAGGCCACCTGCAGCCCCCCTGAGGCCATTTATCCGGCCCCTGCCGCACTTCTGAAAGGGGTACCTCTTTCATTGGTGGTCAGTGAGAGGAGCGCTGTATGTGGCGGCCCCTCTACTGGTCTGAGGGACAGTGAACTGGCCTCCTGTTTGGGGGACCCCTGCTCTAGACCTAAGAAGTTTGGGGACCCCTGCTCTAGACCTACAAAGCGGGGAAACGCAGTGTCTTCCCGCAATTAGGATCGGCGGACAGCTACCTCGCGCCCTCCACGCAGTACAGCAAGCATGACGGCAGAGGTGCTGCAGGGGGCGGAGCCAGCAGAGAGGAGGGGAATCTCCCAGCAACGAGCCCCCCTCTAGAGGACGTGGCGTCAGAGCTGTCGGAGGCCAGCCAGGCATCCGCCAGGCAAGCAAGATGAGATGCAGAAATGGTGGGCTCTGGACCGAGAAAGCAGCCTAAGGGCGGCGGTCCCTCCCGGAAGCTCCACAGCAGGCTGCCACTCAGGGGTATGGAAGGAGACCAAGCTGCGAAAGAAGGCAGAAGCCAGCCCCTTCCCCAGGGGATCGGGAACCTATGGCTCGCGAGCCAGAATGTGGCTCGTTTGATGGCTGCATCTGGCTCGCAGACAAATCTTTAATAAAAAAAAAATGTTAAAAATATAAAACATTCTCATGTATTACAATCCATTCATTTCCTACCGCTCATGTTCATGGTTGCAGGTGGATGGAGCCAATCACAGCTGTCCTCTGGGACCAAACCAAATTTTTATTGGATAACGTGTAGTGTACACGGGTCATTGTATGGCTCTCACAGAATTACATTTTAAAATATGTGGCGTTCATGGCTCTCTCAGCCAAAAAGGTTCCCGACCCCTGCCCTACACAGTCAAGGTTTCGTGGCGCCTGTTTGTGGGTGTGAGGGGGAGAGCTTATCGGGAAAGAACGCTTAGAGAAGAACACGTTTTATTGGCCATCGTTCTTCAGGACAAAGGAATGAAAACAATGGAAACAAAAACGCAGAGAATCGTCAGAGCATCATTCAGAATCCACCACATGCACACTGTGGGGGCTGTGCAGGGGGGAGCAGCTGGAATCCTGCCAGGCTGCCAAAAAGGTAAGTTCCAGAAGCCACTTTTCATTTGCAGCTATTCATGTGGAAAGAAATCACCATCACTTTTCCCTGCTGATAAACACATCACTTCAAAAACATCCATTTCAATGGACCAAAGAAATGAGAACTAAAAACCTCTCTGAATGGTGGTAATGAGAAAAGGAAGATGAGCAGAAAGGAGAAGAAAGCTCGCAGGAAGATTTCAGGAGGTTGGAACCACACACAGACATGACTCTCTACATCTTAGAGCTCCCTCAATTTTATTCCCTGAATTCAGTCTCTTATCTAACTGGAATTACCTTGTGTGGGTAGAACGATCCAGATGCTAACACACTCACTCACCCAACAAAACCACGGGAATTCTACCATACTAGAAACGTCGTATGTTATAGCAAGATAAATTTAAGATTACCTTTTTCCTCCACTTTTTAAAATAAATAAATAAATAAATAAATAACAGAGATAAAATTAATTCACGGACACAAACCTGCAAAGAATGGCCGATGAGATGCTGAATTAGCACACCTCCCTTCCTAACGAACTCCGGAAGGATTAGAGAACAAAACAACAAAACTCCAAGAGAACCGGGAAACCCCTCAGGTGACTCGCCCTGAACATGTGAGGGCAGTGCCGTGCGCATCCTGGGTCTCAGACAGACCTGGGCTGGACATGACAGGGAAGCAAATTCTACAGGCTTCTATTGTGCCCCGCCCTTCGCCACTTCCAGATGCCCAGTGGCTGCTCCCACGCCTCTGGTGACCCACAACTCTAAAGGTCAAGAGATCCCAGAGAGTTTCATCAGGGTTGTTTGTCCCACCTAATGGCTCCTCTAAGGTTCCCGAGATGGCCAGAGAAGGGAACAGAATGTGGAGGGACACGTGTGGGAGGTGTTTATGAACCAGGCTGGCATGGGAAGGCATCATCTCTGGTCACTTCCCATTGTCCAGAATCCAGCCACGTGGCCACCCTTGTAAGCGTGAAGCTGGAAGATGGGAGTCCAGTTGTGTGCCCTGGAGGAAGAGCCAGCCGATCTCTGCCGCAGCTGGAGAGTGGAACCACGTCATTCACGCTTGTTTTTTCTTTCAAGCCTTGTGTTTCTACCCCGGCGAGGGCATCAAATGAATATTGTCTATGAAAGCGACTTGTTAACTTTATAATCCTATTAAATGGAGAGACGTGATCATCCTGATTGTGAGATCACTCCCCACACACACACACACACACACCTTAGGATACAAATGAGATCGTTTTCAAGGGAATTCTCCCGAGTGAATAAAACCATTCCCGAAAGAGTACATGCTATCATGTTCCATTTGTGCCACGTTTCTGAAAGGACGTAAAGAACAGATCAGTGGTTGTCAAGGGTCAGAGAAAGAGGAGAGTGGGGTGAAGACAGGTGTGGAAAAGGAAGCCCACGAGAAGGACAGCATTCTGCACCTCGACTGTGGTAACAGTTGCGTAAACCGACATCCGTAATAAAGCTGCCCAGAACGAAACACAGGCACGCACGCGAGCACAATAAAACTGGGGAAATCTGAAGACGACAGGTGGGTTATGTTAATGTCCATATCCTGGTTGTTCCATACTTTTGCGAGATACCTGCATTGGGAAAAACTAGCTAACGTGCTCGAGCAAGTAGGGAGGAAGGAAGAAATGTTCGCAGGTAAGCTATTAACCGTGCCTGAAGGTTCCGGAGAGGAGCCAGCAGGGCACACAGCCGATGACATTGGGAGCTTGGTGAGAACCAGAGAAAGACTCAAGGCCGTTTCATGCTGGGGGCTCTCAGGACCAACAGAAGAGACTGAGATGCCAGCCAGTGGCCACCACACTAACAAGATGAGGAAAGAAGAACCCAGAGCCTTTACTAAAGGGTCCCCGAGTCCACCTCGACTGGCCACGACCCTCTGGGATCTCTGAGGGCTGAGACACTTTTCCTCCTGCACAGTCACGGTCCCTTTCCAGAAGTGTGTGTCACCGTGAAGGTGACTTCACTCTGGCAGGCTGGCCGGGAAGGGTCTGTAAGAAAGGAGACGCAGAGCTGGCGGCGCAGGCAAGGAAGGGGGTGGTGACAGCCTGTCACGTCATTGTGCTGCACTGTGTGGTCCTTTCCTACCGAGTAGGAAAACGATGTGCATATTATTCACATTTGAGGTTCGTTTTCAACATAATTACCATTCAATTTCCTTCCTACCACCGATCATTTTGGAAATAGTTCTTCTTAGGGGGGCAGGGGGTAGAGAGGGTAGAGATCTAGACCTGTAGTGCATTATGATTTATTGTCTGTCTGTGCTAGCACATTCTAACAACTGAATGTGTCGAAATCAAAAGCTCTTCCTTTTGGGGGGGGGGGCTATATATTAGTAGAAAAAGACGAGTTGAAGTAATTGTTATTCATTCAAGTGTCACCGTCTCACCCACTAGCATTCCCTCCCTCTCTTTGTGGGTGGGGACTGGGACTCTATTCATTGTTCCTTCTATTAGAATAGCGACCCCCTTCCCCTGCTCTGGTTAGAAACACAAGCTTGTTACAGCTCAGGTAGCTAAACAAGGTAACAACTAAGACAGGACCCAACTCCCATAACTATTTAGGAAGAAAATTCATCCCCGGTTAGCTATTTTCCGTCAGGATTTACAAGGAGAGTTGACTTACAAAGGAATTAGCAGTAATCCTGCCCAATACCGGTGGATCAATAAGGAGAAAGCACTCCACCGCCCCCAAGTCAATTAGTCCTCATCGTGGACGACGGTCACTTTTGTGGTTTAAAATTATTAGCTGGTGCTTTGGCGTTTCCCCCTCGTGAGCAGTGTGAGCCTCCACTCCGCTAGCTTCCTCATTTAGAATTTTTCAAACCTCCTACATCCTGACACATCGGCTGTAAGACTTTTTTTTTTTTTAATGACACTTGATCCTACGTGGTGTCGTAATATGTTCTATTACTGAAAGTAAAAAAGAAGAATTTTTTTTCCAGAAGAGATTTGTTGAGCTTTAGTGTCTAGCTCGGGGACTGGAAAGAGGAAGGGATAATTCCATTAAATGATTCTCTATTAAAGGGAAAAGAGAAACCGATGGAACCACAGACTGCTCCACACACACACCGACTCTGGAAGCATACGTGAGAACTGTAAAACCCGGAGGTGGTGTGTTCACACCACCACTACTGAATGTGTCTAGAGAGGAAGATTTCCGTTCCCCCCTCCCCCACCCCCGCTGGGCCACAAACCCAAACAGCCAGGGCTCGGTGAGGACCCTGCCCGGCCTCGCCGCAGAGGGGAGACCTGCTCTGTCCACAACCCAGACCAGCCACAGGCCAACCAGAGCAGGTGTGATGGCTGATCACAGATCTTCCTGCAGAGGAGGGGCTGGGCTTGGGCAGCGTTGCTATGAGACCAGGACAACAGGAGCCTAGTTTCTAGCGCTGGGACTGGTCTTTCAGGTTTATAGTCAGTCAGATGCGTGGTTCGAGGGACAGCCCAGGCCACATCTGTGTGTGCCTTTGGCCCTGGGCTCTTCACCAGGCTCGCTGCAGACGCAGCGTGGATTCCTGCCTTCCTGTTTCTTCTCAGCCCCGACATGCTCACGGTTCCCTGAACAAAGATGCTATTGGGATCGGAAGTGGAAAGCCAAACCCGTGTCCTAATGACCTGCTGCATTAGTCTTTCTTCACCTAAAACCCAGCTCCTCCTAGTGCAGGGAGGCCCCCCACCTGAGTTCCCTGGTAGTTTACAGGAAAGGGGGTTTTGTGTGTCGCCCCACCACCACCACCAGGACACATCCCCAGCGAGCGCTGGAAAGAAGAGTCTTGGTAAAGAGGGAGTCTCTGAAGTGAGCGGCGGTGGGGGGATGTTATAGGCCAGTCACAGGGACGCTGCGAGCTGAGGCAAGGCAAACTGGATCAATCACCAAACTACTTGATTTTAATACCAGAAATACCGTTTCCTTATTCGTACAGGCATCCCTGTTTCTGCAAGCTCTCACTAGCTCTTTTGATATACTTGGCAAGGATTTCTTTCTGCCACTGTTGTTTGCCAATGATAGCCGCCCACTGGACCTTGTGGAATATAAGGTATGGGATGCTTTCCTGCACATGTTTGTGGTACATCTGCCCCCTAGCAGCTAGTCAACGGGCCTTGATAATGAGATAAGAGGGGAAAGAGAGTTCTGAAGAAGTAATAGTAATAGTACTATTACTATAGTAATGATAACAATAGTAATATTACTGTAGCAATAGTGATGTAGCAATTGTGTTATCGTAATACTGTTACTATAGTAATACTGTACAGTGATAGCAATAGTAATAGTATGTAAATTGCTGCAGCACTAATGGGAATACTTATAGTACTGTAGTAATACTAAGAGTAGTACCATAGTACTATAGTAATACTGCATAGTGATAGCAATAGTAATAGTATGTAAATTGCTGCAGCACTAATAGGAATACTTATAGTACTGTAGTAATACTAAGAGTAGTACCATAGTACTATAGTAATACTGATACTGGTAATAGTATTAGCATTACACTAAACTGATTCTGGTTCAATGATTCCCCAAGCCAGCACTGCATTTCAATGTCCAAGAAGCTTTTCAAAACATAGAAACCCAGGCCAGACTTTAGATCACGTGTGAGGTGACCTAACCACGCTGACAATCCTGACCTTGCAGGCGGGGTAACACTTTCAGACAAATAACGTGAGTAATTAAACAGCCCCGTTACGGTTTGAATACTCTGGACCAGTGCCGCCTACCCTGTCTTCCACAGAACAACTGGCACACAATAGTGTTACCAGGCATCGCTAAGGAAAAGTTCTCTGAGTGAGAATGTTCTGGAAATCCAGAGTAAACAGAGTTAAGCCAACTCTATTCACTCTTTGCCTGCTCAGAGCTTTTCCACGGGGGTGGGTGCTCACTCAGACTCTCCCAAGTAACGCTGTGTGTACAGCATTTCCCCGTGACAGCTGACAAAAGAGTCCGGTGTTCTTCTTTGCGGATCCCCCAGGACTCAACTGTTCTGTTGCCTGGGATTTGGAAAGCCATGGAGTGCTGCCACCAAGTCCTCCGTCCCTGGATGTGCAAGTGCATTCAAGACAAGGCACCCGGAAACCCTGAGATGAAATGACGACTGTAAATTTAAGACGAGACGGTTTTATGCACTGAAAGTGTTCTATTCCATATGGAGATAAAAAAGGCAAGGAGCAAGACTCATTTAAGAATATATATCTGCGAAAACAAAATAACTGAACCACCACCATGCAACTGTTATAGAAACCAGTTGTCGACTTGACCAATATTTCATCCACTCCGGTATTCTCTCTTTTTCAATTTGGTGGCATTATTACATGGTTAACCAGTGATCTCATACGTTAAAAGAGAAGTGACTTGAGATACATCGATGTGTTTTTGTTTTTTTTTTACCTCTGCAGTGATGAAAGAATCTTTTTTAATTCTTTCCCTTTGTCTCTGAACATGACTTTTCTCTAATATTTTTTCTTCCTCTCTCCAGATCCTCTCTGACGACCAGTTAAAACCATTTACAAGGAAAAACGGGCAAAATGTTATGATTGCCAATTCTCAAATGCACTGTTCCACGTTTGAAATATTGCCCCTGAATTAAGCACCGGACCACCACAACCTACAAATTCTTCTACACTCACCTGCTTCGTTTAGAAGAATTTTAAAAGGGTCTCTGGGCAAGACTACAACTAACCTGAGGTGTATTAATTTTTCAAGTCTTCTCTTCCACTAGTCAGAAAACCAAAAGAAGGTGTTTACCTGCCAGAGACCGTCCTCAACTTTAAAACGCAGGCGTGGCCTTCTTCTCAGGTTTTATTAAACATGTTTCTTAACATTCCTGTAAGTAACAGGATTTTTTTTTACTATAACACACGTAAAAATGTGAGCTGAAAGTAAGTTTTCTTTAGTTTGCATTCTTTTAAAAATGTCAGAGGAAATTCTAAAAGGAGTATTTCACAAATGATAAACACACTTCTCTTGGCATTGCCCTTTGTAGTTCCCCACTAGAGTTTCTTCAATTTTAAAAACCTTTGTTCCATTTGTATTCCAAAAAGAATACTTGGTCATTGTAGAAAATGTATAAAATATCCATTAAAAAAAATAAGAGAAAAATTAAAATCACATCAAGTTGTACCACCTAGAGATAAAAATTAGGATCCACGGGTAGATTTGTTTAAATAATGATTTTTTTAAAAGACTTTCCCACACGAGTTATTTATTTATTTAAATTTTTGTTTTTGTTTATCCATTTTAGAGAGGGGAGAGAGAGAGAGAGAGAGAGAGAGAGAGAGAGAGAGAAGGGAGGGAGGAGCAGGAAGCATCAACTCCCATATGTGCCTTGACCAGGCAAGCGCAGGGTTTCAAACCAGCGACCTCAGCATTCCAGGTTAAGGCTTTATCCACCGCGCCACCAAAGGCCCACACAAGTTATTTAGTAGAATGCTTTTATATGTAATATATTGCCAATATCTTCCAATGTTATCAAATATTTTTCTAACAAAATTTTAATAACAACATAGTTTTCAACCAAATATACATCATAATTCATGTGATTAGTCCATAAATGTAGAACATTTATGTTGTTTCTAATTTTTGCTATTAGGAACTCTATTTAAGTGAAATTTTTATCATTATATTTTTATGTGTTGCCTTCTATTGAAGCAAAATTTAGAAGTCCAATGTCAGGAATAATGAAAAGAAATATTTCTAAACTTTCCACCATGGATTGCTAAATTTCCCACTAAAAAAAAATTGTTAGCAATTTCTTCTCTTCCACCCAACAGAACAGGGGCGTGCCCCCTGCTCCAGATCGTCCCAAAGACCTGTGAAAACTGTTTGAAAGACAATGGAACTATATCTGCATAGAGGCATATTTTGTCTTCTTTTTGAACTGCTCAGATTTCCCATGGGAATTGTAGAAGGAGGGCAATAAACAGCTTGAGGTAAGATGATCCCCTTTAACTGGAGAGGCTCCCTCCATCTCAACTTAAGAAATGTGGCACTAGCTGTTTGGTTCAATAGATGTGTCAGCCTGACACGCAGACATTCCAGGTTCGATCCCCGATCAGGGCACACATGAGGAGCAACCATCTGTTTCGCTTACCCTCTCTCTCCCCATTCTCTCTCTCTTCCCTTCCCACAGCCAGTGACTTGGTTGGTCGAAGCATCAGCCTTAGGCACTGAGGATAGCTTGGTTGATTCAAGCATCAGCCCCAGAGGGGGGCTGCCAGGTGGATCCTGGTTGGGGCACATGCAGGAGTCTGTCTCTCTGTCTTCCCTCCTCTCACTTAAAAAAAGAAAAAAGGGGCTTATATGAACTAGTGTGAGGTTGTTCTGCCCGTGAACAATGATGGAAATACAATCACATGCCCCACAAGCTAGACTGTGATAAGTCACCTATTGTTAAGATAATGCCATTTACATGCCTACTTATAATTTTATATTCTTCCCTTTCATTTTATTCTTCACTGAAAGTTAATGTATTGTAACTCATTGACAGGCAATTTATGGTAGGGTGAAAAGAAACCTAATAAAAGACAAAAATTTGTGAATGTATAAAAATAACCCAAAGCTATAAGCAGATTTATTATACATAGCTAGAACATACATCACGTAGATGAAGGCATTTATAAAGTGCACAGTTCTTTGGAAATATACTTGACAAAGTCATTTACTTTCAGTGTCAGAAATCACCCAGAAACAGGTAAAAATTATGCCTACAAGTGAAGAAGTATTTATATGTAGCCAAATAACCAGAGCAAAATAAAGCCTTATGGGAGACATAGATGAGTGCACTGAAAATAAAGGAGGCAAAGAAAAGATGTAAAATACAAAGTTAAAAAGAGACCCAGTAACTACACCATAACTTTATTATAGGACACCTGTCATCCTGACTTCATTTGACAATTCTCAGTAGGTAAATCTCTAGCAAACGGATATTCAATCATTTAATAATATTGCCCTATAACCTAGAAATTGCTTTCGGGTCTTTAAATTTACTTCCTGATGTCATGGACCTGACCTTCCATGGAAAGATTCAGTAAAGTTTTCTTTCTTTAATTGTTGCTTCTTTTTTTTTTCTTTTTTTTACAGGGATAGAGAGAAAGTCAGAGAGAGGGATAGATAGGGACAGTCAGACAGCAACGGAGAGAGACGAGAAGCATCAATCATCAGTTTTTCATTGCGACACCTTAGTTGTTCATTGATTGCTTTCTCATATGTGCTTTGACCGCGGGCCTTCAGCAGACCAAGTAACCCCTTGCTCGAGCCAGCGACCTTGGGTCCAAGCTGGTGAGCTTTTTGCTCAAGCCAGATGAGCCTGCCCTCAAGCTGGCGACCTCAGGGTCTCAACCTGGGTCCTCCACATCCCAGTCCGACGCTCTATCCACTGCACAATGCCTGGTCAGGCTAATTGTTGCTTCTTGACAGAACAATTCCTCTTTTATTGTGTCATGAATCTGAATGCCAAGTTTTGATGGTGGTGCTAAGGTTCCCTATCTGTGTGGGCAGTGGAGGGCCAAGATGCCCCTCCACTGTAAGAACAAAGCAGGCGTGCCACTCCTGTGGGCCTCCGCCATACTCTGCACACCCACCACGAATGTGCACATCACGGTGTGTTACTATCATCAGGTTGCATGCCTCTGTCGGTACCTGTGCCGAGACATACAGAGGCTGAAAGTCAGGTCTATGACCTCAAGGAGTAACTACTCTGATGTCACAGAATAATCTCACTGAGCACTCAAAACGGACCTATAAAGTAGTCAATATTATTCCTATTTCACAATAAAAATGGTACAAATTTCTGTGACTTTTCCAGGGTCACACACCTAGAAAGTGTTGGTATTTGACTCCAGAGCCTGCGTTTTTAAACATTATGCTATTCAGCAAATACATAGTACAGATTGGGTGATTTGACACATGATTAAACAAATAAATAAAATACACTACACAATGGATTTAATACCATAATCATATTCCCATTCAGCCTCTCAAGTTGCTTTGAGACAGAATATGTTTAAATTTGAGTATCTAAATTTCTCAAGTCAAAATTAGATCCCATAAACCAGGGGTCCCCAAACTACGGCCCGCGGGATACATGCAGCCCCCTGAGGCCATTTATCCGGCCCCCGCCGCATTTCCGGAAGGGGCACCTCTTCCATTGGTGATCAGTGAGAGGAGCATAGTTCCCATTGAAATACTGGTCAGTTTGTTGACTTAAATTTACTTGTTTTTTTATTTTAAATATTGTATTTGTTCTCGTTTTGTTTTTTTTATTTTAAAATAAGATATATGCAGTGTGCATAGGGATTTGTTCATAGTTTTTTTTTTATAGTCCGGCCCTCCAACGGTCTGAGGGACAGTGAACTGGCCCCCTGTGTAAAAAGTTTGGGGACCCCTGCCATAGACCATGTCCAGTAGTATGGACACTGCCAATGAATGACAGAGAGAAATATGATTATGTCTCCTAATGCCAACACAACTAGCGGCACATTTTAACCTTAGTTTACAAATTGACCAAACTGATGCAAAAATATATCTATTTATTTTACATTTCATCGATTCTATCAACCAACTGTTGTGAGGTTTTACAAATTCATCCCAAATAATGTAACAATTTTAAAGTATTATTAGAAAATTAACAGTGTCCTGAGGTACTCTGACCATTACTTACCCATTAAAATATACAGTTTAAAACCATTTTTTCCCCAAACATTACGGTGATGTTCTTTTTGATGTGTCAGCTCAGCTAGGCTAGTTCTTAGTTATTCAATCAAACACTGATCTAAATGTTGCTGTGAAGGTATTTTGCAGATGTGATGAAATTCCATAATCAGTTGACTTAAATACAGGAGATGATCTCAGACCATTTGCACGAACCCATTAAAAGCAGAACTGAGGCTCCCCAGAAGAATACACTCTGCCTGTGGACAGCAGCCTCCCCCCCCCCCCCCGCACCTGAGAGCTCTGGGCTGTCCCCTCCCTGGTGACCATCCCTGCAGATCCCGGCTTGCCCAGCCAGACCCCAGGACGGAGTAGGCCTGTTCCTTAATGCTAACTCTCTCTATATCTGCGATGGGCTCCACTATTCTGCTTGGGCCCCAACTGATAAAATTACTCTACTCAAGAAATACTCAGGTTGGAAGCAATATAAAACCAATCGCTAGGAGTTCCTACCACCAGGCTGATAAAAATAAATTATAAAAAAAAGAATAAGACATAGAGACACAGGTTTTTAATAATGACCCTGAACTCTAGCTCATCTTTATAACTCCAGTGACTACCACACTGAAGCTGCTCATCAAATGTCTTATATGTGAATAAACAAATAAATGAGTGGATCTGGCTACTTGTTGCTGTGCCTTATTTCTCAGGTTTTTCACTGCAGTGTTAACATCAAAGAGGGAACTGAGAGAGAAGGAAGGAAAAAGGAAACCTCCCTTCTTCGTTCCCCATTGCTCCTGGCCGTACAGTGCCGCACACGTGCCAGGAACTAAGAACACACATGCATTTATTTTTTCAAAACCCTATGACACAGGTCCAATAATATAAGATCAATTCTCAGATATACTTATTTTCACCAGGCCAACGCAGAAAGAATCAAAAAGCTAATGAGTGAGTCTCTAATGCTGGTGACAGCATTTCCTTATGACACAGGATATGACAAGGCAGCAAAGATTGCCAGGACAGCCTGACCAGGCAATGGCGCAGTGGATAGAGCATCAGACTGGGATGCGGAGGATCTGAGTTCGAGACCCTGAGGTCACCAGCTTGGATCCAAGGTCGCTGGCTTGAGCAAGGGGTTACTTAGTCTGCTGGAGCCCCCTGGTCAAGGCACATATGAGAAAGCAATCAATGAACTAAGGTGTCGCAACAAAAAACTAAAGATTGATGCTCCTCATCTCTCTCTGTTCCTGTCTGTCTGTCCCTATATATGCCGCGCTCTCTCTCTCTGTAAAAAAAAAAAGAAGATTGCCAGGACAGCACACAGAAATGGATCAACCTTAACAACAACCACCTCTGAACTTGGCTATCTCACAGAGGGGCAGTCTGATGAGTGGGTAAAACCCTAGCACATGCTGGGTCCGAAGTGATTTAAATAAATGTATAATAAAAATAATTAGGTTATATAAAATAAAAAATGACAAGGGCTCCTGATATTCTGTAAACAAAAGTGGATAAAGGTGAAAGGACACTGCCCTTGAACTTGACCGCCTGGCTGTGGTAGAGCAGTTCAGTCAGCGCATAAGGCTCCAGGACGTGCCCGGTCCAAAGTGCATTTTAAAAGTACAAGATAGGCCTGACCTGTGGTGGCGCAGTGGATAAAGCGTCGACCTGGAAATGCTGAGGTCGCCGGTTCAAAACTCTGGGCTTGCCTGGTCAAGGCACATATGGGAGTTGATGCTTCCTGCTCCTCCCCCCTTCTCTCTCCTTTCTAAAAAAATAAATTAAAAAAAAAAAAGTACAAGATAGAATAATTAGATTTTAAAAGATAATCAATCAGTGGTCTCTTCTCTTCTCTATCATCAGGTGGCATTAAATCCAATGTGTAGTTTTCTTTTCATCAAAAGCTAAACCCACTGGTTTCCAGGAAACAAAGGGTTACTCTACAGCAGCAGAAGTCATGTTAACAGACCAAAAGATAGAGACTGTATACAAGTCGTTGTGACCAGGAGGGGGATAAAAATCAATGGAACCTATTAATTCTGAAACACTAGATGAAGAGAAAGAACTCTATCTCAAATCTATTTAATCCTATGGTCTTATAGCCACGCAGTTATTACCATAAATATTAAGAATATTTTGACTGGACATACAAATTTCTTTTGGGAAATCTATATTATCAAAATGAAATTTACTTTGAGAGAGGAAATACTGTTGTTATATCATGGTTATTTAAAACATAGGTAACAAAAAAGAATTGTTTGGGCCCTTGAGACAGGGTGTCGGTTCCCCGGAAAGCAGTAGGATGGATCGGCAAGGCTGTTTTTAAGAAAGACGACAGCGCTAGCAGGCTAGAAATCAAGTGGAAAATATATTTTATATTTTTACACGCAGAAACATGCTTAACAGCTCATCACTGAGGACAACTGTGTTTCCCAGATTAGTACTCAAATGTCTGCCCACATTGCTGAATTTTTTACCTTCTCGACCCCAAGTGGTTGGACAAAGTGTTTTCTATTTCCACCTGTAGTTTTGGTGATCAAGAGAGCCTAGGGTTCAGGAGCTGAGAAGTCTTCTCAGCTCCGTTGGTTTACCCGTAAATCTGAGGACAAAGACATACTGGACTTCCGCTTTCTCCCCTGAAAAAAGGCAGTGGTAAAGGTTCATTATTATCATCCCAATTAAAGGGTGCATACATTTGGGGCTGCGCTTTGACCCACACTATTTATAACTCACAAACCCTATTTTCAACGTTCATTTTAGCGCTCTATGTGGTACACAGCTAATCACATGAATTTTCAATGAAAAAAATTTTAGGGGAACTTTGATACTGTTTAAAGGAAAAGCAATCCCCAGGGTACAAGCCAGTGCTTTGCAACAGTTGAGCCTGGCTCTATTTTATTAGGAAGTGAACGGGCTTAGGGGAGGGACATCGTAAACAGTAAGTTGTGGCCAAGCTGGGTCATGTAGCAGGAGAGAGGCTAATCAGCACTGAGCCACAGAGACAAAGCCCAGACCAGAAGGGCAGCAGTTATGCAGCAGGCGTCAAATCAGAGATATGGCCATGGAGGAACCAGGGGATCACAGACCAGAGATGCCAGAATTCGAACAGGGCCAGCAGTAGGGTGATCTGAAGTTTAAAGGCAACCCAAGCGATAGAATCAAGTCTGGGGACTTATAGTCTGGGATCAAGACCAAAAAAAAATGGTCTAGAGCAGCGGATTTTCAAACTTTTCATCTCAAGACACACATAAACGAATTACTACAAAAGTTCTGCAGCACATCAAAAAAATATATTTTCTGCCTGACCAGGTGGTGGCGCAGTGGACAGAGCGTCGGACTGGGATGCGGAAGGACCCAGGTTCGAGACCCCGAGGTCGTCAGCTTGAGTGCGGGCTCATTTGGCTTGAGCAAAGAGCTCACTAGCTTGGACCCAAGGTCGCTGGCTCCAGCAGGGGGTTACTCGGTCTGCTGAAGGCCCAAGGTCAAGGCACATGTGAGAAAGCAATCAATGAACAACTAAGAAGTCGCAACGCGCAACGAGAAAATGATGATTGATGCTTCTCATCTCTCTCCGTTCCTGTCTGTCCCTGTCTATCTCTGCTTCTGTAAAAATATATATATATATATTTTTTTTTTCTGCCGATCTGACAAAAAAAAAAATTAGTTATCATTTTGACCTATTCACTCTAGAGGGCTATTGTTGTGTTGGCTGTTGTCATCTTTTTATTTGACACTCTAAGGGAAAAGAGGTCAGTGCCCCTGACTAAATAGTCTGGTATTGGCATGCTGTAAAAATTCTTGGGGCACACCGGTTGAAAATTGCTAGTCCAGAGTAATTTCAACCGGTGGCACAGCACTGCTTTTGAAGGCATTCGTCCTTACAACGAGTCTCCAACCCCAACCCCGTGAAACCAGGTCAGCAGTGGCTGTTGAGCAGTATTTCAGGGCCGGTTTTCCATCTCGGTTCATGAGCACAAAGAGCCAAGTTTCTTAAAAGAGAACCTGCACAGTCCACTTCATTAATCTCCCTCCAGTTTGCTACCTTCCGCCTACATCTCGGGGTTGTATGCCAGAGAAATCCACAACAGTTATATTTTTAAACCAGCCATTATCCTCATTCTTTCTCACTGATACACCATAGAGTTAGTCTGGTTTAGGTCCAAGGCAAAAAAAAAAGCAAAATTTAAGAAGCATATACTAGTTAAAATAAATTCACATAAGCATCACTCAGATTGGCTCAAGATCACTCGGATGATGTTTAAGCAGCTCCGATCTGATAGACAGGTCAGATTCAAAGTTGGTTCTACACCAAGTATGAATCAATTACACAAACATTTCCAAAACAACTAGAACAGTCAAAGGCCAGGATCTTAATGAAAATACAGTTTACTTTAGAGAAGACAGAGATTAGCACTGGAAAACCCTGTCACATCAGGACAAACAAAAGGGTTTGGCTATATGTGTAACCAGACTGCGAGTGGAAGCTTTATGACAAGGAGTTCAGGGAAGAGCTTAGCAATCCTACACCCGCATTGATCCATCTGCACTCAAACGTCCATAAATACCTTGGTTTTTCTATTTGGGCATCAAAAAGAGATGCTTACACTGGCTCTGATAATAAGAGGAATCTGGTAAAAGCAAATAGCAGACCTACCATTATACGTGTCACTTTAACTGTGGTCAACTCTCTAAATATTGATACATGTCTTCAAGGCAAGGGTAAGCGGATTAAGTAAACTGGTTCTTTTTCCCTCCAATAGCATCTCTCTTCCTCAACCATCACGATGGTTAAATACTAAGCTACCAACTACATCAAAAGACACTGCCTCAAAAAACAACTTTGATCCAAGGTGTTCAAGCCACATAGACAAATTAAATTTATAGCTATCTCAAGTTTTTTCTTCTGTTGTAAGTAGTGGCTTTTAGCATCTATACTAGCCAAAATTGCTGCCCAGCTGAAAAGAGTTTGAAAGGCAAGACCCAGTTTAATTATGAAAGACAGTCACTATTGCTCTGAAGTAATGAGAGGGTCTGCTCAAGGTATTATCACAGAAGAAACACTTACATGACGGTGCCGTCTGTCTGCCTCTAAATAGCCCCAATTGACTTAGTTCTACTTAATCAGCCTCACCAAGATGCTCCTCATTGATTCATTCATTCATTCATTCATTCATTCATCCATTCGTGTATTCACTCATTCCATTATCCTTCTGGAACAAATCCATTTATTACCCAGGATAGGATTTAAGGACCCCCAAGAATCTATTCAAAAGCCAGCCAACCTTATTGCTGTGTAGACTCTGATCTGTGGGCTCGGAGTCTGTTCCTTTAATAAGATCCTGCCTTACCCAATGAGAGTTATGGCTTCAGGTCCCAACATCTGTCATTACAGCCCATCCTACACACTCACCAGCAGCCCCAGGGCCAGGCTTGGCCTTGCTCTCCAGAGATTCCAACCTTCAAGGTTCATCTGCTGAATTACTATCCTCCCACCCGGGCTGGATATTGCCACAGCTCCCTACAAATCCCTGCCTGTCCGCCAAACCTGCTCCCTGCTGCTGTGGAAATCTGCCCAACCCCCAGTCTTGACAGTGACAACACTGGTCTAGACTGATGCTACTTACGCACTTTAAGAGTTAATAATATCCACAGAGCCCTCGCATGTCACTGAATCCAAATTATTTTTTCGTTGGGCTTGCTTAGCCGTAAATGTCTCTACAAACTTCTCTGTCTTGGTTTTCTTATTTGTAAAAGGGGAATAATGTTAGTATCCACCACAGAGAACACTTCTATGAAGACTAAATTATATACAAGCATATAAAACATATGTTTTGTAAGTTTTGCAACTATATAAAACTTAGACGCATACAACAGTGCCTGGCAGGTAACACACGCTCTGTCAGGGCCATGGTTAGTATGAGCGCCCAGAGGCACTGCTGACAGTGGACATGGCCTCCTTCCTCCTGACAAAGCCTCAGACTTACAGGGAGATTTGCATATCTCAGGCGATAATTGTAATCGTCAAATAAAATTGAGTTACTGAGTACTTGACAAAGATATATAGAAATCTTAAATATCTCTTATTTAACTGAAGAAAGTAGGACTGCAGACATCAAGTTGCCTATGTGAGGAAGTCAAGTCACTAAAAGAGCCAGGAATGCAAGATAGTCATATGCCCATAAGCACTGTCTCCATGCCATACTGGTTTCCTGATAGAAGAATCAATGCATTTACTCCGACCTCGTGTTTATGTAAATTTACTTCTTCTTCTTGGCCAAGGGCAGGGCACTGGGTAGCTCACACACTGTTTTCTCATTCATATATTTATGAAGCTGCCCTGTAACAGACGCTGTTTTGGGTGTAAAGATAGTAAGCCAAACAGATGAAAAGCACTGCTTCACAGAGCTTACATTTATTCATTTGTGTGTGTGTGTGTGTGTGTGTGTGTGTGTGTGTGTGTGTGTGTGTGTTTATGAAGGGGAGTTGCAGACAATAAATAAAATATTATTTTATATTAGCCTGTGATGTGAGAAGCCCACTGAGAGTCAGCTCGTTCTGTCACCCACGGCGATAGCAGAAGCCCCTGCCCATTGACTCGTCTCCCTTCTAGCTCCTGCTGGACCAGTTTTCTCCCACACTTAGCTGGTGAAGGACAATGTATTGTTGATGGATGCGGAGAGGAATGGGACATGGTTATTCCGTTGCCAGTCCCCATGACAAAAGTATATAGTTCACAGCCTGCCGTGGGAGGAATCCCCCCCACTGGATGTGGACAGAAACTTAGATGGCCCTGGCAAGGCTCTGCAGATCAAAGACAGGCAGCAGTTCTGGACGGAGAAGGCATTGCCTCCATTCAGCCGCAGGTAGAGAAGGAAATGGCCCCGCTCCTGACCCGGGTTCCTCCTCAGTTATAACCACAAGACAGAGAGCTCGCTTTGGTAGTGAGAATTCTCTCTCTCTCTCTTTTTTTTTTTTTTTTTTTTGGTATTTTTCTGAAGTTGGAAATGGGGAGGCAGACAGACTCCCGCATGTGCCCAACCGGGATCCACCCAACATACCCACCAGGGGGCGATGCTCTGCCCATCTGGGGTGTTGCTCTGTTACAACCAGAACCATTCTAGCACCTGAGGCAGAGGCCATGGAGCCATCCTCAGCGCCCAGGCCAACTTTGCTCCAATGGAGCCTCGGCTGTGGGAGGGAAGAGAGAGAGAGGAAGGAGAGGGGGAGGGGTGGAGAAGCAGATGGGCACTTCTCCTGTGTGCCCTGGCCGGGAATCGAACCCAGGACTTCTGCATGCCAGGCTGACGCTCTACCACTGAGCCAACTGGCCAGGGCCGAAAATTCTCTTTTTATAGATAGAAGATATAGTATATTAAATTAGGTTTTCTAAGATCTCAGAGATTATTTTATAAAAAAAAGATTTTTGTAGTCATCAATTTCATTTTATTTGGAGGCACCTTCAAGATTTCACGACCTTTTACCAATGCAACAATCACAGATGGGTATCGCTCTCTGAAGCAAATTAACGTCAACCTAAGTGTAAATGAGTCAGACCTATGAGTCTCCCCGCATTACGGCTCAGTGCGCTGCCAAAACGAAACCTTTGCAGAGTAGTTTTAATTTTCTAGCTCTGTGAATAAGTCTGGTGCAGAAATATTTTACTGAATGACATTAATTGTCTTGATATTAGGTTTGATAAGTTACCTTTTCATTTAGCAACTGAATGAAAAAAAGAACGAACAAGAAAGAAAACCATAGAAATCAATCAATATGTTCTTCTCCCTCCCCCCCCCAAAATATTAAATCTTCAGTAAGGATCTAGCAAGCTATTGATCCACTCTTCATAATTCTCAAAGTGAGGTAATGCTCTTCAATCATGATGTTTGTCAAAGGACCTGTGAAAAATATCTATACTTCTGCACTGGGGAAGTCTCTGTTAGAAATGATATATTGAATAGTTTAGATTCAAATCACTGCCCTGATTTAAACACTGTGGGAATAATAATATTATAGTAAATAATATCGAGTGGTACTGACAACCCCATACATCAAAGACCATCAAAGATACTTAGTATTGAAGGTCTTGCCAATACTAAGCCCTGGGAGATTTACAAGAGGTCAAGGTGGCTAGACGTCCTTAATTAGAATGTAAATTCATATATTGATTTATTGTATCAAACAGATCCATGAGTAGCTACTGATTTTTTCCTTACATATTCATTTTCTATTTCAGTGATGAATATCAATTCAATATTAAGCAGAATTCCTCATCTCACCTGCAGTTTCAGTGTCCTGGGCTCAAGTTAAGCAAGACAGGAACATTTCCTGTCATTGTATCCTGTTCTGGCTTGGGAGTTTTGGAAACTGAATACCCCGCATTAAACAAAATTTACACCAAACTGTCAACTCAGAGGCAAAATATGATTCATTTGGGTATAAGTATGTATCATGTGCCTATGTCCAGACCAGCTCTGTAGACCCATGAGAACTTAAGTGATGGCTGCTTCATCCCAGCGAGGGGGCAGGAGGAAGAGAGGATAGGAGGGAGGGAGGGAGGGAGGGAGGGAGGGAGGGAGGGAGAGAGAGGGAGAGAGAGAGAGAGAGAGAGAGAGAGAGAGAGAGAGAGAGAGAGGCTTAGCTGTGCACACTGCAGGAGGGACCCCAGCTGCACCTGTCCCGGGTAGGCTGTGAGGCACTCCTTCCGAGTTTGCCCCACCCCCGGGTCCTGAGTGTCTCTGCAGCCCAGTGAGCTTGCCCCCGGCCACCTTCCCTCTCAGAAGGTTTTCCTTTTCTGCCGCCTCCAGTCCAGTACGACAGCATGAGCTCATGAAATTTCTAGCTTTCGAACTCCTGTTAACATCTCTTTCCAGCTGTCGTTTCCTCTCCCCTTTTGTTCTTGCATATCTGCGCCTTCTCCCTTGCCTTGCTGTTCCAGGGAAGAGTTTTCAGAAGGAGTTGAGGTAAACCCATGGGTTTCATCCGCCATTTGGAGCCAGAAGTCCCCACTGTACGACAGCACGCCCCTCCGGTCTCAACCTATTTGACCCAAGATGGCTAATTTTTCAGGCAGGATAGACTGACATAAATTGAAGTGAATGGCATTCCTTTACTTCTTTCTTGTTTCCGGGGATCAGGATATATGCAAATAATCCTCAGCAGCCATGCTGCTATGGATAGATCATATGAGGCTGGGCCCTACAGATGAATCCCAAAGTCCAAATCTGAGCTTTCTGATTTAAAACTTACTATCTTATTAAGATATTCAAAATAGGAAGCAACACTCACAACAACAGGAATAGTTGAGTCATGACATCAGGGCATGACGTGAACACCCTGAATACACACTATGGTCACGTGCAGATAAAAAGAGTGAGGTTGATGGGGTCAAGATTCCATGATACAGAATACCATTTCTTTTCTTCCTCTTGCCCTAGTATGCCCTAGTATGCTGTTGGGTCCCTCTATTCCATTACTCAGTTTAATTACAGTATTCTTCATTGCTTTAATTTCTGTTCAGGGTTGTTGGGGTTTTTTAAATATATTTTGTTTCTTTGTTGCATTTCTCACCTTGTTTGTGCATTGCTTCCTGACCTCAGCAAGCAGCTCTATTACCGTTATTTTGAACTCCTTCTTCTGTAAGTCATTTATCTCTGCTTCCTAAAGCGAGGCGTCTGGAGGTTGACCTCATTCTTCCGTTTGGAACGCATTCCCTTCTTTCTTCATTTTCCTTGCCTCTGTGTTGGCTTCTGAGCGTTCCATCCCACGGCCCCCCTCTGCCAGACCAGACAGAACAGTCTCATCGGGGGAGGTGAACCTCACCAATCAGCCCAGTTTGAGCACCTACTGGCCTCTCCATTGTGACCGCTCAAGCCTTCGCCTTCGGTCTTAGTGGCCCCCAGGAGGGTGTGCGGAGACTCAAGTGTCCCCAAGGGGAGGATGACAGTCAGGACTTATATACAGGCTGGTCAGAAGCCAGAATCTCAGGCAGCAGCTGCAAAACTATCCAGTCAAATGCCTCCGGAGAAAGCCTGGGAAATGGGCACTGGGCAATTTATTGTTGGAGGGAGCAAGATGGGGAAGGGATGGAAGTGCCCACCAGCTCTTTTGGGCCCCCGAGCAAGCACTCAGCCGCTACCTAGATGCATGCTAGATAACATTATACTGAGTGAAATGAGTAAATCAGAAAAAACTACTGAACTATATGATTCCATACACAGGTGGGACATAAAAATGTGACTCGGGGACATGGACAAGAGTGTGGTGGCTATGGGGGTTGGGGGGGGCGGAGAGGGAGTTGGGGTGGAGGAGAGGGGAGGGGCACAAAAAAAAACCAGATAGAAGGTGACGGTAGACAATTTGACTTTGGGTGATGGGTATGCAACATAATCAGATGTCAAAATAACCTGGAGATGTTTTCTCTGAACCTGTGTACCCTGATAGATCAATGTCACCCCATTAAAATCAATAATAATAATAAAAAAAGAAGAAGAAGTTCAGGCAGCAGCTCATAAAGCACACAGTCAAATTCCTTCCAGGGAAAGACCAGGAGCTGGGTGTTTAGTCTGCAACCTCTGCACTGAGCCCGGGGGAGCGGTGAGCTTGCCAGGCATCCAGTTAACAACTGCTTCTTTGTTTGCTCTTGTCCTGGGGGCCTGCCTGCCTGGCGCAAGCCCCTTTGGCTTTCAGAGCTAGGCGATCAGGGCACCTGTCCCTCTGGTATTAGCCTTGAAACCTGGGGTGCTGGAGGCATGGTCTATCTAACCCTTCCCTCCTCAGCGGGACGCTGGGAGCCTGGGGGTTCCCTCTTGAATACATGGTGCTGTGCTGGTGTGTGTGTGTGTAGGGGGGGGTTAACGACAGTGTCCCCAGCCTTTACTACTCGACTCACAGTGGGGATCTTCCAGTCATCTCCTGTGCAGCAGTGACCCCGCTAGTTTCTGGAATTCTCTCAGGGACAATCCACCTCACGTCTAGTGTATATTCAGTGTCTCTTGGGAGGAGGAAACTTCAGGAGCCTCCTAGGTGGCCATCTTGGTCTGGAGACTTGAGTTTGATTTTTTTTCTAGCAAAAGGTCATTCTCCTCATTCCTCAATGGAGTCAACAGAAGTAATACTGTTTCTACTATTAATAATTTTATTATGTAACTATTTAAATAACTCCTTCTCGAGCGTTTCTTTTGTATCAGGCACTATGCCGAGGGTTTGATTTATATTCAGTCATTGCATCCTCACACCCAATGAGACACATGATACTCATTGTATAGGTGAGAAAATTGAAATTAGGAGAAGTGAAATAATTTGTGAAAGTCACACAGCTGAGCCCTGTCAGCCTCAAAACTTCACCTCTTACCCTCTTTATCATACTACTGTAACGTGCCTATGAAATCCCGTGGCATAACGAATGGAAGAGAAGTCTGTATTGATAATATTTCTCTTTTCTTTAAATACCTCCTTATGTGATATCCTTGGCTCCTTTTAGAAACCCTTCTGATTATTCTGGGTAGGCTCTATTTCACAATCTTAGGAAAAGGCTCTGGAAACACCATTGGAATGGATCTTTTAAAATATAAAATCTCATTGCCCAGAGCAAGAATTCTTCTCTGAAATTAGAGCCAGATTTTGCTTATAATTTCATGGTCTCCCCCCCCACCACCCTATCATTTGCATAGTGATACAGCTTTAATAGAGTTTTAATTCTGAATTTATATTCTAAAAATGCCAATCTGGAGGCTGTAATCCTACTAACTTTTCTGTAGGCCCATTTTTTCCTAAATAGATCTAAATGTTTATTTTCTTTAAGCAGCATATTTTAGAGGTAAAATGTATTCCAAAGGCTTTAATCTACACACAGGCTGTCATAAAACTTCCCTGGAATATCACTCTCTTACAGTTAACAAAATTACATCGGGGTATCTGAAGCAAATGAGGATATAACAAAGTGGTCTGGGCGGACGAAATGTATGAGCTCTCTCCGGTTGATGGGACATTTTCACAGCTGTGTAGGCTGATGGCTATGCTCCGAGAAACAGTTATAGAAGCAAATAAAATTATTCATCCCATGGTTTATAAACAAAAGAGGGAAAAGGCTGTTAATCTTCAGGATAAAAGCGAGGAAGTCAAGAGTGTTTTACAAAAGAAAAAGAAAAGGAAATTAATTACAAAAGTCCTTGAAGGAATAGCAAAGGACAACACAATTTATAATGACTGTTGGAAAAGTACGTCCTCTGTTCCTGACCTGGAAACCTCTGTCTTCCTTTCTTTCTGCGTTTGTGTCTTTCTCTATAAAAACGTTTCTGTTGGCGTGGGTGCATTTTCATCAAATTTGGGAAGCTATGACGAAACACAGACCAATGACATATGCTGAATTCACCTGGGAGGGGAGAGGGGTCGTAACTAGAAGCCGATAACGCTAAAGCCCCGTAGGGAGCTCCCTGCAATATGCTCTAGGAGTCTCAACAAAGGGAAAACCTGCAGAGATCCTACCAGGAACCCCAAACCCGTAATTCTAGTGACAGATGCTCTGAACAGCCCTTCTGAATTTGGACCGAGCCGCTTCTCACTCGAACCACACAGCACAACTCAGGCATAGTGGAAGTACATTAGCATCATTTGGAGGACTCTAACAGACTATGAGTGCCCACATCCCAACCCAGATGAATCAAATTGCAATCTATGGGAGTGGGGGACAGGGAGGTGGACAAGTGGCCCCAAGGCACCAGGTAGTTCTAAGGAGAAGCCAGAGTTGAGAGTCACTGGTTCAGGATGAGCGGCAGCCAGAATTTATTTAAGAATGGTCAATGATTCCCTCCTGAATAGTATAGAAGACGTCAGCTGGTGTTACAGACACTTTGCCTATAAATAACTGGAAGTATTTCGTATCAGCTGTCTAAATCTGTGCACTACAATCTACTTGCAAGAAGCTTAGACACTGAAAAGTTAGACACCTGCAGGAGATCAGTGGGATTTGGCCAAGGTGAGGCTCACCCAAGTCCAACGTTCACACTAAGGGCATCTCTAGCAGGAGGTGTAATAGTCCTGACATCCCAAAGTGAACTATCTTCAGGGGGCGGGGGGACATTACTCTCAATATATGGTTCTGATTTGAAGCCAGTAGGAAGAAACCTGAGTTTTAAACTCTGTGTGTGACTGTTTCTTTCCTCTTGGCTAGCACTATTTGTTCTGGGTACTTTCAGCAGAGGAAGGTAATATAGAGTGTTCCCACAAGTAAACAGACTCATTTTAATTGCAACAAAGCTGAGTAACCATTTCCTCTGAGCGCACAAGCATTTCCCATTCCTCCCATGCAAGCGGCTCCCATTGCAACCTAAGGAACAGAAGGGACTCTCCTGTCACCTGCAGGCATATGACTGGTGCTGAAAAATCCCTGCCTCCCAGCATTGCAGGCAGCTTTGATCAACAAATCAATGACAGCCACGGGCACCTGGTTTGTAGAAGAGCCACCAACCCAGCAGCTGCTCCTTCTTTTGGGGACACACGTTTATGTGCAGGCAGGACTCAGAAGGGGGCTCTGCCACAGTGTGTATGCTGATGGCTCTCCCGTTCAAGAACATGTGCCGCTACTGGACTCAACTAGAACGTTCAAAGCATTGTGCTTTCCCCAGGGGCGGGAAGGCGGGAAATGTGGGCACCTAGAAAGACAACATGTTCCTGTCGTTAAAATAATTTTAGGATCCTCCCGGCCAGGGCACACAGGAGAAGCGCCCATTTGCTTCTCCACCCCTCTGCTGCGCTTTCCTCTCTGTCTCTCTCTTCCCCTCCCGCAGCCAAGGCTCCATTGGAGCAAAGATGGCCCGGGCGCTGGGGATGGCTCCTTGGCCTCTGCCTCAGGTGCTAGAGTGGCTCTGGTCGCAACATGGCGACGCCCAGGATGGGCAGAGCATCGCCCCCTGGTGGGCAGAGCGTCGCCCCTGGTGGGCGTGCTGGGTGGATCCCAGTCGGGCGCATGCAGGAGTCTGTCTGACTGTCTCTCCCTGTTTCCAGCTTCAGAAAAATGAAAATAATAATAATAATAATAATAATAATAATAATAATTTTAGGATCCAAAAGAATGCAAAGGAATGGAGTTTAAGCACAGGACCATCCACAAGAAATGAGAGTCTTAGACTCCTATAACTATACATAGATCGTATCCCCATGGTACACTTTTTGAAATGTACTGAAATCACTTTTGCCCAATGAGCGGCTGGCTATATATACACCCCACCTGATGCCAAAATACTGAACACGAGAGACGAATGAGTGAAAAGGTGATAGATTTAGATCATGAATCTAAGTAAGAACCATACCTTTGTGAGACACAGAAAGAAGATGGAACCTCAGTGCTCAATCAGCTCCAACCAAACTACGAACTGAAGAGCTTTCGTGGTGGAGCAGAAGGCAGTCCTAATTTAGACATCAATGTACAGCTCCCACATGTATGGCTCAATGAGCCGTATTTACACAAATTACCTGGCAGAAAGAACATTTATTCCATAGGCTTAAAGCAGCTCTCTAAGAACAGACAGTTCTGTGTGTGTGTCCACGTGTGACTTATTACTTCGAGATCAGCGCTGAAAAATTTCCCTGAGCAGAATCCCACCAACTCAGTGAACTGCAACGGATAAATGTTCATAGTCCTGACTTGAACCTCAGTAGTAGTTTCTTTTCTCCCCTAAAATGTCTGTTATCAGTCAGACGTCCCTGGCCACCAGTGGGAGAACTAGTTAAAGAAATTATTTAATTTATTAAATAGTCAACAAATATTTATTAACTGTCTACCATGTGTGAAGCACCAGTTAAGACACTGGGTCATCCGTTTGATAAAATTTCATGCAAGCTAAAAAAAAAATATATGAGAAAAATGTGTACAGCATGCTTGAGGAAAACTCTAAAAGAAAATTAAAGGCAAGAAAAATAACCGTGTGTCGAGTATGTTTCAGATGCATTTGAAAAAATATTTATATTTGAACGTGCACATAGTCACACAGACAGCTTTTGGTACACGATCCACTGACAATCTCTGGGGTGACTTAGGGGTGGGAAGAAAACTAAATTTCCATTATACTGTCTGCAGTTTCTTTACCAGGCGCATCTGTGTTTCGTATTTCAAAATTAAAAATAAGTTTAACTCACCAGGCACCATTTTTTTTTTTAGTATAGACAGATCATTTTCACTAAAAATAATAAAAGTGACTATAAAGAACCATCACTCCTTATCATTTTACCTCGTGGGCAACAAGTTAGGGCTGTAAATTTTCAAGCAAAATTAGTATTTATACAATGATTTGAGGTTTGGCAAGCGTGCCAGTTGTATCCGTCAGCATCCCGCCGCCGATTCCCACGCGTGGGTTTGTGTATACTCTGCCTCTGTTTTAAACCTCTCTCTGCTGCCCACCCCAGCCACCCCCTTACGAGGCTGCCACTCTCTTCCCACTGGTTACAATGTAAGCTGCAAGTATACCTGTAATTTACTACACACTGCAGGCTGTAAACAGAATATTGTTTCATACTCGTGACGGGTGACCAGAGTTCGTTATGTGTACCCTACACACAAGCCCGTGCCTACGTACACACACATAATCACACACATAATCACACACACACTGATACAGTCCGACGTTCGTGTATTTTTCAACTGCAAGTCCTCAAATGGTTTTTCTGGCTCACGATGTAGTGTTCCCCTACTCTGACATGTATAATGCTAATGTTCCAGCCTACATATGGCACCGTCTTGAGAATTAAGACACACTGAAGCATGTAAGAGCCCGGGCTTAGGTCTCCGCACAAAGCTGCCCCTTAACGAATGTTTGTGGAACACAAAGGTGTTGACTACAGATGTCAAATATAAATCCAAACCTGTGAACATTTTAGAAAATAACCTCTAGAAGACAGAGTCGTGTTAGAAGGCTAAAAAATCTGAATAGTTCACTAAGAGGTTTTGCCCTTTTATTCGATGAAACAGTAAATACATCACTATACCAACACAGTGTTTTTTAATAGATTAAAACGTGGATGGGGTAAATGCCAAGTTTTTATTTCTAGAAGTGTTGCTATAGTAAATGTTGACGTTGAAGAACAGTTCCTTAAATTAACTGATTTTCCAGAATGGGAGAGAACTTTGGCTTTTCAACACCAATTATCATATTTTTTTTTAAACTTTCTACCTAAATAACAGGGTGTTTATACCAAGGACAGCCAATAGAGCCCATTATGTTAAAAAGAAAAAAAAAAAGTGAGCCTTAGCCAGGCGGCTCAATGAACAGAGCGTGATCCCAGCGCACCGAGGTCAAGATTGGATCCCTGGTCAGGGCGCATGTGAGAAGCACTCAATGAGCGCACAACTAAATGGAACAACCAAGGGCAACGGTGAGTGGATGCTTCTCTCTCCCCTTCCCTCCCTCTCTCTCCTACCAACTTCTTGCTCCCTTCCTCTCTCTCTCTCTCTCTCTCTCTCTCTCAAATCAACAGGAAAATATATATTTAAGTATACAGCAGTTTTAGAATGACAGTTAAATGGCTTTTACTTTTTCAAGTCACTCGAACATGCAACGGTTCTTTCTATTTGATGCTTTTCCTCAGCTTCAAGGTTAAGTTCTGCTTCCCGGGTGCCTCCCGGGAGACTCCGTGTCCTTCTTTCTTCCGGCTGCCCAAACGCTGAGAACCATCAAATGTAGGACTCCCCCTGATTTAAGAATAGCTTTACAGGGTGTGAAAAAAAGATGCTATCTTTGACGCCTATCTCTGCTGTGAGAGTTACGCCAATTTAAAAAAATAAAGATTGGATTTTTCCACAATGCTCATTACACTGAGCACAGGTTGGTGAGAGAAGGGGACAAGGCCTATGACCCTCACTTCCTACATTCTGATAGCAAGGAGGGGACTTTACTCCACGTCCTAGAGGGAACAGACAAGAGAATATTTTCCATGTCATAAAGGCAGCAAGGGCTGTCCAGGCAGGTATGGGGGGGAGGGTGTGAAAGTGACGATTGTTGTTTAATGGTCCAGAGTTTCAGTTTTCAAAGGTGGAAAGGTTTTAGAGATTTTTTTTTTTTTTTTTTGTATTTTTTCTGAAGCTGGAAACGGGGAGAGACAGTCAGACAGACTCCCGCATGCACCCGACCGGGATCCACCCGGCACGCCCACCAGGGGCGATGCTCTGCCCACCAGGGGGCGATGCTCTGCCCCTCCGGGGTGTCGCTCTGTGCGACCAGAGCCACTCTAGCGCCTGGGGCAGAGGCCAAGGAGCCATCCCTAGCGCCTGGGGCAGAGGCCAAGGAGCCATCCCCAGCGCCCGGGCCATCTTTGCTCCAATGGAGCCTTGGCTGCGGGAGGGGAAGAGAGAGACAGAGAGGAAGGAGGGGGGGGGTGTGGAGAAGCAAATGGGCGCTTCTCCTATGTGCCCTGGCTGGGAATTGAACCCGGGTCCCCCGCACACCAGGCCGACGCTCTACCGCTGAGCCAACCGGCCAGAGCAGGTTTTAGAGATTTGTTGCACCACAATGTGAATATAGGTAACACTACTGAGCTAAACACTTAATAATGGTTGAAATGGTAAAAATTCATTATGTGGTTTTGACTATAATTAAAAATCTTTTTGCAAAGACATCCAGAGTCATTGATTGTCCTTATATATTTTTATACACACCGGTTATGCTTACTGCTGTTTGCCAGTGCTAATGATACTGACCGTTAGAAAACTGAAACTTCGTTTAGCATATTATACTGAAGAACGGACGTGAAAACACGCACTTTCAAGACTGTCCAATACAGAACAGTTTTAGCAAGTGGCTTTTGCAGTAGCAAATTTCAGGTGTTCGTTACAGTCATGAATACGAGGCACCCCGTTCCCAGACAATGCCAGATAGAGTGTTTCTCTCTTTTGCCTCAAAAAAAAACAACCCTGCTTTATTTATAGAGGTGTTTTGTACTCATTTCAAATAAACCCCTTTCTGATGAAGAGAAGCCTTTCTTTGTCCTTAATCATCCAGACTGGAGATCTATATTGATTCAGTCCTCTGGCTTCTTACTCATCACACACTTCACATTGTGCAGAACAATCTAACACCTATTATAGGACTTGCGAGTAATTTTGAAATTCTTATAAGAACGTCATTTTGGAAAGATGGATTCATTTTTGATTCAATAGTGGTTATATTAATCTAGTATCCCAGAACAAAATCAGCAGGCCTCTAACACATTTAAAATTAGTGTGTAGAGGTCTATAATGTGTAATTTTCAAAACTGTTCACTAATTTTGGTAATTCCAAATACTTACTCCGTGGCTTTTGTCTTGTTACACATCTCAAAAAAAAAAGCAAGCCATTTAGATAAAGTGAGGGTCAACAGACCAAATAACTTAAAGCCAGAATCAGTTATGCCTCATATGATACTTATTCTTAGAATACTTTCTTTTTTAATATGTTCAGTGCTATAATTATAGTACTGCCTCTACCTCACTAATGCCAAAACATTAACAAAGGTTTACCATAAAGTTTTATAAAAATCTACTTTGGGTCATCTTCATACATCACAATTAGCTCCTAGCACATATAAGTATTCAATAATTTAAAATTTTTTGTTGAATGAATAATTGAACGAACGGTTTATTTTATAGGTCTCTGTGACACAACGAGAAATAGGGTATTTCCAAACTTATAGTCACGGTGCATTGTGGGTACAGCATCAGCATCAGGGCCTCAACAACTCCAGCCTTAACAGCAGCAAAACATTTTTAGCTCCAAGCGGCATGTTGTGGGTATTGCGCAGAACAAGTCAGATGCGTATTTCAAGTCCTTTAAGACAGTCCAAAATAAACAAGCCCAAGCACCGGCACAGCTTTTAATTTAAAACAATTACTCTAGCAGTTTGGGGACAAAACTATTTAGGCAACTAGACTACTTTTTATGTTGTCAAGGCACACACACGCGGTAAAGAAAGTGGCTAAATCATCCGCAGTCACGCGCCCATGCAGTGACGGGGAGATATTCTGAGGAACGCGTCATTAGGCGATTCTGTTGTTGTGCGAACATCACAGCGTGCACTTACACAGACCTAGATGGTCCAGCCGGCTTACACACACCTAAGCGACACGGTACAGGTGGTCCGTCACGGACCGAGACACCATTACGTGGCATGTGACTGTACATACGTATTAAGTTATCCGTAACGGACGTGATTGGACAGTGAGGAAACATCGTCACAGAGTTTTCAAGGTTGATATTCACAAAGTTGACAGCTGGCAAGAGTTAAAAAGAAACATAAAGGGAAACAAGTGTTAAACTTGCTTTGTTCTTAAACACGTCGTGATACGATCTTCTTTAGTTGTAATGTGATCACTGTATCGCCATAATGCCGGAAAACACAGAAGAAACATTGACAGGCACCGGATATGAGACAGATAAGTAAATCTGAGCTGAGAAACACAAAAAAAAAAATTTCAAGGGAAAAGAGCTGGCGGGAGAGGGGAAGAGTGTAAATAAAGGTTTCAAAGAGCAGCTTCAGAGCACGCAAGAACAGTTCTCACTCTGCGTGACTCCTCAGGCCTGAAAATGGCAATGATCTCTTCTCTACCAAATGGACTAACGAAATACGACTGAATCCGATCAAAATAATACAAACGAAGAAGAAGGTAAAACCCAGGAGAGCCATGTGACGACGTAGGTCGATACACAATGAAAAGAAGTCACCTAGAAAAATAAAGAAGTATTGGCAACTCCCAAACGGTCCACTCGGGTCCAGCTGAGACTCACAGAGAGGAAGCACGTCGGCTGTCCACACAGCTTGGGGGAAGGACATGTCGCCCATCAGCACACAGAGATGTACAGCATAGGAACCGTGAAAGCAGGAGATTTCTCCTGGACTGGGGGCTGCAAATGGGAAAGACGTCAGACCAATGGTGTCCAGCTCTGGGTGTGCATTCAAATCACCTGCGCAACTTAAAAAAAAAAAAAATCCCAGTGCCCGGCCCCACCTGACGAGACTGATTCATCGGATTCCGGTTGGATCTGTGTATAGAAATTATTGTAAAGTCATCCGGGTGATTCTAACACACAGTCAGAATGGAGAACCATGATTTTCATTCCAATTGTTTGATAGAGAAGAAAGCACAGCCAAATCGAGACCGGAAGTCACCTTCTCCGACAATGTTCTGACATCTGTTGAGCATATCGCTTTGGCCCTATTGATTGTATATGTCATGGCACAGGCGACACACTGGGAAGCCAGAGGCCTCACGGGGAGTCCCGATTCCTCTCCAGCCCCCAGGCGAGGCCTCCACACTGCAGTGGTCACATTAAGAGCCAGGAAGCCACACACACTCTTCTGCAGGGTAGAGAGGTCATCTTCTTGCTAACATAGCTCCCTCCAAAGTGATTTCTCCTCCTCCTCATTATTGCTGCCAGAGACCCTTTCTTCATTTATCATTAGATTCCCCTCACTGTCACGTCTGCCTCAACAGCAGCTGAGACCCACTCCGTTCTCTGCACTGAGATTATTCACGGGATGTGAGGGAGGCTCTCCCTTCTTCATTTCAGAAACTCATAACCAAGTGCTCGCGAGAGGGCTTCCCCTAACGTCTATAAATTCTTCATCAGAAAATCATCCAATGCTCAGATACGGCCCAGGCCACGATCTCTTCTAAGCACTCCCATAATGTTTGACTTTGAAAATAAGTCAAGGCACAAACAAAAGAGATAAATGACATTTTTAATATTATGTTGGTAGCGAAACTCTACACATGGGATCTACCGGATGGACCCGCTTTCTCATAACATCCTGGTCGGTAGAAATGTTTGCTATTCTAAAATCTCTAGACCCCAACTTACATCAGCAAGGTCACCCTAGAGCAGGAGTCAGCAAACCATGGCTCAAGTCAAATCTAGCCCACTGGGCTGTTTTTGAAAATCAGATTCATTTTAACAGGGCCACACTGACTCATCTGTCTACTGTCAGTGGAGGCTGCCACACAACAACAGGAGAGTAACTGTAATAGAAACTGTATGACTCATAAAGCCTAAAACATTTGCTGCCTGGCCCTTTACAGAAAGTGTTTGCTGACCCCTGTACTAAGAGTAAGACTGAGGAATGTTGCCATCAGACACCTACCTGGCACTTCAGGGGACCCTCTACCGCTATCCATCACAAAAGAGTACTCTCTGTACCCTGATAAACCTCTGGCTCTAATGAGATTTCACACTGATGCAGCCAGTGAAAAAGAAATGTTCAGCCCTGGCTGGTTGGCTCAGCGGTAGAGTTTGGGCTTGGCGTGTGGAAGTCCTGGATTCGATTCCTGGTCAGGGCACACAGGAGAAACGACCATCTGCTTCTCCACCCCTCTCCCTTCTCTCTCTCTCTCTCTCTCTTTCCCTCTCTCTCTCTCTCTCCTCCTCCTGCAGCCATGGCTCAAATGGCTTGAACAAGTTGGCCCCTGGTGCTGAGGATGGCTCCATGTCCTCACTCTGGGTGCTAGAATAGCCTCCTCACACATCCACACACAAATTCAGGATTAATCTCAAGTAGGATATAATTTTCAGCACACTCCCCATGAATGCAAATGACAGGTAATAAGCAAAAATACCAATCTTCTAAGTGGAAATAAGGATATTCAAAACATTAAGAAGTCACCACCTAAGATGCCCACCCAAGCACGGAGCAGTGCCCCATGGCACAAGATTTCCAGAATATTCTACAGTGGAGCAAAGGTGATCTGAACTCTGGCAATCTGAAACGAGATCCAGCATGGAACTCTAAACACACTGAGAACCACTCTAAAAAGCAAGCAACAGTGAGCCAGCAAAGATGGCAGCCAAGAGGAGCCTCCTCCGCTGGGGGGCCGGCAGCCCCGGACTTGGAGGAGCTGAGGGATGGAGGAGGCCTGCCCACCGGCACTGTCTCCAGCCTAGACTCAAGTCCATTACCTCCAGAAGCAGCTCATCTTCCCGCCAAAGATACCAGTACACATTCCAATAGCACAAAGTCCGCAGAAGGCTGGGCTCAAGGAAGACAGAGACGATCTTTTAGCTGAAGCCACAGACAGGATTTCTTTGCACGGTCCAGAAAGGGAAGCTATCTTTTCCTTGGAAGCTTCTTCTGTAGTCAACTCCTGCCCTCCCAGCTACATTCATTTCTTCCTCCCAGATGTGAATTAAAGAGTGTATTTGCTCCTGAGGTCTTTGACACTTCCAGGGAAGAAATATGGAATGTCTATACTGTAAATTCACTTGTAAATCTCAAGGACATCTTGCTTCCCAACATCCCCCTCCCGTAATCATTCTTGTTTTTTTTTTTTTTGTATTTTTCTGAAGCTGGAAACAGGGAGAGACAGTCAGACAGACTCCCACATGCGCCCGACCAGGATCCACCCAGCACACCCACCAGGGGCGACGCTCTGCCGAGACCAGAGCCACTCTAGCGCCTGGGGCAGAGGCCAAGGAGCCATCCCCAGCGCCCGGGCCATCTTTGCTCCAATGGAGCCTTGGCTGTGGGAGGGGAAGAGAGAGACAGAGAGGAAGGAGGGGGGGTGGAGAAGCAAATGGGCGCTTCTCCTATGTGCCCTGGCCGGGAATCAAACCAGAGTCCCCCTTACGCCAGGCCAACGCTCTACCGCTGAGCCAACTGACCAGGGCCCCGTTATCATTCTTAATTGAAGTCTTCAGACATTCTGGGGGAAAAACACTGGACTAAAGTTGTCAAGAAATCTGACTTCTAATTTTATCTCTACGGCCCTTTCACCCAGTGAGTGACCTGGGCACCCCGCTCATGTTCTGAGGCCACGGAGTGTGTCACTTGTGATCTTCTGATGATGAATGTGAGCTGCTCAGAGTTCCTACATTGGTAAAATAAGATGATGTATGAAAGTGCTTTGCAAACTGTTCATCATAATTTGGTGGTATTTTGAGTGATTCTGTTTGATGAATCATGCGATAAGTACCGCTGATGTTGAAAACAAATGAAGCAGAGATGGGCAAAGCAAAGAAATACACTTCCAGCACCACTGGGAAACAGATATCCGTCCCGTGAATATGGAAGGGAGCGAGAGAACCCTTCTGGGTTTTCTTTTTGCACGCACCTCTAAAGACAGCTAAACCTTTCCCAAAGGATGAAGAAAAGAACAAGCCCCTTTCTCCCTTCAAGAGCAGCCTGAAGCCACCATGCTAGGAGCCCTGCGTGTGACACAGGCTCCACTGAAGTCTTGGATACCTCGTCTGAAAGCTCAGGAGGGAACACATCAGCTGTATCAAGCATTGTGTGTTTTATGCCAATCCGAATCACAACCCATCCAAACTTCTCCGGGAACAGTATCGGTTCCAGGGTTGCTAGCTCCCAACTTATCTCCTGAAACTAGCCTTTTCTCAAAGCCCATTTCCCTCATGCTGCCCGCAGTTGCCCCAGAAAAGAGTGTATTTTTTTAAAAAAAATTGTTAATGACTCAATAATTTATGAACTTGGCAGAATGATGCCAAAGCCACTTGAATTCCCAGAAGAGAGACACACCCCAGAAATGGCGTGTGCTGAAACTGATTGAAGGTGTATTATTGCCCTTTGTCTCACCGGTAAGAAATGATGCTATACTAGTAGGTGGTGATGCAAACTATTAGAAAGATCAGAGATAGTAACTGCTGATCATTCTTCTCGGAAGCCACTCATTTGGAAAAGCGAATGATAGCTACTGTCTAGAGGCGGTAATAAGAACATGTGGTCTTGCCTCGATTAAATCTCGTGATGGCCAACTTTATCCTTAGGACATGTCCAAGTGTGGAAAGTAACACATCCTGTACTGCTGTACTATCCCCATTTAAATTTTATGTGACAATAAACATCTCTTTATTTACCAAGAGAGTATTTTCCTGTACATACACACACAAAAAAAGCTATTTAAAAATACTATCATTTTTGTTATTGTTGTTTATTGTTGAAATGCAAAAACTTCATATTTTTAATGTATACAATTAGGTGAGTTTAGACATATGCATAAGCCCATGAAACCGTATCTCAATAAAACCATTATAAAAAGTAAAATAAAGGCACATGTATAAAAGAAAACAATAGCACCCTGTATGTAGACTATTACAAGAACAAGGTAACAATGCTGTTCAAACATACACATGGCCATGACTGGAGGAGAAGGGACAGCTGTAGCCACTGAAACGGGCCAAGACCAGGCCACCCCATATAAAGGAAACTCCCAATGCCAGAGCACATGGTGACCACTGTGCCAGGTGTGAGCCCTGCTCGGGCCACCCCTGGAAAAGACCCTGTCCTTCAGCAGTTTGCAAACCTTTGAGCTTCAGGGTTCAGGATGTATGTGAAACAGCTATGTAAACACAGGGAAAAAATGCTCCCCAATTAGTTCTATATAAGGTAACAATTAAGAGCTAAATGCCTATGACCTGTCTCCCAACATCAAAAGGACATACGGGGTCTATCCCAGTGAGGTGCAGGACACAGGATGTGACCTCTGCCCTGCATTGCTGCTCACCAGACACTGGAGGCCAAAAACCTTCAGGGACACGTTTCCAAAGGAAGTCTTGCTCAACAAAAAGCTATACTGATTATTGATTCTGTGTGTGTATGTGTGTGTGTGTGTGTACACCCACCATGTATGAGACATATAGGGAAAATGTATTTATATAGAAAGAAATGTGTGTAGATGTTTCTGTATCTATATAAATAGAGAGATAGAGCTATATACAAAGAGTAATTTTAAGAAATTGGCTCATTTCACTGTAGACTCTGGCAAGTCCAAAACGTGCGGGGTAGGACAGCAGGCCAGACACCAGGGAAGAGCTCATGTTGTAGCTCCAGGCCAAGGTCAGTCTGCCGGCAGAATTACCTTTTCCTCCAGGGAAGTTGGTATTTTTTCTATTAAGACCTTTAGAACTGATTGAAGCAACTGATCAGATGAGGTTCACCCGCAATACAAAAGGTAATCTGCTTTACATCAAACAACATTTGACCAAATATCTGGGTTTCATGGCCTCGCCAAGTTGACGCATAAAATTAACCACCCCAGTACGCATTGATGTTATACTTGAATGACACTTACGGTTTACCTCTGTTTTTGTTTATTTATTTTTTTAAAGTAACCTTTAAGAACTGGCAGGGCTTTGAAGCCAACTTAGGCTGGGCCTTTTTTCATTTCCAAAGGCATCACTGCACCCCTCGAAAGTCAGCCAGCGCCTCCCAGGACCCCATTCACCACAGGGAAGCGCCCGGTCAATCACTGCTGCTCAGCAGAGAATTCCAATTCCACATTTGACTGAGCAGTGCCGGTGTTCTCCACGTACATAGGATCTCCCATGGTAAACCGTCTCACAGTTCCTGTCCTGAAACAGCACTTAGAAATTTAATTCAGCACTTACTCAAAATATCGATTGAACATCTATTGCAATCAAGTCATTGCAGGAGCTACACAGTAGTAAATACCTCAAGGAGCTTTAAATGTAATTGCAGAGACGAGATACATCACATCGGTTCAATATACATTCTTACAAGAAGGTCAAGTCCAGCTACTAGGTATATTTCCCTGGAAAGCTCCCCTCTAGCTCTATTGGCAGTCTGAAGAAGATGCAGGAAGACGTCCAGGTGATGGCGGTAAACTGTGATGGGGAATGTTGAGAGATTTACCTCTGTTTTCAGGATCCCATCTAAGACTGATGGACTAAATCCCATGCTGAGCAAATCAGCCATGAGGTCCCACCCACTGGCAGTGCTCCTGGGACATTGCTGGTCCTCAACCACGACTTCCCTCTGGAACCTTTTAACAACCCAGCTCACCAGGCAACAACTTGACATCTTATCAAACACTGATGTAAAAATACATTCCAATTTCTCTAGGGATGCCAGTTTCAATGACTCATTTGACAGTTCCTCCCTCACGGAGACAATTATGTGTACTTCGGAGCTGGCCAATAGGAACTCTCGTACTTGGTAAACAGATACCTTAGCTGACTGGCAACCAGGAAAAGGAGTTGGAGATGATTCAACTCTGCACAAGTACGGTTCAGTTTCCCTTTAATCAACAGTTTAGATGTTGTCTGAAGAAAATATCACCTAAAGTTTAAAACAGTTATTTAAAATGATAGCTGAACTGCATTCTATTAAAACGATGCATTCTTCTACACTCACCTAACTCCAGATATGTCCTCCAACTCAACCCTCTGCTGTGATAAGCAAGCAACGCATATGAATACAAGGCCTAGAAGGCTAATGAAGGTCCTATGTGTGCATGCTAGTGCCCCCCCCCCCTCCACAGTGCAGGGTTGTCGCTGGGAAGTGGATACACAGCCAACGGTTCTATTTCCCAATCTCCTTGCACGTTGAAGGGGCCACAGCACCAGCTCTGGAGGGGAAGTGACAGGTGACACTTCAGGACCAAGAACCTCAAGGAGCAACTGTCCCTTCCTCACTTGTTTTCCCCAGTCTCCTGTTGACCCAAGTCACCCACTGGAAGGCTGGTCACCCACCTGACCAGGAACGTGGCAGCAAGACGTACATCTCCGGAACGCTAAGTCGGTCGGAGTCTGGTGTTTACTGCAGCAGCTGGTGTCTACCCTCACTCATCCACTCTGCTGGCTTCGTTTTTTGCTATTCAGCTTTTCATTTTGATGTGTCGTGGAATGCAGTGGTCCCCAACATTTTTTTGGGCCACGGACCGTTTTAATGTCAGAAAATATTTTCACGGACCGGCCTTTACGGTGGGACAGATAAATGTATCACGTGACCAAGACAAGCGTCAAGAGTGAGTCTTAGACTGATGTAACAGAGGGAATCTGGTCATTTTTTTTTTAAATAAAACATTGTTCAGACTTAAATATAAATAAAACGAAAATAATGTAAGTTATTTATTCTTTCTCTGCGGACTGGTACCAAATGGCCCATGGACCGGTACCAGTTCGCGGCCTGGGGGTTGGGGACCACTGGTGGAATGGGTCTGCTGGTCAATAACTAACAGCTGGATTCTCTGATCTGTTCCTGGCTTCTCTGTGCTGTGAAGACTGCCAGGGGTCTGGCCCTCAGGCTGGCTGAAACCGTTCTCTCTCTATTGTTTTCTCCATGTATCGGGTGGCGGCGTACACGTGATTCGGATGGAGCTGTGGTGTGGTGTATAGAGAGATATAAGTTTGAATGTCAATTCTGGGTAACCCCAGGGAAATTACTATCACCGAGCCTCGATTTCCTCCTTTGTCAAAGGACAACAATACATTTTCCCTCCGCTCTGACATTTCATGCTCTTATCTCAAAATGTGAAGAGATAACTTGTCACACGGTCCCAAACAGTTCATATGTATCTCCCTGCGCACTACCTCAACTGCCCTGGCAACATCCCTGGAGCTGAGAATATCTTCTTACCTAACAGATAAGAAGGGCCTCTGGCAGCAGCGACCGTGTGACCCGAGGCAGGACAGTTCCTCTTGACAACCCTCCCTGCCCCCAATTTAGATGAATGTTGCATACAACTGAATGTGGCTGCTCACTTGTCACTTAATGATTTACCAAACAGCTGCCCCCTGTGCCCACTGCGTTAAACCCTTCCCGCCAAAACAGAACGGGGGGGGGGGGCTCCTCGCATGCTCTGCTCCTCCTCATTCCAGATGTTCAGGAAACAGGGCGAAGGTTTTACCCTCACTGGCAAAGCTTCTCACCCTCAGATCAAAACAAAATGCCGAACCATCAGTTCAACAGGAGCTGACCGAACAAAGAAGTCAAAAAAGCTTGGTCTTCAGCAGTCAATCCCCAGAGGGCAGGGTCGAAGTCACAAATGTCCCAGTGCCCCAAACGGGGTGGGTCAGCATGAGCAATGGATTCATCACCTTCAAATCAAAAAAATCCCCCATTCCCAATAAATACCTGCAGTGCCCCGGGCTGGACATTTAAGTTATGGAAGAACCTATTTGGGCACTTGAAGAACACTGCCAGCTCCATACAGCATCCTGTCCCTCTGTCTTATTTTAAAAGTCAAGAAATGAGGTCCCAGGAGGTGAAGCGACTTCCCGTGGTCCCTGAGAAGTGTACTCACTTTGCACACAACATCGCCCGCGTCCCTTGGGGTCTGACCCCTGTCACTCGGGGTCAGAAGCTCACCGCAGAGCTCCTTTCTGCCTTCCTTGTCCTCCGTGGGGGACGATGCAGCTGCGCTAAGCCCCTCAGGGACACACAGAGCAGATCTGAGCTGGATGACCACATGCAGTCACTCTCTCCTCTCAGGTTCAGTTTCTTAGCAGTAAAACGGGGTGAGGACCAGCTCCCACGTCCAGGGCTGGCGGTGGGGGGCTGGCACTGAAGGGGGCCTCAGAAGTGTCCTCAGGGTCCCAGTGCAGAGCAGGGGGACAACAGGAAGTGACTCAGCATTGGGGGACTGTGCCATCCCTGGCGTTTAAATTGCTTTTCCGTAAGATATAACAGAGAATTCTTCCTTTTCCTGTTAGCTCTGTCGTTTTAATAAACGGGAGCCATGGGCCACATGGGCACAGTTCTCATGCCGCATGACATGCGCCGGCATCCCCTGCTGAGCAGCTCAGGCAGAAGCACTTCCTCAGCAGTTCACTTCCCAGGTGTGGCTCTGGGACGGCGGGTGGCAGTGGGGTGGAGGGCAGGGCAGATAGAAAACATCATCCCAGCAAAACCACTGAGCAGTAACCGCGACCTGATGCACTTTATATTTTTTTAACAAATTGCCATCCAAATGCTAAATGACTCTGAAAACCAACTGGGTTTTATTAAAAGCACAGTGTCCAGTCACTGATCCCCACTCTGGCCCACGTGGGATGCTGTGCATGCCAGTGGGTTATTGGCTGGCCACCCACTGAGGAGTCCTAAACCTTGCCGGCACTGCAGTGATTAGATTAAATGCCTTTTCTGATTTGCACACTGTTTTAAAGTTAACACTGCACGGTGTTTTCTTCTCCAAACATCTGCAGGGTGAATTACCTTGAATTCACAGGGGAGCCACGCCAAGTGGCTCAGACAAGAAAGGCTTGACGTCCCCATTCAGTTTCCCCATTCAGGATCATGCATTTTTCCAGGTCTCATCAATTCACCCTAATAAGGCTCCAACCACCATCTGTAATTACTTCCTTTGAAAATTACAATCACATTTAAAACCATGTCTTAGCTTTTTGTAAACACATGCTTCGGGCACAGAGGTAAACCTGACGTACGTGGTCAAAATGTTCCTAAGGAACTGTCTGTAAATCTTCTTTTTTTTCCCCCCAGCACATTGAGCAGTCTAAAAGTGTGATGGAAAGTACTGATTATTTGCTGAAACTCCGAGATGAATTTCTTTTGTAAAGCTCCCTTCTACAATCTCAACAGCCATCCCTGATCTATCTATTCCCTAATTCCCAATCTTCCTATGTCAAGAGTATCGAAAAAGCGCCTACCACAGCACCTGGCAAACAGTAGTCACTCAATAAATGTTCTTTCTGGTTTAATGACCTTGCTGCGGTTTCAGAAAACCCACAAAATATATATATTACCGTCTATCCTTGTGCACCCAGACCCATTTTATGACTTTGGAGTAATCTGGGGACATTAGTTCTCTCTGAGATATTAGATGACTCTAGGGAATTTTTGAATTCTAGAGAAATCTTTGGGTTGAGTTACGCAGCATAGAGGTATTCACCTGGGAAATCAATTTCCAGACCCCCCTGGGTAGCTTTTCCCAGCACTGACCTTCCTGCGGCCAAGGCTCCCGGCCACCCCTCCTTCCCACCCCTCCTTCTCCCCACGGACAAACCTTAGCAGTGACAGGTGAAGCACAGGACAGGTGTCCTCAACACCTAGTTTTATCAAGGCACCCAAACCACCTCCATCTGTTTTGTTGAAAGATATACTGCTAGCTGTACTATTTATACACAACAATTATTTACCGTATTTTTCGCTCCATAAGACACACTTCTTTTTCCCCAAAAGTGGAAGGAAAAATGCCCGTGCATCTTAGAAGCAAATGCTCTTTTTTTTTTTTTTCAGCTGCTGCAGGTTCCCAGACAACTAGAAGAGTATTTGAACATTAAAGTCTCTTCTCATTTGTTAATAACAGTGTTAATGGTTGTTAATACTGCTACTGAGTTTACATTGTTGAAATATTGTTGTGGTATATTTTATTAAGTATTGGTTCAGAATTTTTTTTCTTATTTTCCTCCTTAAAACCCTAGGTGCATCTTAGGGTCAGGTGCGTCTTATGGAGCAAAAAATATGGTATTTAAAAATCATCATTCATTCAAGTAGCTTTTATCAATTTTATTGTACAACTGTATAATATTGAAAAATAATTATACAGATAACCCAACCCAAGGGGGAAAAAAATCACAGGAGACTTATAGTCACAGGAAACTAAAAATAAATACAGTTCAATTAATAGTGGTTTCTTTTTTTTTTTTTTTAGGCACCATGATTTGGTGGTCAAGAAGAGATATTTAAACATCAAACACAAATAATGTCCTCTATAAGAAGTGGAATAAAAACTGAGTTCCCAACCACCGAAGAACTTACTTCTGCTATTTTTTTAAAGATAAATAATTTCTGTTGCAGTCACATTAAGGATATGAGTTTCACTTTCAATCATGCATATTTACAATACACCAAATATAATAACATTTTCTTTTTTTTTTTTTTAATTTTTTTTTTAAGATTTTATTTATTCATTATAGAGAGAGGAGAGAGAGAGAGAGAGAGAAGGGGGGAGGAGCAGGAAGCATCAACTCCCATATGTGCCTTGACCAGGCAAGCCCAGGGTTTTGAACCGGCAACCTCAGCGTTTCCAGGTTGATGCTTTATCCACTGCGCCACAACAGGTCAGGCATAACATTTTCAACTTACTAAAATTAAATTAGTAACTTTAGAATGGAGAAACCTGGTAGGCACTCATTTCACCAAGACATCAAATTTAACAAACAATGGGGCAACCTGTGTCCCAGGCGTCCTTACGTGTCACTGTGAGGACACACATCACTTCTGGGATATTCCCGCCAACAACGCACAACCTGAATCGAATCACGGGGACATTCCTGACAAACCCATACTGAGGGACAGTCAACAAAACAACTAGTCCTGACTCTTCAAAACAAACGTCAAGGTCATGAAAGCAAAGGAAGATGGAGGAGCTGCCCCTGATTCATGCCGCAGGGGATCCTGCACTGGAGAAAACAGATGCCACGCCCACAGTGATGAGAGTGGAATACGAAGCCGTAAGATAGTAACATTTTATCAGCTTAACTTCCTGAGTTGATGACTGTATTGTGATTATATTAAAACATGTCCTTCTTCGGCAATGTGCACTGAAGTATGTAAGGGTTAACTCTTCCATGATTCAGAGAGAAAAAGTAGACAGATTGGAAAGATAGATAGAGTCTCAGACAGACTGATAATGAATGATGAAGGGACACTGGCAAAATAGTGCCAATATTAATGATTAATGAGTCTGATAAAGGGTGGAGGGGAGTTCTCTGTACTAGCCCCGCTATTCTCTTGCGTGTCTGCAACGATTTCGAAGTAAAAAGTAAGTCAAGTCCATATGTCAAATTAAAATACGGAAGTGACAACACAATTTTTCCAAAATCTTAGTGGGTGTATCAGTCCAAGTGTCACAAAGTTCTGCAAATTCTGAATTGCTGAATTTCTTTTCCTCCCCTGGATCCTTGTCAATCATATAGGTTCTGCTCCTCTGAGCTCCTCCTGTTCACGCATTTCCCAGCGACAAGATGTGTTCAGTTGTGTCATCTCCTTTCTCAATTTTGTCTAACAGATTGACACCCTCTGTCTGCCACCCTCCGAAGAAACAGTAAAGAAAGTGCCACTATTCCATAAGCATAAACCGCTCTGCCTAGAGAAGCAATGAATTAATTAGCTTTAAAGCTGAAAGATTTACAATTAATCTAGCTGAGTTTACACTGTCAGCATATGGAGAAAAACGAAAAGTCTTCCAATGGAAAACAAAATGTAGCTAAAACTCTTCACTACCATTAAAGTACTTTTATCTACAGCCTATAAATGATATTTCATGTATTGTATATATTATACACAGTATATACATACTTGCATATAAAACTGAATTTAGATCTATACGAATAAAATTACTCTGTATATATTTGGTAAAACATATAAGATATAATATTAAAATTTCTCTTTACAAGGAACGAAAAGGCTTTAAATGCATATTTCATATTATTTATTTTATACATGGTCTCAGAGTATATGGGATCCATGCTCTCATTTTTCCCCAGTCCATTCTTCAGAAGAAAATAGCAAATAATCCCATTTGACAGACAAGAACACTAAGGCAAAATGGGACAAGGGACTTGTACTATATAAAATCATAGGTAGAGAGTCTGGTCACTTAATATAGGTCCATAGTAGATTAAAATGAGATCTGCTCACATTTTTCCCATAGATAAACATGTCTACATATATACATACATGTATGTTGCATAATAGTATACATGTACATGAACATATATACACGAGTATATATTAAACGTATATCAATTCACCCGAATTCAGGCAAAAACCAACACCAATAAAATTACCTCTAGGATCCATTTTCTCTCTTTTCACCCTTATCAATAAAAGAAAGAGGTAATGAACATGTGGTGAGAAGAAAGTGGGTATTTATGAAGACAAATCCTGCTTCAGACAGCTTAAGTCACAGAGAGTTCAAATTTCTCAGAAACATAGCCAGCAATCCCGGGAAAATCTAGAATAAATGCCTAAAGGAAATTCCCGATGTATTATCTACCTGTCTATAATACCTGGAGTTTCATAATTCAAAATCAAACTCTGGCTTCTCTATGTTCACAAACCTTCCCACACTTTTTCATCAAAAATAGCACAAAAATATAGAAGCACTTAGTTTCCTGTTGACCTCCTGGGCCCTTTACTGAAAGCAAACCAATTCTAACTAGAGGAGCCCAGATAATATTTCTACAGTGTTGCTACTCCTAAAAATCTCTTTACTTTGGAAGCCATCAAGTCAAACATCTTTCAAAGCAAGTTCATCTCATTGAGCAAATGCCAACAACCCCCAAGAGTCTGCACAGAGAAGCGGGTCCTTTGGGGCTATTTGCAACAGTAGAAAACCAGAGCTTTCTAGTTTGAGACAGTTCTGTCTAAGAAAAATAAATCCTGCAGTGGGCAGGCTTAACCAGATACATTTGTCACCAAAAGAGAAGTGATTCACTTCTGCTTCCATTGCTATTCCCAAAGGGCTAGAGAAGGGGTGGGGCTGGGCTGGAGGAGGTCAGAGAAAAAGGGAATTAAGCCATGCAACCTTACAATTCTCTGGTCAGGAAATCTAAGGAAGGCTTCAGCAGGAGACAGAAGAAAGAGATAACATGGTTATTTTCAACAGGACATAAAGGGGCAGATGACCAAAAGAAATGTAATAGGCAAGGGAGGTCAGTGAGCTAACGTGGGGGCTCCAGACACCCCGTGTGTCTCCCTAGGATTGGCTCTGGCTAGAAATTTCAGCTCCCCCACTTTCGAGTTTGACATTTGAGTTCCCTCTAGAGCCTGTCAGGATACCCATCATCCCCAGCTCCCACACTCACTGGCTTCCTGTGATGCTAAGCCCTCCCCCTCGTGTCTTCAGAACAAAGGGCGGTGACGACTTGGCCAGTGCTTGACAAAACACTCACTTGCCAACGGTAATTCAAACTAGAGCAGAGGTTTATGACCAACTATTATTAAATAACCATTCTCAGAAGATTGTTCAAGTATACCTGGCAATTACCAAAAAAACGCACTTGGGGATTTCTTTTGACAATATTGAAAACAGTCTCCGTCTCTTCCCAGAAACCCCAGCCCGGTTGGTTATACAGGTTGGTCCAAAGCACGTTGCACCAAAGTAAACCCAACTTGCTTCCTGAGAAATTGTCCATCTGACTTTATTCTGAGAAGAGGCAAGACCAAGACTCTTCATAGAATCTTGGAGAACACTCCCAAACGATAGCCAGCGCAGTTTTTCTTGGTCCTTCTGAAAACTGTTTATCACAAACTCCAACTTTGGAAACCACCATTATCAAAACACCACACGAACCATGTCACACACCATTATTTTCAACCACGTTCGGTTAGGACTTGTAGGAGCCACTGTAGCAGGTCCCATTTTTCTCCCTAGCAATTTCCAGTGTAATTGCCAACCAATCCATAGGGCGGGAATAAGCATGTAATTACTCAGTTAAAAAGTAACTATATGGGCATTTCTTTGTATCCTTCAAGCTCAAGGGATGTTGGATACAATATCCAAAAGAGGCATACTGTATGTTTTCAAAGACTCAAATTTGTTTGCTTCAGTGTTTCCTTTTTGCTGTTTCTGCGGATCTTTTTATAGCTTTTGTTTTGGTGCACAGTTTTGCTGTGTGACACTGAGGCGCTTAGGCGCATTAGAGGAAACGTTCAGAGTAATGCGCCACAGTGTTTCACACGGCTGTAATCAGCTTTGATGATTTGAAGCAATTTCATCCGTGGCCCCACATTATTAGTGAATCATTGCAAATTTCCCATTTAGCAATAAAAAACAGTGGTCTTAATTGCGGGTCATCAACAAGCTTCAAGCTGGCAAGGCAGGCACAGAGCGTGAGCTCGGAGAAACTGGCGGCTGGCCACAGCCAGTAATTACACTCTGCCAATCGGAATTCCCCGCTGCAATGTCAGCTGGATACAAGACTTGTACCCACTTCCTGCCCCGTACGCCGCACCGCACAGCCACGCAGCTGCGGGGTTGTGCCCCACGTGCGAGGGTATTCCGCTGTGGATGAAGTGATGGCTTATATTATACAAGCGCCTTAACAGTATTTTGGGAGTCCATGAAGGAAGAGGCCGCCTTGGCCACACTTCCTTTCCATTTTAGCCTCCTCACATGCACACTCCACTCATCCAGACCTGGACATCCTTTCTGTTGGGATGGCTCTGGATGTGCACTCACCCTTTCAGTTGTCCACTCCTGCTTAGTTCCTGGGCTACTGCCTAACATGTAGTAGGCAAGAATAAATACCTGATAAACAGGTAGGTAAATCAGTAGAAGGGTGTATGAATGAATGAGTCCACCTGACTGTCTCAAAACATAGCTCATTTTGTCACCTATATTAATAGCTGTTCTTAGTGTTCCACACCAAAGGTCCGAGGTGTCCTACAGCCCTCAGACCCTGCCTGGTTTGTGCTCACTCAGAGAACTCAGCCTCCGGCTCCACTTGGCATCCCTGCTGCTACAGCCAGAGCAACAAGCTTGGCCCCTGTCTGGTCCCTACACCAGCTGCTACATCAGTTTCCTACTGATTCATTCAAAAAGGCGCACCATGGGACTCTACCTTGTTCCTACAGAGATCCCCTTCCTGTCCCCCTTTGTGCTACCCATGCCAGACCCACTGCCATCAGCCATGCAGGAGGAACTACACCTGGCATATATGTAGTAATTGCTCAATAAATGCCCACTATTGTCAGAATGAACAATTTAGTAAATGTTATACCTTGATCTTGATCTGAATGCTACATTAGTGACTTAAAACGTGCCTTGCAACTTTTACCCATATCTTTTACACAGGAGTCACTGACATTTTGGGAAGAGTAGCCAATATTTTGAAGTCATGGTACGAAACCCAGGCCCAGAGGTAGAACACAGCCCAGGTAGGGTTAGCCTCCCCTGCAGGCAGTACCAGCAAAGCCTGAGTAGAAGCCCAGCAGGAACTGGGCACAGCCAGAGGAAGCACTCAGGCACCATGTGTAGAGCATCTCCCACTCCCCAATACGGTAGTGCCAGGAAGACCCAGGGAAGCACCTCCTGCCCCTGTGAGCCGCACAGGCAAGTACTGAGTGAGAGCTCTGTGAGTACTAAGCAGCTTGGGCTCAAGAAAGAGGTTTCCACTCTTGCAGGCCTGGCATCTCCCATCCCCACCAGGTGGTCCAAAGTGGACCCCAGGAAGTGCCTTCCACCTCCAGAGGTGACACCAGAAGGGATTGAGCAGAAGAAGCCCCAGCAGCATCCTGCTAACGGAACTAGCCAGAATAGCACTGCAAAGTCTCAAGGCTCTGAAAACTAAATTATTGAGACTACAGTCCACAAAAGTAGGCTAGGACCTGTATGCTAAATCTGAACAGGCTAGCTATCTGTATGATAGAAGAAAGAACAGGATCCAGAGACTCCTACCATATTTTCCAAACGCAATTTAAAAAACCACCGATTATACCAGAAAGCAGGACAATCACAACTTGAGAGAGAAAAGGTAATCAGAGGCCAACACCAGGATGAATCCAATGTTAGAATTACCTGACAAAGTTTTTAAAGTAGTCATCATAGAAAATGCTTCTTTTTTTTTTTCATTTATGATAAAAGAATTACAGATGCCTTTGAAACAAATGAAACATAGAAAGTCTCAGAAAATAAAAGGTATATAAAAGAACCAAATGAAAATTATAGAACTTTAAAATGCAATGGCTAATTAAAAATTCACTGGAAGGGCTTGGTAGCAGAATGAGGAAGACAGAAGAAAAAATAAGTCATCTTAAAGATAGAACAATAGAAAGAGACACCTGTGTGGCAACATCAAAAGATTTGACAGTCATATCACTGGATTTCACATGGAATGAAGAGAGGGGCCAAAAACACACTTAAAGAAATAATTAATGAAAACGTCCCAAATTTGGTGAAAAACAAACCTACAGATTCAAGAAGCTGAGAGAATCCCAAAGAGGACAGATCAAAGGAATCCACACTAAGACACATCATAATGAAACGTCTGAACACTAATGACAAAAAAAAAAGTAATAGGGTTAATATAAGAAAAGTCAAGATTTGATGACATGCACGGGAAAACTTTTGCATACTAAAAGTGCAAATAGGTTTCTGCCAAATCAATATATAAATATAGATAGATATAAACATAAATATAATATAATAACTTTTACAATGTTGGAAAAATATTAACACAATTCTCAAAACAATCCTATTAGGTAAGCGTTATTATCCTCACTCAGTTGCCCAGAGTCACACAGCTAGTGAGGGGCAGAGCCCAGGATTCAAACTCAGGAAGCCTGGCTCTAGAGTTTGTACCCTTAATCTCTAAGCATGCAAGCAGTATTGTAATCAGTAGCCAGAAAAGACAGAGTCTATATGAACTAGACATGGGACAGTGGAATAAAGCAGGACAGTTTTTCCTTAAAATATGTTAGAGTCGGACATTATGGCTTACGTAGGCCTGAACAGCAATAACTTGCGTTGTTCAGAACTGATTCTAAACTGAAGCCACACTTGGTGAGAACAATGTTTTTTGGGTGTTTTTTTTTTTTGCCAAAGTTATCTAGTAAAAGACATCTGTGATTTTTTTTTAAGTTGCAATTAAGCAGTAGTCTTCTCGGCTTAATGCTTTCATTCAACATCAAGGCTAATGTCTTTTTCCACATACTAGCCTCCTAAATAGTTTCTATTTAGATATACGATGCAATATGAAAAGCAGATCTCTTCACTGTTCTGTTAATTAAAAGGGGAAGACGAAAAAGATGTACAGCTAAACAATTCAGGCACGCTGAACAATGAAAACCTTTTGTCAGATTTGAGAATGGCACAGGTCTTAAGATTAAATTGTCCATTTTAGGATTGCCAGGCCAGTATTATCTTCTTGTTCTAAGAGGTAACCACTTCCAGAAATGTGGTTTCCTGTAGACTAAAAGGAAAGGGAAGTGTTCTGTCACACTACACTAATGCTCACAGTAGATGACAGCATTGTTTATAAGTGACATTCACTCTGAGACTGGAAGAGTCCCCCTGGGACACAGTGGGACAAACTAAGGGTTCAATAAATATCAGCTTGATGGATAAAAAGAAGGAAGGGAGGGAGGGAGACTCTGGGCTTACCTCGCCCAAATCTCCAGTCACTCCTAGAGTCCTTGAGTGAAATTAAAAAGCAATGCCTTAGGAAATCAGCCGAGTGGAAATTAGCTGTAAGTGGGCATGAACGATCTCTGTGGGGTGGTGGAAATTTTCTAAAACTGTTGGAGTGATGGTTACACAACTCTGTAAATTTACTAAAAAAATTATTGCATTGTACACTGAGGTGAATTTTATGACATGGAAATCACACCTAAATAAAGCCGTTTCCTAAAAATCTCCCCATTGCGTCATAAAGCCCAAGTTCACGAGAGCATGTCCAATCCTTAATGCTCAGGCTCCTGATTATCTAATTTCTTATCTTTTTTTTTTGTATTTTTCTGAAGTTGGGAACAGGGAGGCAGTCAGAGAGACTCCCACATGCGCCTGACTGGGATCCACCCGGCACACCCACCAGGGGGGCGATGCTCTGCCCATCTGGGGCGTTGCTCTGCCACAATCAGAGCCATTCTAGCACCTGAGGCAGAGGCCACAAAGCCATCCTCAGCGCCCGAGCAAACTTTGCTCCAATGGAGCCTTGGTTGCGGGAGGGGAAGAGAGAGACAGAGAGGAAGGAGAGGGGGAAAGGAAAGGTGGAGAAGCAGATGGGCGCTTCTCCTGTGTGCCCTGGCTGGAAATCAAACCCGGGACTCCTAAACACCAGGCCGACGCTCTACCACTGAGCCAACCAACCAGGGCCAAATTTCTTATCTTTTATACCAGCATGTTCCCCAGCCCTCTGACCCTCCGCTCCACTTGCCTTCTGTCTACCTACAGATTCAAGAAGCTGAGAGAATCCCAAAGAGGACAAATCAAAGGAATCCACACTAAGACACATCATAATGAAACATCTGAAAACTAATGACAAAAAAAAAAATGTAATAGGGTTAATATAAGAAAAGTCAAGGTTTGATAATATGCACGGGAAAGCGTTTGCATACTAAAAGTGCAAATAGATTTCTGCCAAATCAATATATAAATATAAAGATAAACAAATATAACAACTTTTACAATGTTGGAAAAATATCAACACAATCAATTCTCAAAACAATCTTATTAGGTAAGTGTTATTATCCTCACTCAGTTGCCCAGAGTCACACAGCTAGTGAGGGGCAGAGCCCGGGATTCAAACTCAGGCAGCCTGGCTGTAGAGAGTCTCACGGTCCATAGCATCTCCATCTGCTTATAACACCACGCATCAAATGGTATTTGCTGTCATGCCAAAAGCCATCAAGAAAATACCAAACTCCGCTTAGAACACTGAGAAAGCAGGGAAACAGACGGGGTGAGGGGGGTAAGTTAGGTTCCATGAAACACAGGGTTTATTCTTGGATTATTATTTATTAATTACTGTATTATTTTCCATACAAACAACTGTAAACCGACTTTTGCCCCGCCCTGTACATGGACAATAGGCAGGTTTCTATTAAAGGAAAAATAAACATTTTAGCATAGCATTAATTAACATACAATCTGGGAAATTAAATAATTTATGTAATTCATTGCACACTCCCCTAGCAGAAGAATTATTATGGGGGCCCGTGTTTGCAATCCAATAAGGAAAGCGAAATTTATTCATTCAACAACCATTCAAGCTTTTGTTGGACAAATGGTGAATGACGACAAGATGAAAGAACCAGTCTAGAAGGGGGCGGTCACTTGTGACCTGCAGGTGGACCCTCTTTTACCAAGGAGCCCCGAGGGAACGCCACTGCCTGCCTATTCTGAGCCTGCCGCTGGGTTAAATCTTTTCTGGTGTTTCCTCCTTTGACTCTCCCCAGAGCTCAGTGAGGGAGGAGTCCCATCATCCCCGCTCTAGAGGAGGAGACTCTGAGAGGCACAGAAGTTATATAAATTGCCTGAAACTACAGAGCCGGTATTTACAGAACCAGGGTTCAAAGCCAGGCTGCCCAACTCCAGAGTCCATCCCCTGCACCATCACCTCTCCCGCCTCTGCGGGGAAACGGCGTCTCCAGGGTTTTAGGAATCTCCCTGCAGGGAGGCCCCCCGTGAGCAGTCTTCCCAAGTCAGATCTGCCCCAGGTGGGAGCCGGACAGACAGGTAGCCCCTTCTGTCTTCATCCCAGCCTCACAGAATTACCAGTGTGAACGGTGGGCACTTAGAGAACACACATCTCAGAAGACCCGCTGAATACAGAGGTTCAGATGATCGGTGTTTGAAATCAGGGAGGCTAAGCAGACAGTCCGGCAGATCCGGCTGGTCTTTCCAGGAAGCTGGGGCAGGCCGGGAGGAATGTGCACCTGCTAGGTAGGCAGGCGCCTCAGAGGCGGCCCTCCACCTCTGACACCAGCGAGGGGAGCCCAGCTTCCCAGCCTTGCGGGGGGACCGACAGAGCAAGAGGCCTGAACCTCGGGGCTGGTGGAGTGCGACAAAGGCTTCCCGAGGGGGTGGGAGGACGGTGGGTTCAACTCCCAGGACCTGCCAGCAGCTTGCAGATTCGGCACTGGCATGCAGGACAATCTAGTGGTTTTCTTTTCTTTTTTAAATTGGGTTAAGAAAACAAACACACACACACGAGATTTATACCCTCTTGACACATTTCCCAGTGTGCAGTGCGTTACTGTGAGCTGTAAGCACGATGTTGCCGGGCTCTCTCCAGAACTTTCTCATCGGTACGACTGATTGGAAACCTTGTGCAGCAGCGCTGCTGGCGGGAAGGCACACTGGGGCAGCCGCTGTGGAAAAGAGTGCGGAGGTTCCTCAGAAATTAAAATTAAATTAAAAGAGCCACCGTGTGATCCAGCAAGCCCACGTCGGGGTATTCATCCAGAAGAACTGGAATCGGGATCTTGAAGAGATACAAGCACTCCGATACTTACTGCAGCATTCGTCCCCAAAGCCAGGATGTGGCAGTCCCCTAAATATCCATCCATGGATGAATGGATTAAGAAAATGTGGTAGAGGCCCTGGCCGGTTGGCTCAGTGGTAGAGTGTCGGCCTGGCGTGCAGGAGTCCTGGGTTCGATTCCCAGCCAGGGCACACAGGAGAAGTGCCCATCTGCTTCTTCACCCCTCCCCCTCTCCTTCCTCTCTGGCTCTCTCTTCCCCTCCCGCAGCCAAGGCTCCATTGGAGCAAAGTTGGCCCGGGCACTGGGGATGGCTCTGTGGCCTATGCCTCAGGTGCTAGAGTGGCTCTGGTCACAACAGAGCGACGCCCCGGAGGGGCAGAGCATCGCCCTGTGGTGGGCAGAGCGTCGCCCTTGGTGGTGTGCCAGGTGGATCCCGGTCAGGCGCATGCGGGAGTCTGTCTGACTCTCTCTCCCCGTTTCCAGCTTCAGAAAAATACAAAAAAAAAAATAAAAAAAGACCCTGGCTGGTTGGCTCAGTGGCAGAGTGTCGGCCTGGCGTGCAGGAGTCCTGGGTTCGATTCCCAGCCAGGGCACACAGGAGAAGTGCCCATCTGCTTCTCCACCCCTCCCCCTCTCCTTCTTCTCTGTCTCTCTCTTCCCCTCCCGCAGCCAAGGCTCCATTGGAGCAAAGTTTGCCCGGGCGCTGGGGATGGCTCCTTGGCCTCTGCCTCAGGCGCTAGAGTGGCTCAGGCCGCAATGGAGCAACAGCCCAGATGGGCCGAGCATTGCCCCCTTGGTGGGCATGCTGGGTGGATCCCGGTCGGGCACATGCGGGAGTCTGTCTGACTGCCTCCCTGTTTCCAGCTTCAGAAAAATACAAAAAAAAAAAAAAATCTGGAATGTTTTCTTAACCATTAACCAGATCCTGGGGAAGTTGAAATGGTCCTAGAACGCCACTCTTCACCAGAAATCACCGGGAGAAAGGAACGAGATCCTGCCCCTCAGAGGGCATGTTCACATCATCCACCTGGGGGTCTCCAGAGGAGGCTTCATACCTTTTCTGAATGAAGGAAATGCGACTGGGCTGGAGTTCACGCCTCTGGAGAATCTTCCTTTTGCTCATCATGTGCTAGTAATGGCGTGTACCAGAATAGCAAGTAAACTATTCTAAACCCATCCCCTCTTCGGGTAACTGTCCTTGTCACACTGTCTTTAAATCGAGGGTACAAATTGCCCAGGGGCTAAGTAAGCAATGAGAGAAACGTCTCCCGACTGCTCCGGGTTACACAGGTTCGAAGACGGGAGCCATGAACGTTCGGACGTCTACACACTCGCCGGTGAATTTGAAGTCCCCCAGATGAGGAATGATCCAAGAGTCTTACGGAAGTGTCTACACAGAAGCAGGAGAAGGAGAGCCAGGGTGGGGGCGCCCAGGGGCAGGCCGACCCAGAGCGAGTCCGCACTTCAGACCAGTTCGCGGACGACTCCCTAACGCACCCCGGCTGGTCAGGTACCAAAGCGGACGCCTGGAAACACGACTCCCGTTTACTATCGCGGCGGGAGCCCAGGGCTCTTTGTTGTTGCTAGAAAGTGAACCGAGCTCCTAGAATCAGAAACAGGAGAGAAAGCAGGCGTGGTCTCCAGGGCCGAGGAGCTCAGCTGCTCGGAACTTCCCCGTCCCAAAGCACCGGCAGCGCCCCCTCTTTCCTTCCCCTGAACACGAGTCCATTTCAACTCGAGAGCCCCCTGATGTATAATCCCAGCACCTGGTTTATTTTGCTTGTAAAACCAACTAAGCAATAAAAAAAAGGGGGAGGGGGCAACTCGTGGCAGAGTGCGAAGAAGTCCCGGTCACCATGGGCGACAAGCTTCCTTCTCCACACCGCTCACGTCCTCTCCCCCCTTCCTCTCCCCCATCCCACCTCCCAGATGCACCTCCACGCCGTCTGGCTACTTCAGCAATCCCCTGGTCCAAGAGTTCTTTTTCATTTTCATCCTTTAATTCTGCCGGCTTTCTTTTAGGCGACCTTCAGCCCCTAGCACATGGCCATTCCGGCTGGCTGTAGTCACTTCCAACGGAATAACACTGGCAGGAATGTGTGACCGCACCACACAGAAATCTGTGTTAGAAATGAGTGTGTGGGGGGCTGGGGGGGCTGGATGAGAGAAGGTGAGGGATTATGCAAACACACACACTCACACAGACACACTCACACACACACTCACACACACACACTCACACACACAGACACACTCACACACACGTATCTATATAAAACACAGACACAGACAAGTGTGGGGACAGTCAAAGGGAAAGGGGGTGGGGGCTAGGTGGAGGGGGCACAGGGTGGGGAATGGGGACAGCTAGGTGGAGGGGGGCACAGGGTGGGGAATGGGGACAGCTAGGTGGAGGGGGGCACAGGGTGGGGAATGGGGACAGCTAGGTGGAGGGGGCACAGGGTGGGGAATGGGGACAGCTAGGTGGAGGGGGGCACAGGGTGGGGAATGGGGACAGCTAGGTGGAGGGGGCACAGGGTGGGGAATGGGGACAGCTAGGTGGAGGGGGGCACAGGGTGGGGAATGGGGACAGAAAGAGACCTTGCTCGGGGCGATGGGTACATGACACAGTGTGACATGATGTTTTATTGAGTTGTACACTTGAGACCTGGACTCCAAAACTTCTATTTTAGAAAAAATATTTTAAAAAAATAAAATAAAAAGAAACTATTGACCAAACTGCATAAAATTGGTAACCAAACTATACAGAAAGTTGTAAAGAAAGAATAAAGAGAGGCTTGCTTATCCTTTGTAAACAAACCTTCGAGATGCGCTCGATTCTTCATCAGTGGCTAACCCAACCGAGTTTAATCGAAGAGGGTATCCAGTGCGTGTGCTACGCTTTAAGAACTCAGTAACCTGAAGCCCTCTGTGGAAACATGACTCGAGGATGACCAGCTTGGGAACGGCAGTCCTTATAGAAAGACCAGTGACTCTGGAATAGACACAACTGGGCCACCACCCAGTTGGAAAACCTTTCTGGGCTTTGTTGTTTCACCTGTACCAAGGAGATAACATCTGTTTAACAGCATGAGAGGAAAGGGTACACATAAAAGCACTCGTAGTAAAAATAAAAACAATGTGTAGGTGAGTTACTGAATGTCAGGCGTTGCAAAAAGTGTTTTGCAAATGTGATCTCCTGCAACCTTTACAAAACCGTGGTTGGAGGAAGTTTCCCGCCTCTTCCTCCCAGGACAGATCCAAGTCCTTGTCAACATCAGGGGTTCCCAAATTTCACTTCCTGTTTGAATCACCTGGGGAGTCTTACAAAATCCTGATACCTGAGATTCTTATTCAAGAGTTCTTGGATGTGGCCTGGCCTTTGGGATTCCTGAAAGCTCCCTCGGGGACCCCAGTGTGTAGCCAAGGTTGGGAATCACTGTTCTAGAAGCACTTCCCCTCCACACCTTCCGCCCTGCACGGTATCTCTGAAGGGCAGTGCTCTCACTCGTGACAGGCAAGGGCACGTCTTCCACGCACGTGGACTGTTTCTTTCCCACATTCTGGAGGCCCTTATCAATTTTTTAATCAATTCATTCAGTCACTGGAAATTTGGAGAGAAATAAGATACAGTCACCACAACAGCATAAAACTCAAAAGCTGAAAGTGTAAATATATGAATAAGCCAACAATAATAACCTGGAGTGCTCAATCATACATCAAACAGTCATTTAGTTGAATGCCTACCACGTCCCCAGCACAATCTAGGCACTGGAAAGAGAGAGAGAGAGAGAGAGAGAGAGAGAGAGAGAGAGAAGAAGAAGAAGAAGAAGAAGAAGAAGAAGAAGAAGAAGAAGAAGGAGGAGGAGGAGGAGGAGGAGGAGGAGAGAGAATGCAATGGAAAACACAGACACATATCCTGACCAGATAGGGTGTGAAGTCAATGGATAAGGACTCCAACCAAAGTCAGTCCTGGTTGCTATGGAAAGAAAGGAATGACCTCCCTCCAAAGTCCGTTCTCCAGAATCAGCCTTCCAGGCTGGAGAAGCACTAAGCCTTCCAGCAGACAAGCACTCAGGATGCGGCAAGTATGAGGGGGCGGGGGCTATGGAAAGAAAGGAATGACCTCCCTCCAACGTCTGTTCTCCAGAATCGGCCTTCCAGGCTGGAGAAGCACTAAGCCTCCCAGCAGACAAGCACTCAGGATGCGGCAAGTATGAGGGGGCGGGGGCGTGGGGAAGAACACAGGCCTTGCCAAGAGCAGGCACAAAGGAAAGTCAGAGTGCCAAGACTGAACGATCTGCAATGCCTGGAAGCGCTCTGCTCTCCCACACTCAAGCCTGGGAATTCAGGAAGATCTCCATGAGGAGGGGAACCCTGCACGGAGCCTTCAAGGAGGAGAAAATGACACTGAGGTTCGGAAACGGTAGGAGGATCCCAGGGAAAGAGCAACAAGGGCAACAATGTTGAGGCAATATGGGGGCAAACTGCACCCAGAGGGTCTAGCCCTCCCCCTGCCTCTCCTCCCCCATACTTGCCTTCAGTTTCTCTTCCTTCTCCTGCTCTTTGCACTGTTTCCCCACCCTTTTATTTGCCTATGTTTTTGTTTGTTTGGTTGGTTGGTTAATTGGTTGATTGGGGTGTTTTGTTTTGTTTTTCGCCTCAGTCTTCACTTGTTCCTCTGGGAAGCCTTCATCCTGGGTCATGTCATTGTCCTAGAGGCAGGGCCAGATTCACTGGCCCATGCTCAGAAGGCTCCTTCCACTTGACTTAATACTCTGACGTCACCATCTTAAAATTCTTAATAATGTGTGAGCCAAGGGACCCATGTGTTCTTTTTTTTAATTTATTTAGAATATTAAATTTAATGAGGTGACATTGATCAATAAGAGTAGACAGGTTTCAGTTGAACATTTCTATAGCATTTGAACTGCTGATTGTGTTGTGTGCTTACCATGTTTTCCTTCTGCACTGGGTCCCACAAATTATGTAGTTGGTCCTACTGAGAAGGTATAGGGATTCACTGGTCTAGATGGAGAGTTCTGGAAAGTAATTCCTCAGGAAGGTCCCCTCTGGTGCAATGATCTTTTAGAACCTGACTCAGTTTGCAGAGTCTCTATAACCCAATTTATAAAAACACTGTTAAATGAAATGTTGACATAAATGGATCTTGTCATGGAGGAATACAAGGTCTTTGTCTCTCTGAGAAATTCTAGTAAATCCACAAATTGCAATATGGAAGCCGCAGATGGGAAACCCAGGGAGGTAACAAGACATCTTCTTTCAGATCAGCTCTTTGTTCGACTTCCTACCCCAGGGCCAGTGCCCAGCTCCGCCGAGAGAAAGGCGACCCTCACTTCAAACCACCAGAGGAGAAAAGTGTGGAAATGATGATCAAAAGTCAATGCATAAAAAAACCAACACGGGAGACTGCTGGTGAAGCACCGTCAAACCCTGGGCGCCCGCTTTCTCTCCTGAGGAAAGCTTTTCCAGTCCCGGGCCAGGGCTGCGGGCCGACTAGTGGATCGGAACCAGATGGGTCCCAGAATAATGGAAGAGACCAGCCCCTCGCGGGGGCGGGTTGAGCTTTCCCAGGGTTTGCCTTTATTCCGCTAACGCACAAAAGGGTCCCAGGTCACATTTTTCAAACAGCAGGGCTATTTATGTAATTGGAGAAATTATCTTTATGATTGACCTCAGAGAAATGGTTTCTCAGACAACTTGAGAAGTCTTATCTCCCAGAAATAAATAAATAAATAAAGACTTCAGAACTTCACTTCATAAGATAAAATAAAAAACTCCCATCCCTGCTCTGCACCTCCCCTTAGCATAATAACCACTGGGCAGCCTTCCTCACAGGGAGGCTGTCTTAAGGACTGTATGGTTAGTAGCCGCCGCCATCATGGCCATTCACATGCAGGTTCCCATTAGGTTCGGGCAGATAGTAAAGAAACAGTGGAGCCAAAATATGGTGGGCCATGCCTTTATTCCACTCTCGTCCTGGCTGACGAGCAAACACACACACACAGGGCTCCAAAACCCTGACACATTCTCCGGCTCCACAACCCTGAGAATCTTCTCTGGATTTTCCTAGAGTCAAAGGCCCCCACCAGTCTTGGTCACCTCTGGTTCTCCATCTGCACACCTTCTCCCTTCTCCTCTCGGCACAAACTGGCTTCTCCTTCAGCACCCTGCCATCTTGGCTTCTCTCCTCCTTCTTCACTCTGCAAAAAAACTGGCATCCTTCCTTCTTCTTCTCTTTTTCTTTTTAAAACGTTTTGGCATGAAACCCCTCCTCCAGCAAACATTAGCATAACAATGGCCCTTCCCAAGCATGAAGTTAATTAGCAATTTCACAGACCAGTGCCATTTTTAACAATAGAAGTGAGCAAACTCAAAAATCATATTTTACAAACTTATTTGCCCAACAAGGACCCAGTAAGAAGCTCATTTATGTAACAGTGCTTTTTTAATATATACATAAATATATATTGATTGATTGATTGATTTTAGTGGGAGGGGAAAAGAGAGAGAAAGCTAAGTAGGAAGAGAAAAAAACAAGGAACGAAGAAAGAAAACTAGATAGGAAGAAAGCCATCTGTTTCGAGACAAAATCCCAACTTCTGTTATTTAATATCAACACTGGTTGAATCAAAGGATTATAAGAGTCAGAACCATCTAAAATTTGTTGAATCTGTGCCTTAAACAGCCGTGTGGAAGGACACATTGTTGGATTGACCAGGATTAAGCTACTGGATATTTCCTTTATCTATCCATTCGTTTGTTTTCTTATTTATTTAGGTATTTATATTGTGTTCATTATTTTTTTTCCAAAAGAGGAATCTTTCCAATGTTTATCAGGAAATCCCTGCTAAAGAAACAACCAGTCCTTGACCAGCCAAGGATTCTCCAGGGGATTAAGAAGAGTAAACAGATGCAAATAAGATGTGCAATTCAGAGGGTTTCTTCCCAGCAGTTCAGGAACCCCCACCCACACCACACCCACACCCACACCCACACCTAACCCAGCTGGGCCTCTCTAGCCCCCTCCTCTCTTCTCCAGCCAGGTGCACCTGCAGTCCTTAGAGGAAGCTAAGTTCAACGGCTTGGCAGCAGAACATAATACACGGTTGCATTATAGCTGTGCAATAATATAGTTTCTAAATATTATGGCACCGATATTAAAAAGCGTGACTCTTTTAAACGCAAACATATGCTAAACTATTGTTCATTGTGGCACAGAGATGAAAAATAATGATGGCTTGGAAGACACTGTATAAACATGAATTATAACCAGTTGAAGTCTTACTGTTTTCCATTCTGCAGTGCCATTTTATACATAATGTAACAAAGTTTTGATCTCTAATCCTCACACCATACAATCAGAACCTACTTGGTGTACAGTCTATAATAGTTAAACTCTGGTTAGTTTATGACAATTTGCTCTGGGAACATTTCTGTTAGGGGCTTTTCTTACCTAATAATATTGCTTTTGGTGTCTTCCAATACATGCCAATCTGTTGTGACTATGTACATGGTTTCACACTGAGATCTTATAAAACAATGCTGTATGTCTCAGCTGTGCCTAAAACAGAGAGTAGATGTGACTCTACTCTATCTGAACTATATGATATGATCATTCCTATGCATTCAATATGAATGGTTAGCCCAACAGATAATTGCTGTTTTTCAGGCAAACACCTGAGATGGCTGATTCAAGGATATTCTGGTGTATGCAAAGCATTCTGGAATAGACAAAGAATCATTCTGAGCTAGACGGGGGAAGAGTTGTCAAACACAAAGGGCGGGAAGGGCTAGTTGGTGGGTAGTGAGAACTGAAATTTAGGAGAAACAAGAAAGGGAAACACAGGGACCTGGGACATGTATTTTCCAATCTCCTAAGTGATCAACTACACAGCAGGAGGATGGATGGCTATCCTCTGTAAGTCTCAGTGTCTTCCTACTGCATAATGTAATAATTGGTTGTCAATATAAAAGCTTTGGATATGGGAAATGAAAGGGAAAAATTTTGGAGTGGGAAGTCTCCTCAAATCTTACAAAACAATAGGAAACATTATTAAAGAGCAAATGGTTTGAATCTCAACAAACATAAAAGATATACTAGAGTAAACAGTGAACGGCACACACAATGAGAAGCCAGAGTCCTGGTCTTAAAGTTTACACCAACGTCTTAAAAAGGATGATCCAAAGCTATCTCTTTAGAGAACAAAACCACTTTTATAACTGGCTAGATGCAATAGTCCTGAGCTTTCTCCTTTTGGACAATACTGATGCTGAAAAGCACACAGCCCACTTTTCAGCGTGCTTTCTCGACGGCTCTATGTGGAAGACGGGCAAAATCACTGGCTTCCAAGGAAGAACTGGAGAGTGGAAATTCCATGATTGATGCTGAGTCATGGTTGGTGTCAGATGGCCAAATCCCATTTCCTGTATTTATTTGGGGTCCTAAGCAGGAGCGCAAGCACTCTGAGCCGGAGGAAGCCGGATACAAAGGCTGACCATGATCCCAGTGTTTGGCAGAAAGCACCCCAATTCTTCTGACGCCCTACCTCTAAACTATCTTCCTCATAAAAATAACATTTAAAAAAATATATTCAATGATGACGATCTAACACATGGCATCCCTTGAACTGGAAGCGGGCTATAATAAGGGACTTCTTGGGAGCCTTGTCACAGTCGGAAGCCACTGTGACCATTTCCTCACCCTCCACTAAGTTTCACAGATCCAGTAGCAACTGTCGGTCATGGAACCCTGAGGTCCCCAGAACACGCAAGGGCATCTACAAAAGAAGTAAATTCAACCTGAGCTCCGCAGCTTCATACAGATCCAAGAGTAATGAATAATTACAAGCCAGACCCCGTTTAGTCCTCATCCTTAACGGGCGTGCAAAACAAAAGCCGCAGGAATGCACTGGGGAAGATTTTTTTTTTTTCATTTTCTGTTGCATGAGGTTTTAGAACTGTTTCTATATCTTTCTGCATTGCTGATTCCAAATATGAAATCCGTTTTTTGGTCCATGCTCTAGTTTTTATACAATTTTAATTTCTTTTTGTTACAGTTAATGGCATGCATTGGTTTTTAAATTGGAGTTAAAGGGCAGTGACTCTTGGATTGAACATAACCACAAGGCAATTAATGTTTTACAAACATCACTTTTACATCATTGTAGTTGTTTTTAAATGTAAAAAATTATTATCTGATAAAAACACCCTCGCCTGACCTGTGGTGGCGCAGTAGATAAAGCGTCGACCTGGAAATGCTGAGGTCGCCAGTTCGAAACCCTGGGCTTGCCTGGTCAAGGCTCATATGGGAGTTGATGCTTCCAGCTCCTCTCCCCTTCTCTCTCTGTCTCTCTCTCCTCTCTCTCTCCCTCTCTGTCTCTCTCTCTCCCTTTCTCTCTCCTCTCTAAAATGAATAAAAAATATTTTTTTAAAAAATCTTAAAAAAAAAACAACTAAACTTTAAAAAACAAAAAAAACACACCCTCTTATTTTGTTTTAAGATTGAACCATGGTTTCTTCGAGTCAGCGTAAATGTAAGAATAGTCCTGACACTTTCTGTTATATATGTGGTTGTTACACACTTCAAAGTCAAAGGCGCAATATTTCATCATTTGTGACACGTGCATATATTGCCTATTTTCAAGTTCCCCTTGGCAATCAAGACAAGAATTGTGCTCCTCAGATTGTGTGTCATAATTGAGAGGAAATGCTTCATGACTGGACAAAAGGAAAATGCAAAGGAATGCCTTTTGGTACTCCCATGGTTTGGTGTGAACCTAAGGACCACAGCAGTGACTGTTATTTCTGTCTGATCCATACAAAGGGCATCGGCAAGAAAAAATAAATAAAAAAAGGCATATGATTGCATATCCTAATATTCCTTCAGCAATACGACCTATCCCACACTCTGAGACACTCCCGGTTCGTTTTCAATGGTTTTGTTTCTTCTAAGGATGAAGAAAATGAACATAGTGATCAAGTGTATTTTGATAAGATGCATGAGGAAATGGTTATAGAATCTGAAGGGTCTTCTTCTGATGCCAAGCAGTCATTAACCCTTCAGCAATTTAGCCAACCCGAATTGAATGACTTAGTAAGAATGACATAAAAATTGTCCTCGACTTTCTGAAGTATGAGGAGCACAGCTGGATCATTTGTGTGGATCTTAAAATGGTAAATTTCCTGCTAGGACAACAGAGAGGTTTCACAAAGTATCCTTGCTTTCTATGTTTGTGGGACAGCCGAGCTTGGGAAAAACAGTAGACACAGAAGGAGTGGCCAGAACGTGAAGCTCTGGAAGTAGGGATGCAAAATATTGTGAATGAACCTGTAGTTAATCGAGACAGGATCATTTTTCCTCCACTTCACATCAAACTTGGCTTAATAAAGCAGTTTGTTCAGGCTTTGAATAGAGAAAGTGAATGCTTTCGACATACTATTTCTGCTTTTCCTGCCTTGTCTTTCGAGGAGATAAAAGCAGGTGTATTCCATGGACCTCAAATTCAAACCCTCATATGTGACGAAGAATTTGCCAGGAAGATGAATAAGGAGGAGAAAGCAGCACGGCAGTCTTTTGTGGCAGTTACAAAGATCTTCCTTGGCAACAAAAAAGCAGAAAACTATGAACTTCTGGTTCAAAGGATGCTGTTGGCTTTCCGCAACATTGGATGTAATAAGAATGTTAAGATTCACTTCCTGAACAGTCACCTTGATAAGTTTCCTGAAAATCCTGGAGCTGTTAGTGAGGAGCAGACGACTGCTGGAGCATCAAACGAGATTGTCCTCAACAAGTACACAAACGCAAGAGCTACAAACTCAAATTTTTTGCCTGAATAGTTTAAATAAGTTTTACGCAAATTTTATGATTAAAATAAGTGTTTTAATATGTTCTATTTCAAAATTGTAGACAAAATCTGATACAATCATATCTTTTAGTGTACTAGTGTATTTATTGTATTATATAAATTATATTTTCACAAAGATGATGCCCAAGAAGACATTCTACTTCATTATGTTAAACTAAATGTTGAAAATTTTATAATAAGATGAAAACCTAAAACCTTGAGTTGCAAAAAAAACTGTAGCTTACAGAGAAAAACTAATGTCAGGTTTGAGATCGGCACACTCGAGTTAGGTAAAAACAAGTGTTTTTGTGGATGCAACGAAAATTTTGTTCCGCAGTGTAATGCCTGTTCACCAGGAAGCTCATCGTAGCAAAATCCCTGGTCCTGCTCCAAATACAGCAAGAGCCAGTCGGTGACGATTCGGGTCTTCACCCATGAAACAAAACCCGCGTTGTCAGGACCAACTGGGCCATGAACATGCTCTCTAAAAAGGTTTCCTGTCCTATATCCCAAACAAGCCCAAAGAATCACAGCTGACCCTGCTCTTTGCATGGATACTTGTGCTTCCAGATGCTGTCTTGTATATCTTTTCTCATTCAGAAAGGCAGTTCACTCATTCCCCTGATGGTTCAGGGCCTCCAAAAAATGATAGCAAGGAGAGAGAAGGAAAGAAGAGAGCCAGCCCCTCTTGGTCACAAGAACTATTCTGTAAAATAGTCACTGGATGAGAAAGTCCCTTCGGTAAGTTTTGAGGACCAGAGATACCAACTAACACACCCATCTGCAATAGCCCGTTCTCTGCCACACCCCCAACGCCCAGAAGCCCTCTCCTACAAGATAGTCTACTTCTCCAACTTCTTTCATGTTTCCACGCTTCTAAGTCTATGTAAGCCATTTTTTTAAATGTTCAAAATTGTAACATAATTATCATATTCCTAATATTTTTTAAATCCGCATGCCCTATAACTTTTGGCAGTGCAAAAACTGATCGGATCGTCAGTTTCTTATGAGCAAGACTAGATTTTCTACCCAACTCTGAAAGTCCCCAAAGGACCTCACAGAGGCCGATATCGACACAGAGTTAGAGCTGCTGAGAGCTGACGGGCGGACGGATCTCCTAGCAAAAGATGCCGCAGCTGAGGACCAAAACAAGCAAACGATAGGCATCGGTTCTGCACCGTCACCAGCATCCAGGCCAAACAAAGGCCCTTGTATTTGCCCGTGGTTTCCAGCTGGCCCATGTCCCTCTGTCTACCGGAGGTGCGGCTCGCCTGTTCATAGGGTAGAAGGACCCTCGGCTATGGGTGCAGGTGCCGGAAAGCATAGGTTTATCGGGCAGCAGGCAATACCCCAAGAGGGACATCTGTTCAACCGGAAACTCCCAGTCGATGCCAGCCTTCAAAACCGTCTGCCTCTTTGTGCTTTGGGACACACACACACATGCACGCACGCATGCAAACACACACACACACCTTCCTGCATTGACTGCCTGTGTCCCCCAAGGAGGAGAGGGCAGTAGGCAGGATGCAATGACTGCCTCAAGGGAGAGGCTTCAGGGTCACGCTGTGAAGAACCACCGCACCTCCCCCATGGACTCGTTCGTCCCTGTCTAAGAGAAACACCGTTTCCCATCCCGCCCGTGCAGACCCCGCGCTAGAAGAGGAATTCAGAGCCTGAAAGACTCCGTGTGGCAGAGCTCTGGAGCATTTGAACTTGGACTGTGTAAGAGTAAAAGCCACCTACTTAAAAACCACTAAAAAAATAAAATATCTCTGTACAGCTGCTTTAAAAAAAATCGTATTTCTAATAGCAGTGTCACCAGATGGAAAAATGTTTGTACGCATATTGGATGGATGACTGAATACTTAGCTATCCTCCACCATATGTCTGACTCTGTGCTGGGCCTTTTGCACACATTTTCTTTCAATTAACGCCAGCAACAGGAAACAAAGGTGGTACCTTGGATTATCATCATCAATTACGCTTGTCCACATCCAGGTACAACGACGAGTTTCGACTAGTGATCCATAAGAGAACTGCTAAAGTGAAGAAAGCTACATGATCATGTATATGATCCACAATACAGTTAAAGGGACTGAAGCAGAAAATGACCATCAGAAGCAAGATTATGGTAATGTAATCACCATGTACATTGCTTTGAGCTTCATTAACAATTTGGTTAACACCCGTAAATGCTAGCGCCATACATTCTTTATCTGAAGGCGGGATTAACCAAAACTCAAACTCCACAGCCTAATTCCAGCCCCCTGGCACATTCTCCAACGTCTGCACATTTTCTCGAATGATGAAAGCGGGTCAACAAGCACTAAGCCAAAGCAACAGTTTAATTTTAGCAACGCTCTGTGCGAAAGCCACGGAAACCAAGACGGTCACAGCCAAGGTCACTGTGCCATCTCCTAAGGGCTGTGCTGTCAGAAACTCCACAAATCATTCGCAAGGACTAAAACACGAAGGAAAGGCTGGTTCCAGTAACAGAGGCGCCAACACACTTGCAGCATTTGCAGAAGACCTTTCCTCCCCAGCACCTTTCTTACCTCCCTGAAGACACACCCTTCATTCTCTCCATACTTCCACTGGCTCACTGCGTGCCAAGCACTGTGCTAGGCACTGGTGTGTGTGTGGGGGGTGGGGTGGGGGGTGAACAGAATGACATCAGACACAGGCATGGCCCTGCTAGGACTTACAGGCTCAGACCTAAGCACAGTCCTGGAAGTAAAGGGCTTAGGATGAAATACAGGCACATTAATATGCAAACACGCCCTTGGTGGGGGGCACTGTCTACTCACGGTGTTCAAACTGCACTTGGGGAGGGGTCCAAGGTTAACTGATCTATCTGAGGTCACTCCACCCTAACGTCCATCCCAGGGTCCACACAGCCAGCGCGGGGGGTCTGCTGAGGGGACTGTGCACAGCACGCTGCGTAAAGCGCAACAGAACCTTAAAGAAGCACCAGGAATCCTCGCGACTCCCCAGCCCTGGGACCCGGCAGCCGCCCCACCCTCAGCTGAGGAAAAGCCCCCACTGACATCTGTAAGCCGTTAAACCTGCTGACCTCACGCCGGGTCCGGAGCACGGAGGGCACGCGCTCCTGCCTGGATAGAAAAACACCTTTGGGCAAGAACAGGTCTCAAGGTGACATCACAGGGGTTGAGACTTCCCCACATATAATTTCAGAATGACTAACAGTGAGGCACGGTAAGTTCAAGTGAGGTAAGGCACCCTCACATAGAGAGCGGTCAAGAAAGAGATCGGTCACAGGACAGTCATTTCGGGGGTGCCCGCGTTCTGCCAGCCGCAATGCCAAGCGTGGTTGTTGTTGGGGAAGAAAAGGAGACCCCGGTCGCAGTGGGTAGATTGGGCACAAGATCCTCTAGGACCAAAGGTGTGTGTGCAGAGGCAGCACGTGAGGGGGAGAGAGCCTGAGGCTCAGACGGAAAACCCAGGTCTGTGGCTCACGACTGCACGGCTTTGGCAAGCGGCTTAGCAGCGCTGAGCTCCCGTGCCCTCATCCGTCATAATGGAGATGACCACATCTACCTCGTGGTTGCTGTGAGGGCCAAATGATAGCAATTATGGTTATTGTGTCAGACAGTTCAATCAGACTGCTGTAACTTGAAACTGGGCTTTACTCACTACAAGTGCGAACTTTCTGTGCCTCGGGCTACCTCACCTGTAAAAGGGGGTTAGAAATGGCCTCTAGTTAGGGTGGCACCGAGAATTCGATGAGTAGACTCGTGCAGAGAGCGCAGAGATCTCTGGAGCGTAGTAAGAACTCAAGCCAGGTTGCTCTTACGGCCGCTCTACTCCTGACACCGCGGGAGGGAGCTGCCGCAGGGGTGCTGGGGGCGGTTCTTAAGGAACAACAGGGTTCCACCGGGAAGGACGGTGTGAGCATAGGAGGCAGAGGAGGAGCGGAAACGCAGCCAGTGGCTAAAAACACAGACCAGGAAAGTGACCTGGGAGGCCTGGAGCTGGAGCTGGCAGCCCTGGTCCTCCCTGGTCCCTGTCATCGCTGCTTCCGTCCCACTCCGTTCCCAAGGCAATCCCGCAACCAGCTTCCGACAGCAGAGCAGATCGTTATCACAGGCTGACCAGCGGAAGCAGGACACACAGAAATAAGCGCCCCGCCCAGCGACCGCGTAGGGGGGGGGGGGGGCGCAAATGCATTCTTGCAGATTTGGAAACTGAGGTGTCCAGAAGGGTCAGGTGAGGGGCTAAAAGTCAAAAGGTTAGGTGAGCTGCTCAAACAAACTCCCTCCCATCAGAACTCTCCATCGGCGGCAGCAGGAGCCTTGAAGCACACAACAGGACAGACTAGGTGCTGGAGACCAACACTGGGAGCCCGGTGAGAACCACAGTTGGAACCACTAAGTGGATTTTCTAAAGCGGACCCACAAATGTCATTTCATTGTACACATATGCAGTAAGTTGTAACCCTGGCTACGGGCTGTCTCAGTCAGGGTTCTGCAGAGAAATCAAACCACAACCAGACAGACATATGTGTATGTATGTGCATATATGCACGTGTGCGTGTGTGCGCACATGCACAGATTTATCCGAGGGAATTTATTTTCATGCAATTGGAGGCTGAGAAGTCCTACCATCGGCGCCAGCAAGCTAGAGACCGAGGAAAGCCAGTGGTGTGAGATAGTCTAAGTCCCAAGTCTTAGAAACCAGGGGAGCCAAAGATGCAAACCCCAGTCCAAAGGCAGGAGAAGATGAGATGATATGCCCCAGCTCAAGCAGGGAAGGGGGCAAATTCCTCTTCCCTCCCCCCTCTGTTCTATTCAGGCCCTCGGTGGACTGGAAGACGCCCACCTACCTTGGGGCGGGCAACCTACTTTACCGAGTCCACGGATTCAAATGCTAATCTCACCCAGAATCACCGTCACTGACACACCCAGAAACAACGTTTCATCTTGGGCATCAAGTTGACACACAAAATCAACCATCAGACTAGTGAAGTCACCTCAGAGGCACACACGTGTACATGGATTCCAAGCGGGAAGAGAGTAAGCCGTAAGAAACAACCCCCCGGAGACCCACGGGGGGCACCTCTAGGTCAGTCCTGCCGGCCAGCGTGAAGCTGGAAGGCCAGAGGTGCAGGGCGGCCACAGCTGGCAGCAGCCACCTAGCTGAACACAGGCTCGGCCACATGACCTTGGGCAAGTTACTGAGACCCTGTGAGCCTCAGTTTCCTCATTTGTAAAATGAGGACCATCTAGAGACCCACCCCATAGCATCTACTATAAGGATCAAATAAAAAAATAGGCAGGACATTGTTACAAAACAGTGCCTGACATACAAAGGACTGCTTAGTTTCCATCATTATTAGAGATAAAAAGCCATGGCCAAAAAACCCACACACACTACACACTCACACATATGCAACACCCCAAGAAGTATTACTGTCCACCTCCTATGGTCTTCTGCACAGACCCCTACTGTACTACTTATCAATACTAAAATTATGCGGGGACAGAGCTGTCTCTCCCTTCCAGACTGGATGTTCTCTGAAACCCAAAGAGATGTCCTCTTTTTCATTTTATATCTTCAACGCTTCGTACCTGGAAAGTACTCATACTTTCTGTTAAAAATGTCAAAATGGAATGAAAATTTTTGAGTCATTTAGACTCATGAAGTGATAACTGCAGGCAATATTCTGAAAATTGCAAGGCAGTTTCTTTTCATTTGGCTGATGTCTTCTTAAGTAGTTCACCATGAAAGCAATATCTATAAATACAGCCGACGTGGACTCGGAGGTCCACGGACGGGCTAAATCATCAGTCCGGCCGCTCCTCCTGATGCTCATTCAACTTCATTTCTGCAGAGTTTAAGGCAACACATTGGACCAAATGAATCCATTCGTCAAGGAACCCAGCCTGCCGCAGCCCTGCCGAGATCTGATCCACGGGCTCTCTATGGAAGGGGGGAATGCAGGCCCCTCGGAACAAGTGCCGTCACTGGGACCAGTTCTCCTCCTCACGGCGTGGTGGGAAAGCCAGAAGCACGTGCAGAGGAACTGACCAAACTGACAGTGGAATCTCCCTCTCAAATCAATAAAATATTTTTTTTTTTTGTATTTTTCTGCAGCTAGAAATGGGGAGAGACAGTCAGACAGACTCCTGCATGCGCCCGACCGGGATCCACCCGGCACGCCCACCAGGGGGCGATGCTCTGCCCACCAGGGGGCGATGCTCTGCCCCTCCGGGGCGTCGCTCTGCCGCGACCAGAGCCACTCTAGCGCCTGGGCAGAGGCCAAGGAGCCATCCCCAGCGCCCGGGCCATCTTTGTTCCAATGGAGCCTTGGTTGCGGGAAGGGAAGAGAGAGACAGAGAGGAAGGAGGGGGGGAGGAGAAGCAAATGGGCGCTTCTCCTGTGTGCCCTGGCCGGGAATCGAACCCGGGTCCCCCACACGCCAGGCCAACGCTCTACCGCTGAGCCAACCGGGCAGGGAAAAACAATATTTTTTAAAACATACACTTCTCACTACATCTGAAGGACCACTTGTAGAGAATTCTAGATTGTTATTCTAAAAAAGAGGTCTCTTCTGATGTCCACTAATCAATAATTCTTTTTATTTTATTTTATTATGGATTTTAGCAAGAGAAGGAAGGAGAGAGAAAGAGAGACAGACAGGAACATTGATCGGTTCCTGTCTGTGCCCTGACCAGGGACTGAACCAGCAACCTCTATCTACCCTTCCGGACGACGTTCTAGGCAACTGAGCTATCCAGCCAGGGCAATCAATAATTCTTTTAATTTTTAAAATTTGTTCATTGATCTTAGGGAGTGAGAAAAAGGGGGAGGATAAACATCAATTTGTTGTTCCACTTACATATGCATTTATCAGTTGATTCCTGTATGTGCCCTGACCAAGGATTGAACCCACAACTTTGGAGTATCGGGATGATGCTCTAACCAACTGAGCTACCCGGCCAGGGCTTTAATCAATAACTCTTTATTTGGCGCATATTAGACATTCATATTGGGGCCAGTTCCAATGGAGGATGAAAATGTATAAACTATTGTTTCCCTGGCTTCAAAATCCATATCCTACAATCTACCACTATTACTAATGCATTACTAATCCATAGAGCTTTCTAGGTTATAAAGCACTTTCGGAACACTGCTCAGACATACAGAATCAGACCGGATTAATCACAATCCTTGGTTTATGACTTCTCCTCATTGTCCCGTACGGGGCCCTTCGTATCTAGTGCCCATCATCCAACTCACAGCACCTCACTTCATCTTCAGAACCCAGACAAGCAGGGTGAGAGTCCGATAAATTACCCACGCCTCACAATTGATGAGCACCAGGTCCTGAATTTTAACTGTGTTATCCCCATGCCCCTACCTGGGCCTATTCACAAGAGTATATATGAAGAAGTTCTTCCGATCACACCAGTGAGGAACCACAGTGAACCAGCTGGTGTATCTGAAAGTGTAAGTCAGAACAGATGCTTCGCCACTCAGCACAGAGCCGGAGTTCAGGGGAATGCTTCCAGTCCATTGCTGATTGGGCAACTGTGAAACGCGGTCAATTTAAAGAGAGTTTGCACAAATTCAATTAGTACCTGCCAACTCACTGAAATATACAAGCCAGGATGAAATCACTTTTTCAGTGCAACAGTAGGAGACAGCTTAACATATCTGTAGAGACAAATTTTAAGTCACTTCTTCAAACTGTCATTAATGACTTTCTTGAGTGACATCCTTCTTTCTGCAGATCACTAATAAAGACTATTGTCCCTTTCTCAGTTCCACTGGCTCTGAGTGAAGCAAATCAGGTAAGAAAAGGCACAGGGGTTTTATTTGTTTAATTTAGAAACAAAATCACCTAAAAAGATTTTTTTTTTAATGTTTAGAGGTAGCTGATTTCTACTTCTTTGCCTGAAATGATCCTCCTCTAACTCTCCGAGCACGATGAATTGGTGAAGCAGTTTCACTCTGTAAGAACAATGCTCTCAGAAGAATTAGAACTGTCTGCAATGACTGATCAATGTAGGGAAAAAAACCTGTCTTATTCACCTTAAAATACAAAACTCTCTCCCACACCAAACAATTCGAGAGGGTGGGAGATGTGTGAGTAAAAGAAATGCCTCTACCGTGGTGGATGCTCACAGGGGAAATAAACGACAGCTTAGGTCCCAGGCCCTCCAGACACCACCAGTGGGCGCGTGTCCTGGACCAGCAGCCCTGTGCTCAGAGAAGGGACCTCCTGCCAGCTCCCCCTCCCCCTTTACAGCCTCCGCTGGTGGAACAGGACAGATGGGGGCCGCTTTCCGTAGGAGGAAGAGAGCTCCATGCTGGAATGTTTTCCTTCTCCTCACAGGCCCAGCAGGAAACAAAAACATGATGAAATTCCATAAATGGCTAAACTGGATCTGGAAGAGAAATGGGGTTGAGATGGGCAATGAGATGTACTTATGGCCAACAGACACGAGAAAGGAAGACACTGGCCCTCTGAGCCGCAGCCATGCTACCAAGCGCCCTGTCTACGCAGTCAGCCGGGGTAGGTCTCCACCCCAGCCCTGCCAGTGCCCACCTTGCCTGCCACATCGCAGGACAGAGACATAGAGTCCGAGCGCCTGGCACAGTGGGCGTGGTCTCCCTCTCCCCCCCCCACCCCACCCCCACTCGCTTTCTGTGACAGTCCATAGTGGGATCAAAGCCCACGTCTGCCAAGCCTTCCCTCATTTGTGATGATAGTCGAGTGCATGTACCATGACCAAAATAATGAGTACAGAATGTACAGTCCCGTAAGCACCTTATTTTTCATTAAGTTGGCCTAATTAACTAAATTAAGAGGCAGGGAGGTCTTAAAAATAGAACTTAACCTAATTGTGTCAGTATGAATTGTATGCTATTGTCTGTTCAACACGTCTGCCTGAACACAGGCCTCGTGTCCCAAGAAACAAACTTGACCCTCACAAATTCCCCACTAAAAAAACTCTTCTCGCCCAAAGAGCCACCTCAACACACCTATCAGACTAGACACGAACTCTGCTTGGCTTCTACCAAAGCCTCGGTCTGCTGGCCCTGGGAATCCTGTCAACCAGATCAATCATATCGCCAGTTCTCTTGGCTGAGATCGGGAATGAGTCAAGGAGGCCGCTGAAGGGAACTAAACTTATAAAACGGCTTTAATTGTTCTTTTTAAAATATTACAGAGGTTTGCCAGAAGATCATCAAAGTAGCTCATTCTATAAATAATGATCACCTACTTCAGGTCTGCCTTTCCTCGACCTACTCGTTGTTTTTACCTGTACACCAACCCCCCTGACCACACTACCAGCACCATCGTCGCCAGTCCCAACAGCGTGACTTTTACCCATTGGATGGGTGAGTCCATAGAGTTCACTTGCTCACTCTATTTCGTGTTTTCCGCTACTAGAATAGAGGCTTAAAGAAACCATCAATGGGCTTGTTTTGACTTCTGTATCCTTAACGCTTAAATCAGGTCTGGCCACAGGGCATGGTTCCATAGTTATTTATTGAATGAACGGTCAGATCTAAATTTCATTGAGATCCCCTTTCTAAAAAGAATGTCATGAAAAGTAAAAGCTAATATAACATGAAAATATGAAATTATAGGTTTTTGAGGAACATCCTAGACAAATGGGAGGAATACATTTTTTATGAACAAAATCTTCTGAGAGCGATTCAAGTATGTCTTTTAGTCTTGTTTCCCATTTCTTCAACAGATATTTAGTTAAAAAAAAAAACAGCCTGACCAGGTGGTGGCGCAGTGGATAGAGCGTCGGACTGGGATGCAGAAGGACCCAGGTTCGAGACCCCGAGGTCGCCAGCTTGAGCAAAGAGCTCACCAGCTTGGACCCAAGGTCGCTGACTCCTACAGGGGGTTACTCGATCTGCTGAAGGCCCACGGTCAAGGCACATGTGAGAAAGCAATCAATGAACAACTAAGAAGTCGCAACGCGCAACGAGAAACTGATGATTGATGCTTCTCACCTCTCTCCGTTCCTTGTCTGTCTGTCCCTGTCTATCTCTGCCTCTGTAAAAAAACAAACAAACAAACAAACACTTTTCCAGAAGTCCTCTACAACTCTAGGACTACTCAGACTGACCGCCCATGAACAGCCCGTCAGACACAGAAAACGGCAGTTGTGGATGATCCCGTGCCATTTGGATGAATGGCCCCACTCTCTTCGCTTAGCTGCCACTCGCTGCTGTTTCATTCCATGGCCGTAGACTCCCTCGAGTTGAATGCTTATGAACAGACTCATCACAAAGGTGCAGTACAATGTAATGTTTTAAGATTAAATATGGGGAATTACACTTTTGACCAAACTGGAGTATCAGTGACCAGAATTACCTTCCCACAAGAAGTAACCTAAGTACAAGCCAAACATATAAAACGATGATTTTCAAGACCCTGGTCATTCAAGGCAACAGAACAGGAAATGAAGAGTGGAGGTGGAGAGAGGGGACACAAGTGAAGGGAGCTTGGTGACTGCCATGACCTACTTCCTGGAGAAAGTCTGTAGGGCTCAGTGCGGGGGCAGGGAGGGGTGACTCGGGTATAGGGAGGGGCGACCCGGGTATAGGGAGGGGTGACGCGGGTATAGGGAGTGGCGACCTGGGTATAGGGAGGGGCAACGCGGGTATAGGAAGGGGCGACCCGGGTATAGGGAAGGGCGACGCGGATATAGGGAGGGTTGACTCGGGTATAGGGAGGGGCGACGTGGGTATAGGGAGGGGTGTCGTGGGTATAGGGAGGGGTGACCCTGGTATAGGGAGGGGCGACGCAGATATAGGGAGGGGTGACTCGGGTATAGGGAGGGGCAACGCGGGTATAGGGAGGGGTGATGTGGGTATAGTGAGTGGTGACCCGAGTATAGGGAGGGATGACGTGGGTATAGGGAGGGGTGACTCAGGTGCAGCCCAACGGACTCTCTGAGCTAGAAGATTCCAGGGAGACCAAGGCAGCTAGAATTTGCAGGACCATCTCCCTGAGAAAGAAGATGCACCACAAGAAAACAGCAGAGACCTGCAGAGAATCCCACCCGATGCACGTCTAAGCAATGTCGGTGCATCTGTGGGAGCAAGGACATGGCTCCTTCCATGCCACCCCACAGAGCCAAGCAGTTCCAACAGAGACGGCCTTGCGGACGCTTCCCAACAAATCCCTCCTTCGCTGACTTCTCTTTGAACAAACGAGGCGCATGGGAAGTTCCCAGCTTTGAGCATGTTCTTTCCACAGTAACTCTTTTTGAGAAGGGAGAAAGGCGGCGAAGAGTTAGAGGTTGGTGTGAGGAAAACGCTGCCTGCCTTTCATGGACACAATTCCTGTTTGCCATTTATCATGACACTCGCTCCGTCATGGGACCAGGCGCAAAATGAGATACCGTACAGGTAAGTGATAAGCAAACCGAATACCTCATTCTCCACTTTCGCTTATCTTTCTTATATTTTCAGAGCTTCCAAAATGCTTGGCTGAAGCAGTCCATGTACCAATAAAAGTTATCTGAACACATAATTTGGATTCCAGCCTCGGCTTATTTGACATTTGCAGTTTTATTGCATCAGCTGACATTCAGCTGATGTCTGTCAACAAAACTTAGGGACACAATACTTTTTCTTAAACTCACAGAATCCCAGATCTGGGAATGAAATAGGTCCCATTCAGCCAGCCTCCTTGCCATTAAGAAAGACTACCTTTACAACATCCCTGTCTCAGGAAAAGAGAACTTTACCTTCTTTTAAGTTTTTCCTGAAAAGGACTATTTAATACTCTCTCATGCTTAGGATGTCCCTGGCATCCCAATCTACCAAAGGGAGACTTTTAAAATTCCTAATATTTGACTTAAATAATGAAGTTGCTCCAAAAGCCTACTATGCATTTTAATGCTCTCTACCCAAAACTCCTATTACAGTGTGTGGCACATAGTAGGGGACCAGCAAATATGTAATGAATACACAGAAGGGAGAATAATAATGACTGGAGAGAGAGAGGGAAGGAAAGAGCACATCAACAGAGGAGGTGCTTGAGGTCGGCCTTGAAAAACAAGCAGAGTTCAGACAAAGGATCACCAGGGCCACATGTGTTCTTTCCAAGGAAAAGTCATGAATGTGAGAAGCCATGGGGCGGTGGGAAATCCAGCGGTTTGAGGGGAGCTTAACCCACGGTATGGTCTTACTACCCAGGTTTCTAGAGTGACCCGGCGGAAGTATTACTAATGATTTAGGTAGGAGAGCATCTGAATGAGTAAGTGCGTAAATCGATGAACAAACCAACGAATTAGCATAGGCCTGGCATTTTAAAGATAAAAGAAGAATATGACTATGGTTCCTCTAATCCATCTGCTGATGTCAATTGCAAATTACACTCCCCCCCCCCCCTCTCTCTCTCTCTGTAGAGAATGTTATGAGAACATGGATGGATCCTGGTAATATTATACTGAGTGAAATAAGTAAATCAGAAAAAAACTAAGAACTATATGATTCTATACATAGGTGGAACATAAAAATGAGACTCAGAGACATGGACAAGAGGGTGGTGGTTAGGGGTGAGGGAGGAGAGGGGGGGAGAAGGGCACAAAGAAAACCAGATAGAAGGTGAAGGAAGACAATATGACTTTGGGTGATGGGTATGCAACATAATCAAATGTCAAAATAATCTGGAGATGTTGTCACTGAAAAAAAAATGTTATGAGAAAGCCTTCTGTCAAATTAGATCGACTCAAATTAAAAATATGAATGACAGATTTTTAATTATTTCATCGTGTTTGCTTGTCATTTTCCTTTAATCCCCAGGGATATGGGATATCGATAGGAGATGTATCGTTATTTTCCTATTACCAACAAAGCGATTCAGGATGAGTTTGCTTTTCTTGCCTTTCCTTTTATTTCTGACATTTTTTTCACGTTTAAAAACCTGTTTCCCCCCACCATTTAATACATAGACACTTAAAGACTGGCCAAGCAATCTGTCAATGAAGGACTCTCCTGCTGGCTTTCACGGCTGAGTTATTTCTATTAAAAAACTAAGAAATAGGGCATTCAGCAGCACAACTGGTCTGGGCAGAAACATTAACCCTAGAATAAGATGGATAAAACGAAGTCAGTACAAAAGCCAGTGGGATTAGTGAAAGCTTCAGCATATGGATGGCAACGGTTGAAATTCCTTCTGACCCATGATTTTGTAAAAAATGGTATTCGCTGGCAAACAACCTCAGCCACTGTCATTAGGTCTAATTGAGTTTCGCCCTGTAGCTGTCAAACTTCCTATGCAATGTAATGACTTTTCTTGTGCTTATGCTCAAGTGACCTTTTAAAACAACACTTCAGGAGAACTTCATCTCTCCCACGCAAGAACCTGACCACAAAGATACGTAACATCTCTATCTGGAACAGCCCCAAACTGGGAACTACCCTAACGTCCTTCAGTGAGTCCGTGTTTAAACACTGGGCTGCATCCATCCTACAAACTACTACTCAGCAGTAAAACAAAAGTATGTCTATGAACAACAATTTGGATGAAGGAAACTACCCTGAGCGAAGAGAAAGTCAGTCTTTAAAAAGGTACATACTGTCCGATTCCATTTATGAAACATCTACAAAATAACAATTTGAGAGAGATGAAGAACAAGTCAGCAGTGGCCAGGGGTTAGGGAGGGAGGAGAGGGAATATCACGAAGGAGGCTCACAGCAATGGTACAGCAGAGTCTTTTGACTGTGAGGGTCATTACACAAGGTTACACATGCGACAAAATTACATAAGGCTACACACACATGTGAAAGAGTGTGTGTATAACTAATGAACTCTGAATAAGCTCTATGGACATACCAGTATATATTTCTTGGTCTTGCCATGATACTGTAGTCACATGGGTGTTCATTAGCACTGAGGGAGGCTGCAAGTGCGTGCACAGACCTGGAACCTCCCATGAATCTATCGTTCTTTAAAAATAAAAAAGGTTTTGGCCCTGGTTGGCTCAGCGGTAGAGCGTCGGCCTGGCGTGTGGGGGACCTGGGTTCGATTCCCGGCCAGGGCACATAGGAGAAGCGCCCATTTGCTTCTCTACCCCCCTCCTTTCTCTCTGTCTCCCCCCCCCCCCCCCGCAGCCAAGGCTCCATTGGAGCAAAGATGGCCCGGGCGCTGGGGATGGCTCCTTGGCCTCTGCCCCAGGCGCTAGAGTGGCTCTGGTCATGGCAGAGCGACGCCCCGGAGGGGTAGAGCATCGCCCCCTGGTGGGCAGAGCTTCGCCCCTGGTGGGCGTGCCGGGTGGATCCCGGTCGGGCGCATGCGGAAGTCTTTCTGACTGTCTCTCCCCATTTCCAGCTTCAGAAAAATACAAAAAAAAGCAAAAATAAAAAAGGTTTTAAAATACACAGCAATTCGTATCAGGATGTGTCATGAGATTTCTCTCTACTAAGACAAAGAGTATACAGTCCTGAGTGCAGGATAAAGTACCAAAAATAAATGCTTTTTGGAAGAAAAGAAGGGAGGGATGAAAAAGGGAAGATGTCCAATTATCCCTAGCAGATCTAAAATTGATGAAAAGTCTGATTGGGGGAACAAGGTATAAATGTTGTCTTACGTTTTCAATATACCTCCGTACAATGAGTACACTGTAAGGAGTTGTGCAAATTAAAGAATTATATAAGGTCTACCGGAAAGTTCTGTTCGTTTCTATCACAAGTTTCGGCATGTAAGTACATGTTTATTTGGCACATGTGTGCCTCTCTATTTTTATCATTTAATGTATACACACTGATGTAGCAAATTAACTAAAACAAAGTTGATTCACATTAGTCTTATGTGTGAAGTGATAGTGTACCCATGGCTACTGATAAAGTTCATTTACGCCACTGTAATTTTTACGAATTTCAACAAGGAAGAAATGCTACAGAAGCATGTCTGTCGCATCCACCATATTCCCCGGACTTAACACCCTCCAACTATCACTTGTTTTTGTCCTTACAAAATTTTTTGAAGGGCAAAAAATTCAAAAATGAAGAAGATATCAAACAAGCACTGGTTCAATTTTTCACATCAAAAGATAAAACATTTTTCAAAAAGGGGATATACAAATTGCCCTCACGCTGGCAGGAAATCATTAATAATAATGGCAAGTATATTATTTAATAAAGTTTATTGACAGTAAGAAAAATTTGTATTTTGTTTTATTCCCAAAATGGACAGAACTTTCCAGTAGACCTTATATATGCATTTAGTAAGGGGCTCAAGACATATTCTCCTCCAATAAGATTTAAAAAAAAAAAGTTCTCAATCATTGTATTCTTCTTTCCTTATTTCCTTTCTGCATGATCTTACTTCTTGATAAAATAACTGTCCCTCCTTCCACAATCGTCAAGGTAGCAGGGGAAACACAGTCAGGCTTGTCTGACGGAGGCACATCTGTTGAACATGAGCCTGCTTACCCTGGAGCCGTGGGTCACGGCGCTGTGAGTGCCCAGAGCACAGGATTCCATACACAGTTCAGCCACGGGGCTGAAACATTGTGCCAGGTTAACAAGAGCCACGCTTTGATCATTTGACCCCCAAGCTCTCTACTTCTGTCCCTTCCCAAGGTAACTGCAATTTCACTTCTCTCGGTGAATATAACCCTCTCTTTTCATTTCTTCCAGTGCATTGTCAGGGCCTGGACAGATGGCATGCAGAACACCAGCAAAGCGATGTCTTCAAGTACCAGCCCAGTGAGGGAATCCATCCAGGAGGCTTAACACGGGGCAGTCACGCCGGCCAAGGACCAGCCAAGCAGAAAACGGTCCCTGAATCAGCGGACAGAGAGGCAGACATCCCAGAATGTAATGAGTTCTCGGTGACCTCCAGGGCAGCACGCTAAGCGTCACCTTCATAATGAATTAGCCTCTTTTCAGAGAACACATTCCTTTCTCTAACTGTGCCTAACTCCTTTACTTTGATTTGTATGCTAGGCTTCACAAAGATAGTGCAAGAGAGAGGTCAGGCACAAGGTCAGCCCGAAAACCAAGGTCAGGGTCCAGGTGGGGGTGGGGGGAGCAGAGGTGAAGGTGGGAGACCGTGGAAGACAGTGGGAGGTGGGAAGAGTCCACAGGAAACCAGCGGGCAAAGGGGCATGAAGACAGTGTGATTCAGAGCCTGTACATATTCTCGGCTTGAAGACCTCACTGAGTCAGCCGCCTGCGACACTCAGAACAGGAAAGCTAGTCTGGCAAGGTTGGCCGAGGCTCCCAAAACAGAGACAACCAGGGGGGCCCGGCAGAAGTGGGCAGTGCCAGAGAAAGTCCACTCTAACAACAGCACCAGGAAGGGGGCAGAGCCATGACATTGGTTCTCCGTGGGAGGGGGAGAGATTTCACCGCAGCGGAAAGAGGCCAGTTAAGGTGGATTACTGGCCGATTCAGACTAGCCTGCCCATAATGACCCATTCAGCACCCATGCTGTGGGTGCGGTCTCCAGCCCACACTTATGGCCAGAGGTCACCAGGTCAGGATGCAGCCTCCGCTCCACCGCTCTGCCCAGAGGGAGCACATTCTCTTTCCGATCATAAGGAGGAGGGTCAGAACACTGACACAGCTGTGTCTTCTCAGACCAACCAAGTTCTGGCAGCTTCTGCTACCTCGTAATGCCCTCCCGGGTTTTGGTCTGCGAACGACAGCCCTCCATCTGATGGCCGGTCATACAAGCTGCCCTCAGAAAACAAAAGCTGCATGTTGAGGTAACCGGAATTACACACACACGCACATGCGCACACACGTGCACACGTGTGTACGCACTCTCCCCAATGCCATTCAGAAACATGGATACATCTGGCACCACGTGGAACGAAGGCAGCCTCAGCTTAGACTCCCCATGCCCACCTTCCCTTCCGCCAAGCACATGACCGATACGTAATCTCAGCCACAGAGCTGGCCACAACCTGCAGGTTTAGTACAATCTTGGTGCTCCGTCCTCTGGTCTGCCATGTCCCTTTATCCCTTGATAGCCACAACGCAGAAGGGACTGGCTGTCATCTCAGAGCATCAAGGACAGACCTCAGTCCTCTGAGAACAGCATTCTGCTGGTAAAAGAGAATTCCAAGTGAACCCACCACTCACGGACCTGGGCATGGTAAGGCATCACCACGGCACAACCATTAGCAGGGCTGGCCGACATCCACAACAGTGATGCCACCGAGTGCTGGTGAGGATGCAGAGAAACAGGAGCTCGTGTCCCTGATGAGTGGGAACGCCAAATGGTGCAAGCCCCTTCGGAAGGCAGTCTGGAGGCATCTTACAAAGCGAGACGCACTCTTGTCTTATGATCCAACAATCACAATCCTTGATATTTACCCAAATGGATTAAAAACTTACGCCCATGCAAAAAGCCTACACACAGATGCGGACAGTGGTTTTTACTCATGACTGCCAAACACGGAAGCAGCCACCGGGTCCTTCAGTAGGCGAATGGATAAATTGCCGCACATCTAGATAACGAAGTATTACTCGGTGCTAAAAAAAGCAATGAGCTATTGAACCATAAAAAGACTTGGAGGAGACCCTAGCCGGTTGGCTCAGCGGTAGAGCGTCGGCCTGGCGTGCGGGGGACCCGGGTTCAATTCCCGGCCAGGGCACACAGGAGAGGCGCCCATTTGCTTCTCCACACCCCCCCTCCTTCCTCTCTCTCTCTTCCCCTCCCGCAGCCGAGGCTCCATTGGAGCAAAGATGGCCCGGGCGCTGGGGATGGCTCCTTGGCCTCTGCCCCAGGCGCTAGAGTGGCTCTGGTCGCAGCAGAGCGATGCCCCAGATGGGCAGAGCATCGCCCCCTGGTGGGCAGAGCTTCGCCCCTGGTAGGCGTGCCGGGTGGATCCCAGTCGGGTGCATGTGGGAGTCTGTCTGACTGTCTCTCCCCGTTTCCAGCTTCAGAAAAATACAAAAAAAAAAAAAAGACTTGGAGGAAACTTCAGTGCCTATGACTAAGTGAAAGAAGCCTACTTGAAAAGGCTATCCAGACTGAATAATTCCAACGATAGGCCATTCTGGAAAAGAAAGCACTTTGGAGACAATAATAAGGTCAGTGGCTCCCGGAGGCCGGGGGTGGGGGGGGATAAGCAGACGGTGCACAGAGATTTTTAGGGCAGTAAAATGATCCTATAGGACACCATAATAATGGATGCGGCTCCTTATGTATTTCCAAACCCAAGAGTGAACCTTAAGGAAAACTACGGAATTGGGTGATAATGATTGTGTCCGTGTAGGCTCATCAATGTGACAAAGGTACCTCTCCGGTTCAAGATGTTGAGAGTGGAGGTGGCTGTTTACATGGGGGGACAGAACTCTATGGGAATGACCCGGGCTTTCCGCCCCGTTTTGCTGTGAACTTTAAAACTGCTCTAAAAGGTAAAAGCACATTGATTTGCAAAAAGAAATCCTCAGAGAGCAACAAAAGCCAAACCACAATTATTGACATGCAAAATTAGTGGTTGTACTGTGTGTGTGCGCGCAATGGTTGTATTGTGTATTGCGACGGATACCAAGTTAAGGCAGTCTAAAAGAATGCTGACTTTACGGATGTGGGAAAATTCGGCTCCAAAGATGCCACCATCAAGGGCGACAGCTTGGATTTCCTTTGACTAATGGAGGGATCAGAACGTCAGGATGCCCTTAACCTAGACAGGGGAAGCATCCCTGGCTCAGGGCCAGCCCTCATCACTGACCGTTACAGCCAGAGCAGCGCTGGCCAATAGCAAGGTACTGAGAGTCACACATGGCACTTGAAATTCTCTAGTAGCTACATTTTTAATACTAGGCAGGTGAAATTAATAGGAATGGTATGTTTTCTTTAACTCACTGTATCCAAATGTTTACCATTTAACATGTGCCAGTAGTAGCCACATTTCAAGGGCTCAACAGCACAGATCCAAACTTGCAGTGTAAATCTAAAAGGTTCCAAAGTTTTCCCCTCTCAAATGGTTATCCATTCAAACACACATATTAAATCCTTTCGTACATTTGTAGTTCTTACTACTAGAAGTTCACCACAATAAGCAGTCACAGCACCTGAGTAACCATTTCAATCTGTTTAAACCATAAATAAAGATCTATGTTAATGTGAAAACCAGCTCAACTTCAGATTATATTATTATTATTGTTATTATTATTAATTATTTTATTTCCAGTTTTTATCCTTCCCATGTTCTTTGGGAAAGCAAAGATGTTCTCATCTCAAGTTTACCTTTGTGATTCAAAGTGATGTTGTCTATGGTTCTATTTTTAACAATAATCTACAGACTGGAAAGAAAAAGAATAAACCAAGAGATACTATGGGCAGTGTTGCTGGGGGCCTGCAGAAACAAAGCGGGGTCAGTGTGGGGAGGGTTGGAGGAGAGGGAAGACGGAGGGAGGAGAGGGAAGACGGAGGGAGGAGAGGGAAGACGGAGGGAGGAGAGGGAAGACGGAGGGAGGAGAGGGAAGACGGAGGGAGGAGAGGAAAGACGGAGGGAGGAGAGGAAAGACGGAGGGAGGAGAGGGAAGACGGAGGGAGGAGAGGAAAGACGGAGGGAGGAGAGGGAAGACGGAGGGAGGAGAGGAAAGATGGAAGGAGAAGAGAAGGGGGCAGGGATAGACATTGCAGGGTGTCACAGGCATACACTCCAGGAATCGAGACTTTCACCCAAACAAGCAATGCAGCCTAGGTTTAAAAAATGGTGAAAATGTTAGAGCAGGGATCTTTCAAAGCAGCGAACATTGATTACATGCACCAAAACATCTGAAAGGCGAGGCCACACAGAGGACAGCCATTGTATTTGTGCATTTTGAAGGCTGTCCGTAATAAGCGCAGTCACGGGCCTTCCTGTTTTCACGGAGGCATAACTTACCACAGCAAAAAACCAGACAACCCCAATGCCTATCAGTAGGAGAACATTCCAGTTCTGGACGATACAGCCAACGCTATACATTTTTTAAAAAAAGTTTTTATGAGTGACATAAAAAAATCTCCAAGATATGACTGAGTGAAAACACAAGTTGCAGAAAAATACATATTATAAAAATACGCATGCACACACACATGCTGATAACAGTTATAGCATCTAAGGAGGAGCCTGGGATAAAGACGGCAGAGGGGACGAAGGGTGGAGGGGTCATGCAGTCTGGGCACTTCAGCCTTCTCAATAATGTTCTAATTTTTCATAGAGAGAATATATCCATATTCTACTTGTAGAGAAAAAAAATAATTTTAAAACAACAGCACACTCTCAGATGTGTGTATCCCAAACCAAAATTGAATACACTGAAACAGACCACACTCACGATTGTGCTGATCGAAGAAGAAAGCTTCTCCCGCCATATCCGTGTGCACTTCAACATGTAGGTGTTTCCCCGAATACAGACAGAGAAGGGGTTCCTTTGAGTTGCTTACTGTTAAAAAAATCAGATCTCGGCCCTGGCCGGTTGGCTCAGCGGTAGAGCGTCGGCCTGGCGTGCAGGGGACCCGGGTTCGATTCCCGGCCAGGGCACATAGGAGAAGCGCCCATTTGCTTCTTCACCCCCCACTCCTTCCTCTCTGTCTCTCTCTTCCCCTCCCGCAGCCAAGGCTCCATTGGAGCAAAGATGGCCCGGGCGCTGAGGATGGCTCCTTGGCCTCTGCCCCAGGCGCTAGAGTGGCTCTGGTCGTGGCAGAGCGACGCCCCGGAGGGGCAGAGCATCGCCCCCTGGTGGGCAGAGCGTGGCCCCTGGTGGGCATGCCAGGTGGATCCCGGTCGGGCGCATGCGGGAGTCTGTCTGACTGTCTCTCCCCGTTTCCAGCTTCGGAAAAATACAAAAAAAAAAAAAAAATCAGATCTCTGCAGGTCTTCTCTGAGAAGACTGAACACACCAGTAAGCCCGTGCTTATCTGTGTATTAATCGGGGTCCTGGTGATATTGCAAAATGAAACGAAAATAAAGACATACGCTGGAGGGTATGCTGGGTGGAGATCGCACGTGACTGACTGACAGCTCCTCCCTCGGTTGACCTGACTTTATCTTCTCTGCCTCTATCCTCCTCACAAGAGGCTCGCCCTATATGTCCATTGTGGATAACTGCTAACACAGAATAATTCCTGGTGCCACATCTATTCCTGTAGTGTTACACTTAATCCTTATCTGTTTGTCTCCCAACCATCCCATATGCAACATCATAGAAAAGCCCCTCTTCCTCATTTCTGTGTCCCAAACAAACACATTGGATGAGTATGTTGGAACAGACAGGTGAGTGAGTGTGCTGACCTGGTGGCTTAGACGCCTCCTTCTGTGCCCTTATTTCTTGCTGTGGTTCTTAGACAAATGAACACCGTTCCTAGGAAGAAAAGTTATTTCTGAAGCAAACTCAGTGGGAGTGAAGAAGTCCTTGTGGTGACAAACTATTATCCTAGGGAGCAGTGAGGCTGGTCTGGCATGGAGCATTATTCCCCTGCCAAAGCCAGGGTCGCAAAACAAGCAGACAAGGTAGGTCCACAGTGCTTAAGAGAGAACTGTACCGCTTCACTTAGATGGTTATATTAGAAAAGGTGAAAGCTGTGAAATCAATCTCTAAGTTTCCTCTTAAGAAGTTAGAAGTTTAAACCCCAAGTAAGGAGAAGAAAGAGTAAAGAACAGAAAAAAATGTAACAGAAATCAATGGAAAAAGTTAACAAAGACAGAAGTTATGTTTTTTAAAAACATGAATAAAACTGATAAACAAGTAGTAAGGCTGATCAATAATGAGAGAAAGACACAAACTACCAATATCAGGAATGGAAGAAAGGGATATCACTGTGATTTTGCAGACCGTAAAAAAATGGTAACATTATACCAATGAATATCACGTGGATGAAATGAACAAATTTCTGAATAAACACAACTTACCAAGAATGACACAAGAAGAAATAGAAAATCAGAATATCGCCTGACCTGTGGTGGCGCAGTGGATAAAGCGTCAACCTAGAAACACTGAGGTTGCCGGTTCAAAACCCTGGGCTTGCCTGGTCAAGGCACATATGGGAGTTGATGCTTCCTGCTCCTCCCCCTTCTCTCTCTCTCTCTCTCTCTCTCAATCTCTCAATCTCTCTCTCTCTCTATCTATCTCCCCCCTCCTCTCTAAAATGAATAAATAAATAAAAAAAAAATTTAAAAAAAAAAAACAAAAAAAAAAAAAAAACTTTAAAAAAAAAAAAAAAAAAAGAAAATCAGAATATCCCTATGCCGACCACATATTCCAAAAATTTATATGGAACCAAAAGAGAACATGAATAGCCTCAGCAACCTTAAAAAAGAAGAATAAAGTGGGAGGTATCACACTTCCTGATATCAAGTTATACTACAAGGCCATTGTACTCAAAACAGCCTGGTACTGGCATAAGAATAGGCATATAGATTAATGGAACAGAACAGAGAACCCAGAAATAAACCCACAGTTCTATGGACAACTGATATTTGACAAAGGAGGTAAGGAAATACAATGGAGTAAAGACAGCCTCTTTAACAAATGGTGTTGGGAAAATTGGACAGCTACCTGCAAAAAAATGAAACTAGATCACCAGCTTACACCACTCACAAAAATAAACTCAAAATGGATAAAAGACTTAAATGTAGGCTGTGAAACCATAAGCATCTTAGAAGAAAACATAGGCAGTAAGCTCTCCAACATCTCTCGGAGCAATATATTTGTTGATTTATCTCCACAGGGAAGTGAAATAAAAGACAGGATAAACAAATGGGACTATATCAAACTAAAAAGCTTTTGCACAGCTAAAGACAACAAGAACAGAATAAAAAGACAAACTACACAATGGGAGAACATATTTGACAATACGTCTGATAAGGGGTTAATAACCAAAATTTATAAAGAACTTGTAAATCTCAACACCAGGAAGACAAACAATCCAATCAAAAAATGGGCAAAAGAGATGAATAGACACTTCTCCAAAGAGGACATACAGATGGCCAATAGGCATATGAAAAAATGCTCAACATCACTAATCATTAGAGAAATGCAAATTAAAACCACAATGAGATATCACCTCACACCAGCCAGAATGGCGCTCATCAACAAAACAACACAGAATAAGTGCTGGCGAGGATGTGGAGAAAAGGGAACCCTCCTGCACTGCTGGTGGGAATGCAGACTGGTGCAGCCACTGTGGAAAACAGTATGGAGATTCCTCAAAAAACTGAAAATCGAACTGCCTTTTGACCCAGCTATCCCACTTTTAGGAATATACCCCAAGGACACCATAGAACGGCTCCAAAAGGAGAAATGCACCCCCATGTTTGTGGCAGCATTGTTCACAATAGCAAAGATCTGGAAACAGCCCAAGTGTCCGTCAGAGGATGAGTGGATTAAAAAGCTTTGGTACATATACACTATGGAATACTACTCAGCCATAAGAAATGATGACATCGGATCATTTACAATAACATGGATGGACCTTGATAACATTATACGAAGTGAAATAAGTAAATCAGAAAAAAACTAAGAACTATATGAATCCATACATAGAAGGGACATAAAAATGAGACTCAGAGACATGGACAAGAATGGGATGACAACAGGGGTGAGGGTGGGGGGAGGGGGGATGGGGCAAAGAAGGAGAGAGGGGTTGGGGGAGGGGAGGGGCACAAGAAAACCAGATAGAAGGTGACAGAAGACAATTTAACTTTGGGGGAGGGGTACACAGCACAATCAAATGTCAAAATAATCTAGAGATTTTTTTTTCAACATATGTACCCTGATTTATCAATGTCACTGCATTAAATTTAATAAATAAATTAAAAAAAGAAAAAAAAAGAATAGCCCTATGCCTAGTAAGGCAGTGACTATCCAAACATGGTTCCCCAGACTAGCAGCCTCAGCAGCACCTAGGAACCTTATAAAATGCAAAGCATCAGGCCCCACCATAGATATACAGAATCAAAATTTGGGGGGAGGGGGAAAAGTAGAGTCAGCAAGTTGTAAACTTGACACTTCAACAACATGGGTTTAAACTGCAGGGGTCCACTTATATGCAGATTTTTTTCAATAAATATTTGAAATGTATTTTCTCCTCCTTATGGTTTTCTTATTAATATTTTCATTTCTCTGGCTTACTTTATTGTAAAAAATATGGCATATAGCACATATAAAATCCAAGATTTATGTTACTCAACTGTGTTATTGGTAAGCCTTCTGGTCAACAGCAGGTATTTAAGTTTTGGGGGAGTCAAAGTTATGTGTGAATTTTCAAACGTTCAGGGGTCGATGTGAAGTTGTTCAAGGGTCAACTGTATAACCTTCTTAGTGATTCTGGTATCATTTAAGAACTCTTTGAATAATGTCTTCCTATAAGAAACCCAAGCCCACGTGGTTTCACTTCTAAATTCTATCAAACATAAATAAATGTCAGCCTATAAAAACTGTTTGAGAAAATGGAGGCAGAGACAACACTCCTCACGACTACTTTTAAATTCTACTCTCTTACAGAAGATGTGGGAGACTCTTTTTATCTAACCTCTGATTCTTATTCTGAAGTGATTCCTCATTTCTTTGGGATGAGTTGTTTTAACACACAAGTGGTCCACAGTGTGCAGGTGGCCACACTGCGTGCCCTCCAGTAGAGAAACGTCTCCATTACTTGTCCTCTCTCCTTTGCTTGACACTCTTAGAGGAGTGATCACCTACTTCTCCATGAGGTAACTAGCGAAGGCTCACAGCGCACCTGTCAGGGGAACCACAGCACAGAGATCCTGCCCTGCCCTCGCATCCCGAACCTCACTCACACCACAGCAGGAACTGGGACTCAGTAACTAAAGTGCTGATGAGCCCTGGCCGGTTGGCTCAGTGGTAGAGCGTCGGCCTGGCGTGCAGGAGTCTCAGGTTCGATTCCCGGCTAGGGCACACAGGAGAAGCGCCCATCTGCTTCTCCACCCCTCCCCCCCTCCTTCCTCTCTGTCTCTCTCTTCCCCTCCCGCAGCCGAGGCTCCATTGAAGCAAAGTTGGCCCGGATGCTGGGGATGGCTCTGTGGCCTCTGCCTCAGGTGCTAGAATGGCTCTGGTTACAACAGAGCGACGCCCCAGATGGGCAGAGCATCACCCCCTGGTAGGCATGCCGGGTGAATCCCGGTCGGGCGCATGCGGGAGTCTGTCTGACTGCCTCCCAGTTTCCAGCTTCAGAAAAATACCAAAAAAAAAGTGCTGATGAAAGTCATCTATCTGTTCATGTCATTTCCTCTAAATAAATACCAATACCACCTTTCCACATCTGGTTATATTTTCTTATTTATCCCTCAGTTTCAGATCAGGAATCATCTCCAGCAAGCCTTTCCTAAACCCCAAACTGAGCAGAGTGTACCTCCTCTATGCCTCTGCACCTCTATCACAAAACTGATATTGCAATTACCTGCCTGGGCCTCTACCTCTCTCCCACTCTGCCTGTAGCTCCTTGAGGGTAGAAACCATTCCTTGTTCTTTTTTTTTTTTCTTAATGTCTCACAGTGCTTGACTGTCACATAGTTGATATTCAGCAAACATAAAGTGAAATGAAGAGTCTGGGAGTGAAGTCAGACCAGCCAAATCTACATCCATAAATAAAATGTGTTTAACTTTATTTTACTCAATGCTTTTGGTAGAACTCGTGTTTTTTTTTTTAACCAAGTACTTTGAATTTGCTCTTTGTTCAACCTCTCAGTAGTATCATTAATGCAAACCATGTGGACTGGCTTTCATTTCGCAAATTGGACCTTCCCCTTTGAAATTGCTGCTGGGTATGGTAGGTCCCTGCTGAAACACCTCGATTCCTTTTTTGAGGATCTTTCTGCAGACCTGTACCTGGTCTTCACAGCTTTGTGGATCAGCCTGAAGCACAAGGGGGCAGCCTCTCCCACCTCTGCCCATAATTTGCTGGCTCCACTGTGACTACCCTCCTGATGTGAGATCCTGAAGAATCCATTCCCTGTACAAGCAGAGTAAGTCCTTGAGGGAGGCCAAGGTTTGCAGAGCGTTTGCAAGGTCTCACACTTAATTACAATAAAGAATGGCATTCTGTGGCCATTAACTTTGATTGGGAGAGAGGGCATTTATATTAACAGCTAATATATATTTATTAAGCACTTGCTATATACCAAGAACTGAGTCTTATACCACAGATACATTGTCTTATTTAATCCTTATCAACAACCCTGTGAGTTAGACACTATTATTAGTACCCTGAAAATATATGAGCTTACCTGGCTGAAAAATCACAGGGTTAAAAAGGAGTGGAAGTGAGATGCAAATAAGGGCCTCCCAGACCCCAGAATCCACACTCAGCAATGCCAACGCCATTATTGCCTTGTTTGTAGACTTCTGGTATAATCATGCCCCTACAATGTCCCACACAAACCAACAGCAGCAGCAAGTCATTGATATCAAGGAGGAAAACCATTCACTCCACCGATCTAAATCAAAAGTAACCTTTAAACATGATTCACATTCCACACAAGAGACTGATTTAGGGAAAATTTCTTTCTATTCAAAAGACTGATGCTAAATGGAAAGTGATTTAAGCTTTACAATGGCTTCATCAGAGCCTCATCCATCAAGTCTCCAAATTTGCTCCCAGAACACATTTCTCAATACAGAGAAATCAGCAGGGGAGAGAGATGCAGATGGAAAGCAAACAGGTGAAAAGTATGAAGTCAGTGTGATCTAACGAGCATAAACCAGAGTCTTAATGAATAGCTGTGCTCATGGCCACCACCAACACCATCATCATCATCATCATCATCACCATACCGCCATCATCATCATCACCATCACCATCACTGCTATCATCATCACCATTACTACCATCATCATCGTCACCATCACCATCACTGCTATCATCATCATCACCACCACCATCACCATCATCACCATCACTGCCATCATCATCACCATCATCATCACCATCACCACCATCACTGCCATCATCACCATCATCATCACCATCACCACCACCATCATCATCATCATCATCACTATCACTGCCATCATCATTATCACCATCACCATCATCATTATCACCATCACCACCACCATCATCATCATCACAGCTGTCATTATCATCACCATCATGACACCACCATCATCATCACCATCACCACTGTCACCATTACCATCACCACCGTTATCATCACCATCACCGGCATCATCATCGCTATCACCACCGCCATCATCGGCATCATCATCGCTATCACCACCACCATCATCATCACTGGTATTGTCATTATTAAGTATCTTCATTATTATGTCCTCTGAAGGAATGAGGCATCTTGTTTACCCATGTAGCAGTCACAGTTTGTATCATGAAAAGGGAGGGTTCTTTATCTATTTTTCTCTCTTGACAATGGGTGATGAGTACGCAGTGGTGACTGGTAACTGTATTACTATTACTAACTACACAGTACACTAGAATTAGTAAAATTATCGCAAAACCACGGCAAACTTTTTGGATTGGACATAACCACAGGATGGTACATGCCTCGCAGTCCATATTGCACAGAGAGGGTTCCTAAGCTATTTAATTGCTGTGCTAATGCTAAGAAACCCTTGATTATGATCTAAATGATTAAATACAAATGAAAGATTATGGAACTGATTATAGAAAAATCAACCCACAACCCCTCCATGTGCATTTACCCCAGAGGGCAACAAGACAACGGGGACGTCCTATCCCCAGGTGGCAAGGCACCGCAATTCACAAACTCAGCGCAGGAGGACCTTGCCCTTGGACTCCAGGCCATGCTTTCAGAGGTACTGCACTGGCCACTGGACTTGCATGATTTCAAAGGACATTTCTGTTGTCTGGAGTATTAAGTAGGATTCCATTCTAATCCATTCTGGGACTCACTACATAACTACTAGTTTTCACTGAAATTCCTATGATAATTTATTTCCTGCACTCCCACATGTGAGGGATGGGACTTCATGTACCAGTAAATTTGTTTTTGCTTTATTGCCTCCTGTGTAGCAATATGCAATAATATCAAAATGTTTCTTTTGAGATCTGTGAATGTATGCTCTTTCACAGATAATAGAGTATAACAGCATGGAGATTTATGGTTTCTGACCTGATTCAATATGGAATGTTCTGTATTTACATCAACCAAACAATATTATCCCTTGAAGGCAAATTCAAAATCTCATTCAGTGGATGATTAAAAGTATTTTAAAATTTTTTCCTCATAAAATTTAAATGCATCTAATATACCTATAAAATCTTATATGTCAGCTACATACGCTATGTAACAAAATTCCTGAACAATGAGTCAGGGGTCAAAATAGCAGTGTTAAAATAATAGCTAAAATATTCTGTACATTCACTAAAATCCAGGAAGTACACAGAATGCTTTCCATCTTTATCTCATTGAACCCCAACAACAACCCTATGAGGTCAGTACTATTATTATTCGCTTTTGTACAGATGAAGAAAGTGAGGCTTAGAGCACGTTCTCTCCACCTTGACACTACCGAGACATTTTGGACCAGATAATTCTTTGTCATGGTGGAGATATTCTGTGCTTTGTAGGATGTTTAGCAGCATCCTTGACCTCTGTCTAGATATCAGTAGGATACACCAGTCCCAGAGACGACAACCACAATTGTCCTCAGACGCTGCCAAATGTCCCACTGTGGCAAAATCACTCCCACTTGAGAACCACTGGCTGAGAGAAACTAAGTGATTGACTGAGGATCATGGATGTAGGAAATGGCAGAGCAGGAATTAGAAGCCAGGCATGCTTGACTCTAGGATACATTCTACTGACCGATGAAGTATATATAGCGCTAGTCACTCGGTTACAGTTTGGAGAACATAATTTTTCTCTTCACATAGAAAACTAAAAGCAAAGATGAACAATGTATGCCTTCCTGCAGAAAGGTCTTCCATGACCACACCAAACTGGCCCTTCCCCCTTGGGGTCCTAATTAAGGCCCATGTCCCAGTAGCTAATGTCCTTGGCATAGCTTGTTGTCTTGCCCCACCCACCCAGCCTTCTTTATGTCCTATTACATGTGTCCCAAATGACAGTCACCCATCACTTACTAAGGCTGATTCTACCCTTCAGTAACTAAGACAGCGTTCCTGCCCTCACGGAGCCCCTGAAGAACACGGCCAATCTGCTTCCTATCAGTTCCCTTGGATGCCCTGGACTGTCTCCAAGTCCATGCCCTTTGCACAGTGGCCACTGAATTCCAGTTCTTCCCAGGTGCCAAAGGCTTCCCGTGTGCTTCACATACACGATTTCATCCCGAGCACCAGAGAACCCTAAGAAGCACATACTATTATCGATATTTCCACTTGAGCAAGAGGAAACTGAGGTTCTGTTAAGCATAGGAACCCCCCCCCCAAAGCACTGCACAGGATTTGTGCCAAGACTCAGACTTCAACCTAAGTATGGGTGACTCCAAACTGCTATTCTTCACCCAATCCTGTACCCTTCTCAGTTCGTGAATGAGCAAAGACTACAGACATGCCTCTTCTAAAGCATGTCCTCGGCTTGGTCTGTTCCCTCCAGTTGGCTTAGAAATGTTCAGTCCAATCCCCTGCCTGGCATCCCTAAGTTTACAGGAATAAACGATCCAGAGCTGGGTGTGACCTCGCCTGTGCAAAGGCGGAGGGAAAAGTTCAGGCAATGACCCCTGGAACTTGGGAAAGATATGATCATATCTAATCAGACGATAGAAAGATACAGAACAGGTTTTCTTTTATCTGATACTGTTTTTATTTAGTTTTTACGCATAAAAAGTTATGTATTCATGTATGACTGATCACACCGTTCCAACGCACTTGAAGCTGTTAAGCACTCAGACAGTTTTGAACAAAGAACCTGGTGGTGGAGGTGAAGGGCTTCTTTCTCCCCATTCAGTCACATTACTTAAACAAGGCTTGTTGGTTTGTTTTTTAGGGTGCTTGTTCTTTTCTTAAATCTTCACTAAACTTTCCTGAGAGCTTTAACTTTTGGGTTCATGCCAAATTTGAAAATTTTTTAAAATAGAAAATGTCCTGATGAGAAAGAAAAAGAACTGACAGAGTGGGGACATGAACTCCAAAAGGTGTGTCTCTCTGACCCTTTGATTTTCTTCGACTTCGAGCGACTTCTTGGGGGTGGGGAGGTTCCCCAGCTGTAAAGAATTATGAACCCACGAAGGCGGAAAGAACGCCAGACGCCTCTGGCTTCGCAAAGACCTGCCTTTCCGTCCTAACCCAGCCACTCCTCCGCTCTGTGACCTCAGTCACGTTCCTGCCTGTCCCCAAGTTCCTCATCTGGAGAACAGGACCGCTGTGAAGACTGAGATAATGCATGTACCGCCTCGCGCACCGCAGACACGAAAAATTCCATCCACGGGGTGCCCTTCAGACAGGTCTGTGCTTTGGCCCAAGTTTGTGTTTTGGCCGTTGTTCCTTTATGTCCTTCTCATGATCAGCTCACACTATTTAGGTGAAATCGTCTAAGCCAAGGGTGAGCTAGCTGGTGGCCAAAGGACCGTCACTAAGGGGCCAGACTCTGTCACCCACCCAGGGACCTCTGTGCTCACTGGCCACGTTGCTTCCTGCTGGTGATTCAGGAACAGGGTACAGGGAGTTTGCTATCGCAGTGAATGCTGGTCAGTGGCCGGGCTTTCTTGCAGAAGGACCTCAGTAATGACAATCAGAGGGTATCATTTCTGAGGCCAAAGGAACTGGGGGAATCCTCACGTTTAACTTCATCTCTTCAGAGATGAGGACTAGGGCAAGGAGAGCTGCTCCTGGCACCTAGTGTGTAAAAGCCAGGATGCTCCTGCACATCTCACTACGCCCACGACAACCCTCACAAGGAAAACAGCAATAGCGCCGAGGTTAACAGACCCGGACCTACACTGTTGGACCCAACGCCTCAAGGACTCCAACAGCCGTCTCTCAAGCTGCTATGGTTGGAAGTCGGACTTGGCCCCGATTTGGAGGCTCTCACCAATGACTGAATCAACCAAGTCAATTCTGCCTCTTCAGCATTGAGGGATTAGGAGGGATTTAGAGACTTGTCTACTCAGGGAACTTAAAGTCTGGGCTCAACTTCTGAAGAACAGTGACATGCCCAGCAGGAGAGCCACAGAAATCTTAAAGGCACATGGAGGCTTTATTAGGCAATCCAAGAAAATGGCTCTCAAAACTGTCTTGGCGAAACACCGGAGAACGGCCAGATGATGTACACCATGAAGCTACCCGATATTCAGACCAGAAGACACCTCAGATCCATCTGACACTGCACTGACTGCCACTGGGGTTCACGGTCAGAACAGAAGGACGGGAACTGAACCACTGACAGAGAACAAAAACACTCTCCGAGTTTCCACCCAAAGCTAGAGTTCCATGGTGGAAGAAATTAAATAGAAAAGAAAATCAGAGTCAACGATCCAAGCAATTAAGTACTTTATGGTGCTTGCCCAGGCATGCCAGCTGGCTTGCTGACCTCAGAGGACTTTACCCTGGCCAGAGTGAGGGCCAAACTGAGGCTGAACGCGGGAGCACATGGTGATCTGCAAAATCACTCGCGAGTCATATATCCATGTGAGCTTATTTACCCACAGTTCCACCTGGCAATTCTGACCCATGCTAGAGATATCTGGGGCACCCCAGTCTGACCCACTCATAAACTCAACCCAGATTTAATAATTATGTCCCGGGTGCCCTGCGTTTGGAGAGCATAGTCCCCACTCAATAAAATCACAATGATGCCAAGAAGAGTCCAATGCACCCAGCTAAGTCTTGAACGCAGACCCCGCGCAGCGGTAACCGGAAGAGCAAGATCTCTCTCAGGTGGACAGATCAAGAAGGCTCCAGGGAACTAAACATGGCATGGGAATTGGACTGTGAAGAAAATAAGGGATTTCAGCAGGTAAAAATGAGAACATCCAAAATACTAGAAAGACTGTTCATGAATAAGGGGTGACAGGAAACATGAGGCACAGCTGGTAGAACAGTCAGTGAGGCATTCCACATGACAGGGACGTGGGGTGCATGGGACGTAGCTACAGGGACAAAGCAGGAACGTGGACAGGGAGACAGATGTAGACATCCTTAAAATCCTAGACATGAAGGCCCTGGCCAGTTGGCTCAGTGGTAGAATGTCGGCCTGGCATGCAGGAGTCCTGGGTTCGATTCCCGGCCAGGGCACACAGGAGAAGCACCCATCTGCTTCTCCACCCCTCCCCCTCTCCTTCCTTTCTGTCTCTCTCTTCCCCTTCCGTAGCCAAGGCTCCATTGGAGCAAAGTTGGCCCCGGCGCTGAGGATGGCTCTGTGGCTTCTGCCTCAGGCACTAGAATGGCTCTGGTTGCAACAGAGCAACGCCCCGGATGGGCAGAGCATCGCCCCCTGGTGGGCATGCCGGGTGGATCCCGGTCGGGTGCATGCGGGAGTCTATCTGACTGCCTTCCCGTTTCTGGCTTTGGAAAAATACAAAAAAAAAATCCTAGAGAGATCTTTATGAGCCGAAAGAAAGCCTGTGGAGGTTTGTTGCTGTTGGTTTTTAAACACACATAGCACAAGCAGAGACACTGTGGACAAAGTCACCAGGCGTCAGTGGGCAGAACAAAGAAGATGAAGAGCCCAGAGTCAAGAGAGTGGTTGGGAGGCTATTCAGAGGGCTGAGACGGGTAATGAGACTGGACCAAGACCAGGGGACTGAAAGCAAGGAGAAGGAAAAGCTCTGTAAGAGACTCGTTTATCACGGGTGAAAGGGGAGAAGAAAAAGTTATAGTTGAAGAAACAGACACAACAGAAAAACAGACAAAATGATTCTAAAGTCTGGATCCCGGGCGAGTGGGAGAATTGCAGCAACGATCAGACCTGACGGTGGAAGAGAAAGGAAGGCTGAACCGTGTACCCGGATGATCCCTCTTGACTCAGAATGAGAGCTCAATGCCGGACCCCACTCTCGAGTCACTCACTACAGCTCAGTGCCCTCACTCACCACATCTCATTCCCAGCTCCTGCCACACGGCCGGCCGTTCTGGGTCTCTCTCCCCACACCTGCTCCCCGGACTCCTGCTGACACGGCAGCAGAGTGACCGAGCGTGGCAGGAGTGATGGTTGCCTGATAGTCTGAACTCGGACCAAACTCTCTACGGGGACCTCTCTCACCCTCCTTTCTCCCCTGGCTACGTTTCACCTGAAACGATAGTGTTTATAACCCCTTTCCCACGTTAGCTGCCTTGGGCATTCTTCCTTGTGGGGTAACGTGTCCATCTGTGATCTGTGTTCTAACCAGACCACGTGGCCCCTTCTCCTGGTCGTCCCTGACATGCTCCAACTCTCTGCGAAATCGCCCCGACGTCATCGGCAATCTTGGAATGTAAAATGGCCCTATTCGCATAGCTGATGCACGTGTTCTTACTCCTCTGACAATTCATTAGCCCTCACAAGTGTAGGAACACACTTTTCAAAGGACTTTGTGGTTTAAAAGATTCCCTCATCTCTGACTGCATCACTAATCCTTAGGCTCTAAGTATCGATACTGCTGAGGAAGTGGTAGCATACAGGATTGGTTAGCCATCTGTCTATAAAACTAGGTGCCCTGATTTAGCTCACCACCCCTTGAACTTTCCCAACAAGTTATTTAGTGGTCACTCTTCACTGCCAAGGTAGAAGACAACGGCCTACCCCATCTGTCAATGATGCTGCAAGAGCTTCAGAATTTACGACCCTTAATATGTCCCAGGAATGAAACAGGGGCACAATTTAGCAGAAGACGCACCTGCCAACACAATGATGCAACTGCTTAGAACTCAATCTTCCCAAAGGGTAAGATCTACTCGCCTTCCACCCCCTGCACACAACAATCTATTATTAACAGCAAAGGTGGCCATGCTGTGGATGACTCAGAAGCATGCCGATCTGTGAGGCCTCAACGCGGGCAGTCTTGACTAAGGGGATCGAAACTAAGAACTATATGAATCCATACATAGATGGGACATAAAAATGAGACTCAGAGACATGGACAAGAATGTGATGGTTGGGGGGGCGAGGAAGGGGGGGTGGGGAAGGGGAGGGGAACAAAGAAAACCAGACAGAAGGTGATGGAAGACAATTTGACTTTGGGTGAGGGGTATGCAACATAATCAAATGTCAAAATAATCTGGAGATGTTTTCTCTGAACATATGTACCCTGGTTTATCAATGTCACTGCATTAAAATTAATAATAAAAAAAATGTAAAAAAAAAAACCCAAGTGAAAGAAGGCATTAGATACTTGGGGGGAAAAATCACTCCTCATTGACCTTGCAACTGAGAGAGGTCATTCTATTATCTACATGTGCGATAATCACTTTATCAGTTATGTGCACATATGTATGTTTCCTTCACTGCCTTCCTCCTACTGTCCAGAATATTTTTAAGCCATTTGCACCTTTGAGAAAAAGGCTAAAGAATTAGCAAGACAGCCATTTAAAAAAAAAAAAATTAAAAACATGAAGAAAACAAAAAGATTCTGGACTATTCTGCTAGATCAGTGGTCCCCAACCCCTGGGCCATGGACCACTACCGGTCCGCAGAGAAAGAATAAATAACTTACATTATTTCCGTTTTATTTATTTTTAAGTCTGAACGATGTTTTATTTTTAAGAAATGACCAGATTCCCTCTGTTACATCCGTCTAAGACTCACTCTTGACGCTTGTCTCGGTCACGTGATACATTTATCCATCCCACCCTAAAGGCCGGTCCGTGAAAATATTTTCTGACATTAAACCGGTCCGTGGCTTAAAAAAGGTTGGAGTGACGTCACGGAAATGGCGCCGTGAGCAGCGCGTCCGACAGCTCTCCCCTAAATCACAACAAATTTATCAACTAGAAACAGAAAAATTTATCCTCGGAGCATTCCGGAGTTCCACACAAACTGATAGCGAAAGGACTGTTATCACTTGAATCTGAGAGACGAGGGTGTGGAGGAATCTACCACAGGGACGTTCTTTCAAACCGCAAGGAAGTGCGCCTGTAGTGAGTCAGCCCATATACTTGGGAACCGCGAGCCGCCACCGCGAGCCGCCGCGAGCAGCCGCGCGCGCCCGGTCCGGTTGAGCACCGCTGACGTTCCCAGCGGCCCGCACACTGCGAGTGGGGGTCGCCGGCCACCGGTGCCCGGAGCGCCCCATTCGCGCGCGTGCCTTGGGCATTCCACGCGCCCAGGGCGCCCTGCTGGCCCGCACACCCAGGGGGCTCCATTATCCTGAGCCTGGTGCGGTCCAGCCGCCAGCGGCGGGGCGAGCGGGAGAGGCTTGGGAGATTCTCTCCATGGGCGGGGCACCTCACCCAGCCATTCAAGCTAACAATCAAGCGTTGGGGGAGGGGCGCGCGCAGGCAGCCTAAAATACCTTCGGAAGCACAGCTGCGACCCAATCACTGAAATTAGCTTAACCCATGAAATCTGCGCACCCTCGGTTCTAATTGATAAGATCTCTATCAATTCAGCATTCCAAGACAAGAGGCGTGATATTTTTTGTGCCTCTCGCTAAAGGGGCGGGGGCAATTTCTGATTAATAGAGCCTCCATATTTAGGGATAAAGGCTAACAAGAAGGACTTGGCAGATAATAAGGTCTATACTACACTAGTCGTAAGCAGAGACTAGTGCCTCTTCTTCCCTGCAAAAACAGGCTACAAAGTGTGGAAAGCCTGGGTTGAGAGGTCCAACTAAATGATAGGCGCTGAACAGTCACCTTGACAACAATTGACTCCCACCCCCGCCTGATTACACTGGAGGCCCTGACTGTCAGAGCCTTTCCCAAAGCCTTGCACTGAGTGGGGATAGAGTGGGGATTTCCCAGCTCTTTGAGCCTCTTACTCCCCAGGCAGAAGCAGTTGCAGCCTTATAGCTGGATCACCAGGCTGCTAATTCAGAAAGGGGGGACTAGGAGAGAGAATCTAGGAAAGCAAACTCTCTCATCGTTGGACCCTGCAAACGCCAACAAGCCTTTACTTCCAGCAAGACTAAAGCCAATTATATGACATTGCCATAGAATCCCATCAACTGCAAATCCCTACCTAAGAGTGACACAGGGGCAGAGCCTGGGGTACAGAGTCACCGACCAGGAAGAGGGAGAGAAAAGAAAAAGGAAGAAGTTAACCTCTCAAAATCAAGAAAAACCCACAGACTTTACAACTTGATCCACTATTTTTGTTGTTGTTGTTGTTGTTTGTTTCTTCTATCTTTTTGCCTTTATTTCCTCCACCTCGGTCCTTCTATTCTCTGCCCATCTTATGCTTCCCCTTTCTTGAACTACACTACCCATGAGTGTTGCATTTTATTTTTCTTCTTCATCCTCACCCTCCTTTAAGGTTATACTCCAAAACACTTAACTCTCACTCTCTCCTCTTTTTTTTTTTTTTTTGTCTTGCTTTATTTTGTTTTTTTCTCTTCCTATTTTATTTCTTCCTTCGTTTTTCTCTTTTTCTTATTTTTTCCTTTCTATTCGTTTTTTCTTTTCTCATTTTACTTTCCTCCCATATAATCCTCAATCACGAACAAATTAGTTAATTTGGGACTCAAGGCTTTTTTTTTGGCTTTATTTCTCTTTTTTGTTTTTGTTTTTATTTTTTTTTTCTTGTTTGTTTATTTTTGTGGCATTTTGGGTCCTCCCAACCCAAGGTCTCCATTGTATTTAGTCTTCGCTCCACTTAATACAACAGATTTTTACTTATTATTTTTATTTTTTCTTCTTTATTATTCTTTTTTGGTCCTTTTTTCTGGTTCCCTCTTATCCCTCTCATTATATCTCTTAGTTGACCATCACATACAAGCAAATCATCTTATGCTTGTCTAAGATTTTCTTCCTTTTTTTTTTTTTTTTTTTTGCATTTAGTAGGTCCCTACTCCCTTTTTTTTGCCCCTTGAACTCTTCACCCCAAATCAGGCCCTCCATTATAGGCACGATATTTCCCTGAGGAGGGGAGAGGAGGGAAAGAGAAGAGAGAAAAAAAGGGGGAAATAATAAATTATTACTGGTTTTTTTTTGTGGGGTGTTTTACCTTTTTTTTTTTTTTTTTTTTTTTTTTACTTTTTACTCTTTATTAATTCTAATTAGTGCTATCAATAAGACCACCCTCAGATGCCGATAAGAAAGAGGAAATCGAATATTATGGATACAAAAGAAAGAGAGGTAACACAAATAGATGTGGAAAAATCTATGGAGAAAAGACTTAACATATTGGAAGCCTTGGAGCTAAATGACAGAGAATTTAAAATAGAAATCTTAAAAATACTCAGAGATATACAAGAAAACACAGAAAGGCAATATAGGGAGATCAGAAAACAACTCAATGAACACAAAGAATATATTACCAAGGAAATTGAAACTATAAAAACAAATCAAACAGAAATGAAAAACTCAATTCACGAGCTGAAAAACGAGGTAACAAGCTTAGCTAACAGAACAGCCCAGATTGAAGATAGGATTAGTGAAATAGAAGACAAACAACTTGAGGCACAACAGAGAGAAGAAGAAAGAGACTCAAAAATAATAAAAAACGAGAAAGCCCTACAGGAATTGTCCGACTCCATCAGAAAGAGTAACATAAGAATAATAGGTATATCAGAGGGAGAAGAGAAAGAAAATGGAATAGAGAATATACTCAAACAAATAATAGACGAGAACTTCCCAAGCCTGTGGAAGGAACTAAAGCCTCAAATTCAAGAAGCAAACAGAACACCAAGTTTTCTTAACCCCAACAAACCCACTCCAAGGCACATCATAATAAAGATGGCACAAACCAATGACAAAGAAAAAATTCTCAAGGCAGCCAGGGAAAAGAAGAGTACAACATATAAAGGAAGGCCTATTAGATTATCATCAGATTTCTCAGCAGAAACTCTACAAGCTAGAAGAGAGTGGACCCCAATATTTAAAGCCCTGAAAGAGAGGAACTTTCAGCCAAGAATACTATACCCATCAAAGCTATCCTTCAAGTATGAAGGAGATATAAAAACATTCACAAATACAGAAAAGATGAGAGAATTTATCAACAGAAAGCCCCCACTCCAGGAAATACTAAAGGGGGTTTTCCAACCAGATTCAAAGAACAAAAGAAAACAACACCACAAGTAACAGCTCCACCAAGAACACAATAAAACCAAACTTAAACTGTGACAACAAAGGAAAAAAAGGGGGGAGAGGATGGAGATTAACAGTAGCAAAGGATGATGAAGTGCAGAAATACTTATAAGATAGGGTACTACAATGAATATGGTAGGTACCCTTTTCATTACTTAATGGTAACCACCCTTAAAAAAACCACCACAAAAACACTTGACTTAAAAAAGGTAGCAACAGAGGAAAGAAGTATGGAACACAAACAAACAAAAACAAATGATAGAAAAACAAAAGAGAAGAATCAAACTAGATACAAAACTAACAGAAAGCAATTTATAAAATGGCAGTAGGGAACCCACAAGTGTCAATAATTACACTAAATGTAAATGGATTAAACTTACCAATAAAAAGACACAGAGTAGCAGAATGGATTAAAAAAGAAAATCCAACTATATGCTGCCTACAAGAAACACATCTAAGCAACAAGGATAAAAACAAATTCAAAGTGAAAGGCTGGAAAACAATACTCCAAGCAAACAACACCCAAAAAAAAGCAGGCGTAGCAATACTCATATCTAATAATGCTGACTACAAGACAGAAAAAGTACTCAGAGACAAAAATGGTCATTTCATAATGATTAAGGGGAAGTTGAATCAAGAAGACATAACAATCCTTAATATATATGCACCAAACCAAGGAGCACCAAAATATATAAGACAGCTACTTATTGACCTTAAAACAAAAACTAACAAAAATACAATCATACTTGGAGACCTCAATACACCGCTGACGGCTCTAGATCGATCATCCAAACAGAGAATCAATAAAGATATAGTGGCCTTAAACGAAATACTAGAACACCTGGATATGATAGACATCTACAGGACACTTCATCCCAAAGCGACAGAGTATACATTTTTCTCTAGTGTACATGGAACATTCTCAAGAATTGACCATATGTTGGGCCACAAAGACAATATCAGCAAATTTAGAAAAATTGAAATTGTACCAAGCATATTTTCTGATCATAAAGCCTTGAAACTAGAATTCAACTGCAAAAAAGAGGGGGAAAAACCCACAAAAATGTGGAAACTAAACAACATACTTCTAAAAAATGAATGGGTCAAAGAAGAAATAAGCGCAGAAATCAAAAGATATATACAGACAAATGAAAATGAAAATACGACATATCAGAATCTCTGGGATGCAGCAAAAGCAGTAATAAGAGGAAAGTTCATATCACTTCAGGCCTATATGAACAAACAAGAGAGAGCCGAAGTAAACCACTTAACTTCACACCTTAAGGAACTAGAAAAAGAAGAACAAAGACAACCCAAAACCAGCCGAAGAAAGGAGATAATAAAAATCAGAGCAGAAATAAATGAAATAGAGAACAGAAAAACTATAGAAAAAATCAATAAAACAAGGAGCTGGTTCTTTGAAAAGATCAACAAAATTGACAAACCCTTGGCAAGACTCACCAAGGAAAAAAGACACAGGACTCAAATAAATAAAATCCAAAATGAAAGAGGAGAGATCACCACAGACATCATAGATATACAAAGAATTATTGTAGAATACTATGAAAAATTATATGCCACCAAATACAACAATCTAGAAGAAATGGATAAATTCCTAGAACAATACAACCTTCCTAGACTGAGTCATGAAGAAGCAGAAAGCCTAAACAGACCAATCAGCAGGGAGGAAATAGAAAAAACTATTAAAAATCTCCCCAAAAATAAAAGTCCAGGCCCAGATGGTTATACTAGTGAATTCTATCAAACATTCAAAGAAGACTTGGTTCCTATTCTACTCAAAGTCTTCCAAAAAATTGAAGAAGAAGCAATACTTCCAAACACATTTTATGAGGCCAACATAACCCTCATACCAAAACCTGGCAAGGATGGCACAAAGAAAGAAAACTACAGACCAATATCTCTAATGAATACAGATGCTAAAATACTAAACAAAATACTGGCAAACCGAATACAACAACATATTAAAAAAATAATACATCATGATCAAGTGGGATTCATCCCAGAATCTCAAGGATGGTTCAACATACGCAAAACGGTTAACGTAATACACCATATCAACAAAACAAAGAACAAAAACCACATGATCTTATCAATAGATGCAGAAAAGGCTTTTGATAAAATACAACACAATTTTATGTTTAAGACTCTCAACAAAATGGGTATAGAAGGAAAATATCTCAACATGATAAAGGCCATATATGATAAACCATCAGCCAACATCCTATTAAACGGCATAAAACTGAGGACTTTCTACCTTAAATCAGGAACAAGACAGGGTTGTCCACTCTCTCCACTCTTCTTCAACGTGGTGCTAGAAGTTCTGGCCAGAGCAATCAGACAAGACAAAGAAATAAAAGGCATCCATATCGGAAAAGAAGAAGTAAAGCTATCACTTTTTGCTGATGATATGATCCTATACATCGAAAACCCGAAGGACTCCACAAAAAGATTATTAGAAACAATAAACCAATACAGTAAGGTCGCAGGATACAAAATTAACATACAAAAGTCCATAGCCTTTCTATATGCCAACAATGAAATATTAGAAAACGAACTCAAAAAAATAATCCCCTTCACGATTGCAACAAAAAAAATAAAATACCTAGGAATAAACATAACAAAGAACGTAAAGAACCTATATAATGAAAATTACAAAGCATTGTTAAGGGAAATCGAAAAAGATACAATGAGATGGAAAAATATTCCTTGTTCTTGGATAGGAAGAATAAATATAATCAAAATGGCCATATTACCCAAAGCAATATACAAATTTAATGCAATTCCCATCAAAATCCCTATGAGATTTTTTAAAGAAATGGAACAAAAAATCATCAGATTTATATGGAACTATAAAAAACCCCGAATAGCCAAAACAATCCTAAGGAAAAAGAATGAAGCTGGGGGCATTACAATACCTGACTTTAACTATATTATAGGGCCACGATAATCAAAACAGCATGGTATTGGCAAAAAAATAGACACTCAGACCAATGGAACAGAATAGAAAGCCCAGAAATAAAACCACATATATATGGTCAAATAATCTTTGATAAAGGGGCCAACAACACACAATGGAGAAAAGAAAGCCTCTTCAACAAATGGTGTTGGGAAAACTGGAAAGCCACATGCAAAAGAATGAAACTCGACTACAGCCTGTCCCCGTGTACTAAAATTAATTCAAAATGGATCAAAGACCTAAATATAAGACCTGAAACAATAAAGTACATAGAAGACATAGGTACTAAAATCATGGACCTGGGTTTTAAAGAACATTTTATGAACTTGACTCCAATGGCAAGAGAAGTGAAGGCAAAGATAAATGAATGGGACTACATCAGAATTAAAAGTTTTTTCTCAGCAAGAGAAACTGATATCAAAATAAACAGACAGCCAACTATATGGGAACTGATATTTTCAAACGACAGCTCAGATAAGGGCCTAATATCCAAAATTTACAAAGAACTCATAAAACTCAACAACAAACAAACAAGCAATCCAATAAAAAAATGGGAAGAGGACATGAACAGACACTTCTCCCAGGAAGAGATACAAATGGCCAACAGATATATGAAAAGATGCTCAGCTTCATTAGTTATTAGAGAAATGCAAATCAAAACTACAATGAGATACCACCTCACTCCTGTTAGATTAGCTATTATCAACAAGACGGGTAATAGCAAATGTTGGAGAGGCTGTGGAGAAAAAGGAACCCTCATTCACTGTTGGTGGGACTGTAAAGTAGTACAACCATTATGGAGGAAAGTATGGTGGTTCCTCAAAAAACTGCAAATAGAACTACCTTATGACCCAGCAATCCCTCTACTGGGTATATACCCCAAAACCTCAGAAACATTGATACGTGAAGACACATGTAGCCCCATGTTCATTGCAGCACTGTTCACAGTGGCCAAGACATGGAAACAACCAAAAAGCCCTTCAATAGAAGACTGGATAAAGAAGATGTGGCACATATACACTATGGAATACTACTCAGCCATAAGAAATGATGACATTAGATCATTTACAGCAAAATGGTGGGATCTTGATAACATTATAAGGAGTGAAATAAGTAAATCAGAAAAAAACAAGAACTACATGATTCCATACATTGGTGGAACATAAAAATGAGACTAAGAGACATGGACAAGAGTGTGGTGGTTACCAAGGGTGGGGGGGGAGGGAGGACATGGGAGGGAGGGAGGGAGAGAGTTAGGGGGAGGGGGAGGGGCACAGAGAACTAGATGGAGGGTGACGGAGGATAATCTGACTTTGGGCGAGGGGTTTGCAACATAATTTGATGACAAAATAACCTAGACATGTTTTCTTTGAATATATGTACCCTGATTTATTAATGTCATCCCATTACCATTAATAAAAATTTATTAAAAAAAAAAAAAAAAAGGTCGGGGTCCACTGTTCTAGATTTTAATGGTCCATACTTTCAAGCACCATGAGCAATAAGCAACACTGTTGGCTAGCTTAGTGATCTAGCGAGAACAGTGAGTACACAATGTTCTTTCCTCCCAACAGACACTGCTCCCAATGACCTTCAACACTGATATCTATCGTAGGACTCACCATCTTCTATTACAACTGTTCTGCTTATGTGTCTAACCTAGAAGCCTGTGCACCTCTTCATAGAGGCTATTTCTTCCAGGTCTCGTTTCCAACAAGTATATGGCAACAGCAGGTACTAAGTAAACTTCTGTTCAATTGAAAGATTTTTGTAAAGTACTATATGTCCGTGACTATAACATGCTTATTGCAAGGATGAGAGACTCCTTTGGCTAAATGTAACTGCTCACAGAGAATGAGTAAATCAGATAGAATCAGAACCAGAACTTGTACTTAAACGATCTAAATAGAGCTAAGATTAATATCAAACAAATCAACAGAAACTTTCATGCTAATGAGGGTTCTGGTATCTGGTGTGGCTTCAAACTCCAGCTCCTGATCATCCTGACCAAAGGACGCCCACAGCCCAGACAGATGATGAAAACTGGTCCCTCAGGTTTGTGAATCTGCCTTTATCCGTACCTCTGCCTCTGATGGCGCTGACCAATCAATCACAGCGTTCACCAGCATACTGAAATAGGCGTATGTGTGTGTGCTTGTGTACATGCACGGGTGCCTGTGTCAAAAACACTTCTAACACATATTCAGCTTATAATGTCATCTCTGACAGCAATTCCTTTCTCCTCCGGTAGCAGCCCAGAGTGAGTAGATTATTTCTGGGTATTTGTTATCATTTTGTACACGGTCTGGCACGCTTTCTCAAGGATATCAACTTCTTAAAGCCGAGCCAGACAACTTGGAAGCAGCGGCTGTAGGAAAAACTACCTGATGAGAATTTTATGGAGCAGCGGGTTTCCTGTGTAATCCTCTCTAGCTGGCAAATTATTACCCTTTCTCCACTTCCGCAAATCTCCTGGAGCAATTGCTTCCTGTTGACAAGAGTCAGTCTCAAGGCAAAAGGGAGGGTCCTCTCAATCGTGTGGACATAGAGCCAATCCAAGAAGGCTTTCCTTACCGGTGCCCTGGCTAGCCCAGTGAAGAGTACTTATCATTCTAAAGAAGATGTGGTACATATATACAATAGAATACTACTCAGCCATAAGAAATGATGACACAGGATCATTTACAACAGGAATGGACCTTGACAACATTATACCGAGTGAAATAAATCAGAAAAAGCTAAGAACTGTATGACTGTCTACATAGGTGAGACACAAAATTGAGACTCATGGACATAAAGAGGAGTGCAGTGGTTACCAGAGGGAGGAGGATAGGGGGAGAAAGGAAGGGAGAGGGAGGAGGGAAGGACATAAACAGGAACAAATATAAGGTGACGGAGGATGATCTGACTTTGGGTGATGGGTATACAATATAATCGAGTGTTCAGATGATGTGGAGATGTTTGCTCAAAATCTATGTACTCTAGTTGACCAATGTCACCCTGTTAAATTTAATCATCTAAATTTAAAAAAAAATTTTTTTAAAGAGTACTTATTCTATTGGTTGAAATTCTGGTCTTGGAAGAGATGAGTACATTTCCCTTAATGCCAAAAGTGAGACTCACTGTCACCAAAACATTCTCTTGGGCTACTAATATCTGCTGAGTACTCCACAAGATACTTAAAGAAAGCTACCTAGCTTGGTTGAGTTAGTAGGACGATAATGATTTGGAAGGCTAGTGGATTTTTTTTTTCTTCCACATGAACTTGAAAGGTGAATAAATAGATAATGAAATAAAATGAAACATAGCAAGAAAAAAAGAAAAAGTTTAAACAAAGGTAGATTATTTTTGTATTCTGGGCTGTCTTTCCCCTGATGTCCAAAGCAAACTTAAGAGATCTCAAGTTTTTAATATCACATTTATATTATTTCATTTTCCTTCCTGAAGCCACCAACTTTTTTATTTTGACTATTAACTGAAGCTCTATAGCTACATTTAGAATTCAATTAAACAGTTGAGTTCACACTAGTATGCTTGTCCCTAACATGAAAACACACACACACACACACACACACAATTACTCCCAATCCAAATGAATCATCAAATAGACAAGTATACAAACCAACCAGCATCTGATAAAGGGATCAAGATATACTTCAAAGTGTCTACTATTCACCAAATGAGGTCTCCACATATTTCAAATTTACAGATTGCTGCAGAAGGTCTCAAGCAAGACCACTGTGGAAAAAGCTGGGTGTTTGGTATATGAAGAAAGCCTCAAATTCTGTAATGTCCTAGATATAATCTCTGCCCCCTCCTCTTGAATCAGGGTGGGTTCTGGGATACCCTGACCAGTAAGGAACAGAAGTAACTGGCAGCATCCACTCCTCATCTCTTTGGAGCACGTGAGCTCGGAAGCCAGCTCAGAGTGCAGCTCCTCTGAGATCACCTTGCAGTAAGAAGCCCCAGTTCCATGCGGACACCCTGGAGGATGGAAGCTGTGTGGAGAAGAGAGAGAAACAAGGGGCTCCACGGCTCCCCACACGTGAATGAAGAAGCCGTCTTAAAAGCTGGCCCCTCCGTCTGCAGCAGCCCAAGCTAACAGCTGGTGGGTCAGAGTCAAACCACGCAGCCATGTCCTTCCTGAATTCCTGACCCATAAAATCATGAGCAAATAAAAACAGTTGTTTTTAAGCCATAAGTTTAGGGGTGATTTGTGTCACTCGGGGATAGATGAGTAGACATGGATCTATCTCATATGAAAATATGTGGGTGGCTAAAAATATAGAGTTCAAATCAATCCTCTACTAATTTGCATTTTACATGACTTCAGTGAAGCTGGTACAAGAGAGTCTGTTTCTCTTTTTCACTGACATAATCAATGCAACAGCGGTCACGTCAAGTATGCAAAAACATGCTTTCGAAAATAATCGACAAAGTAACCTGAAACTTGATGGCTCTGAGCAGCATTCTTGTGAGACTCCGTCTTACCTGTCCATTCATCTCTCCTTAAAATAAAACTGAAGCAACTTCGAAGTATCTCATCCCCCAGGTTAAAGTACAGGTTGAAAGTGATAAATTACCTTTTACTACTGAAGGCGATTATGCCCTCTAACTTGAGTGATTAATTTACATCCGGCTCAGTGGTTCCTATCCAATTACTACCATGAGCCCGATGAACCCGAACAAGACAAATTTATTTAGCCATCTGTATAAGCTCACTATATTTAGAAAAGCACAGCAACCCCTAGGAAGCTTTTACATTTTAGTTCATGTTCTCTCAATGATTTGTGCACCCCTATGACGCCTATCAAATGATCCCACCGCTACTTTGAACGACGGACTTTATTTGGAAACCACGGGGACATAGGAGTCTCCGCTGGGGAATGATATGCAAAATATATGCTTTCAAAAATAACTGACATGGTCCTTTCAAACCTGACTCACTAGAAAAGGTAACGTTAAAGAGGTCATTGGGAAAGTACCGCTGTTGAAACCTATTGGCATTCTATCTGCACCTGTGATGCTGAATCTGAAAGTAATCTGTTAAAGGTATAAAAAACCAAAGTCCAACACAATCCAGGAAAAGCAGACATAAAGCCTTTTCAACTTCGGTGTGGGCTCGGACTGCTTGGTGAACAAATGGTCTAAGGCGACTCTGTTTCTTTGCCATCTGCTTCCCAAACTTTTCTCAATAAAACGAGAGTACCGGAGGGTGGTGACGGCTGACACGCTTCTTTAAATCATCCTTTCCACAGTGAAATCGAAGAGACGATCACTGCCCTTCAAAGAATTTGTACGTTGGCTTTGAGCTCAACAGCACTTTGTCAGCGAACCAGGCAAGGGAGAATTTCAGGCAAAGGAGAACGCAAACACTAAATAGTGTGGTTAGAGACCCTTCTGTGTCCCCATACATAAACCTTCAGCACACCGCCCCCACCGCAGACCAGCCCCTCTCTGGCCAATGTTTTAGTTAAATCACTAGACAGTTCAGCAGTAACTAGCTTTTTAATCCACCAGGTCCACTCATGTGAAGGCAGACACTTACTGTGCCGCACTGAATGCCTACAATCAATTTTTAATTACAACAGCAGCAGCAGTCCGACAATAAAGCAGGCAACTCACTGGGAAGGAACCAAGAGAGACTGTTTATTACACATGAACGTCCGCCATGAGCCAAACTTGTCGACCAACCCCGCTGCCCTTCCTCAGAAAGAGCCTCTTACCTCTGGGACGTTTTCTTATATTTCCTCCTGTAGGAAAAGAAGCATAAACACGTATCAGGACAGGGTTTAGCACAGGTTAGAAAAAGACAGCATGGGTGGGGGCGGCCATGGAGGGGGCACTGCAGGAGGTGCTCTCTGTGAAGCTCGGGGTCCCAGCCCAGGTAAGTTCCAGGTTACGGTGTTATTCGGGGGTCAGATGCACATCACCATAGTCTTAACAGTTACAAAGAGCCGCCCGAAGAGCTCTACGGCTGTGCCCCTGTGTTGTTCCCTTTCCCCTCTGCGGGCACTGTAGCATCTTGGCTGAGGTCAAGCTTGAAAGACAGCAAGATCCAGGTTCAAATCTCAGCCCTTCCATTTGCCAGATCCATGGGGTTGTTGAGGAGTAAATGGCAAGAGGCTTAAGAGGCACTTCCTTGGCTGGCACATATTCAACGGTCAGTGACTACCAGCTGTTTGTGCTGTCACAATGGCTACTATCACCCCCATTGTCTAGCACTGAAGTCTCTCTCTGGAGAGATGTGCCTTTTACAATGTAAATGTACAATCATGCAGCTACCCCGTGAGATCGGACCAGAGGTCTCCAGAGAAGGAAGAAGGGAGGAAGGGGACAACGGGGAAGTCTAGAAGCGGAAGCGGCCAAGGCAGCATTAGGAACAAGGTCGTGGCCCCACGGCAGGCTCAACCTGGAAGGACACCTCCCCTTCACTCAGCCTGGACCAGGCACAGACCTTCGCACCTGCCTGCCCAGGAAGCAGGAGTGGCTGAGTTTGCCCACCTCTCCTATTTACGGAGTTCTTTCCATCCCGGGCAACTGTGCTGGGCTCCAGGCCCCTCCATGGATCCAACGGAGGTAACACCCACCCCAGCCACCTCACCGAGGTGAGAGGGCCGTTCAAGGGGAGCATGGGCATAATGTTCATCTTCCCAGTATCCAGGGGTGTTCACGTCTGGGTTGTTTTTCTTGTAGACCCCGAGGACCCTCAGAAGAGGTTTAACAGGCTCTTCACTGGAGGGGATGGAGGGATCCCCAGGAAAGGCAACGCTTCCCAGAGGCCCTTAGTTCCACACCTGCTTTCCCATTGCAGTCACTGCACCCCGGAAGCCAAGCCGCCGATGCACTCATGGAGCTGGACGTCGCATGTTTAAAAACAAAAATAGCGCGGCTGTTTCAACTTCAGGATCCCTATGACCGGTTACTTCTCAGTTCAGAGGAAAACGTGCATGGAAGGGTTAGTTGTTAAGTGCAGAAAGCAGCATGCAATGCAGAACACGGTGTGACCCTGACCAGATATGCACCGATGCCCATCAGTCTGAAAGGAAACACACCTGAATGACGACCCTGACTCCAGGGTAACAAGTTAACGGGTCGCTTCTTTTGTTTTCACTCCCATGGTTTTTCAAATTTGCTTTTTAGAATCAGCATTATGAATATCGTTAGAAAAAAACATAAAATATAAATACATGTATATATATATACATATATATACATATATATAGTTACATATATAGTTATACACACACATACAGGACTATATGGAGATACAGATTGCGATTGATACATGGATGAATTATACCATATAAATAAGGAGGAAGGCCAGCTAACCGTACTAAATAGCTATGAAGTGGGAATAATCAGAGCGCCTCTCTCACAAGCTGACGAGGAGAAAGAAATGAGATGGTCCCCGAATGTCGGCTCCCCAGAGGCAAGTTCTTCGTAAGCTTCCCCACTACATACCAGTGCCGACAACTGTGCCTTGCACACACACCCCCAAAGGCTGTGATGAACGTGCACTGACCGTCCGCTCTCCCCCACGTGGACCCCATCACCAGGGACAACTCAGACCCCCCAGGCAGCAGCCGGGGGCTGAGGTTCCATCGGCGGGCACAGAGCACAGCGAGCTGTTGGGTACCTGTGACCCCAGCCTTTGTGAGCACTGCTGTCAGAGGAACTGGGCTAAGAAGTCCCCAGCAGGACCAGAAGATAACCCATGGAGAGTGCGAGGACCAAAGGGAAGGGGGCAGGGGGGCCCGACGGAGGCCCCGGGCCTCAAGCCTGAGACCCAACTCGTTCTCCCAGCAGAGGCTGTCTTCAGAGGCCAGAAGAAGACAACTTTTGCCCTAAGCTTCCACAGAATTCTCCCAGCATTCACCCAGGACCACACAAAGGCACCGCTGGGGGCGCCAAGAAAATCGAAGATGAACAAAAATACCTAAGAAGGGCTCCCGCTGCCGTCGGCACCTACCAGGAACAGGCGCTGGACATGCAGCGCGAATCCTCTAATAACTCTGAGATCCGCTCTCCGAAAGAATCTGAATTCTAAGAAAGGAAGGGAATACAGACATGTGCCTGAAGTGTTGTTTTATTCCCCAAAACATTCAACAAAAAGGAAAATAAATAAATACCTGTACTCCTTTTTGTTTTTAAAGTGTTATTTTATTATAGTAACAATATGAGGGGTGGCTAAAAACGCTTTATGAAAGAGGCAGTCGTGATTGATGGGTGGGGTGTCAACAAGGGGAAATACGTCAGCATGAGGCAAACAGGTAGGGAAGGCATGCCTCAGCCCAGCCCAGCCCAGCCCAGCCCAGCCCAGCCAGATGCGGAGGGAGAGAGCAGTACAAAGGCTGCAAAGTGCTGAGGACAACGTTTTCTAAAGGAATAACATGTATACTTATTTCTTAAAAAGAAAATAATACCTGGGAGAAGGGGTACCCTCTTGCATTGTCTTGTCTCATCTTCCGTCACAGGGAAAGACACCAGGGCTCTGGAATGTGGCCGCGCTGGCTCAAACCCCAACTTCCCCTCCTCTCTCGCTATGGGATCTCAGGCAAGCTGCTCTATGCAAAGCAAGCTTCCTTTTCCACATCTAGAATGTGGAAGGGATTGTCACAGAGGACAGAAGGCAGCAAATTTGCAGGTACCATGCATGCCATACAGGCCGCATTCTAAAAAGGTCAGGCCCCTCTGCCCCTGGTTTTGAGCCTCTTGAGGTCAGGGGTCCTACGGGATGGGTCTCTATCTATCCCACGGGCTTGCACGTGGTCATCGGCATACCACAAATGCTTGTTGGCCAGATAAATGAATTCTTTGCACCTGCCACTCACACTTATCAAAATATGGTTGTGCATTTGGCAGACCCAAAGAGAGAGAGACCAAAAACCTGATTTTCAGTCCAGCTCACCTTCCTGACCCTCGCTCCCCACCTTCACTGATACATTCTTGTCCTCACAAGTCCTGAAGTTGGCCCTCCCCGTCTGTCCCATTTCGACACAGAGAGCCCCCAAATCAAGACAGACCCAACGCAAACAGTGTCACCTTATGCCGCAGTTGGAAGGTCAGCACTTAAAGCACAGGAGAAAACGCAGATCCGTGGAACTCGCCCTCATGCTGGTCCTGCTCACAGATCACAGCGACTGGGCGAGTCCGGTGAGATCCGACTGGGCCCTGCTCAGCTCTCAGTTCTCAGCCGTGAGGCCACTTCCTCCTGAAAACCTCCCAGGGCGTCCCCAAACTCAGTAACGCCCCTTCCCTGCGTCGCCGCATTTATCACTGTGGAAGGTGAGAAGCTGCTGTGCTGGAGGCAGGAACGATGGAAACTGCCGGCTGTTCATTAATAGTGTTGCGGAATGAATGAATCGATCAAGAAACTGATCCCTCAAAATGCTTTCTTTCTACTCACGTCCCCTCTGTTTGCTGATGATTTACTACGAGCAGGGAGGACGTCTCCCCCAACCATGGTTTTCTACACGCAGGAAGAATGCCATGAGAGGACGCTGGGGGCCTCCCAATGGCTGAGCACCTGCTCTGTCCCCTGTCTGCTATACCACTGACTCACTCTGACCTCCTACGGACGCTGCGAGGCTCACCTCCCTTTACGCAGGACAGAGCTGAGGCTCGGAGGGGTTAGGTAAGGACACAGGACCTCAGAGGTAAGAGTCCAAAAGCAGACTCTGAAGCCATCAAAGAACATTGGGCAGATCAGGCCAAGAGGTCAAAGGATGCCAGGAGGAAACTCAGGCCCTCGACACACACAAACAGAACCAACGACAATACTAGAACATACCAGGGTTCCTTCCATCCAAACACAGGAAATGAGCTGGCAAAGACCCCAGATTATTTTGGGCCTTTTGTTTTTAAAAATGTCAACAGAATTTACTCTTGATCCATATACCCTGAGAGACCAAGGGAATGTTTCCAAATGGTCTGTCTGGGTGTTTTGCACTTACTTTTGATGTACAATTTTTCTGAAACTTGAGACAATCCATCACATATCTCAAGACTTCGTGGGGCTGGTTGGAGCTGATGTAGGAAGCAGAGAATGACCTGGAGCTGTTGTGCTCTGGGATCTGGCAAAGCTGGTGACACCAGCATTGGGGAGCTTGGAGCCAGGACCGGGTGGTGGGCAGATCTTCCTCATGGGGCAGCTGAAACACCGGCATCCATGCGGGCCCAGAGCAGTGCCTCTCAAACCGTCCCCCCGCAGGCTCTGCGCCTTCACACACACACACACACACACACACACACACACACACACAATTGCTTGTTCTGTTTTAAGGAAAAGCATCACAGCACGATGCTTAGGATCACCTGCCTGAGTCCAGCCCCTTCTCCCATTTATTGTGTCCAACAGACCATGTGAATTTCGGCCACTTTCTTCCTGTTCCCAACCACCAGTCTCCTCCTCCGTAAAATGTGGGTGGCAATAATACCTGCTTCACAGGTGAGGTGCAAGCTACGTGGGGAAATGAATCTGACTGATCTACGGTTAGCGCGGTGCTGGTGTTCAGCTCCTGTCCAAGAGAGAGTCAGCTATTGTATTAATAATGACAGTGTTGTAATAAATAATAAAGGTATCATCATTCAATAGCTTTCCAAATTTTGTTTTAGGAAGAAAAAAAATCTTTGGTTGATGAAAAAAAAAAAAAAATTAAAGAGAAAAGGTTGAAAATTGGTTTCTAAAGTGGAACATTGAATACTCCCAATTCTCCCTCCTTAGAATACTTGAACCCTGAAGAAAGTGGGTGCTAATCTCATTCTTGCTAAGAGAGGAGCTGAAACCCCACGAGCCTCCCCCTGCCCCCCCATGCCCACGGGACCCTGCAGGCTGTACCCTAAGACAGTGGTCTCCAACCCCCAGGCCGCAGACCAGTACCGGTCCGTGGGCCATTTGGTACTGGTCCACAGAGAAAGAATAAATAACTTACATTATTTCCATTTTATTTATATTTAAGTCTGAACGATGTTTTATTTTTAAAAAATGACCAGATTCCCTCTGTTACATCGTCTAAGACTCACTCTTGACGCTTGTCTCGTAAGTTTGACAATTATATTTAAAAATACCACAGTTTTTACGCCGGTCGCATAATTTTATTTTGTGCATTTATCCATCCCACCCTAAAAGCCAGTCCGTGGAAATATTTTCTGACATTAAACTGGTCTGTGGCCCAAAAAAGGTTGGGGACCACTGGCCTAAGACACTCACCCGCCAGTGGTCCCAGGTAGCTTAGCAGAACCGCACACTTCCCTCTAATTGGACATTTCCCCCTAATCTGACAAGGTGGCCCATCCCTCGGATGGCAGGGAGAAGGAAAGTGAAACCGGGTATTTAAAAACCAGACACTATACTAATCCCTAGAAAGATAAAAAAATGGTCTTTCCACAAAAGATCCTTTTTATCAATCAATCCCTAAAAACTGAAACCCCGGGAGCCGGGAGCTGCTTACACAGAATCCCTAAGCATCCTCCAAAAGTCGTAACTCCATGCGGAGATAACAGATGCTGTAACAAGAATTATTGATTGACCCGTGTCTATTTACCTCATAAGCAAATTAAAAGACTGCTGGTCTTCACTGAAAATCAATGTCTGTTCAAGTCTAGACTGTGCCTAAGAACCGTAGATTGCCCAAGAACTATCAAATGTGGTATGTGCCTGCGCGCATGTGTGTGTATGTGTGTGTGCATGCATGCGCATGTGTGTGCACTGCGTGTGTATGTGTGCATGCGTGCGCGCATGTGTGTGTGTGTGTGTGTGTGTGTGTGTGTACATGCACGTTGGCAGGCTCAAGTACAGAACAGGGGAAGTGATGAGCTTGAACATCCGCCCCCACAGGCTTCAGTCCATCGACACCAGCTGATTGCATTCTGACAGGTGGATGCTGAGATCGGAACAGCATCGAAGGACAGAGAGCACTGACCTCCCCCTATTTAAAAGGTTCCCCAAAGATCTCCGTGGCTGTGTCATCCGGGAGAAGCTTCTAGACCCTGAACTACACTTCACCTCTCCTGCCCCTTGATTCAGGGAGAAAGGGATGAAACTAAGGCAGAATCAGGGATGAGTCCGTGCACAGTACACTTGGACCTGCCTGGGGCGGGGGGCAGAGCAGAGGCGGCAAGAAACAGCAGAGAAGTGGGAGCAAGGATGCTTTTGAGGGGCTTTACTAGCTCACTGGTGGCTAGGGTTTCTCAAAGAACCAGGCACACCCACACTCCAATGGCAGTTTTACATACGCCCAAGTCCAGCAGGTGATTTGGGCATCGTTCCTGGTCGCCTGGACAAGTGAGAGTCAATTAAGCATTAACGGGAAATTACGACGCACCTGGCAGTCTTCCACTTTTTAAAAGTGAGTATCTTTGCGTAAGAGCCATATGGGTGCTGCGATCATGAGGTTTATAAATAGGCTTAATATTCAAACAAGCTGGCTTAGAGAAACCAAAACTTGTCTTCTGTTTCCAAGCTGACAGCAAGCTACCTCCCAAGTCGGGCACAAGAAGGTTTCCTGGTATGGGAAGCTGAATATGTAACAACTACACACAGCTGAATATGTAACAACTACACACAGCTGAATATGTAACAACTACACCGTGAGAAATCCAGTTCTGCCTCGACTGGAACCCCTCCAGGGTTTCTGCGCAGGGATGACTCACGCTGGTCCAGATCCCATCGGACCCCGTCTCCATCCGGCCTCTCTTCTGAGGTCCCCACTGCCGCAGAGGCCCAGGCAGCCTCGGGAATCCTGCTTCTCGGCCTTCGGTGCCCTCGAGGGAGAGGAAACTGGAGGGCAGACCCCGCAAAGCAAAGAGCACAGCCGGACTCGGGGGTTTCCACGACAGGGTCGCAGAAGTTCAGGTCACGCGCGACTCGCTCGTGGGAAGGCGCACTGAGACCACACGCCACACACACCCATGAAGTGACGGCGGGGCGGAAGGATCGTCTGATCCTCTGGTTTTGTATTTCACGGGCCTGTGGGACGCGGGCTATCCCTGAAGACCACTACTGCATCCGCCTTAAGTCATGATTGTGTGCACGGCTCTACCTGGCGCTGAGAATGGAAGGCCTTTGCACATTTCTTTCACTCCTGCTGGTGGTTTCATTTCCGTGACACGTACGTTAAAACCTAGATTCGCTGAGCTCTGTGTATTGATTGCTCAATGGCCTTTCCCATATCCTGAACCAAGTAAATGCCAACGAGTCAATATAGATAAATTGCGGTCTCCTGATACCCTCCAACAGACTAGGTAGTAGGCGGGAAGAAAGAAAGTAAGGGAGAAAGTGAGAGCCGATCTTCTCTTACTCATTCTAATATTTTTTTAACTGATGAGCTACAGAATAGAGCTCCAGGTGGGTCACGATTATTACACCTTCGTGTTTGGCCCCCAGATCCAAGACGAGAACACAAAAGATAAAAATAAATAAATAAATAACGTAAAGGCGCAAACTCACCGTCCCCCTGGAATAACCCAATCAATAGTTACGACAGGGCTGTTTGGGGGTTACGTTTCCTGAAGAGATTTTCTGCTCGGTTTTGTATTGGGAGAATGTGTCCTACAGACTCACGCCCTTTAGTTTTGCCCCTTTACCAAAGGGGACAGCAGCTCCCTAAGTACAGAACTCCAATACGCTTGACCGGAAGGGACGAGGGTGAAACAAAAATGAAGGGGGGACCCTCTGGCGGTGGGGTCTGGGGGTGAGGATGGCGGATCCGGAGAATGAGAGAACGCTAACAGAGCTGTGAGTCAGATGATCAAATTTTTTTTTTTTTTTGTATTTTTCTGAAGCTGGAAACGGGGAGAGACAGTCAGACAGACTCCCGCATGCGCCCGACCGGGATCCACCCAGCACGCCCACCAGGGGCGACGCTCTGCCCACCAAGGGGGCAATGCTCTGCCCCTCCGGGGCGTCGCTCTGTTGCGACCAGAGCCACTCTAGCACCTGGGGCAGAGGCCAAGGAGCCATCCCCAGCGCCTGGACCATCTTTGCTCCAATGGAGCCTCGGCTGCGGGAGGGGAAGAGAGAGACAGAAAGGAAGGCGAGGGGGGGGGGTGGAGAAGCAAATGGGTGCCTCTCCTATGTGCCCTGGCCGGGAATCGAACCCGGGTCCCCCGCACACCAGGCCGACGCTCTACCGCTGAGCCAACCGGCCAGGGCCAGATGATCAATTTTTAACTCACTCCTGGAAGCAAACGTGTTTCTGTCTGGTGCTGGCCGGGCACTGGACAGAGGAGACAGACACCTCTGAGGAGAAGGTTCAGTCCAAACGGAACAACCCCACCGGAAGCTGCCGGGGGACGGCCAACAGGCACCCTCCCCACAGGCCTGTCTCTTCCCAGCTCCCCTGCCCCCGCCCCCCCCATCTGTCTGCAGACAGCTGGCCAGACACGGAAACCCCAATCTCCTGCTCGCTCAGGACTCGGATTACAGTCTAACAGCCCCGGCTGGGACCCTTCCCCTCCCCGAAGAAAGCTAAAGCTTCCTCTGGAAAGCCAGGAATTTTCAGCAGACCCAGCACTTCATTTCCCTCTTGCTAAGACTCCACTGCTGAAAGCCGGGCAGGGGGCTAATCGGTGGCACCAGCAAGAAGACAGGGAAAGGTTTTTAGAGAAAGAAAATAGAAACTAAAGGTCACGCTTGTAGAAGTCCAAGTAGTACTTTTTTGCATAAATGATGTGTCCCTCTAGTCACATATTTACAACCACTTGCTGTGTTATAAGCACAGCAAACGTGTGTGGGCGGAAATGGAAGAGGCTTTGCGTGACCTCCTTCCCAGGAGCCTGGCTCCTAGTTAGATAAACATCAGTGAGAAAGGCTGAAAACAAACATGTTTCTTCCCATCGGTGACAACCCTGCCAGCGTGCAGAAAAGCCCACAGGAGGAAGCCAAAAATCTCCCTCTTTGCAGATTTAGTCCTGGAGTGAGGGCACGGGTAGGGTTTTTAAAATTGATTTATCCAAAGAGTTGCTACTGTAAATTCTCTCCTTTGTTTTTCCCCCGTGTAGATTTCACCAGAACAAAAATGGTATCTTTGGCCCCGTCCAGTCGGCTCAGCAGTAGAGCGTCGGCCCGAAGTATGGAAGACCCGTGTTCAATTCCCAGCCAGGGCACACAGGAGAAGCACCCATCTGCTTCTCCACCCCTCCCCCTCTCCTTCCTCTCTGTCTCTCTCTTCCCCTCCCGCAGCCAAGGCTCCATTGGAGCAAAGTTGGCCCGGGTGCTGAGGATGGCTCCATGGCCTCTGCCTCAGGCACTAGAATGGCTCCAGCCGCAACAGAGCAACGCCCCAGATGGGCAGAGCATCACTCCCTGGTGGGCATGCCGGGTGGATCCCGGTTGGGCGCATACGGGAGTCTTGTCTGTCTGCCGCCCCCCCCCCCTGCCCCTTCTCACTTCGGTAAAATACCAAAAAATGGTATCTTATACTTGAACTTCAGCAACTGGTCTAATTTTCTAAGGCTTTTCTCTCTACTCCATAGTATCCCATCCCCTCTCTCCTTCCCTACGCCCTTCCTCCCAATCCTTACCAAGAATCATATGCTTCCACTCAGATGTGGTCTATAAAACAAAAAGCAACAAATACACAAACTCCTAGACACAAACAAGAGGGGGAAGGGGAGATTGAAGGGGGTAAAAGGGGTCAAATACATGGGGACAGAGGAGACTAGACTCTGGGTGGTGGGCACACAATGGGACATACAGATGTTGTGTTATAAAGTTGTATATCTGAAACGTATATGATGGTATTAACCAATGTTACCCCAATAAGTTTTATTTAAAAATTAAAAACCTACTCCTAGCAGAAAGTACAGTGTGTCCATAAAGTCATGGTCCACTTTTGACTGGTCACAGGAAAGCAGCAAAAGACGACAGAAATGTGAAATCTGCACCAAATAAAAGGAAAACCCTCCCAGTTTCTGTAGGATGATGTGGCAGCATGTGCGCATGCGCAACACCGTGTATACAGCGGAGCAGCCCACGGCCATGCCAGTCGAGATGTGGATGGTACAGAGGAAAGTTCAGTGTGTTCTGTGGCTCGCTAAATTAGAATCCGTGACCAAAGTGCAATGTGAATATCGCGCGTTTATAACAAAGCGCCACCACATAGGAGTAACATTACTCGGTGGGATAAGCAGTTGAAGGAAACCGGCAGTTTGGTGGAGAAACCCCGTTCTGGTAGGCCATCAGTCAGTGACGAGTCTGTAGAGGCTATACGGGATAGCTACCTAAGGAGCCCTAAAAAATCTGTGCGTGGGCCCACTGCACTGACTGCACTGACTGATAGGTATGAAATTGGGAGAGTTTTCCTTTTATTTGGTGATTTCACATTTCTATCGTCTTTTGTTGCTTTCCTGTGACCGGTCAGAAGTGCACCATGACTTGAGGGACACACTGTAGTTATTGGCAATTTACCACTCCTGGTGAATTTAAGTCCATACAACAAAGAGACCCTTGGGAGAGAAGTCCTTCCTAGTTCCCCTGAAGCCTTCTCTCCCAGTAACATCATCTGGACACAGAAGCTGTAAATTTTAACAATTTAAATATAAGAAAAACGAGGCCATAAATCCAAAACAGATAACAAAAAGAACAGCAAAAACACAATTAGCAGACAAACTCCTTGGGACCATGTGGCGTGCTCTACTGTCAACTGAACCCAGCGGTGCACTGGAACCGAATTCTTCTTGGGCACAGTGACCTTCACAAAACCATGCCAAGATGCCCAGGAAGGGTGCTTTGAACAATTGTGGTTTTTTTTTGTTTTGTTTTTTTTGTTTTTTTTTTAGCAATGACTCATTCCAGTCGGTGGTTTTATAGACAGAATGGCAGTTCTAAACAACATTTATAAAGCTTGATTTATGATAATTAATGCTTATATTTCACAAATGACCTACACAGGCCCCTATTCAGTTCCTCACAGCACACAGGGTTTCCAAGTAACAACCACCTGGAATAAGAAACTAAATGGGACATACATGGAGGGGAGGTCATTGAAAGGCAGTGTAAGACCCCCTCAGAGTCATCCTGAGACACGGGTCAGAGAGAGACAGAAGAGTGGGGGGGGTGGGGTGATCAGCCCGAACTTGAACTATTCCCAAAACACACCTGGACGTAGCTCTCAAGAATTCCTCTTTCACTGCCCGATAGACTCGGCGTGTCTCTAGTGTGGGCGGAGTCTTGGTTATTGAAGCATTTGGGTTGCTTGGGCTCTGAGTAGACAGAATAAAACGTTCTTTGGGTACCCAATAGTGACTCTGAGCTAAAACATTGAGCAGTCTTATGGGGACTGTCTACAGTTTCACTCTTCTGGAGCCACTGAGGGGAGGAAAGGGGCAGAATGTTGACTCTTGGGTCCTTGCCATAGGCCCTAAGAAGAAAGAGGAAATGCAAGGAAGAAGGACCACTTCTGGAAGGCCTTTAAGAGCCGGACAAGGGCTTGACAGAGGCAGAGGTACTGTGGAGGGCGAGCACTGAGGCAGGGCTGTGGACTGTCCCCAGAGACAGATGCCGGGTGTCCATCCGCAGAGGGGGCCTGCGGAGCAGCAGCAGCAGGAGGCCGTGCCCACTGGCTGAGCCAGGACAGCAGCACAGCTTCCTGCAGCGTCTGGGGAGCCTCCCACCGGCCACGTTCACCAGGCCCCTCCGTGGCGGCTCCCGGCTTGGCGTCTCACCACCCGACTTGTGTCCAGCAGTCCCCAGAAGGTCCCGGCTGAGAGCCTGGTTCTGCTTGGCCTCTTGGGTCAAGGTCTCTTTCTGCCCCTGGAAAACTGGAAATGACCCTGCCCACCTCCAGGTTTCTGTTTCTGTTCCAAATGCGTGTTTGTGGGCATGACATCCAGCAGCCAACGTAAGTTCCAAGCAAAGCAATAGACACTGGGTGCTAGCTGGCCTTGCCCGTATGTTAACTGAAGCAAATGCCAATGAGAAATATACGTGAACTTGTATATTCTATGTTCGTGGGAAAAGTAAAAAAAAATGTGAACTTGGGTCTCGTGCACCTTCTGTCAGACTGTTTAGGCAATTACACTAAACTATGCTTTCTCTACTTGTAAAATTTATAGGATTATTAATTTAGCATCATTCAGACACATACACATACGTACACATTCACATATACATATATGCACACATCACTGTGTTCAGGGTGGGGCAAAAGTAGGTTTACAGTTGTTCATATGGAAAATAATACAGTAATTCATAAACAATGATACAAGAATACACTGTTTTTTTTGGGGGGGTTGTATTTTTCTGAAGCTGGAAACGGGGAGAGACAGTCAGACAGACTGCCGCATGCGCCCGACCGGGATCCACCCGGCACACCCACCAGGGGGCAATGCTCTGCCCACCAGGGGGCGATGCTCTGCCCCTCCAGGGCGTCGCTCTGCTGCGACCAGAGCCACTCTAGCGCCTGGGGCAGAGGCCAAGAGCCATCCCCAGTGCCCGGGCCATCTTTGCTCCAGTGGAGCCTCGGCTGTGGGGAGGGGAAGAGAGAGACAGAGAGGAAGGAGAGGGGGAGGGGTGGAGAAGCAGATGGGCGCTTCTCCTGTGTGCCCTGGCCGGGAATCGAACCTGGGACTTCTGCACGCCAGGCCGACGCTCTACCACTGAGCCAACCGTCCAAGGCCTAAGAATACACTGTTTTGCATACTCACAGTGTAAATCTACTTCTGCCCTACCCTGAATATATGATTTTTTCTGTTTCGTACTTTGTTGGACTGTACATTGCACCTCTAATCTGGACCTTTCCGATAATCTCCAGGCCCGTGTATTCAACTGCCCAGACCTGTACCCCCCCCAGGACATCTTGGAGACCCCTTGTAGTCAGTGTGCTCAAAACTGAAGTCATGGCCTCCACTCTCCACTCATTCTGCTCCCAGCCACACGCTGCAAACTGCCCCCGCTGAGGGATCCCGATCAAAGGAAATAGCACCTGGGGACTCCAGCTGAAGACCTGGGAGCTACCCCAGATTCCACTTCCCCCCTCACTCCCCGTGTCCGAGTCCTGCTGAGTCTGCCTCCCGCTTAGCTCCCCAGTCCGTCCCTGCAGGTCTTCCACGGCTCCCCATTGCGACGGCCCCCGGCCTAAAAGAGGAGGCGCGATCTGTCCCTCCCTGGCCGTGTCTCGGGCCTCCGGTCTCCACACCGTCTACACTGCAGCCCCTTGACCTTCCTCTGTTTGCTGGGAGGTGCCCTGCTTCCTCGGCTCAGTGCACATGCTCTTTTCCCGGGGCCTGAACACCTCAGAACACGCTTCCTCGGCTCTCTATAGTCTCCCAATACCTGCTTGTTTCTCTCTATCTCAGCTCACAGCTCACTGCCTCAGAGAAGCCTTTCCTGATTGGCGGGCCAGGTTCGGGCCCCTCTTACATGCCTGCACAGCACGCGGGGCTTCTCTGCGGCATCATCACAATGAACGACGACGTGTGCGATTGTATGTCTAATATCTGTCACTACCCGTAGACTGGGCGCTCCCTGAGGGAAGGGGCCTCTTACATGTCTGCACAGCACCCCGGGCTTCTCTGCGGCATCATCACAATGAAGGACGACGTGTGCGACTGTATGTCTAGTATCTGTCACTACCCATAGACTGGGCGCTCCCTGAGGGAAGGGGCCCCGGCCTTGTTTCCCACTGCATCCCCGGAGACTAGCACGGTGCCTGGCACGTGGTAAGTGCCAGAGAAATGTTTGCTGAGTGCATGAATGGTGAACGGGTCCCCTGCAGGGGTGTGTCTGTGCATTTATTCTAATACATAAATAAAAACCTCATCTAGAATTATAAATTATGGCTTTTGATGCACTTAAGCCTTTTCATAATTTTATAACCTCGGAACATTTAGGTTTTTCTTATACTCCTGAGGACTCGTTTATTTTGTTTAACAAACGTTGTCAAAAGGTCTCAAAATAAAGAATATATTTGAAGAATACCAATTCTCTACATGGATTTAGTATACTTTCTCCAGAAATAGAGTGTTTTATTCGCGGTAGAGTTCATTTTTCATTACTCATGGGAAGTCGTGATGGTCAGTCTCAAAGCTGTTAGAGCCCATTTTATGTGCCTCGTAGATTACCATTATTTTTCTCAGTCATGTCTCAAAAAGCCACAAGGTAGGTCATGGAAGCACTTTCCCTCCATATGGGGACTTGTGCGATGGGCCAAAGAAAATGCAAGATAGAAAACTGAGCTGGAAATGCAGAAATCTCTCTGCCTAGGGCTGCTTCCCAGCCCACAGAGGCTGTAAAGCTTGGTCAAAATGACAAACACTTGGCTACCAAACAGTGAGTTATAATTATCTAATAAGTTAGCGTGACCAAATTATGATGAGCAAGTAATGACATATTAATGTACTGCATTCAAGTGAGGAAAATTTCATTCTACACGTAAGAACCTGCCCTTTTTAATATTCACCTCTCTCTCCCCTCTAATATACATTAAGAAAATATTTCAGGAATACTTCATTGATCTTCATTAGGAAAAGACAGACTCAAAAATAATCCCTCAAATAAAAATGTCCACCTTCTCTGAACCCTGGGATGTAGTGTTAGTATATCACTTATGTAGCAATTATCATCCGGCCTTTTGTTGATTTTTTTAGTTTTTTCACATGTATATAGAATTATCTTGTCTCCCTACCTAGATTCAAAGTTTCCTGAAAGCAGGGCTTTCCCCTCTCTGGTATTTCGTATCTCTTCTGAAGTTCCTACTATCTGGTGCATAATAGGAACCCAATTAAAACATGCTGAACCATCTGATATTTCCAACAAAACGGGATAGCAGAAGGACTGATTAATACATTAAAATATGTAGCCTGGGAGAAATAATAAGTTTTAAATTATGCTTTTGGAATTGCTTTATTCACGAGAGTCAGCTTGAGCCCCTGTTCCCTAGGGCACGTACTCACAGGCTTTAAACTCAGCGCCGTGACCCACCACCCCAGGCGGAAGGTCTCTCCGTAGTCCCAGACCACTATCACCAGCAGGGACTTGGACGTTACAGAGGCCACTCCAAGTCGACATGTCTAAACCCAAATTTATCAGTCTGCTTTACCCAGGCCTGCTCTTCTCTCCAGTGTTCCTAGCTAGGCAAACAGCACCAGACTCGCTAAGACATCCAAGTCAAAACAAACTTCTCCTTCTCTCTCTCTCTCTCTCTCTCAGCTCTCTCTGCTCCAAAACTAAGTTCTGTCGATTCTCATGTCAAATGTGCCCCTTCTCTCATCCTCAGTGGCACTACCCCAATTCAAGCCGTTTCTCCACCTGGTCTCCAGGCCTCAAGTAGCATCTCTGATCTCTGACCTCCACACTTCTTCCAGAATAACCATCCCTAATTTCGTTACTCTCTAACTTAAAAGTCTTTTAACAGTCCCTTATAAATTAAGAAATAAAATGCAGCCTTGGCCAGGTAGCTCACTTGGTTAGAGCATTGTCCCGATACATCAAAGTTGTGAGTTCGATTCCCAGTCAGGGCACGTACAAGAATCAACCAGTGAATGCATAAACCAGTGGAACAACAAATCAACGTCTCTCCCCACCCCTATCTCTTTCTAAAATCGCTCAATAATTTTTTAAAAGAAATAAAATGCAAACTCTCTGAAATTAATGTATCCAAAAAAAAAAAAATATCTGAATGATGTGAGTGGGGATGAACACACTCTTTTGTGTAATGTAGTAAAATGTGTTCAAATACCCAACTTCTTAAACCACAAGCATGTATAATTTTGAGTAAAACAAATATATTTTAAATTTCACGAATCACTTCCTGGCCCGTGCTTCCCTTTCCAACATTCTCCTCGCTCACTCCGCCCCAGTGTCCCAGGGTCCCCAAGCGCACTGCTCCCTTCATACAGGAACTTCCACTGGTCCCTCCGCACTGCGCTGGGTGGCTGCGAGAGGAGCCCACATAGCTGCCCTTTAAGGAAGTACTAAGGCTCTTGGGCATTGATTTATAAGGGAAATAACCCTGTTTCTTGAACAGCTGATAGACCAGGGACCAATCCAGGGCCAAGTCCTTCTGCAGTCACCTGGCAGAGTCTTGTCCTACATCTCCATGCGGAAGGACAGCAAAGAGACCCAACCGCTCCCTCTCTGTTGGGAATTATCAACGAGAGGTGAGCCCAGAGAAGGGTACGAGGACTCTCCCAGAGACCCCACACACACACACACTCACAGCAGCCCCCTGCTGGGCTGGCGGAGCTGGAACAACTGACAGAATCAAAGAGACAACGGCAGCAACTGGGCATCTGGAGCCTGGGTCTCCACTCCATCTTCTCCCTTCTGCTTCTCTTTCAGCGCTGGTCTCGCTGGGTCCTCTCACAGAAAGGTCTTCTCCACGAACTGGGAAATGGAGCCAGCGGCAGCCACCAGGAAAGCGCAGAAGGGAGAGCAGCGCCTCCCCCACGGCCGACAGAGAAACCTCCCTAGGGAAGTCTCCAGTGCCTGCCTGGCTTCTGTGCCCGCGGAAGCTGACCACTGTTCCCAGCAAAGTGAAACTGCATGCCTGGCTGTCCTGGATCCTGACCCCTTCCCTCCGGCGGGGAGCAGGGGGTGGCGTGGGGACAGGGTCTGTTACCATAATAAGGCAGGTGGGACAGCTTGCTGGTTAGACCAAACCAACAGTCCCTATCTGTTACCCTAATCACCGATACCTCCTTTTATATTCATAATACTATTTTAAGTACTGAGGGGGAAAAGCATCATCCTCTCGAGAGAGAGTGTTGCCTAAACATAGAATGCATTACACTACTACCCCATAGTTGGGCAAAATGAATCCATGATAGCTGAACTGCAATTGTGACAATAAATGCCAACGAATAAGTTTTGCTTTCAACTTTTTTTTTTTTTTTTTTTTTTTGTATTTTTCTGAAGCTGGAAACAGGGAGGCAGTCAGACAGACTCCCGCATGCGCACGACTGGGATCCACCCGGCACGCCCACCAGGGGCGACGCTCTGCCCACCAGGGGGCGATGCTCTGCCCCTCCCGGGCGTCGCTCTGTTGCAACCAGAGCCACTCTAGCGCCTGGGGCAGAGGCCAAGGAGCCATCCCCAGCGCCCGGGCCATCTTTTGCTCCAATGGAGCCTCGGCTGCGGGAGGGGAAGAGAGAGATAGAGAGGAAGGAGAGGGGGAGGGGTGGAGAAGCAGATGGGCGCCTCTCCTGTGTGCCCTGGCCGGAATCGAAGCTGGGACTTCCGCACGCCAGGCTGATGCTCTACCACTGAGCCAAACGGCCAGGGCCGCTTTCAACTTTTTTTTAAAGCCCAGAAATATCTTTTTGCCAATCTACAGCAGGCTGGCGAAAGAAAAGGTCTTGGTCAGGACCAAGGTATAAGTCATGATTCAAACCCATGCAGCCGCGGGGGCTCTCCCCACCCCATCAGAGGACTCAAGTACAGCCATTACCCTATTCTCCCCACCTGGAAGACTATTGGACAAAACAGCTATTGGGAGGGGCTTGTGGAAACTCCACCCACTCCTACAACTGAGGCTTACAGGAAAAAAAGGCCCCTCCCAGAAATGTCAGAGAGCGCATCCCTCTGAGAGATGCCACGAAGGGAGCTCAGGGGTGCGGGCTGCTTCCTTCTCATTAGAGAGGTGCGAACACGTGAGAGACGTGCGAACATGTGTGTGGGCGGGTGTTGGGCTGCGGAGTGAGGCTGGGGAACACGAGAGGCCTGGAGTCGCAGCCGGAGGTCATGGCATCCCCGCGCAGGGAAGTGCCGATCATCATGAGAGTAGACACCTAAGCTGGCAGGGTTCTGTCATCTCAGCCGAGGCAGAGAGAGTTTAAAATTCCCGTTTGCAATACTCAGTGCACTCTTGGTAAGCTGATGATGCTACAACGCTAGGTTAAGAGCTTTTTTCTAATCCTTTCCTAGAGAAACACGTGAACTAGCCCAGGTTTCACACACTTATCGACAACTTAGTGCGGACCAGGCGAGTAGCACAGGCAAAGGCACCAGGGATGCACCAGTGACCAAAACAGACCAGAAAGCCCTCTGTCCCCAGGGAGTTTATATTCTAGTCAGAGGAGAAAGCTAGTAAACTAAATAAATAAAATGCATAGTTTTCAGATGGTGAGAAGAAAATGAAAAGGGAAATAAAAAAGAAGATACAGAAGAGGGATGGGGAAGGCTGTAATGTATAGAGGCTCCTCTCCTGTGTTCTCCTACACGGTACATTCTGGCAGATGACAACCTCAGCAATGCCCTTGCGACTGGACCATGCCCGGCCAGGGCAGCAAAGGAGAGAGATAAAGAGGACGAAGAGACAGAACCTGGCACGCACAAGAGTGGGGTTCAGCGCTGTGTCATGGCTTTGCCACATCTTTCCCTGTCCCACCTCAGTTCAGGTTTCTGGGCCCAACCTCTGTAATGACATCAATAAAAACCGCCCCCCCAGTAGCTCCTAGAACGCTGTGTTGCTAGGTCACACCTGGCCTATAAGCGAACACAAGTAGACATTTATCTTCATTTTGAATATTAAAAAGTTCACACTTTGGTCTTCATGCTTCTGTCATCACCTATTAGTTGAGCATCTACAATGCGCCAAATCCTGTTCTAGGCACTGGAGGCACAGCAGTGAGCAAGACACACAAGTGTTTCTGTCCTTGAGAAACTTATATAACGGAGGAGATGAACAATTCAGCAACAGATTAAATGGGCAGATACTGACAAGAAGGGACAGATACCACTGAACAGTCCGTGCGGGACATGATCAAGACCTGAACTTGACTGTTTGCACACAAGCTTAACTGAATCCAGACTGTGGTCACCCACACAGCCCGTTCCAGAAGGGTGTCATGGTAATAAACTGATAGGAAAATCCGATTGTGCCGAGTGGGCCTTTCTCAAACACTGAAAGGGTCGCTTGCTTTCTCTTCCTGAGAGTCTGTTGTGTGGACGAGTACATATAGTATTTCCATCCCCTAAGGGGTTCTGTTCTGTGAACTGCAGAAGTGTTATTCCATGTTGTATAAATAAGCATGTGTTTTGGTTTTCGGAGTCTTTGGCATCTTATTATAATAGCACTACTGTTATGTTAAAATAAATAAATAAAGTCATAGAACCATAACCGTAGTAAACATATATACACGCCATCATAAAGATAGTCACATGTCCTTTATACAAGTAGAAGGTGAAGCTACTGATCCTAGGGGTTGCTGGGCATTTCTGAAGGGAAAGCAAAGAGAGAGATTCAAAACCACACATTGGAGGAATCAATCAGTCCACACCCTTTATGTTTAAAGGCGCTGGTGGCTGAGTAGCTATAAGAGACCAGAAAAAAAATGTGGACACATCATAACCCAATACCTTAGGGAGAGAGCAGCATAACCGACATCAGAGAAAGCTGCACACGAGCTGTAACCGCTAAGTGCTTTATCACACACACACACACACACACACACACACACACACCAGCCTTGCTGATCCGCCCAAACACTCCTTTCTAGCCTGCCTGCTGCGTGGAGTGGAGCTGGTTTGAACTGTAAAGCAGCCAGAGGGAGGCAATTCCTGAGCGTGTGTCCGTGAGTCCCTCCGGCCAGAAGGCAAGGAGACCCAGCCTGACCACACTCGGACACTGTCTATCTTGAACTCAGGCTCGTGGATGCAACAGACTTTCTGTGTGCACCGAAAATAAAATTAGATGTCCCGTGTATTGCCCATGACACAGGCTTACTGTAAACACAGCTCAGAACCGGGCGCTGTGGCCTGTGCCTCCACGGTAAGGACAGCCTGCCAGCCAGAAAGACAAAATTTCCAAATAAGTTACAGCCTCTGCCTGCAGCAGCCGGACACCCCAAAGGTCCTATTACTTGGCCTGGTTTCCTATTTAGATTGATAGCAGTGCCGCTCGTTAAGACCACTGATGGAAGAAGGAGGGTTTTTTATACATCGCACTTGAAACAGGGACCCCTTAAAAAAACATAGACTACCTTGGCTTCGCTTTAGGACATCCCAACTGGGATGTGAACTCCCCTGAGACGGAGCGAACTGAGCTGAGCACCTCTTCTGTTTGTTTTGTCTGGGGTTCTGCTCGTGCTTTCAAAAGCCATGAGATGCAGCAAGCCAAACTAAGTGCCAGGGTCCCATCACAGGATGTCGAGAGGATCCACAGGGAGGAAAACTTGCCCTTTTAAACAGCACTAGATATCTGACGCCCAATACCTGATGAAATGTGTTTCTGCTCAGGATGGTAGGTGTCATTGGGACCTGCCGGGTCAGCTGGGAAGCAAACTATAGACATAGAGCCACCACCAACTACTGCCATGAAATTGTTTTATAGAAGATACCCTGTATTTTCAGGTCGCCTCACCTCGGTACCCAAAATCAGATGCAACCCAATGAAGTGAATGAAATTCACCGTCCAACAAGAATTCTGGCCGCTGTGCTGAAAGCAAATACCCTACTTCACTGTTCAAGGATTACTAGGAAATCCCAGAATGCTGCTGCCCACCACACACACACACACACACATACACACACACACTTTCTCCAAAAGAGCCCTTTCTTTCAATAACCATTTCCCTGCTAGAAAGTAGCCTAAGACAATCTCAGAAGTGGAACTAGGCTGGGAAGAGGGAGAAGAGGATTTTCCAGCCAGAATGCATGTGTAAGTTCTTTGGACTAACTGCCACGGTGTTTGCAAGCTCTTTGCGGAGGGAATTCTTCCTGTGATTAGAAGCCTGTGACCTGAGTCCCCAAACTTTTCTCCCTGGGCAAAAAGGACCACAAACATCTCTGTGGGCATTGAGCTACTACAACTGACATCTAAAGACCTGTCTCCTTCCCCTAAAGAAAGCGTAACTTGGAAACAGCAAGGCATTCTAAATCAGAAAGACAAGTCTCACTGTAGGAAGGAAGGTAGCAGTGACTGTAATTAACAGAGAAGCAGTTGTGGAACTTCTGGGCTCTGTTTAAAGGGCCAGGATGCCCTTTAAATGTACGATCAGGGTGAGTTGACATGACCACGGCTGTGAAGTCAAGTATTGATGGGAGAGGGAGAAGGGGCAAGAGAAGTAAATATTTACTTACAGCCCTCGGAGCCGAAGCCAGATTTTCTCGATCTGTTCGGGCTGCAAGTATTTCAGAGAGTTGCTCTCAAATTCTTCAATCTCCTTGGTCGGCGACTCCATAGCTGCAGGTTATCACCGGGAGTGAGGCTGTGAGCTCGGGCTGTCCCCTCTCTGCCTCCTCCCCTGTCACTTTCCCGGTGCGCTCCCCTGTCTGCACCCCCCAACTCTGGGCTTAAAGCGGGCTGGGACTGCGGACCACTCCGGGCTGTGGGGCCCCCAGGAGGCAGCTACGGTAACCAGCCATGTCCCGGGCTAATGTCCAGGGATAAGGATTGAGCTCCTACTCAGGAAGAAAGCACCTCGGATCTATTTGGATATGTTGTTTTTTGTTGTTGTTGTTTTAACAAAGCCACAGACAGAAGCGATCAGTATGGCAACTAAAGGATTTGGAGGAAAGAGGGAGAGGGTGGGGAGGGGAGAGGCAGCGAGGACGGAGAAAGTGAGAAATGGGGAGAGCAAGGTGGGGAATGAGTGAGATGAGCCAGCGCCCTGGCACAGGGCCGATGGTCTGACCCGAGGCAGCGCCCCCCGCGTTGGGACGCCCACGGCTCCTCCTCCCCGCTCCCCTGCCCGGCTGCCTTCGCGCCCCCTGTTTCCTTTCACTTACCAACAGCAGCTCTGCTGACAAGCGAGAAAACTGACAACTGAGAAAAGTCGTCTGTCAGCGCACGGGGGCTGGCGTCCGGTCTGGCACCCCGGGCGGGCGCGGAGGGAGGGGCGCGCCGGGCGCCGCCGTCTGCAGGGCACACGCTCGCGGGGCTCCAGCCTCGCACCCGGGCACCCACACGTGCCAGGCGCCCCCGCCCGGGTGTGTCCACGGCTGCTGAAGCCCGTGAGTAACACGGCACCACGCGGAAATCTGAGAGATTCCCTGGGCGCCGGCGGGGCTCGCGGCAGCAGCGAGGTTCCGCGGAGTGAGTGCCCGAGCTCTCTCTCATTCACAGCGCTGGCGCTCCCCGCCCCCCATCGCTGGGGGGAGCCGGGTCCATTTTGAAATATCAAAGCAACTGATGGGGAGAAAAGTAACCACACATCACACTCACAAAGTCCTCTCTCCACCCAGGTGGGGATTACCAACAGTGAAGAGGAGAGGTAGGTGTGTCTACTGATCAATGTCACACAACCCAAGGGGTTCCTGAGGGGCTGATGGGGGCCAGGTGGTGCTGAGACTAGGGAGAGTTTTAGCTCCACAAAGCTGCTACCCACTGTCGTTGTCCCCCTGGGTCATTCGCAATGTCAGAAATGCAAACTGCTCTGGCAGAGTGGGACCGGGTGTGGAGTTGGGAGGGGGATTAACAGAGGGACCAGAGGCATAAAAAGAAAGGACCAATTGGTGCTCAAGCTGATCACAGCCCTGACATCACAGGATGAACTGGCAGTCAAACTCCCTTGTAAATGAAGTCAGGCAGTCACCATCACCTCCCAGGGGCCACTTCAACCCGGGGTCTCCGGGCTCCTGAGAGTCAGGGTGCAGCTTGCCAGATGACTCAGTGGCAGGTAAGGGTTCTTTGGGTCACCTCCCAGCATCCTTTTTCTGTCAGATATTTTCCTGTGTCCCAAAAGTGAGGTAAACGTAAAGATGAGGACTCAAGTCACATTCCATGCGTAGGGCCTTGATAAAAGAATAAAATCAGAGTGTCTAAATCCTAAATGCTCCCCCGTTTGGTAGCTGCCACTGACTCTCCAGAACTGAGAGGTGAGAGTGCCGAGACCGGCGTGGCTGGCTCTGTCCAGTGCAGCGCAGAAGGCCCCGGCCTCAAGGGGAGGCAGCAGACCTGTCCGATTGGAAAGGACCTGCACGCACACCGGAGAAACAAGCTGAAGTCGCCTTATTAAAGCCAGTCCCGTTTATAAGTGAAGACAGAGGTTTTCTGGAAGCACACACATTTCACTGAGTTTAGGCATCCCTACCGGGCATTAAGAAGCCAACATATTTACATGAAATTCATTTACCTGAATAAAACCAATTGTCCACCCACCCAATATCACCCAGCAGGGAATAGTCACCTGGTGGAGGGGGAGGGGGAATAGATAGGATGTTAAAAGAAGAGATTATTTTAGCAACTTGTTTTGGGGGTGCAAGACAGGGTCACAGTCCCCAAATGGGGTTTCCATCAGATTGTACATCTTGGGCAACCAGCTGTCAAAACACAGAGGTGCAGTAATGATGATAGCAAGTGCATATCCGAAACTTCCTATGGTCCAAGCGCTGCTCTAAGGGTTCTATGCACACATAGAAACAACACTATGAGACAAATACTATCACCATCATCATCCCAATTCACAATATAAGAAAATTGAAGCACGGGGAGGTTACCTAGCCAACAGCATGGGAATTAAACTCGTAAAGATCACAGTTTGAGTGACAGTTCCTGACCTACTCCAATACAAATAGGTCCCCCTCACAGAGGTCCCATTTTCTGCATCATTAAAGTGCAGAATTTAGGCAAAAAGCTTTTTTTTTTTTTTTTCTGAAGCTGGAAACGGGGAGAGACAGTCAGACAGACTCCCGCATGCGCCCGACCAGGATCCACCCAGCATGCCCACAAGGGGCAACGCTCTGCCCACCAGGGGGTGATGCTCTGCCCCTCCGGGGCGTCGCTCTGCCACGACCAGAGCCACTCTAGCGCCTGGGGCAGAGGCCAAGGAGCCATCCCCAGCGCCCAGGCCATCCTTGCTCCAATGGAGCCTTGGCTGCGGGAGGGGAAGAGAGAGACAGAGAGGAAGGAGGGGGGGTGGGGGTGGAGAAGCAAATGGGCGCTTCTCCCATGTGCCCTAGCTGGGAATCGAACCCGGGTCCCCCGCACGCCAGGCCGATGCTCTACCGTTGAGCCAACCGGCCAGGGCCGGCAAAAAGCTTTTTTACGTCTGTCCCACCTTTATGATCCTCCGAGGTCACCTGGGGAGACGTGGCGAAAGGCTCTGCTGGACGGGGCAGTGCTTACTGCTGAGCGCACCCTGTCCCCCAGGAAAGGACAGAGCGAATGCCAAAGGACCACCCTGGTCTTCCTGCCCCAACCCACACTGATGACTTCTTCCTACTGTCGGTGAGACTTCTGATTCAGAGAAAAACACATTTTGGAAGAAAATGGGAAAGAATAGCCTTCTAATGGCACTAAGCTCATCAGAAAGAGACGACAAAATATATTCTTTAAAAGAGTTTCTCAAACATGCTTTTGTTTCATTTTAGAAAAAAAAACTACAAATTAAACATGTATTAGAAAGTCCATAAGGATAGAACTTGGCTTTCTTTTTTGGGCCATAGTGGTTTTTGGAGCTGGAGGGACCTTAAAAATAAGGCAGATTAGAAGTTTTCAAATTTTTTTTAAGCAACAGAGTATTATATTTCAAAGAATGTCTTCTAAGGGATGCTAGGGCCTACCACCGATTTCAGAAGTAAAGGCTGCACTGAATGAGGGAGGGGACTAGTTCGTTTTCAGGGACAAAGTCCACCTCTACCTTCTTATCTCATCTCTGAGGGGACCAATGCTCCCACTTCCCAGATGAGGACTGAGGCCAAAGCACTACTAAATCTTCAGGATTCCTTGCCCCTAATCCAGGGTTCTTTTTAAACCACATTAGGAAAAGCTTGATTGTCCCTGCCAACAAAATGTCACCACTTGTCGATGTACCACGTTATTATGTCGCTCCGCTTTTGTTCTCTCTTTATCTGTCACAGATAGCGTATGCCTGATAGTCGCAGCAACATGACAAGCCACAATTTCTCCTGGAGCTCTGCTCAGAGGCGAGCAAAAATCAGATGCAAATCCACCGAGAAACAAAAGGTCTAGGAAAATGCAAAGCCACTCACAACTTCGCTTTGGAGGTTTATCTGCACTGTGATTTCCTAACCCAGCTTTTTAGGAACTCTTATGTGGTCAAACATCACTTAACTATATAGCGACATGCATACATACATACATACATACATACAACTGTGAATTTACAATAGTTCTCCAAGTCGCCAGGTTGCACGTGGGATCACCAACATGATCCATGGTCACTGGATTGAGCCCAAAGGTCACTGGCTTGAGCTCAAGGTCGCTGCTTGAGCAAGGGGTCATTGGCTCGGCTTGAGCTCCCCACTCAAGGCAAGTATGAGAAGTAATCAATAAAAAACTAAAGTGAAGCAGCTGTAAGTTGATGTTTCTCATCTCTCTCATCCCCCCTCTCTCTCCCTTCCTGTCCCTCTCCCTCTCTCTCTCTCTCTGAAAAATAAAACAAAATAGTCCCCAAGTAGACATATGATCACTTAGCCTCAGTACTAGCCAGCCTCTGCATCGTCAGCATTAAGTACCCTACGGTCAGAGAGAAAGTGAGCTCCGTGCTCCTGGCAGAGTTCAAGGAGAAGCTGGATGACTGACAAGGGAGAAGGAATCAGGCATTCTAGGCATGAGAATGACCCCAGAGAGCCCTTCTGCCTTAAGATTTCATGATTGAATAATAACCACAATAATGACAACTACTACCCTTACCAGTTCTTGAGGACCACCACGTGCCAAGCGCCACGCTCAGCACATCGCAAGTTGGTTCACTGCATCGACAACAAAACGCTTCAGAGTAGTTCACTCTTCCCATTTACAAGTGAAGACAGAAGAGGCTCCCAAAGGTCAGGTCACTTTTGCAAAGACATCCAGTTCATGAGTGACAGAGCCAGATTTTAAAAGCAGACCAGAGTACAAAGCTCATGTCTTTTCCCTCTGGTGCATCCCCTCCCTGCAGACATCTGAAGACAAGTAGAAGGGCGTATGACGGAGAGGGTGGGGCAGCAGGGGCACAGGTGGAGGGCTCACTAATTAGGGGGAAATTAGGAAGGCTACCGAGATAGTGGCAGTGACCTTTGAATGAACTCTTGAAGGTGGGTGAGGAGCAGTGACTTGGTTGAGTGGAGGCAGGTGGCCCCAGAAGAAGGGCACTGCATGAAAAGTCACACAGAGGCATGAGCAGGCATGGGGTGTCCACGATCCATGTGCGGAAATGCGTGACTACAGAGAGCAAGAGAAACTGCTGGAAGGGTCAGCCAGATGCTGGGGCCATGGCAGAAGCCTGGGCTCTCTCCTTCAGATGACCGGGAGCCGCGGTGGTTCTAAGCAGGGGGAGGCGTGGTCACACGTGGAGGGGACTCGCTGTCCTGAATGTACATTCATCATGCACCCAGGTCAGCTCTCTGGGAACCTGTGTGCAATGACCTTGGGGCGAAGGCTAACTAGGGCACAGAAGAGGAGTCCGGCTACCCAATGCAAACGAGCTCTTCGGGTTACAAAGAGGGAAAAACAGGACGAAGAAAAGCAGCCAAGTCAGAAAAAGCACAGCGTTATCTCCCATGAGCACCTCTCCTCCCTCTACAAGATTATACTCCTGGCTTTGACCTCCGTGAAGCCAGCCAGCGCCCTGCTACATTCTTTAGAACTTGGCAATGGCATCCGTGAGAGAGTCTATGAAGGGGGAAATTATGGAGAAGCATCTGGAATCTTGGAAGTCACACCACTGGGCACAGAACCACACCAAATACTGCCCCATACATGCTGCCCACAGAGGCTCCTCTTGCCACTGGCTTTCCTTTCTAACAAGAGGTCTCCTTGGTGACAACTACGCTGCTTTTCCCTTTGTCATCTTTTCTGTTTGGTTTTATGATTTGGGGCAGACTTTGTCCCAGGAGCCAGCTCCACTAGAGAAACAAGGTGCAGGAAGGCTAAACCCAGTTCACTGCCTGGCTAAACCCATCTGGAATGGGGCTCCGAGTAGCCAACATCTCAACTACCCAGAGAGTGGCCCAGAGAGGCGGGAAGAGGAGGTGAGAGCAGAGACAGGATGCAGTCCCAGCTTGGGAGTGGTCTGACGTCATCTGCCTGTGACCCACAGGTTTGGCCCCTCTCTCTAGCAGGACCCTTCAGTGGCTCTGCCAGAAGCAGCTCATGGAACCCTCCAGAGCAGGTGGCACCAGCAAACGAAAGGGCTTGGACTGGCACTGAATCACAAGTGACCTAGAATAAGACACTTTTCTTCTTCAGCCCTGGCTGGCTGGGGCTCAGTGACCTTGGGATCCCTGTCCAGCTCTCGTACAATCTGATTAGAAACCCACCGCCTGGTCTGGGCTAACAGGCTTTTCAAGGGTCCAAAAAAGCTATAGGGAAACCTGAGTCTAGATATGACATAGATGTGTCTATAACAGACATTGCCTGGCCAATCAGAGATTTCCACCCAGATCTCAAACAAAGTGATTGGTCTGAAGGTGACACGTGACTAAAGCAGCTCCAGTCCTGCTTCCTTATGGGAGATTTGACGTGGCCAACGGGAAAGAATAAGGAGGTCTATTTCTCTTTTCTTTGAGATAAGAAGGTATAAGGCTTGAGGTTCTCTTGGCTCTGGGGTTATCTTTTTACCATGTGAATAAAGCATAACAGAAAAAAGACACCAACACAGAGAAAAGCAGGAACTAAAAAGACAAAGAAAAAAGTGTGAAGGAATCTTTTGAGCACCTTGATCCTGTCATGCCTGAAGCCGAGCTACCCATGGCCTTTTAAGTTATAGGATCCAAATAATGCTCTCTCCTCCCATTTTTTTTTTCACTTACATTAGGCTGAATCAAATTTCCAAATAAAAGAATCCTAATACAACTCCTGTTTTAGAGGGTCGCTATAAGGAGTTAAAAAAAAAAAACAAATAGCAATGCATGGCTAGGTCCTTCACTATTAGAGGCACTCCTCCTCCATCTCATCCATCCAACAGGAAACTAAGGGAAGAAAACTGGAAAATGGTACAGGAACCTTGCAGTGGGCAGAGCACCCAGGGTAAATATAAGGAGGCTTCATTGTCTTGATAAATAGATATGTTAATAATTTTGTTTCAACGTCATGACAATGACATCTCAAAACGTGCCCCATTACACACGCTAGCCCCTCAAAACAACCCTGAAGTGAGTGACACAGATATCATTACCATCCGCAGCTCAGAAACGAAGTGGACGAGGTCTGAGAGGCCCGCCAACTTCCCTATGCCCGGTCTCCCTCCCAGCTGGCGCCCAGGCAGCATGACAGGGCGAGGCTGCCTGACTCCTGGCCCCCGCTGGTCACTCTGCCTCTCAGGACACACTGCCAACCCAGCAGAAGCAACTTGGCTGTGCTAATGAAACTGAAATTTTTTGTTCGTGTAAAACTGCTGAGGCAACAGTCAGCCAAATTCTGACCCAAATGCACATAAATTAGCAGGTTGGTTGTTCTTCCTAAGCCTATAAAGCAGATTTGAATGCAGGGAACCCCTAAGCGTTGAAAGGGACCTTAGCGATCCCACTGCCCAAGGTCCTATGATACTGAGAGCAAGGAGCAGCACCTGGGGCAGTAACTGTTCCCAGGGCCCAGCTCCAGGTGGTGACAGAGCTGGAACCAGAAGTGGTGTCCCTAGACAGCCCAGTACTCCATTATCTCTGAACTTCCTTCCCAGTCTCGAGAATGACTCCCACTTCCACTCCAGAATCTGGTCCAAGGGCACCTGGTGTGATGGGTGTGAGGGGGTCAAGAAAGGGACAAGGGCAGAGGCTAGACACACAGATGGCGATGGGCCTGCTCCCACGTGAAAGTTCCTAGGATGGAACCATGAAACTCTGTTGAGCAGGTATGTCGGAGATACAAAGAGAATTGAGATTCAATAAGTACGATTAATAAAGAAGGACAAAATATTTTTTCAAAAATGGTTTCTGGGTCCTGGCCGGTTGGCTCAGTGGTAGAGCGTCGGCCTGGCGTGTAGAAGTCCCAGGTTTGATTCCCAGCCAGGGCACACAGGAGAAGCGCCCATCTGCTTCTCCACCCCTCCTCCTCTCCTTCCTCTCTGTCTCTCTCTTCCTCTCCTGCAGCCAAGGCTCCATTGGAGCAAAGTTGGCCCGGACGCTGGGGATGGCTCCATGGCCTCTGCCTCAGGTGCTAGAGTGGCTCTGGTCGCAACAGAGCGACGCCCCGGATGGGCAGAGCATCGCCCCCTGGTGGGCGTGCTGGGTGGGTCCCGGTCGGGTGCATGCAGGAATCTATCTGACTGCCTCCCTATTTCCAGCTTCAGAAAGATTAAAAAAAAAAAAATGATTTCTGAACTGCAACCACAGAAGAAGATTTACAGATTCATGTCTCTGTTATCAGATGTGGGGGCTGAGGGGGAGAGAGCCTCCCAAACAAATTAATACTGGGACCTTTTGAACTCATTCATTCATTCATTCGACAAACATTGCTGAGCCCTTACTCTGTGCCAGGCAGGCGTATGTGACAGTAGGTGTGCAGTAATCAATAAAAAAATCCAGTGGTGTGCCATGGAGTGCCAGTCTAACTGCAGAAACCATCCTGAACAGATTATCAAATAACAAATACATCATTGTAAAAGTGAGTCCAAGATGGAGGACAGTGGGGGTGGAACCTATTGTATTTATAAACAAATTAGCACTTCAGTCAGCTATTGCTGTGTAACAAACCACCCCCCATAATTTAGTGGCTCAGGACCACAGCAATCATTTTTCTCTCTCATGATGCCGTGGTCTCCAGTTCTCCTGCTGGTCTTGTTTGGGGTCGCTTGTGCAGCTGCAGTCAGATGACAATTAAAGCTAGACTATCCAACACGGTCTCACTCACATGTCTGGGGCCCTCCCAGAAACAGCTGGGAGGCAAGGACCTCTCCCTCGCTCTCTCCACGTGGTCTCTCCATGTGGCTAGCTTAGACATCTTTAGGTGGCAGCGGAATTGTGAGAGCCAGTGTTCTAAGAAGGACAGGCCCAGAGCTGGACCAGTCTCAGTTCTGCCCCATTTGGTTGGGTACAGCCCTGAATCAAGGGCAAGAGAAATAGACTCCACCTCCCACTGGGGGAGGGGATAGTGACAAATTTTATAGCCATCCTTAATCCACACAGGTGGTCAGGGATAGCCTTCATGAGCAGGTGGCATCTGAGCCAAGACCTAAAGATGGAAAAGTAGTCATTCAAATAACAAGTAGGAGGAAAAACATTTCTGACAAGAAGGAACAGCATGTGCAAAGACTCTGAGCGAGAAGGATGTGGTCAAGCAATCGGAAGGAGGTAAGTTGTGCTGGGGTGAGGTGGCCAAGGGAAGAGTGGCCTGAGAGGAGGTGGGAGAGGCGGGTAGGTAGGGGCTGTAGCTGAGCCCTGGGGCCACATGGAAGGTCTGGCTTTCATTTGAGGTACAATAGGTAATCATGGACGGATTTCAACAGAGGATGCATGTTTATAAAAGACTACTCTGGTTGCTATGTGAAGAATGGTTGGAAAGGAGCAAGCACGTCCCCTGGCTTAATGAGAGATGCTAAGTGACCTCAAAAAGTGACCTGAACTGAGGAGAGACTCTAGCTCCAGCATCCAAATCTGTGACAATGCTGAACAGATCCATCAGTGATGAGGAGCTCATTTCCCTGCTGCTGATGGTATTGCCATAGCGTCCACGAGATTAGTGTCCTGGAGGGCAGAGACCACAGACATCTCGTCTGTCATTGTCCTCCTCTCCCCCTGCCCCCGCTCCCGTGCATCACAGACCAACGGACCAACTGAGCTGCTCTGAGAAGGACTGTGACACATATTTCATTTATGGCCCAAGGCGGTTCCTGTCAAGTAAACGCTATTAAAGAGCAAGCCTGGGGCATAGAAACAGAGGAATCCTCACCTGGACCCAAAGCTCAGGCGGGGCTACTCGGGAAAGGCAGGGAGGCGCTGGCTTAGCTCCTGGTGTCTAAAGGGTTAACTTTCCATTATCTGGCAGCTGCCCTCAGTCCCTGCAGATAAGTGAAATCTTACTTTTTTGAGTGAGTCAACACCCAAGGGGAATGAAGGAGAATAAACTATTCCTGACAGTATTTTCAAAATTGTCCTTGGGGACAACTCAACGGCCCATTCGAGTTCCTGTGATTCTCAGAAGTGATCGGAGTTCTAAGACAGGAGAGTAAGAGAATCCATTTCCATGGATGCCTTCCACCCACACGCCTCTGACACATCCGGGCTAATAAAAAAGACCCTGAAAGCACCTTGATTTGGTCCATAATCCTTTACACACACAGACGGACAGACTCATCAGAGGTTGAAATATGCTTATATTTCTACACCTGAGATATAAACAGACTCGAATAAGCAGGGAATGGGGCTTGATTTATGGAGGGGAAGGGAAAGTAGAGACACAATTTAAAAGTAATTAGCATGCAGGGCACATCTTAGCAAGAGACTCTGAAAGTAAGCGCCTCCATGCTGCCCAAATCTCCACGGAACCAGGTAGACACTAGTGTGCAGACTGCAGTTGTGTGGCTTCCCCACTGCCTGGCTAAATGCAAAGGAAGAAATGAGCATTATGCTCCTCGGTGGAGTTTAGGAAGTAGTTAGGAGGATTTTAACCAAAGCATTGAAAGGAGAGAGTGCTGAGTCCTTGGAAACAGCTCCAATCAAGTCAATAAAGAGCCTATTACCCTGGCCGGTTGGCTCAGCAGTAGAGCATCGGCTCAGTGTGTGAAAGTCCCGGGTTCAATTCCTGGCCAGGGCACACAGGGGAAGTGCCCATCTGCTTCTCCACCCTTCCCCCTCTCCTTTCTCTCTATCTCTCTCTTCCCCTCCTGCAGCCAAGGCTCCATTGGAGCAAAGTTGGCTTAGGCGCTGAGGACGGCTCCATGGCCTCTGCCTCAGGTGCTAGAATGGCTCCAGTAGCATCGGAGCAACACCCCAAATGGGCCAAGCATCACCCACTGGTGAGCATGCCGGGTGGATCCCAGCAGGGTGCATGCAGAAGTCTGTCTGTCTGCCTCCCCACTTCTCCCTTCAGGAAAAAAAAAAAAAAAAAGATCCTATTAGAAGCCATTAGGCTTTCACTATGGGCCAACCAAACAGAGCCTTCTGAATCAATCAGTCTCTAAATAAGAAAGATTTCACTTGCTATTTCCCCTCTCTGGCCCCAGCTCAAAGAACACTTATGAAATCAGCCCCCACCTCTCCATCCACTAACAGAGCAGAAGCATCCTCTGCGCCCTATACAAAAATCAGTCTCCTGTGTCTGGAGATGCAAATCTTACTTACCAGATTAATAATTTCCTGCATACTCTTGTTCTATATATGATCCAATCTATCAGAAGCCAACCATTGTGTAAATGTACCATAGCATTTATCTCTACACAGTGGAATACTACACAGCCATAAAAAAAGGAAATCTTACCCTTTTTTTTTTGACAGCATGGATGGACCCGGAGAGCATTAGGCTCAGTGAAATAAACCAGTCAGAAAAAGATAAGTACCGTATGATCTCACTTGTATATGGACTCTAATTAACAAAATGAGCTAACAAGTAAAACAGAGACAGGCTCATACATACAGAGCAGGCTAACAGCTGTGGGTAGGGGATGGGTGAGGGGGTGGAGGAATTGAGCAAAAAAAGGACAAAAAAACTCATGGACACAAACAACAGTGTGGTGATTACTGGGGGCAGGGGAGGCAGAGGAGGGTATGGGGGGAAATGGTCACGGATGAAGACTTGAACACACAATACAGTGTATAGAACTGTGTTGTAGAATCGCACACCTTGTACCTGTACCATGATATTAATCAGTGTCACCCCAATAAATTCAATTAAAAAAAAAAAAAAAAGAAAGAGCCCTGGCCGGTTGGCTCAGCGGTAGAGCGTCGGCCTAGCGTGCGGAGGACCCGGGTTCGATTCCCGGCCAGGGCACATAGGAGAAGCGCCCATTTGCTTCTCCACCCCTCCGCCGCACTTTCCTCACTGTCTCTCTCTTCCCCTCCCGCAGCCAAGGCTCCATTGGAGCAAAGATGGCCCAGGCGCTGGGCATGGCTCTGTGGCCTCTGCCTCAGGCGCTAGAGTGGCTCTGGTCGCAATATGGCGACGCCCAGGATGGGCAGAGCATCGCCCCCTGGGGGGCAGAGCACCGCCCCTGGTGGGCGTGCCGGGTGGATCCCGGTGGGGCGCATGCGGGAGTCTGTCTGACTGTCTCTCCCTGTTTCCAGCTTCAGAAAAATGAAAAAAAAAAAACCAAACAAAAAAAAACAAAAACAAAAAAACAAACATAAAAAAAAAAGAAAGAAACCAACCATTTCTGCCAGATCAATTCCAAGCAATTCCTAAAGATGCAGCCAGAACCTGGGGCGTCTGACCACTGTCCCTCTTTATTGATGTATTGCAGGGTTTAGCTGTCTCTCACGGCGGGCTGCAACCAGCTGGTCAGAGAGGCCATTTCAATGCGCCACCTTTTCAAAGTCAAACTCGGTCAAGGATTTATGGATCAGTCACTCCTGGTGCTTTGGAACTTTATTTGATAACTGTGGCTTTTAGAAACAACACTCTCATCAAAGGAAAATGTGCGTATGTGGAGAGATGGGCAGGGAGGCTTACCTCATTCAATTAGATCATAAATGTGATTAGAATTCAGCGACAGCCTGCTTCCCTCAATTACTAGCCAGCCCTGGATGCCACGATTAGTGAGTGCACGTTTCAAACATACAAGAAAGGAGAGGAGACGGAGAAAAAGGAAGAAAAGGGAACTCTTCCTAAGAAGGCGGCAGCATGGTTCAAGGCCAAAAGATGTTTCTGAAAATGCAATGATTGTATGTACTTCCCTTTCTCTCTCTTTTTTTTAAACCAGTTAAGCAGGTGCTTAAATTTGAGAGCTTATCAGAGTTTGCTCTTCAAAAGTCCATGCCAAGCTTTATTCTGGGCATCTTGGCAGCGGCTGGTGCCGCGTCATTTTGTGCCCTGGCTGAGCCCATGTCACCTGGCATTTGCAAACATTCGGGCCACGCTAGTCTTGTGGGCGGATCTCCCAGGCGGCTGGGCCCCCCACCCCAGCCCCCCCACAGCGGCCAGGCGGCCTCATTTGTCCCAGCTGCTGCTAACCAACTTGCCAAATCAATATCCCGCCGGAGGCGCTTTCACAGCCCATACAGAGCACTCCCGGGGCTCTGTGACGTCCTCCATCAGTGTTTGCAACACCGAGGAAAATCCCTCTTTGCACCGCCCCCGGAGGGCTCTGACCTCACTCCAGCCCAGCAGGCTTGCTTGCCTGTCTTTAATCACCCGTGACATGGTGCAGGGATGAAGCCGCGCGGAGGGAGCTGCTGCAGCTGCTGTGTGGAAATAACCCACCGGGACAACCAGATGCAACGCATGCTCTTCACCTTAGAAGGGAAGTAACATTTTGGAGCACGATTCCTCTCTGGCCTGTCTCCAAGGGATGAGAGAGAATGAGAAAGAGAGAGAGAGAGAGAGAGAATACCCCTCCTACCCTTCCTGCTCTGGGCCGGCAAGGACCGTGCAATGCAGCCGGAAGAAAAGGAACAGCATCAATAATGCATCAGGACCCAGGGCTGATATATTTTCAGCTCTCTTGGTAACTGAGGAGTTGTCAAAATGTGCGGACAGAGCCGCCCCCGCCTACTAAAAAGGGCAGGTTTAACCTTGAGTCATATTCAAGGACATTGCCAATCTCTTCCCTCCCCCCAACATAAATATTGCTACCAACGTGAGCAGTAGTAATAATAGCCTTAGTATAGGGATAATAAAAATAGTTACTATTCGTGGTATGGTGTGTTACCACCATCTGCAGGTATGGTGTCCCATGGAACCCTCACACTGAAACTTCACTTGCCTGAGCTCATACAGTAAATGGCAGAGCTGGACTTGAACTGAATTCTGCCCCTGACCTACAATGGTGTCTCTCAGAAGCGGGTATTTATTGTGTGTTGAGTTGGGAGGCTTACTCTATGTGTCTGGTCAATGAACAGCCCTCTCACCTGAAGCCCTCTGATGAGGGTATGCTGGCTTTGCAATTATAGACCACCTCAATCCATCTTTAAGTAGCTTTACAAATGAGGCCAAGAAGAGAAAGCAGAGAGGAGACCACTGGCCCAAGGCCGCACCTGCGGACATCCACTACACTACAATATAGAGGAGCCTGCCGTGAGAACCCTCGGGAGCCACTCTCTAAGCCGGTGGTTCTCACCCTTTCTAATGCTGTGACCCCGCAATACAGTTTCCTCATGTTGCGGTGACCCCAAACCAAAAAACAATTTTGGTGGCTACTTCATAACTGTAATTTTGCTACAGTTATGATTCGGAATGTAAATACCTGATATGCATTATGTATTTTCCGATGGCTTTAGGCGACCCCGCCGGAGTCGCGACCCACAGGTTGAGAACCGCTGCTCTAAGCGGATTTCATATCTATGATACAGTATTAACTCTAATCGCCATGCTGAATAGTAGATCTCCGGAATGGGTTCATCCTGCATACGAGGAACTTCGTCCTCTTTGAGCAGCGTCTCCCCCTTTCCTGCTGCCCCCCACTCCCCACCCCGACAACCACCCTTCTACCCTCTGCTCCTCTGAGTCTGGTTGCTAAGAGAGTCTCAGTGTTCTCAGCGCACACACGTACAAAAGGTAACTATGAGAGGTGCTGGATATGTTAGCCTGACTGTTGTGATCATTTCACAATGCACACATGTAGCAAAACATCTCCTTGTGTGTGTGCTCTTTAAATATATACAATTTTTATTTGCCAATCATAGCTCAGTAAGACTGGGGTGGGGGTGGGGGGCGTCTGCAATTGCCCTGATGGAAACTGCTTTGAGCGTTCATTTGAGGGTCTCCAAAAGGACGTCAGCCTCTAAAAGCCAGGGCACCTCTGCGCTGAGTCCCCAGTGGGCGTGTCCTACACAGGTTACGCAGGGAGGCGGGTTCTGTGGGTGTGTCCTACACAGGTTCCACGGGGAGGCGGACTCTGTGCCCGAGAATTTCGAAAGACACAAAGGGCCTATCCAAGCCTGGTGAGCTGTGGTGGTCTGGAGGCCAGTGTAGGGACACTGCAGCCCCCGGATGCACCACTGTTCTGCCTGTCCAAGAGGCAAGGAGGGCACAGCACAACGCGGCCTTGCTCCGGCACATGAGACAAGACAGAGTAGTCCCCTGGTACCGTTTTCTTGACTTTGAAACACCTCTCATTCCATTCATCTCATTTTTTCTCTTGCAAGAAGAAATGGAAAGAAAACATCCTCCTGGGCTGATCCACGAGCGCGAAGGCTGAACAATGGGGCTGGGATTAACCGCTAGAGCTGAGAAAAACACGCGGAGCTACGCGAGCCCGCAGCCTGCGGTTGTAACGTCAACAATAATAATAGTAACATCACACTTCTGCATTAGTCTCCCTTTGAGACAGTCCTCTTCCCAGGCTTCCCAAATCAGAACACAGAATCAGGCGGAGGCCGGAGGGGCCCCGCCCACCGTGACCGGGCTGCGCCGGGGTTAATGAAGCTCTCACAGCATCCGCGCACACACATCTGTCCTGCCGCCCCAGCCACCTCGGGCTGGCTCCATCCGCGAGGGAGCGAGCCTCTGAATTCCAGTGGGCACCAGGGGATTCAAGAGGCGATGACCTTGCCGGACACAGGCTCTCCTCTTGCCACCCCAGAAGCCGGGGGCTCAGAACCAACGCCACGCAGAAAGCCACCTTCACCCTGGAACGAATCACCCCCTCAGAGTTTTCATTACAGATCCTCGTTTGGAGGAGCCTGGCATGATGGACCAATCATGGGGCTTTGGAAATGTTTTAAACTTTTATGGATCAAGGGCACTCTTTGAGAATCTGATAAAAGCTGCAGACTTCCCCCTCTCTACCTATTTAAATCACATGTGTACACTATGATTTGAATGTATTTGTAGGAGGCTCTGGGACTCATCCAGCCCCCTTTCCCAAAACTCCTGCTATGACTCAAAAATGTGTGGTGTGTGTGTGTTGTATGTTTAATATAGTTCACTCTTCTTAGCAGTAAGAGAATATGGCATGAACTAAAAGGAGAAGATAATAAAATATGTATTTAAGTTCTTCAAAAAAGAAACTGTATTTATTTTTTTTATTTTTTTTATTTATTCACTTTAGAGAGGAGAGAGGAGAGGAGAGGAGAGGAGAGGAGAGGAGAGGAGAGGAGAGGAGAGGGAAGAGGAGAGGGAAGAGGAGAGGGAAGAGGAGAGGGAAGAGGAGAGGGAAGAGGAGAGGAGAGGAGAGGAGAGGAGAGGAGAGGAGAGGAGAGGAGAGGAGAGGAGAGGAGAGGAGAGGAGAGGAGAGGAGAGGAGAGGAGAGGAGAGGAGAGGAGAGGAGAGGAGAGGAGAGGAGAGGAGAGGAGAGGAGAGGAGAGGAGAGGAGAGGAGAGGAGAGGAGAGGAGAGGAGAGGAGAGGAGAGGAGAGGAGAGGAGAGGAGAGGAGAGGAGAGGAGAGGAGAGGAGAGGAGAGGAGAGGAGAGGAGAGGAGAGGAGAGGAGAGGAGAGGAGAGGAGAGGAGAGGAGTGTGGGAAGAGCAGGAAGCATCAACTCCCATATGTGCCTTGACCAGACAAGTGCAGGGTTTCGAACCGGCAACCTCAGTGTTCCAGGTTGATGCTTTATCCACTGCGCCACTACAGGTCAGGCCGAAACTATATTTAATGAGCACCAAATATATACCGAGTCCTCCATCAGGTCTAAGATACACATATGTGCATTTATTCCTCTTTACAGTCTCATAAATAACAACAAGGACAGAGTCTTTCCTATTCCTCTCCCCATCCCAACGCCTCTCAGTGCCAGTGCTTAATGAGTACTCGCCACCCAGTGAATGAATTGCTGCTATTTCATAGATGACGAAATTGGGCTTCCGAGGGGTTAAGTAATTTAGCAAATCAAACAGGGAATAACCGGTAAAGGATGGATTTGAACTCAGATCTGCCTGTCTCCTTTTCCCTGTGCCCTGAGGAACATTTGCTATGATCTCCTCTGAGACTATATAGCAAAAACATAAAAACATCATAAATAAACCATGCACTCTGTTAGGGGCAAGGATTCATGTGGGGAACAGAAAAAGTCAAGTCGGGGGCCGGGTGTATGGGGAAGAGGGGGCAGTTGCAGAACTGAGCAGGGTGAGACCAGAGCAAAGCCCTGAAGGAGAGGGCGGGCAGGCAAGCTGGGCAGAGGAGGGCCAGGGCCAGGGCCAGGGTTAGGCGTCACGCAGAAGCAGACCTGTGGCTAAGAGCACCACTCTGGCTGCCTGCAGGAGGTCGGAGTGTGGTGGGGACTAGGCAGGGCAGGGGTGGGGGGTGGGGGACGCCACACCCAGGATTCAGGTACGAGATGACAGGGGCGTGGCCAGGGTGGTCGCAGGGGAGGCGGGCAGAAGCACGTTCTGGATGGGTGAGGGAAGAGATGAGTTAAGAATGACTCCTGGCCCTGGCCAGTTGGCTCAGCGGTAGAGCGTCGGCCTGGCGTGCGGGGGACCCAGGTTCGATTCCCGGCCAGGGCACATAGGAGAAGCGCCCATTTGCTTCTCCACCCCCCTCTCCTTCCTCTCTGTCTCTCTCTTCCCCTCCCGCAGCCAAGGCTCCATTGGAGCAAGGATGGCCCGGGCACTGGGGATGGCTCCTTGGCCTCTGCCCCAGGCGCTAGAGTGGCTCTGGTCGCAGCAGAGCGACGCCCAGAGGGGCAGAGCATTGCCCCCTGGTGAGCAGAGCGTCGCCCCTTGTGGGCGTGCCGGGTGGATCCTGGTTGGGCGCATGCGGGAGTCTGTCTGACTGTCTCTCCCCGTTTCCAGCTTCAGAAAAATACAAAAAAAAAAAAAAAAAAAGAATGACTCCAAGCTTTTTGGCCCCAGGAACAAAACTGACACCTGTTCAGGCTCACTCCCTACCCCCTCTGCGAGGACAGGCCTTTATTAAAAGCCTGCTGTCTTATTCTCAAGGCCTCAAAGCCAATCTGAGAGAAATAATATGTTTACAGTTCCCAAAGATGTTTCCTGTTTGCATGAGAGAGGTGTTACTACTCTGTGTAAGCCTTGTGAAACAAGAACAAGGAAGGAATTCCTTAAAAGGGGCATGTTTTTCTCTCAATTCACATTTTGGGGAGCAAGCTCTGGAAAGCATGTTCATTCTCTTACCCACCCCCCACCCAGCCCCTGGACACACCCCTGCCTGTCACGAAACAGTGTTTTCAAACAGCTTTCGGGAACCGGAAGCTCTAGGCAGACCCCGCTTTCCAGGTGGCCTGAATCTGACACCGAGAGTGAGAAGCCAGGCTGTCCCCTCGCTCCTGCCCCCCGACCCCCATGAGAAGCCCAGACGTTCCTGGTTAGCCAGGGCCGCCCCGCGAACGCCCAGCCCTCAGCTGTGGGCACAGAGCCAGCTCACTCTGGGTTCTCACTGCTCAGCCCAGCTGACAGGAGGTCACAGCAGAAAGTGCCGCAGGATTTGCAGAAGGTCAGTCTCCCACTTACTTCCTTTGCGGGTTTGCTTTAAAAAAAAAAAAAATGAAAAAGCCAAGACGATAGGAAAACTATTTTTTTAAGGAAATATGTAACCACACATCTTCTATGAGCCTGGCGCTGTGTTGTCTTACGGAATCTACATCACAGCCTTGGAAGTCAGCACTGTTTTCTCCATTGTTCTAGAAGGAAAGTTGAGAGTGTGAGGCAACTTGCCCTGAGCGATCCAGCGAGCTGGCACAGATGTCTGACTTCAAGTGACAGCTGTCACCACAGCTGCCTCTAGGATTGATCGGCCGACACCCTGTGCCTGGGACTGAGCAGGTGCCTGGGGTGCAGGCTGTTCCGCTTTACATGCAGGAAGGTCTCGGGCCTGCTGGGGCTCTAGCTTCCTCCCGAAATGAAAACACGCACAGGAAAAAAAGGCGATCATTTCGAGAAATCCTAGGAAATCCGGTAGAATAACCAAAGGCTTTTAAAACATCATGGAGAAAATGACAAGTGCACACCCTGAGAAAGAGGCAGACATGGGCTCTTCGGGGTTCACCTAAAGAAGGCCAGGTTTCTCTCCCAGCCCATGGACGCCCGGTCTTCCGCAATCACGCGTGAGGCCTCGGTGAGAGTCGGTGGGCGGCAGGAAGCTCCTCTCCAGTTTCCCACACCTCCAGCCCACGCCCCTGTCGGGTCCACCAGCTGACTCCAACGCCAGGGCGCCACCAGGGAGCTTGCCCAAACCCGGCTGCCTTCTGCATCTGTTTTCTGCAGAACGTCAACGGCGGCGCTTGCTCTGGGTGCTCTGATTTATCCCCCTGACTAATCTGCCCCAGGACTCTGGCCCAGTATCTTGCCGAGGGAACATCAATGAGTTTAGCCTCTTGGGATAAGACTCAGCTAGCTGCTCAGAGGGGTGGCGGGCTTCTCCAGAGCCCGGGTCACCCCATTTGCTCCCTCCTTCATTCCGCAAACACTGATGGCAATTTAGGGCCCTGCCTAGGCCTGCTGTCATCCTGAAAGTGGTCAATTCGCCGAGAACTGGTATGGTGCCCTGGGAATCTAGACTGTGGCAGGTGACACAGAAGATGTCACCCTTCTCTTTATCATCCAGTGACTTGACCAAAGATGCTGAAGGGCTGAAAATAAGCCCAAACTAGGGAGGGGTTGCTCTGGGCCCTGCGGGCTCTAAGCAGCCAGCCCAGCGGTGCCTGGGGTGAGGGGCCCTGCACACAAGCTTTTGTGCTTTGGAGACAGTTGACAAGGTGAACCCAAGGGGCAGAAAAGTGCTTGCCCCACAGGCTGGGGGCACGGCTGGGGGCACAGCTGGGGGCACAGCGAGGCAAGGTCTTCCCGCTCACCTCCTCATCTCAGGGATGACGCCCGCATGGAGAGGAAGGTGAGTGTATTTATCACGCTGACCCGGAAACCTAGTGTCAGGGGAAAGACACTGAAATAGACACAGGATAGATGTCCGGACCTGGTACCTGGGGAGGCTGGGGGACGGGCCTGGTGTCAGGGACCTTGTATGGAGCTGTTCTGTAGGCACGTTCCTGGCAGCCTGGTTTGTTCAGGTCTCACTCGAGGTGAAGGCCTGAGGGATATACCCACAACCGCATAAGGACGGTCAACGTCTGACGCACCGTTTTCTCAAGATCAAGAAGAGGAAAGGGCGGCTTCCCCAGAAGCATCATCTGATTCTGCGAGCAGAGTTGACGAAGAACATCTGTGCCAGAACCAGCACGCTGGATGTGTTAGGACGGAGCAAAGCCGCGCGGCGCCAGGGGCCCAGAGACGGCTGCGGAACCGTGAGCACAAACACATGTGTCTCACCTGGGATCCCTGGCCCAGGTCAACACCAACGTGCCTCTGGCCAAACCGCATAACCTCTGCAGCTGCTCGCCGTGACCCGGCGGCAAAGGACAGACCTCGGGAGGCTGCTGGGAGAGACGTATCCCAGACACCGCTGTCTGGCGAAGACTCTGAAGGTGCAGGTGGGACTGGGTGTGCCCAGAGAGGGACGCCGGACGGGCCTGTCTCGGGAGCACAGCCTTTGACTGCTGTCTGCCTTACAGCCTCATCAGGAAAGGCGCCCCTGCCTGGGTTCTTTTCCACGGAGATAGATGTTCGGTCTCCGGGCAAGCTGAGCAGGCGAAAGTCTTTCTGAGCCCTGAGGTTGTTTTTCTTAATGAAATAATGAGAGGATTCCGGCAAGCATTTAGTCAACATCTCCTGTGCTTTCTAGAGGAGAAATGAGCCCAATCCTTGCCATCGAATAGTTTATTTAGTATAGGGGGGCAGAGTGTCTTTAAAGGAGTAAGGACAATAAATCGGTAGGAAGAGAGGCAGACCTTCGCTGGGGCGGGGGGAGTCCACCCATAATGGAGGGGGTGGTGTGACACCAGGCCAGTCCGGGAGGAACACACTGCGTTCAGCCACCTGTCAGGTCCCCTTCAACACTAACAGTTTACAAATCGTGGAGTCTTTTGCGTAGTTTATATGAGTCTTTGTGCATTAGACAATTAAATAAGTTCTACATTGATTGACTAAAACCACCACTACAAAAAAAAAAAAGCCTGACCAGGCGGTGGCGCAATGGATAGAGCTTCAGACTGGGACACAGAGGACCCAGGTTCATAACCCTGAGGTTGTCAGTTTGAGCGCGGGCTCATCTGGTTTGAGCAAGGCTCACCAGTTTGGACCCAAGGTTGCCATCTTGAGCAAGAGGTCACTTGGTCTGCTGTAACCCCCCGGTTAAGGCACATATGAGAGAGCAATCAATGAACAACTAAGGTGCCGCAATGAAGAATTGATGCTTCTCATCTCTCTCCCTTCCTGTCTGTCCCTCTCTCTGTCTGTGTCACAAAAAAAAAAAAAAAGCATCTGCCAATCCCTCTTACCTGCAAAACCCGGTCTGAGCTCCTGAGCATGACAAATGAGTCCTTGTGGCCAAGACTCACACCTTCCCTGTGAGCTGTCGTCATTCGCCTTGTCACCAGTATACCCTCCAGTGTGCTGCTCCGCTGGCCGGAGGTCCCTGCTCTGCCCTCTCCCTCCCCTTCTCCTCCCACCCTCCCCCTGGGTATGCCCCACCCCCACCCCATTCACTCTGACTCTCCCTTTAACCCAATCCAACCATCACCTCACCAGCAAGGTCGTCCCAGACCTTCCCCGCCTGGCCCCCGGCAGCCTCACCACCACCACGGAAGTAGTTGTTCTATCTGCTGCCTCCTCGTTTTCCTGTGTGTTTGGGGATTTTTGTTGTTGTGGCTGTTTGTGTTGTCTTGTTGTTTTAACTGAAACATAATTATCAATAGCATGTCATTTGAGGTTATAGCAGAATGATCTGATAGATGTATATGTTGTGAGATGATTACCACAACGTGTTCAGTTACCAGTGGGCACCCTCATTCTCTACAACCCACAATCCACTGTACTAACAAAGCACATTAAAAAAAAAAAAAAAAAAAAAAAAAAAAAATAAAAAAATATATATATATATATATATATGCATACACATACACACACATCTCCTTGGTCAGTTAGTCGGTGTCAGGGAACAGCTCCTTAGACACCAGTCCACTCTTAGGTGCCCAGCAGAGCAGGTGGCACATGGCTACCCCTTGGTTTTTGTGGACAGAATGAAAGGAAGGAAGAAAGAAAAGGAGAAGGGGGAGAGAAGGAGAGAAGGAGGGAGAAAGGGAGGGAGGGAAGGAGGCAACATTTCTGTGTATCAAACTTCAGGCTGTTTCACGACGACATTCCTAAGGAAGAATTTCTTATTTGAGGAAAGGAGTGGTATAAGCCCTGCTGGGTTTGATAGGGAAATGAATCTATAGTTCCGGTAGCTCCCAATAGTCACCCGTGTCATAAATTAAACCCCTGCCTGTGGCATATTCATCTACTCTCCTTTAAATTATACACTCACGCCAGATGCTTTGAGCTGCCAATCTCGACTGAATTAAAGAAAAAAAAAAGAAAGACGATGTTTTGCTCCAGTTTGGATGGAAAACTGGGTGCACACATGCAGCTCTGGAGGACACGGGGTTCAATGTGACTTCTCTCTGGAGCTGGGTTTCCTGTTTCTCAGGTCCCATGTCAAGATAATACAAACACTAAATATTCACGGTGGAGCCGAAGGATAAGGTGTTGCCTCCCACACCTTCCCATCACATCATCAGGGCTCCTGTATAACAAGAGGGGGTTAAAGCTAGAAGAATTGCAAGCCTCAGACCCCATCGAAGGAATGTCTAGGGTAGGGGTCCCCAAACTATGGCCCGAGGGCCACATGTGGCCCCCTGAGGCCATTTATCCGGCCCCCACCGCACTTCCAGAAGGGGCACCTTTTTCATTGGTGGTCAGTGAGAGGAGCATAGTTCCCATTGAAATACTGGTCAGTTTGTTGATTTAAATTTACTTGTTCTTTATTTTAGATATTGTATTTGTTCCCGTTTTGGTTTTTTACTTTAAAATAAGATATGTGCAGTGTGCATAGGGATTTGTTCATAGTTTTTTTATAGTCCGGCCCTCCAACGGTCTGAGGGACAGTGAACTGGCCCCTTGTGTAAAAAGTTTGGGGACCCCTGGACTAGGGAAACCCCAAAGACAACAGGAGAGATGAAAGCAAGGGCACCAAGGAAATTTGAGCTTCTGACGCCACAGCTGCAATAAACACAACCTAACTCCTAAAGAATTAGGCTTATCTGTCTCACTTCCTTTCCCCTGATACATAATATGTGGCTTTCAACCAGAAATGACAAATCATACTAAAAGGCAAAAAAATAAATTAAATAAAATAGTCTGAAAGAGACACAGTAAACATTAGAACCAGACTTAGATATGGCACAGATTTCAGAATTATCACATGGGAAATATTTTTTTGGTCCGTGACATATTTTTCATTACAGAAAAGCCAGGAATAAAACGGCATGCATGGTATGTCTCTACGTAAAGTGTCTGTGTGAGTGACATGTGGGGAGACGTCTCTGTCACACATCAGACAGGAAATTTTAAACAGCTATCATCAATATGCTAAGGGCTCTAATGGCAAAAGCTAACAGCGTAAAAGAACAAATCGATAACGTAAACTATCGATTTGCAGAACTATCGAGATAGCAGAAGGAAATGAGGGAAATTAAAAACACAGTGACAGAAATTTAAAAATGCCTTTAATGGGTTTGTCAGTAGACTGGAAATGTCTGAGGAGAGACTAAGTGAGGCTTGAATATGTCTGTCGATAGAAACTTCCAAACTGAAATGCAAAGAGAAAAAAAAAAAGAATAAAAGAGACAGGACAGAAATATCTAAGAACTACGGGACAATTACAAAAGGTTTGACATATACACACTGGGATTATCAGAAGGAAAAGAGAGAAAGCAACAGAAAAATATTTGAAATATTAATGTTGAGGACTTTAGGAGTCCCGGGTTCGATTCCTGGCCAGGGCACACAGGAGAGGCGCCCATCTGCTTCTCCACCCCTCCCCCTCTCCTTCCTCTCTGTCTCTCTCTTCCCCTCCCGCAGCCAAGGCTCCATTGGAGCAAAGTTGGCCCGGGCACTGGGGATGGCTCTATGGCCTCTGCCTCAGGCGCTAGAATGGCTCTGGTTGCAACAGAGCAACACCCCAGATGGGCAGAGCATCGCCCCCTGGTGGGCGTGCCGGGTGGATCCCGGTCGGGCGCATGCGGGAGTCTGACTGCCTCCCCATTTCCAACTTCAGAAAAATTAAAAAGAATTAAAAAAAAATAATGTTGAGGACTTTACAAAATTAATGACAAACCACAGGTCCAGGAAGCCCAGAGAACACTATGTATTATAAATTCCAAAAATCCACAGCTAAGTATCTCAGAAAATAAAATACAGAGAAAATCTTGAGAGAAGCCAAAGGGGGTTGGAAATCCCACCTTACCTACACAGGAACAATAACAGGAATTACATTGGCCTTCTCTTCAAAAACCATGTAAACAAAAAGAGTGCAAAGTGAAAAATTTAAAGCACTGAATGAAAAAAAAATCATCCTAGAATTCTGTATCCAGCAAAATTATCCTTCAATGGTGAAGAAGAAATAGGCTTTCTGAGACAAAGAAAAATAACTGAGGGCATCAGTCACCAGCAGATATATACCTTGCAAAAAAAATGTTAAAAAATAAGTTATTTAGAGAGAAGGAAAATGATGTAGCTCAAAAACACATAAAGAAAGGTAGAACAGATTGGAGAATAAATACATGAAACACTTTTCTTATTCTGACTTGAGCTAACAGATAACAGTTTGTATAAAATAACAGCGATCAGGTATGCAATAATTATAGCTTATAGGTACATGAAAATGAATGACAGCAATGTTCTCAAGGATGGGATGGAGAAATTGGGAATTCTTTGTTACAAGTTACCAGCACTGTCTGTGAAGCAGTGTAGTGCTATCAGAAAGTGGAGTTAGATTCGTTGTAAATGGATACTGCAAACTAGAGTAATCACTAAGAACTTTTTTGAAATACTGATATACTAAAAGAGAAAATGGAATCATATACGAAACTCAATTAAAATTGGAGAAAGTAGAGAAAGAGAAGAAGTCCAAAGAAACAAAGAATAAGAGCAACAAATAGAAAATAGTTGTAAGCATGGCAGACATTAATCAAACTATAGCAATAATTACTTTAAGTATGAATGGTCTAAATATACCAACTAAAAGACAGAGACAGTAGCAGAGATTTTTTAAAAGACCCAACAACAACAACAACAAAACTTCAATCAAAGAATCACAATATAGCAGGGGTCCCCAAACTTTTTACACAGGGGGCCAGTTCACTGTCCCTCAGACCGTTGGAGGGCCGGACTATAAAAAAAACTATGAACAAATCCCTATGCACACTGCACATATCTTATTTTAAAGTAAAAAAAACAAAACAAAACGGGAGCAAATACAATATTTAAAATAAAAAACAAGTAAATTTAAATCAACAAACTGACCAGTATTTCAATGGGAACTATGTCCTCTCACTGACCACCAATGAAAGAGGTGCCCCTTCTGGAAGTGCGGCGGGAGCTGGATAAATGGCCTGAGGGGGCCGCATGCGGCCCACGCGCCGTAGTTTGGGGACCCCTGCAATATAGGTTTAAGAACTCTTTCATAAAGTAGAGCAAGAAAAAGAACAAGGGAAAAAAAACACAGGAATAGACATAGAGAACATAAAAAAAAATTTACAGGAGCAATCCAAGAGACAGTGGAGGATGAAAGGTTTGTCTAGGCCACGATTCCAGAAGAAAATGACAGAGAGGCAAGATATATAACCTCAATCCTTCCCTAAGCGTTTACTGTGCACTTATTATGTTCTCAGTGCCGGGACAATCACCAACATCTGGTTCAAAGCCTGTATCAAATTGCCCCCTCCTTGTTCTAATAAGTATATAGGATGCACAGCATAAGTGTTCATGATTTAGAAAACCTGGCCATGGTTTCTTCCTGCACCCCACCCTGTCAGAGATCAACTCCGGTCCCCTCTGGGCTGACCTGTGCCTGCAGAACCCGACCTTTACACTGTGCCAGCGCGTGGAGATCTCAAACGGGATCTGAGTCACTGGGCGCAACCTGCCGGCTACCACACGCTTCGGCGCCAATAGTCGTGCCTTCCCCCAGGTTCAGCCTCACTCCTGGCACACACACATTCTGATTCATCTGGTCCTCGCTCCAGGACCTGAGGCAAAATAAGGGCCCTTGGCCAAAGGAACAGACAGGGGATTGGCCACAAAGACTGCAGGCGCAGAGGCATGAACGGGAAATGGAAGCTCCGCCTCGGGGTATGTTCATCAAGTGCCGACTCTACCCCGGGGCACAAGGTGAGTCACAGGGACACCAATTCAACAAACGCAGAAATATTTCTGTACAACATTTCTCCTCAAAGTGTTGTTTATGATAGCAAACACACACACACACACACACACACACACACACACATGCACCTGGAAATAACTAAATATCTGAAAAGAAAGTTATTGAAATCACAATACATCCCCACAGGCTTTATAATAACAGAGATAAGTTACATGCGTGGATTGGTGTTTATCACTAACTAGGGGAAAACAGTACAGAATAGTGTCTACTTTTGATTCCATTTTTTGTTAAGTACATATTGCACATCTAATAGGTCTAAATCAGGGCTTGTCAGCCCCGGCACTACTGACGTTTGGACCGGGTAAGTCCGGTGGGGCACTTGTCCTGTGCATTGTAGAACGTTTAACAGGTTCCCTGACTTCTTCCCAGTTGTGACAACCCCATATGGCTCCAGACATTGCCAAATGTACCCGTGGGCTAAACATGTCCCTAGCGGAGAGTCACCGGCCTGAATGAAGAAGAAGTCTGGAAGGACACACAGTAGAGACATCGGTATTTTCCGTTCAGCAAATCTGTACCATGGTTGTCTCTTCTTGGTGGAATAACAGGCAATTTGTCTTTCTTCCCTTTCGAAGAAAAGGGCCCTCTGAGATGTCTTCTGATTTTATAGCATGAAGATGTATTTCCTGAGGAGTTATTAATATTTTTTTAAATACTGCATAGTCAAGTTGAAACAAAGAACTCACCGTAGTGACTGGGCCGTCTTAATAAACCCCAAGTGAAATGAACTGCTTCTGTGCGTATACCTTCAATGCTTGAACTTACCTATACCCACAATAATTTCTTAATTGGAGGAATAACAGCAAAATGCAGGTGTGAACCTAAGCCGCCTGCACCTATTTCTGGGAATATACTTTTTGGAACCTGACCATAGGTACTGCCCATGCCAACTCTCCCACCGCACTGGCAGAATGGAGCAGTGGCCAAGGGGACCATATGACCCATATAAAACCCGCACCATCTGACCCTTTACAGAGGGAGTTTTCCAACACCTCCTCCCTGACACGGGCCTCTCCTCTCGGACCTCGGGCCTCAGCTGGGGCACTGCTTGCCCACAGACCTCACTGGCTCCCACCTGGGAATGTATCTAGAACTGACCACATCTCACACCTCTACCACCTCGCACCCCAACTCTCGCGAGATCTCCTATCGCGAGATCTCCTACCCTCTCCCTGCTTCTGCCTTCATCCCTCCTCAGTCTTTCCGATCCTTTCCAAATATAAGTCACGTCATGTCCCTTCTCTGCTCAAAAATCATCCATCTCTCAGTAAGTGGAAGCCAAACTCCTTATAGCACTAGCAAAGCCCTGCACGATCTCTGGCCCCCTGGAGCTCTACAGCCTCTACCCTACCTGCCCTCTTCACTCTCCCCACCACCACCCTCCCCACGGGACTCCAGCCCGCTGTCCTCCTTGATGGCGTTCTAGTAACTCCCTCCCCGGGCCTTTGCACATGCCCTTCCCTGGGCCCGAGATTCCCTCACCCGAGTCTGCATGACACTCTCTTGCCTCATTCAGGTCTCTGAGCAAATCCACCACCTCAGGGAGGCCTCGTTGAAGTTTGACCCCTCTCTCACGTGGGCACTGCCCACCCATGCCCCTCCCCGGCTGACTTTTCTCCCACTACCCTGTCTCATGTGACACCCTATATGTTACACTGATCTACTACTCGTTACGAGCAGGGACCCCGGTCTGTTTCATTCACAGCCATGCCCAGTGCACAGGGCAGCAGCCTGGCACCGGCCCATTATACATACATACCCGAGTCTCAAGCATGCAGATTCACCACCATGGGCACACATGCTCGACCCGATGTACTCGGACACGTGCACGAATGAGCTCTCCTGAGGCACCCGACAGAGAGCCAGTTCTGGCCGGGCCGTGCGTGTGCATTCTCACCCACCACCCCCACGGCCATCAAAGCACAGCCACGGTCTCTGTCACTGCCTGGCCGCCAGCCAGCCCTGCAGAGGGGGAGTGGCGGAGGCTGCTGCCCTCTGCAGGGCTAGCATTTCAGGACGGACACGTGACTCTGCGCTGGACACCGGGCAGCCAAACAGAATCACTAAACCATCACATGAAAGGGGAGCAAACAGGTTCAGATCACAGGCTGTGATGGCAAGTCCAACTTACAGGGACAAGATAAGGTCATGTTTGCAGCTGAGACGGGGTGTGTCACGCCCAGGTCAAGAAGAATCAATGAAAGATCACAAAACAAAACCTCCAAGGAAGGCCTGCCACGTGTCTGTGTAATCGCAGGTTCCTCTCCTACCTTTCAGAGTAAGGTTGTAGATGAAGAGACTGAGGCTTAAAAAAAGGCACTCGCCCTGGCCGGTTGGCTCAGCGGTAGAGCGTCGGCCTAGCGTGCGGAGGACCCGGGTTCGATTCCCGGCCAGGGCACACAGGAGAAGCGCCCATTTGCTTCTCCACCCCTCCGCCGCGCTTTCCTCTCTGTCTCTCTCTTCCCCTCCCACAGCCAAGGCTCCATTGGAGCGGAGATGGCCCGGGCGCTGGGCATGGCTCTGTGGCCTCTGCCTCAGGTGCTAGAGTGGCTCTGGTCGCAATATGGCGACGCCCAGGATGGGCAGAGCATCGCCCCCTGGGGGGCAGAGCACCGCCCCTGGTGGGCGTGCCGGGTGGATCCCGGTCGGGCGCATGCGGGAGTCTGTCTGACTGTCTCTCCCTGTTTCCAGCTTCAGAAAAAAAAAAAAAAAAAAAAAAAAAAAAAAAAAAAAAAAAAGGCACTCACCCCTGGCCGGTTGGCTCAGTCGTAGAGCATTGGCCCAGCACGTGCAAGTCCCGAGTTCAGTTCCCGGCCAGGGCACAAAGGAGAAGCACCCATCTGCTTCTCCACCCTTTCCCCTCTCCTTCCTCTCTGTCTTTCTCTTCCCCTCGCTCCATGGGAGCAAAGTTGGCCCAGGCACTGAGGATGGCTCCATGGCCTCTGCCTCAGGTGCTAGAATGGCCCTGATTGCAAAGGAGCAATGCCCTAGATGAGCAGAGCATCGCCCACTGGTGGGCATGCTGGGTGGATCCCAGTAGGGCACATACGAAAGTCTGTCTGCCTCCCCTCTGCTTCTCACTTTGAAAAAATATAAAAAAAATTAAAAAGGCAGTCAGCCAGGATTACAACACAAAAGTGATAGACCTGGTGTGTCTGTCTTCAAAGCCCAAGAACTCTCTACTGAATGAGATCTAGTATGAAGAGTTCAGACCATGCCCAGCACATGGTTAAGATACACATATGAGCACTGTTTTCATTACAAAGTCCTGCGGCCTTGCATGAAGAAACCATGGCAACTGGGGAAGAATGGGTCTCTCCCATGACTGACCAGAGGAAGAATGCAGTTCCACATGAGTCCCACCACGTGCCACTCCCTTGGTCCTTCCCGTCACCATCTTTCTCCTGTCCCACCCCTTCCCTCGCTCTCTGACCTATTTGAAGCAAAAGACTAACCTCGCTCTATACGCCACCATAACGGTGATGCTGATAAGTCATGGTCCCGCCGGATGGCGCCCCTGGCACCAACCCAGCCGCCTCTCAGAGACTGCCCGCTGACTAAACTCCATAGATGGGTGTCGTTTTCCGAACCATTGAGTCTAAGATCTCAGAAGGGTGGGGAAAGTAACACTGAGCTTATTAGGAGATGACTTCAACTGCCTGAGAGGAAACTAAAAATCACCTTAAACTCCCCGGAGAGAGTTCAGAAATGCTCTGCAGCTACACATCGGCTACAAATAAAGCCTCTCACATCGAACATACTCTCATTAAACAACAAAGCTGGGAGTCCCGCTGGGAGGGGGTGGGGAGGCAGTGGATGATGCAAATTACAGTCCCAGAGAGGGCTTGCACCGCACCCCCAGCAGGGGAAGGGCTCTCACCAGATGGCAGCCCAGGGCTCTGAATTAGGCCCACAAGGAGGACATCTCTTAGAAGTCTGGAAAAATGTAAGCCAATGAAGTTCGAAAAGTACAAAAAATTACGTATCACTAGTTGATCAGATGAGCAAGTGTGAAGCGATGATAAATATGTTTCTGAGACAGCGAGATAGTAGGTTTGTTCTAGATCCTGAAACCTTCTCAAGATTATTGCCCCATCAAGAGCATTCTAGAGACACGAAATGTGTGTGTGTGTGTGTGTGTGTGTGTGTGTGTGTGTGTGTAGGGGAGGCGTGCTGCTTATACTAAATTTGCTGGAAGCCCTCCCCCATCATGAAAAGGGAATAGAGGTAGAGTGAGGTGACAGGCAAGGATGGCTTCTTCTTTGTCCTTAGCTCCCTGAGGACCGAAGATGAAAACTGCATGGATAGATTCCCAAGAAAATAGCCATTGGAGGAAGAACTACACCCCCCAGAAGGCTTTGCACCAGGGGAAAGATGTGACTTGTCAGAAAGAAGCCAATCAGGCAAAGCTGCACATGACCAAGGGACTGAGATGGGAGGGGGGGGGGGGTAATGGCATGGATGAGCAAGGTCAAGTAAAAGTGTGAGAAAATCCCAAGAGACTGGGGCCCTAAAGAGAAAGAAGAAGGGGTTTTTAAGAGTTTCCTTAGACCAAGCCCTCTTTATTATTATTATTATTACTGATTGATTTTAGAGAGAAAGGAAGGGACAGAGAGAGATTAGAACATTGACCGGTTCCTGTATGTGCCCTGACCGAACCCTCAGTCAACCTCTGTGCATCGAGGTGATGCTCTAACCAACCAAGCTCTCCGGTCAGGGCAAACCAAGCCCTTAAAAATCCCCTAAAACATTAGAGAAGTGTGAGTCAGGGAAGCCTTGGCCTTAAATGGGACATTTCCCTGGGATGAAACTACAGGGTGCTCTGAAACCTCACCTGAGTCAACCCATCACCCCTTGTATTTCTGCACCTAGGCCCGATGTAGGGTGCTTGCACGCTGCTCAGTTTCCGGAAGACTTGTCATACTTCTCTCCCTCCCGCCACAGACCTGTACCTGCCTGGTTGCCCAAGGGCACTCCTAACGTGCTCAGCACACCCCACCCCGTAAGACAATGCACCTGCTCTTCTCAGGGGAGGGGAGGAGCATGTCCTCGCAGCTTCTGACTCAAGCTGATGCATCATAATGAGCAAGAGGCAGGCAGGGGTTTGTCAGATTTATTCCAAGTAAACACTTTAATGACCTCCCCACATGGCAGGGGGCTGCTCATAATAGGCACATACATATGTAAAACAGTCAAAAGGGTCGGTGCCAGAATTTTCCTGCCACCTGTACTTTCCTTTCCTGATCCCACCGCCTGGGGTGAGAGGACTGGCAGCTGTTGGCAACACCAGAGGTGCAGTAACCCTGGAAGGTGGGAGCCCAGGGAGCAGTGAGCCAGGAAGGGAGACGCAGCCAGACGAGAGGGGCCCGTCCGAAAGCCTGTGGAGTCCACCAGCCCTGGTAGGTGGTTTGCAGCCTCTTCTCTGATTGCTCTGGACTGCCAAACTATAGAATGACCAAATGCAAGACCTGCCATAACCACATCGTTATTTCTCCCAAGAGCTTCGGTTGCATCTCTGGGCAAGTTCATCAACAGCACCTGATAGCCCCTTTCGTGGCAATCAACTTAGGCGTCAAAGTGGAACGCCCACATTCTCATCTCACTGAGTTTCTGGGCCTTATGGGAAAATCATTCTTATTTGCAGCTTATTACTCACATACATACGCAAGTGAAACTTCTGTTTCTCTGCTCCTGGGAATGTGCAGATGCAAAATATAGAAATCAACACCTTTACGTAGCGGGCATCTGGAAGCCCACCAGGGGGAAAACATCCTTGAAATCTCCCCTTCCCCTGGCATGCTCAACTTCTCTTTCTATCCAACCCCTCAGAGACTTTGTCTAAAAGCTCAAATAACACGGGTCTCAAGCAGTTTGACTCAGCTTTCCAAACTACTTGACCAAGAGCTATTTGACCAAACTCTGCTGATAATATTAACAACTCTATATTAAACAAAGAAGCTATCTCTTATCTAAACAGGACTTTATATAGTCTGTACGGTGGTTTCATGTTTGTACATAATTCCTTTTGGGCCTCAGGGCCTAGAGATGCAGGTTTACTATAGTCTTTTATAGATAACGAAACTGAGGCCCATAGCAGTTGAAAGACTTGCTCAAAAATATCATTAGAACTATAACTGGAACCTAAGCCTTCTAAATCCAGGATAGTATTCCTCCATCTCTTGGTGTCTTTGAGTCGTTCAAACTTGTAACAACTGGTCAGTTTACCACACATGTGGGCACTAAATACACATGTGTACCAGGATCTATAGTGATGTCCCCTCCTTCCTTCCTAATATTGGTCATTTGCTTTCTCTCTTATTTCTTTTTTTTTTTTTTTTTCTGAAGCTGGAAATGGGGAGGCAGTCAGACAGACTCCCACATGCGCCCAACTGGGATCCACCCGGCATGCCCACCAGGGGGTGATGCTCTGCCCATCCGGGGCATCACTCTGTTGCGACCAGAGCCACTCTAGCGCCTGGGGCAGAGGCCAAGGAGCCATCCCCAGCGCCCGGGCCATCTTTGCTCCAATGGAGCTTTGGCTGCGGGAGGGGAAGAGAGAGACAGAGAGGAAGGAGAGGGGCAGGGGTGGAGAAGCAGATGGGCGCCTCTCCTGTGTGCCCTGGCTGGGAATCGAACCCGGGACTTCCGCACACCAGGCTGATGCTCTACCACTGAGCCAACCGGCCAGGGCCCTCTCTTATTTCCTTGATCAGTCTGGCTAGAGGTCTGTTTCTTATGGTAGGATGTGGTCAAAAGTGTTCAAAATCTGTTGCTCACTTTTTCCCCCTACATGACAAAAAAAAAAAAAAATCTGGAAGAGAGTGAGTTATTAAAAAGTGAAATTGGTAGCACGCTTTTAATTTATGAGGGCAAGACGTTTTTGTAAACTCATGAATCAAAAAGCTAAAGCTCTTCTCCCTTTCCCCTCACAGGAGGGAGCTGGGCTCTGCGTCCTTAAGCGTTGGTTCCCGTTACCCTCAGGAAGAGGTAACAGGATGACACCTCTGGAGACACTGTCCTGGTGCAGCAAAAGGAGGAGGGGTTTGTTTTTCCCTGAGGACCGGGTTCCCAGAACCCGAGAAGGCACGTGAGTATGGCTAGGAAAGAAAGAGGTAGCAGGGAGAAGTAGAAAGTTGCATAGCATCACCACGGTCAAGTCTGCAGTCATTGAGGAGGGATCTGACGAGCACCACCACAGACAGGCACAGAAGCAGAGCCCGGCAGACATGAAGAAGTCTCAACTGGAGCATCTAGGAACAGATGGAAGGATACCAACAATGGTGACGACCATGGACTTCAGGTCAAGTCCTTCCTTCATTTCCTAAGACACACACACAAATGCTGAAGTCCTTGCGTGATTCCCTAGAGAAGAAGGACCAATAAAAATGAACATCAGACTTCATCCCCAACCACAGCTAGTGGAGTTTAAAGTCAGTTTGGGTTTCATTTAGAAAAATAAAAATAAAACATGGCATTGCTTGTACCTCCGGGTCAAAGCATTTTGCACTTGCTCTATGCTTGCTGTCTGTGACAGACACTGTGGTGATACAAATGACCTCCGATCCTGCCCTGAACTCACAGGAGGACGCCTCCAGGATGGGGACTAGTACCAAATGCTAAGCTGGATAATGTTTAAGAGGGTATCCCAGGCGTGGGGTCTGGGGAGCGGAAAGGTATCAGCTTCGATGGCAAGCTGAAAGTGAGTTGTTATTTTCCCTTCTCTGCCTCCCCCACTGAGTCCCTGCCTTCCACACTGATCATGGACATACTTGGACAGCCTCTGTTTATACTAAAATTCCAAGTCTACAGAAAACTGGAAAGCATTCTCAGGAAACTGGAAGAAATTAAGGGAGACTGCAAACACTCAAGCGACTAAGCCGAAACTGCCAGTTAGAAACATACGAATGACGCTGAAAAGCCCCAGGTTATGACAAAGTCTGCACTACAGCCCCCGGCTTGCCTCACTCAAGGTACCTACTGGGAAATACTAGGGGGAATCCCAGAAAAATAATGGTTTAATGAGAAACGCTCAAGTTTGCATAACAGTCTAAAACAGACCCACCTGCTGGTAAGAGGGAACTCCTCCCGCCTGACGACCTGGAGCTGTGACATTGGTTCTTCACTGCCCCCCATCTCCAACTGCTCTTTCTGGGTCTCAAGCCTGCTGGCACTCAACTGGAACCACACTTCTGACTCTCAGGGGTCACTGACTTGCCAACTGCAGGTCTTTGAACTTGAGAACCTCCATAGTTGCATAAACCAATTCCTTATAATAAATCTCTATCTATACATACATCCTATTGGTTCTGTATCTCTGGAGAACCCTAATAATACAGGAATTAACGCGGAAGACCAATTTAACAGCTCCTCAGAATGCAAAGGATAAAAAGAGAGAGTACTTTAACTTAACAGGCACTCCCAATGAAAGAGCAGAACCAAGGAAACGAGAGTAGCAATCAAAGACATAACAGAAGAAAACTTTTCTAGGTTGATCTACAAATGCTGATCGTCTACCAGGAAAACTCAGAAAGAAAAATATCAAAATATATTATTTAAAAAAAATAATTTGCCCTGGCCGGTTGGCTCAGCGGTAGAGCGTCGGCCTAGCGTGCGGAGGACCCGGGTTCGATTCCCGGCCAGGGCACACAGGAGAAGCGCCCATTTGCTTCTCCACCCCTCCGCCGTGCTTTCCTCTCTGTCTCTCTCTTCCCCTCCCGCAGCCAAGGCTCCATTGGAGCAAAGATGGCCCGGGCGCTGGGGATGGCTCTGTGGCCTCTGCCCCAGGCGCTAGAGTGGCTCTGGTCGCAACATGGCGACGCCCAGGATGGGCAGAGCATCGCCCCCTGGTGGGCAGAGTGCCCCCCCATGGTGGGCGTGCCGGGTGGATCCCGGTCGGGCGCATGCGGGAGTCTGTCTGACTATCTCTCCCTGTTTCCAGCTTCAGAAAAATGAAAAAAAAATAAATGAAAAAAATAAAAAATAAAAATAAAAAATAAAAAAAATAATTTTCCTATATACTAACAGTAATCAAGACAACATAATGTGGAAGCTGGGGATCTTCTAATAGTAACAATAAACATAAAATATCTGAAAATAAGCATAACAAGAACTATATCAAAAAACTGATAAACCCTTCTTAATGAACACAAAAGAGGAATATAATATGTAGATTCCTGAACTGAGTCAATATTATAAAAATATAAATTATCCCTAAAATAATCTATACATTTAACGCCATTTCAATGGGATTTGGGGGATGTATGTCAACGATACTCTAAATTGTTCCTGGAAGATTAAATATATACACTGATTAAGATGTTTCTGCAAAAAAGAAGGAACAGTAATGAGAGGAGACTCACCCAACCAGATACTACTAGATATTTTATAAAGTTATAGTAAACAGAACAATGTGGAGCCAATACAGAAGACAGAAGTCAAATTAATGGCTTAGAACTGGAAGTCAAGAAAGAACTGCACTTAACTTCAGAAGTTAGGATATGAAAATGAAGCATTTAATATTAATGGAGTTAGAATTTTAAGACTTGGTATTATATTAACTATATAGCAATTTGGTTAAAAATTAATTTAGTGCCTAGCTTATGCAAGACAACAAAATAAACAAAAATGAATTAAAGATATAAATGAAAAAAGAACCACAAGAATGCTAAATTGTAGCTCAAGGAGTTGTTAACATGACATGGAAGTGGAACATTTATTTAGAAATTTCATTTAGAAAATTTATATTTCTAAGCATGAAAAATAAAAGGATTGAAATTTTTTACTTTGCAGGAATTCTTATATATCAACAAACAATATAAAAGTAAACAACATATGAGGGGGAAATCACAACATGTAATGGCATACAAGTAAAGTGCTGTCATAATTCTTCCAATTCAATAAAATAAATATATATTATTAACAGACACATAAAAAAAGTACAAATGGTTTATAAGACTATAAAAAATGTCCACTTCATTATTAAGTCTTAAACTGTAAATAAAACAATGATAATGTTTCTCTACCATCAAATTGGCATTGATTTTTTTAAATGATCTCGGCCTAAATGGTAGACCATGGACAATCCCATAAACTATTAGCAACAGTGTCAGTTGGCATGACATTTCTGGGAACAATTTGGCAATGGCCTAAAGTCAATGTATTGCTAGTGCAGGAAAATCTCTTTGATAGAGTAATTCTATATCTAGTAATTTATTGTAAGAAAACAATCACATATGGGGGGGTGGGGGTACTTGCTATAAAACAAATGTTTATCACAATATTATACATTATGGTTAAAAATGAGAACCTAAATAACCCAACAGTTAGAAAAAATTTTAAAAACAGTATAATTTATACAATCATTAAAAGTGATGTTGCAGGTGAGTATCCGTCACATGGATTTTTTTATCAACATAAACTGACCATCCCTCTTCCCTCTTCTCTGCCCCATCTCCTTGTCCCTTAAAAAGAAGAGTTGACGCAGAATAACACTATCAAGATGGTGGTTAATCCTCGATTATGTTGGTGTTACATAATAGTTAACACTATTGCACTGAGGATACACACTTACTTCCACGGCAAAACATTCCAGATACCTTGTTCATGCAAAGAGCAAATTATAACTTGCTTTATATTTTAAATTAAAATGAATTTAAAATTATAATTAATAGTTTAACTTTAAATTCTAATTTAAAATTATAAAATCCCCGGGTTCGATTCCCGGCCAGGGCACACAGGAGAAGCACCCATCTGCTTCTCCACCCCTCCCCCTCTCCTTCCTCTCTGTCTCTCTCTTCCCCTCCCGCAGCCAAGGCTCCATTGGAGCAAAGTTGGCCCGGGCACGGAGGATGGCTCCATGGCCTCTGCCTCAGGCGCTAGAATGGCTCTGGTCACAACAGAGCAACGCCCCAGATGGGCAGAGCATCGCCCCCTAGTGGGCATGCCAGGTGGATCCCGGTCGGGCGCATGAGGGTGTCTGTCTGACTGACTTCCCATTTCCAACTTCAGAAAAATACAAAAAAAAAATGCACATTTAGTTACAAAGAGAAAGAGAGGTCAACACGAGTGTCTAGCAGTAACAGCGATGTCAAAGTTGCTGAAACACTGATCGGTGTTGAGGTAGCGTTAGCTCAGCTCTCTGCTCTCAGGATAAATCTACACTGCACCGTAAACAGAGGAAGTATCTGCCTCTTCTTCCGAAAAGTTGTGCTTATATGAAAAGACATGCTGAGTTCACCCGTTTAACTGGAAGTCCTTTGGTGTTGTCTATTTAGTAGTCTATAATAGAAAAGAAGAAAGTACACCCAGGAGACTCTTTTTAAACTTAGCGTTGTATTTTCTTCATGAGTTCACCCTTACTCACAGAGTCATGTATTCATTCATTCATTCACTCATCCATCCATCCATCCATCCATCCATCCATCCATTCATTTTATCCCACGGGACTATTACAGTGTTTTAATGAAGTAGTAGTCTGAGTCAATAAAGACACAAAGTACTGAATGCAATATGTATTGTGAAGTGAAGTTTCTTCCAGAAACCGGCTTTCATGCTGCAAGTCAAGATGTACAACAAGCAACCACAGCGATCTAAAAATAGACCAAGGTCCACCTCCGGCCCTTTTCATCTTCACTCTCCATTAGGAAAAACGTCAGCATCACCTGGCTCTTCAAGGGCTGTGCGACTGCAGCACCCCTTGAGCCCACGCTCCATTTTCTGGACAGCACAATCAAATTAATCCCTGTCATATGCTTTGCGTGGGTGTCACCATTATTAAAAACCAATGTGGAAACGGCTTGGAAGAGAGCTGATTAGCAATCACAATTTTAAAAAGACCTTAAAATTGAATAATCGACCAGGTGAGAGATGAACTCATTGCCAGAGGATGAACTCCTCTGTCCCCTGGAGAAGCGGCAAACGGGGAGGTGACCAAGAATGCTCGTCATCAGATTAAATAATAAAAAGAGCCAAAACTCATTTTCCACTTCCGTATTTGTTATCTGATTCACTTGACCTATTATCCAAGTTTTGTATACATCAGTTGGAAGGGCGCTTCCTTTGCAGATACAATATTAACAGAGAATACATAAGGGAAAAGAAACGTGTCTGTCCATTAGACTCATCAACTCCTACTCCTGCCCGCCCTTTCTTTGACATCGTCCCAGCACATGCATGAAAATGGTTACCTAGAGTAAACAAGAGGCTTGCATCAATCCGTGTGTTTTCATTCCTGATTGAAGAAGGGCATTCTATTATAATTTATATACCTTTATATAATTATAATTCAACACACCTTTTATGTCAGCGATCTCCAAACTCTTCCATGATCTCTCGTGAGTTGAGTCCATTTATTTTGTACATATTTCACAACTTCCTATGAGAGCTTATTGGGGCCCTTTGTTAAATATCGCCGGCAAATGGAAAGACATAAAGATGTAGTAAAGAACAAAGAATGGTAGCCAGGAATAATATGAATAGCACTGAATTCTGAATCAGGAGTTCTGGATTCAAATTCTAGTCTTATAATCTTTTGAAACACATCCTGTGTGTGTTCAGTGATAGAACCAAATTCTTCTTTCATTCAAAAGCATAACCCACAACTAATGTATCACATTACAAAGTAGTAACCTCATGTCTTTTCATGTGAAAATAATACAGTAACTCACAGGTCTGCTGTGAAGAGTAAATGGAATAACACATGTAAAAGAGATGTTGCAATATAAGGTACCTTTGTTAATAATATCAGTAGATAATTCAATCAACAGATGGTCCAAACTCCTCATTTGAACCAATGTTCTCTGACGATACCTTCACCTGAGACACTGACAAGCTGTCGTTCTTCACTATTTAGATTTAGTAAAGCTCTCCTTTCCCCCTCTTGCAGAAAATGAAGGTGGTAACAACTGGGAAATGCAGAGACCGGGCTGACCGAGAGAAGAGAAAAAATAATTTCAGAGATTATCACTCTCAGAATACAGAAGAGTTGTGGTTTATGGGCATAAATGAGTAGGCACAAAATAAATTGAATTACTAATTAAATAAAACTCAGGTTGCAAATGTAGACACATTGAGCCTCATTCATTCTAGTTGATATATATAGCTCAACTGACAAATAACTTCTGGAAAGAATTTCTACATGTTGACTCATAAATCCTTTTTATTTGTTATTTTTTCAACCAATCAAATTATTAAATCCATACATAGAAATTACTTTCTCAGGTCAGTCTCTTGCTCCTTCAGAATTTCAAACATGGAAAGGTCTGGGAGATCATCAATAGCAGTAATGCCCAGCAGAACTCTCTGCGATGACAGAAGTGTCATATGATTTGTTACCCAATAGCTACCTGTGGCCCAGTGAACACTGGAAATATTTCTGGTGCAACTGAGAAACTGAATTTGTAATTTTATTTAATTTCAGTTAATTTTGGTGTAAACAATCGCCTCACCTACAACCCCAGGGTTGCTCTGCTGAGAGGCATTCGGTCACGCTTCAGGGACAGACTCCTGTGTACTGGTGGGAATTCAAGAAGAGAAAAATAGTCATCCTTTAGACTTGCTTTGGAAGGATTCCTTCAAACTCTGAGATTCTACTATATTAAAGAATAAGCCAAATGACCAATTTAAAGGAGAGGAAGAGATATCTACATTTTAATCAGTGACCAGCCTCATGTCATGAATTATCTCAGCACCCTTATACCACGCAACTGCGAAAGTTTGGTATATTCAGATGCTTCTTCTTTCTAACTGAACCCAGACATTTTTTTTCAGGTAACAGAGTGGCCATGGCATCAGGGAAACTGGGCCAGCCTTTGCCTCAGGAATGGATCCTGATTGGTCTAAACCATTGATAGCAGCAGCCCAGGAGCAGACCCTGATTGGTCTAAACCAAACAGGGCAGCCCATGATTTAGACACGAGTCTATGATGTATTGTAACTGCGGTCAGTGAGACATGGAGCGGAGTCAACTGGCGAAGGAAGGGTAGAGTGAGGTCGCGTTAGAACATGGTCTCCTCACTCTTAAGACCCCGTTTGCCTCTGGAGCTTGTTGTCTATAAACCTGATGCCTGGGACTCCCGCAGCCATTTTCTGACTGTGAGGAGAGCCACCCTGAGGACTGGCCACCCTGCTGAGGATGACAGAGCAGAAAGATGGGGAGAACCTAGGCTTCTGATGACACTGGTGAGCTCCAAACCAACCACTCCCAGAGTAATCCTACTGCTTTTCCATTTATGTGAAAGAACATATATTCCTTGGATTTTTTTTATTTTTTTTTATTTTTTGGCCACTTTGGGTTAGATTCTCTTGCTTCCACCAAAAGCATTCTGATGCAACAGTCCTCTATTAACTACCAGGTAGGTACTTAACAGGCACTAATATCTTAGTCAGTCCTCTAACAACTATCTGCAGAAAGTTTCATCGATTCTATCCGGCAGCTGTGAAGTCTGAGACCCATGAGAGATGGAAGTTGCCAAGGTCACCTGACTCATCAGTGGCTATGTCAAGATAGAAAGTCAGGTGTGCCTGATGCCAAAGTCCCCCAGCTCCTGCCTCTCGGCACTACGTCCCAGGGGGCACGCAGGGTTAGCAGGAAGTCTAGCGTGGCCGTGGCCACTTCACTCTTCCCGCCCTCTGCGGATCCTCACGTAGAGAATAAGGTGGCCTGCCTAGGTGACCTCACACACCTAGGTTATAAATGAAAAACAATTAGAGCTGTGACTCATTTCCACTTTTTTCTCCAAAGCATATCCTTCGCCCTTTTTCTGTTGGCGAGAAAGCCGGCTCTGAAGGCATAAACCCCACCTCCCATCAGACTTCTTGCAGTCTCCTCTCTGCCACGCCTGACGCTCTTAGCTGGCTAGGCAGGGAGCTGTGCGGATACTGCAGCTGCGAAACGCACCCTCCTGCCCTCTTTCCCTCCCAACCCACCGAGCACGGCAGCGGCCTGGCCTGCCACAAACACTGGGAGTCACGGGAAAAGCCTAGGAGCCTCTCGACTCCACCCCTGAGTGGGGATGTGCGTTCCTGAACCCTGGACCAAGCAGCAGCAGCAGCAGCAGCGAGCAGCAGTCCGAGTCTGCGGTTATTAGCCCAGCCCGCGGTATGCTACCTCCCAGAGAGATTATATGCTAATAGGTGCATTTGCTCTCTTTGTTTTGATGCCTCCAGATGGACTCTTTCCCCGACCAGTGGAAAAAACATCTTCAAGGCTTTTCATTTAGTTGTCAGGGAGATGGCTTGTGAGGCCTTGATTTATGTCCGTGGTTGAGGCTCAGATCTGTTTAGAGACTTTGAAAGCATTTAAAAGTGGGGATGCATAAGGAATCCGGAGCTTTAAATAATATTAAGTAGATACTCTCCCACCCAGGAAGCGGAGCTTAACCCCGTCCGCCTTGAGTGTGGGCTGGATTTAGCACCTGGTCTCCAACGACTAAGAGTATGGGAAGGAGAAAACAGTCATTTGGAGAAATCTGGCGAACCGGACCCCGCCTTGCACAAGAGATCAAGTCGATCATAACGAGTGATACCACGGGGAGGTCACGTAGTCCCTGATAGAATGCGGTCTTCCTTCCCCAAAACCCAGAACTTCTTACTAATCCTACGAAAAACATCAAAAAGACTAAAAAAATATTTTAAGTAAAAAAAAATAAAAGGAAAACATCTAATAAACCCAAACTGAGAGACATTCTCCACAACGTCTGACCAGTACTCCTCAAAACGGTCAAGGTCATTGGAAACAATGGAAGGCTGAGACGCGGTTACAGCCCACTGGAGGTTACAGCCCACTGGAGGTTACAGCCCACTGGAGGTTACAGCCCACTGGAGACGGAATGAGACAGAAGACCGCATGCAGTGCGGTGTCCCGGAGGGGGGCCTGGAGCAGGAGGTGGGCGGTTGTTGGTGAACTTGGCAAAACTCAAATCAAGTTTGGAGTTCAGTGAACAGCAATGTACCAAGGTCAAGTGCATGCACTTTCTTTGCTTTGATGCAAGTGCCACAGAGAAGTAAGATGTCACCAGGCACGGAAACCGGGTGAACGGGGCACAGAGACTGTCTGCATCAGCTGTGCCACTTCTCTGTAAATCCAAAATCGTTCCCAAATGAAGTGTATTTAAGAAGAGGAACGACTGCCCTCTTTTCCACCTTCCCCGAAACACACACACACATCCACCCGCAGGCCTGTGCGACTGGGCTGGGGGGCGGGGTGGGGGGGAATTACAGGTAGGCTAAAAGAAGGCAAAGGGAATAGGAATCATTCCCACGAGGAGGAGGAAAGGTGTAGAGAAGACAGGAGGAGGGGGAGGAGGAGAGGAGGGGAGAAGGGGAGAAGGGGAGGAAGGGAGAAGGGAGGAGAAGCGGGGAGAGGAAGGTATAATGGTGAATGCACTCAGGGTTTGGTCCCTGCTCAGGAGCAAGGAAACAAGACTAAAGTAGCAAAAGACAGTGAGCAGGGCTGCCCACGCCCAGGTCCTCGGGAGTGGCGATGTCACTGCAGCCTGACACATTTGGGTATTTTGTTCAGAAATGCCAAAAGCGTGCAGAAACGATGAGGCTGACTTCTGCAGCATGGAGGTAGAGGTGACCGGCCTGGGCTCACCAATCCCTTTCCCTCTTCCAGGGCCCCCAAGAAAGCTGCATGTCCCAGCCAGCCTTGCTTTCGGACCGGTGCCGTGCGACCCAGTTCTGGCCAGCGGTGTGTCCGTGGAAATGACGTGCCCCCTCCCCCAGCCTTTACATCTCACACTATCCACAGCCCTCACTCTCCCTCTCTCCTGCTCACAGACAGGTGACCGGAAGCGAAGGCCTCGGACAGTAAAGCCACGTCACAGAAGGTGCCCAGACGGAAGAGAGGCTCGAGTTGCCGAGGATGGTGGCCAAGTAAGAAATGAAGTTTGACTGTGGTGAGCCATTGAGATCTGAGGCTTGTATGTTACAGCAGCTAGCCTATCCTAATACAGGATATTATACACAAATAACTAATGACCAAACCATTCTAGGGCAGTTCCCAGTGTGGAAGGCAGAGGAGGTGGCATTAGTCTGTGGCCTCGAAGGATGAAGCTTTTGGTCTGGCAGAGTTGGGGCCTGAGTATTCCCGGTGGAGAGATCTACCCGGCAGGACTACCGACGCAGTCACCAGCAGAGCACAGTCAAGCGTGGGGACTGGCGTGTGGTTCATTTTAGCTGAAACACTGCAGGGAGGGATGGGAATACGGGGAAATGAGGCCGCAGAGGAAAGTCTGGGCCATACCATAGCAAGTCCTAAGGGATGTTTTAAAGTAATAATAACTCCAAGTGCTTAAGGTTTGTAAGCAAGGGTGTGACAGGAGCAGAGCTCCAGCCTCATTCTGACCCAGCTCACAGCGTGAAGCGTGTGTGCAGGAAGGCAGGCCCAGAGCCCTGTGGTAGGACTCCTGCAGTAGCCGAGTGGGGACAGCCTGAACTAAAGAATGGCGAGCAGGGAGAGACAGTGCCAGGGCTGACATCCCATCAGCCGGTAGGAGTCTTTCAGCTGCGCGGGACACAATGTCACTGGCCGTGACTTCCTGTCACTCAGCATTGCTTCAGCCCCTCTCCCTGCCACTCCCACAGGCAGTGCTCCTTCCCTCCCGACTGGGGCTGCCTGTATCTGCAGCTGTGAAGAACAAACAATTCCCAGGAAAAGCGATTAGAAAGGTTTAACGTCTTATCCAACAAGTTGTTCCCATCTTCCTGTACCCACAGGCCAAGTCCGAGACTTGCAATTTACAGGACAAAGTGTAATGCTTCTTCCCTTCCCTTCCTTCATTTCTCCCTCTCATTATTTCTCTTTCCCTTCTACATGCAGGTCAACAAATACTTGTTGCCTCTTCACAGCAGCTGTGCAAACTGTCAGGGATATAAACTGAAATAAGAAAGTGTATGAAGTTAAGTCTTCTCCTGAGGAAGGAGTCAGAACTGCCGGTGCAGATGCAGCTAACTGTGAGACAAAGTGCACTGACGTGGGTGTCTCTGGGCTACAGGATCACAGAGACCAGACTCGTTCTGCCCAGGTCAAACAGAGAGGCAGTGGGAATAAGCCTGGGCCTGGACAGACACACAGACCACTGCTGGGCTGAGAAGTGGGAGGGGCATTCAAGGCCATGAGCAAAAAAACACATCACGGCCAAGGCTTAGAATGGTAAGGAGTCCAGTATATTGTTCAGGACACTTAGTTTGAGGTGACAGAAACTGAACTCAAACTGACTTAAACAAGAAAGACAGACTGACAGACAACACACTGGCTCATAAAACCAGGCTTCAGGTGTATTCAGGGGCTCCCACGGTGCCGCCATGACTCTGTATCCCCCTGTCTCTAGCACCCCTCTTCCTGAGTTCACAGTCACCTCGGCTCTTCCCCACGGTGGGGACATGGCCCCTGGCAGGCCTGGACACACAGACTACCAGCTGGGCACCACTCTCTAATAACTCCTGCAAATCCACAGGTTGGTTCTTATCGGCCCAGCTAGAGGCACCTGCCCATCTCCAACCAATCCCGACAGTTGAAAGAATCTTGTACTTCTTGTACCACCAGGCATGAGTGCAGGGCTCAACATGGGAGGCATGAGGTGGGGACAGCCCACCCAAGCCTGCAAATGTCACTACAACTGGTGTGGCTAGGGGAACCGTACAGGGGGTGCAGATGGCAGGAGGGCTGAGGCCGCAGGAGGAAAGGATCGAAACAAAATAAGGACCGTATCACGGACCCTGCTTAGGATGTGCAAAGGCACGTGGATTTCATTCTTCAGGCTACTGGTTCTCAGCTATTTTCTCCCACAAGACACACAATGAACGACACGGTCTGCGGGCACATCCGGGCATTGTTCACGATCTCGCCACGCATTAGCTCTAATTCCACCCCTCCTCTCCCACGCTAGACGGCAGTGATACACTGAACCTTGCTCTAATTGGCTTCTAAAGAGTAAAACAAAAAGAGAATAAATTATTCACAGGCTCCTGCTCTCTAATTACCAGCGGTAACAAATTGCTTTGATTCAACAATGTCTCCCATTGCCTGGGCTGAGCACACAGAGGTTGTATACAGACAACGGGAGACACTCAAGGTTTCAGATGTATAATAGAATGGATTGGACGAGGGGGTTCTGAGGGCAGAGAGGCCCGCTGGGAGGCTATTACAGCGGAGAGGTGAGAGGTGAGAGGTGCCAAGGACGTGAGCCAAACTCATAGCTGGAGAGAATAGAAAAGGAGAAAGTAATTACAGAGAGAGTGCACGGGGTGTAAGTACTTATTGACTGGACAACAACAGAGTGATGCTTCGGCTTTAGCTGACAACTTCCAAACCACCACCACCCTCATCCCATTAACTCTTCCAATTGCCTACCAGCTACCTACCAGTCACACCCTGGAAAAAGCAAGTGACAGGAGCCGGACAGGGGGGTTCCGGCCGCGGCCACGGTCCCACTCTCCGGTTCAAAGGAGTGTTTTTTTCTTCATAACTGCTTATTATTTGTACTTTAAACTCTAATAAAATAATAATTTATAATAATCATTCTTGGTGTTTTTATGTGATTATTAATGCTCATGTGGGCATTAATAATATCTATAGTTGTAATGGTTAATTACTATAAAATTATTAGTAGTTACTGTTCAAAATAAGGCCTTACGTTTTACAGTACTTGACCTCTTCATACCTTCCTTTATCTCCATTTTATTATTTTCACAATAATTCTGAAACAGGTATCATTGATCTCACTTCACAAACTATCACAATGAGCAACTCGCCAGAAAGCAGAGCTACAGACGGGTGAGAGAGGGGGCTGAAACCCCCGATTTCTGACCCCTGGGACCAGGAGCTCTCCACTTCGTTTTGGTACTCTCTGTTTGCAGTAAAAAACAAACAAAAAAAACAAATACAAACTGTCCCCAATCTGAGAAGTGGTTTGTCATCTAGTTTTCAGAGTTTCAGCAACTAGCCTTTTCCCAAGGAGAAACAAATGGGGAGGAAGAAGATGAGGGTAGTGTGGGGAAAGCAGGAAAAGCTTCCAGAGCCATTCGGTTCCTTGTATCAGGAGGTTCTCCATGGGGTTGCAGCTGGCGTCTGGACAGAACAACTTTCCCTTGTGTTCGATTTGTCTTTCCGGATGTTAAAATCTTCCCCCGGCCCCCACCTCCAGGCAGTGTGACAGACGAAATTCCCACACGGGCTCTCTATCGCCCTCTGGGGGGTTGGGGGGATACTACAGGATACCTGGGCAGAGCGCGGGCAGCAGAGGACTTTGAGTTCCTGAGACTTCAGATAAGGTCAGAAATCCAGTCGATGGCATTTTTTTTTTTTTAATTTAAGCCACTATGCTTTCTAATAACAGGCCTCAGAGTTTCTGACCACTGTGCTTTTGCAAAAGCTACTTCCTCTCACTGGAACTTGCTCTCCCCTCGCAAAACCTAATCATAAAAGTAGCCACCTATCTTGCCTTTAAGGCTCAATCATATGACATCGTTCTGAGAAGCGTTGCTGAATCCCCAGTCCTGAATTCCTAGAGCGTTTTGCTCCTCCGCGCACACGGACTAGACCTCATGCTGTCAATCACGCGCCTCTTCACTCCTATCATCGCTACCGACAGAAACAGCGGGCAAGCCACGTCTCATTGTCCAGCAGACGCGTTTAAGAAAGGAAAAGGAAAAAGGTGAACTAATACACTTCATTCAACTGAACACATCCAATTCAATATTTTAACATAGAATTAACCTTAAAATTTTTAATGAGATATCTTACTTTTGGAAGGTGTTCCACTCACCAACTGTTCCCATGAGATGCTCCAATCCCCTCCGCCCCATATGTACAGGATGGGGCAAAAGTAGGTTTACAGTTGTTCATATGGGAAATAATACAATAATTAATAAATAATAATGCAAGAAGAAACTCTCTTTCACCTGTAAGCCTACTTTTGGCCCAACCTGTATTTATTGCCCAGAACAAATTTCTTAGCATATACAAAGAAAATTGTCTCTCATATCTTTTCCCAGTCTCTTGTATTCTGTGACTCCATGTTGGTAACTTGCCATTGGCCATAGTGGGAATATTTACACTACAGAAATTGGCAAATGCCATTGTCCATCAGCAGCTGAATGGACAAACCATGGGATAGCCACATGATAGAATACTATTCAACAATTAAAAGGAATAATCTATTGGCACATGGGAAAACATAGATGACTCTTAAAATTGCTATACTAAGTGAAATATGCCAGATTTTTTTAAAGGATACATACCATATGATTATGTTTATATAAATATCTAGAAAATGCAAACTAACCTAGGCAATTTCAAGTGATGGGTATGTGCACTACCTTGATTATAGTAATGGTTTCACAGGTGTACATTCATATGGATAAGTTTGACATTTGTATTTGAGTATGTGCAGTCTTTTCTATATCAATTATATCTTAATAAAAATGTAAAAATGTTCTCTGTTTATCCCTATACTAGAATTTATTTCAGTTATATTTTAATATTATATAAAGTAGTTAATATTTAGTAAGTAAAACAAATGCTACTATACCATATAGTACTAGTTGATTTACTTTTCTATTTCTTCCACTAAACTCTAAGTTCCTTGAGGGCAAGAACCTTCATGAAGTCTTTCCTGGGCACCTGTTTTCTCCTCCCCTTTGCCCCCACCTCCCCACCCCAGGAACAATTTATGACTCCTTTCTCTGTGTTCCTGTTTCAGGGAAGTGGAAAGCACGAAGGCTTTAGATCCAAAAGGATGCAAATTTACTCTTGGCTCTGCTGTTTCTCCCCTGCGTGCCCTTAGGCAAGTCACTGTAACTTTTCTGAACCTTGCTATGCTAATACTAATACGGAAAAGAACCATGATACCCCAGGAAAAACTTCATGTTCAGTTGTGTGTATTCTAATTCAAAATATGTAAATTCCTCCCCTTGGAAAAAGTAAAGATTTTCCTAACATCAAAAGAAAAAGAACCATGATACTGACACCTACCAGGAGCAGAATAAAAAGCATCTCAATTACTCCCAGGAGTAGTATATATATCAGCAAAGGACAGGGAAACCAGCAGCACAGGCACTACTTGACTTTAATGAAGGGGCAGGCTACCTTGAAAAAGTAATAATAGCAGCCAATTCAAAGCTATGAGAAAAAAAGCACCATTACACTCAACCTAAGGGGTTCGATGCGAAGTGGAACTGCTGCAAGAAGCCCCTTTGAAAGGGACTATTCAGGGCCCTTCTTGCAATGTGGTTTATCAAGAGAAAAGATGCCCTTTGAACCAGGGTTTCCACTTCTAGTTATCTACCTGCAGGATGCAGCTTAAGATATGGCAATATCTAGGTGCCCGAGGATTTTTATTATAGCATTCCTTTAAAGAGTAAAAAGCTGATACAACCTAAATGTCCAACACACACACACACACACACACACACACATGTCACAACATAAAACAATGCTTAAGATAAAATGTTCAATTAAAAAATAAGTAGGATGCAAAACTGTATCCATGCCACAATTATAACTATAAAAACAGGCATAGAGAGAAAAACTTCAGGAAGGATGTCAAAATGATAGTACGGATTATATTTGGGACTTTTTAAATTGGATCATTTATCCAATGTTCTACAAGGTAAGTGTATCATCTTTATGACAAGAATTCCATTTTGAACAAAATGAAGAGAAGAGGACCGGTTAGTTACAGTCAGTTTATCCAGAAGGTGGTAGAAACATGTCAGTCCCAGAGACAGTAAAAATACCCAGTGCCTCGCAGGCGTCTGAAAACTTCCACGGCTCACACTCCCCAAAGAAAACATGCAATTCGCTTACATTCTGTTGAATTGGCTTTTGGAGGAAGACAACATAAGGGACAGTTGGTGACACCTCAGCTATCTTAAATGGCGTGGACATATGGCATCTTGCTGGCTGGGAGAGCTCATTCTGTGATCACTGCAAAACTCGAGACACCCGGTCCAGACAAATACAGGAAGGGAGTGAAGTCTGTATTGGGTAATTCGGCCAGGAAAGGCCGCCATGGTCATTAGAAATGTGGCACCCCGAGGCAGTGGCAGACGCCAAGGGAATGTGAGTGTGGGAGGTGGAGGGAAGGAAGGGGAGACCAGAGGGACACCCATGGTGCCCCCAGGACTGCTGGACTCGGCAGAACCAAAGGAGCTGTTAAAACCGGCAGCTGCCTGGGCAGTGCCCAGGGGACACTGGTTTAAATGCTCCTGAGCACAGTGTGCCGCCTGAATTAACAACCACTGGCACAGAAGGTGGATAATAAATCCGAAGAGAACAGAGACCACTGAGTGTCGTCAGATGCAAGGTCTGCAACCAGGAGACCACTGGCATTGACCAGGATGTTAGAAAGGAAAATAATTTTAGAATGTATTGAGTCTACTTTCTCTTAAGTGGATCTCTCTCTCTCTCCCTCCCTCTCTCTCTCTCCCTCCCTCCCTCCCAGCCAGTCATAATGAAGAATAGAATAATCAGCCAAGCATTGAAGAAACACATAATTTATAAATATACTTTAGACCCTGGCCGGGTAGCTCAGTTGGTTAGAGCAGGGGTCGGGAACCTTTTTGGCTGAGAGAGCCATGAATGCCACATATTTTAAAATGTAATTCCGTAAGAGCCATACAACCACCCGTGTACGTTACGCATTATCCGATAAAAATTTGGTGTTGTCCCAGAGGACAGCTGTGATTGGCTCCAGCCACCCGCAACCATGAACATGAGTGGTAGGAAATGAATGGATTGTAATACATGAGAATGTTTTATATTTTTAACGTTATTTTTTTTTATTAAAGATTTGTCTGCGAGCCAGATGCAGCCATCAAAAGAGCCACATCTGGCTCATGAGCCATAGGTTCCCGACCCCTGGGTTAGAGCATCACCCTGATACCCCACAGTTGGGGGCTGATCTCATGTCAGGGCACATACAGGAATCAACCAAAGAATGCATAATTGGAACAACGAATCGATGTTTCTCTCTCCCTCTCCCTAACATCAACAATAAACATTTTAAAATAAATAAATAATTCAGCCTCCCTTCAAATGCCCTTTTCTGATTCCAGCTCTGGACCGTTTTCGGGGAATGAAAATAATGAACAAATCAAAGGTTTGGATCCATACCCCGAGCCTGCTCTTTATTGACGCCCCCTAACCCCCACCCCCATCCCGGGTTTCTGGCTTTGCAGAGTGCAGGAGCCAGGCTCTGGGGCAGGTTGCAATGCGCCTGCGCCAAGTCCTGGAGTCCCATTCACCTGAGCCAAAACCATGACCTCTTTCAAACAAGGGCAGGCATGTCTGCGGCTCCCACTCAAATAACAATCCTTCCCCGACTACGCCGACCCCCAGGATCCAGAGGTAATCCATCCTAGCAAATTTACTTCTGGCTGCATGTAATGGTAATCAATAAATGAGGGCTGTCTATTCAATAACCTTAACTACAACTGCGTTTGGAAGCAAAAAAAAAAGGGGGGGGGTGCCTCTGTTCCAATCCAGGCAGAAAAACATATTTTTTCACAAGTTTTTCCCCGCAAGTTGCCTGGGCACTTCCCCGGGCACCGTGGGTGTTGAGAGCCCGTGCTGTTCTCCGGCTCCATTGTGCCATCTCTGCCGCAGTCCAGGAAACCTTTACTTTGATGCTCCGTGTGTTGGGGCCCGAGCCGTGAAAATACAATTCTTAATTCTGTAACTTAATGGAAAAATAGGCAGTCATCTTTCTGCTTCCCCAAAGATATCCAAGAGTTCCAAAGAGGTCTTCACCCTGTGGAAAGAAACTAAACCACCTTCCCGTGGTGAACAAGCTCCGACCGCGTTTGGTCCCCACTTGACGTTTCCGGTTTCGCCCCCTTTCCCCGGCCTCAGACACAGACCCAGCAGATCCCTCCGCATGCGTCCTGCCTGCCCGCCCCCAACCTGGCCGCACTCCGGGATCCCCGGGGCCTGCTTCACCGTGACGCGCGTGCCGGTCATACTCATGGACCTCCGTGAGGTCCAGGGGCCAGGGCACGAGCTGGTCCAGTTCCTCCCGCGTGGCTCCAGCACCAGGCACAGGATGTGACTGCAGAATGTGCACTTGCATAGGAAGGGAGATCCGTACTTAAAAGATTCTAGTCAAAAGGAAGCCGCTCCTTTCCTGCCAGCCAAGGCGGAACCGCTGCCCTGATGCCGTAAGTGGGAACAAAACTGTCTCCAGAGTGAAAACACAGGGTCATGTTACCATGAGGTGAGTAACAAACCAGGGCTCAGCTGCAGAGGACAGGGCCCAATCAACAATCAAGGAATACCCACAGGGCACAGTTTAAAGGCGTTCGCTGTATTTTTATTTAGGGTACCTTAATTTTACTCCAAAAAAGAAAAAATCGGTAAAGTCATTTATCACCAGAAGTTTATAAGGGATAACATACGGGCCTTCCGAGCTCTCTCCCAGCGTAGGGTTCCACATCACTAAGCCCGTGTGTCTCTCTCCCCCACCCACCAGTATGCCTTAGCCAGGCCTGGTACTGGGAGAGGGGGGCTGTAAGGCAGGACACGGGGGAAGCCGCAGGGCCCGCTTTCCTGTGCTGAGGACATCCGCCCACAAACAGGAGGGTCTACGTCCAAGTAAACTCAGTGGCCAGTAAAGTCAGGCAGAAGGAGGCTGGGTTGTAGCTTTCTCAAGTTGTCTCTTAGGTTCCGTGTGGTTTGGATGGGCCTCAGATGGTCCCACAAGCTCCTGAAGCCGGACCTCAGAAATTATCTGGGATGGTGCCTGCGGAGTTGGCCAATGAGGTTGACCAAGTAGCCAAAGGCTGAAGGCTGTATCACCTGATCCAGGACCATCTGAGAATCACAACAGACCTCAATGGGATCCAAAACCCTGCAGAGCAGGTACGAGTGAGGAGCTTTTCCTTCGTTTAGAGAAAAAAACCTCAGGGATCCCCTGCACAGGTCAGGTCTCTGCGTGGCCTAGGGCAGAAGTTCCTGTGGCTAATCAGGAAGCCTGAGGGTGTGGGTGCACACCTGACACTGGCCGGGGATCAGAGGGAGGCTCCAGCCCCACCTCCCCCGCCTGACAGTCCTGAAGCTCCCACCCCTCCCCGGGGGGATGATCACTTAACCTTCGTTAAATGTGCTGCTGGCAGTTACTCTGCAGGGTGTACACTAAGCGGTGGAGGGTGCCGTAGATGAACCCCATTCCTGGGCTAGCCTCAGCATCTCTGACACTCTCAGTCATTGGCTGAGCACACCCTTGGGAAACACTGCATCGGCCATCCCAGGGACAGACTTCCCTGCACAGAAGCTGGGCTGATGGGTCAGACACGCTCACTGCCTGTGGTCGAAGATGTGAAAGATGCGCTCACCGGCCATCACAGAAACAAACCCCCTCTTTTCCAGAATACTCTGAAAGGACCAGGAAGAATGCAAGAGGAATGGCGTCTGCCCAATACATGCTTTGTCAATTCCCAACAGCTGCCCGTGAAAATTTACTTACAAAGAGAAGCCTAAATATTTCCCTTATGGGAAGCCAACATTGTAACAGAAACACCTCTGAGCTTTAAAAAAAAAACCTTCAAAATTCATTCTTTCATTTTCCCCCTCGCAAACTTAAGGAAGACCCCACGGATGTGGATTAGCAAAGACGAGAGAGAGAGAGAGAGAGAGAGAGAGAGAGAGAGAGAGAGAGGAAGAAAATGCCAACTCCAGGAGGCAGCCCTAAGTCAGGGAAGTAGGTGTTCCAAAGCTCCCAGTGGGGGACCAACATCCAATGACAGAGGAAGACCTGTGACCGGACTTCCCATGAACTAACTGGGAATTTTAACCTATGACTCATCCCAGGGTGGGGTCCAAAGCTACAGGGAACACCGCCCCAAGCCACGCCATCTCACCGGCCAGATTGCACATTTCCTGAAAGTAATCAAGTCAGAAACCAGCTTCTTGGCAGCAGGCCCCTGGTGGGAAAATGGCTGCCAAAAGCCAAAATGAGGATGGGTTCCATGATTTAATTCTGCACCGAAAACACAATCCATTAAATGGGATCTGACAAGGCCTTAATCTCATCCGTAGCCGAGGGTGTTGGCTCCGCGCAGCTCTGCTCTCTGCAGCATATTCTTGGGAAGCTATGTATAGAACCAGGGACACTCTTGCCAAAGCCCAAATAAGTCCATTTGACGCGAAAAGAGAAGCTCATCAAGTCCCCCCTCCCAGCCCCCCCTGTGACTCTCTAGGGAGTGAGCGTGCTGCTCTTCTTCCAAATGCAACATTATCAAAACCTGGCTGGAGTCACACAGTTCAAGGGAGGTAGCCGAAATGGATGATGCCCCAGATGGCTTCAAAGTGCCCACTGCTGTCCAAGAAGGTCAGGCCAGTAGCCAACCTTGCTCATAAAGCATCCACAGGGCTGATATTTGCAGCCTGGGGCTCACTGTACAACCCAGTCACAGAAGGGGGGGGCATTAAGACATGGAGGATCAATCACTCTTAAACATGGTTTTGAAAACTGGGAGAATCCCTGGCCAGTGGCTCAGTGCTAGAGTGTCAGCCCAGCACACAAGAAACGCAACCATCTGCTTCTCCACCCTCTCTGCCCCATCTCTCTCTCTTCTCCTCCCACAACCAGTGGCTCTATTGGTTCAAGCATGGCCCCAGACGCTGAGGATAGTGCCATTGGAGTGCATCAGCCTCAGGCACTAAAAATAGCTCAGTACTTGAGCATCAGCCCAAGATGGGTTTACCAGGTAGATCCTGGTCTTGGAGAGAAAGAATTTGGGGCTGTCACATCCATTTGCCCATCTGATCCCAGCAACAGTCCCCAAGGCCTGTGTCACACTTCACTGTCTCCGTTTGTAAAATGAGGAAACTGAGACTCACAACCACGACTCAGATCGCATAGTTTAGGGGACTGTTTGCAAACTCACACCCGTGGTATCCCAAAGCCCACGCCTCTCTACTCAGAGGGCGGTCCTCGGACCATCACATCAGGTAAGAGCTTGTTAGAAATGCAGATTCACAGGCTGCAAGCCAGACCGGATGAATCTGGATCTGTTTTTAATGGGATCCCCCGAGGAATTTGTTAAACATAAAGTTTGAGATGTGCTGCCTTAAAGGGTTCTTACCCAAAAGGTGTGGGTGCATTAAAAAGCACAAGTTTAGACTAGAAAGAGGATTTAGCATAACAGAGCAGGGCCCGACTCAGAGGAGAAGCAGGAAACGGCCTATATCTTAATCGCGCATCCACATCAGTAGCGCCCATCACGCTATCTTGTCTCTCCAACCACAAACCCAGAAGCATAAAAGCCAAGGTGTCCAACACGGTGGAGAGGCCCTACCTTTGGGGCCAGGTGGGTTAAAACTTCCAGCTCTGCCTGGCTGACTTTGCGTAGTTTGCTTGGTCTCTCGGAGCCTCAGTTTCCTGACCTGTACAAGCGGGATAACCTCAATCACCTCGCCAGGGCTTGGGGGAGATTCAGTAAGCCAGGGGTGCACACTGGCGGCTGGGGGGAGAGACAGCTGTCAGCAGACAGCTCTCCCCTGTCCTCCTGGGTCCCCTAGTGGCAGATACTGAGACTCCTGTCACTGGGCCGATTGACTGGACACGTCTGCCTTCCTTAAGTTCCAGCTGCGGTTTATTTTCACCCCTTTTAAGAACCACCTGAGCCACACAGCAGGTTCCAAGGGGCAGGTGGCATGGAACAAGGAAGGCAGGCCTCCCGGGGGGTCTACTTGCTGGAAACCGGAGCCTTTTACTTAGTACGGTTCCCTCTTCCTGCCTTTCAAAAGTCTCGGGTTTCGAAAGCCGACTTCTCACGCCAGGGGCTTAGTGGGCTTCCAGAGCCCACGGCCCCTGCACCTGGAGCCACCAAACCCCAGTCCGAGCTTACTTCCTCTGCAGGCACACGGTCAAAGGCAGGCGAGGCCTGAGTCAGACCAGGAAATGAGAGCACACTGTGGGTGTCAAACATAGAGCTTGTCTCTTTCACATGTACTGTTATCTATTTTAAATCCTCCCAACAAGCCGGAGAAGTGGGCACCCTTATCCCTTCATCACAGATGAAAAAAACCGAGGCCAAATTAGATAAGGGACCTGCGCAAGTTAACACAGCAAAATATGTGAGAGCCCAAAGGGTCATTAAATAAATGCCACTGAGTCCAGTAGTTCTCCAGTGCGGTCCCTGGACTGGCAGCACCGCCACCGGAAGCTCGTTTGAAAGGCACATCCTAGGGCCCCACCTCGACCAGGAGGTGAGCCGTTCAACCAGGTCACAGCCCTCTAGGTAATTGTGGTGCACACGAGTTTGAGGACCACTGTCCTAGTGCAATGCTCAGATGTGACAGGTAAGAAAATAGAGGTTCGCCTGACCAGGCAGTGGCACAGTGAATAGAACATCGGACTGGGACGCAGAGGACCCAGGTTCAAGAAACCCCGAGGTCACCAGCTTGAGCGTGGGCTCATCTGGTTTGAGCAAGGTTCACCAGTTTGAGCCCAAGGTTGCTGGCTCGAGCAAGGGGTTACTCAGTCTGCTGTAGCCCCCCGGTCAAGGCACATATGAGAAATCAATCAATGAACAACTAAGGTGCCGCAACGAAGAATTGATGCTTCTTATCCCTCTGCCTTCCTGTCTGTCCCTATCTGTCCCTCTCTCTGTCTCTGTCTAAAAGAAAGAAAAGAAAATAGAGGTTCAAAGAGATGAAGCAACAGAACGGAGAGTAAAGACCAGTACGGCCATGTCAGGAGTTGAATTTTCCTCCCTGGGTAGCTCAGAATGTCCCTTTGACGAAGAGGAAAGGCTGAAGTCCACAGTACAATGGAGCACAAAACTGTGTAACTTCGCAGCGATTTTGGCTGGGATCTGAAACAGGACGGGAATGAGGAGAGCCTTCCCTGAAACTCTGCTGAGCTGTCTGCTCCCAGACACGGAGCGTCTGCCTCGACACCACTGCCCAGCAGAGAGGACTAGAGGGGAGAGCGTCAGGGACCATGTCAGAGCTGAGATGGCGTTTGTACACACCTCCGCTACCAACTTATAAGGTTTGGGGGGGGGGGGCTATCATTTTCCAAAACACTCACTTTTCACTTTTTTATTTAGAAATTAAATTTAATGGGGTGACACTGGGCAGTAAGATCACACAGGTTTCTCATTTCTAAATCTGTGTGTCGAACTCTCACTTCCCACTACACCCTCTGGCATTAGAGCTAACCGACACAAACAAACAGGGCTGGCCACCAATGGCACGTGGTCGGAAGAGCTGTTGTCCTGAAGCGGCATCTGCATCGAAAGTATGCTTTTTAGGTGAGTTTAAAGATGACATGTCCATCTGGGGTGGGATTCTGGGGGCTGATACAGATTGCGTAGGACCTACAGTCTACACCAGCTGCCCCTCGCTCCTGCCGTTGCTGACCACCAACTTACAAGCAATCGTCCTTGTTAACTGGTGTTTGAATTCACTCTGAACAGTAGGCTCTACTTCGGGGAACCAGTTTGCTCATCTCTAACATGGACATGCCCAGCCATATAGGAATACCTACCATTGTTCTTGTAACAGGGAACCTGGGAGAGACTGAAACATACGAGCTTTGTAAGTTTTTTGAAAAAACAAACAAACACCTACCATTTGTAAAGTCCACCTGCAACATGACGCCCTACTTCCCTGGTGGCACAAGGTACAGCAGGATCAGGGTTGACTCTTAAACCACTTTGAATAAGCCTGGGGTTCCTTGGGAACAGTTAGAGAGAAGGGCTCCAAGAAAAGACCGAACTTCCTAATATTGGGGCTTATTGCCATGGCAATTTGGATCTTTTTTTTTTTTTTTCAGGTGAGAGGAGGGGAGATAGTGAGACAGACACCCACGTGCGCCTTGACTGGGATCCACCCAGCAACCCTGTCTGGGGCTGATGCTCGAGTACTAAGCTATGTTTACTGCCTGAAGCCAATGCTCCAACCAGCCAAGCTATCCTCAGCACCTGGAGCTGACGCTTGAACCAATCGAGCCACTGGCTGCAGGAGGGGAAGAGGGAGAGTGAGGAGAGAGGGAAGGGGGGAGGAGAAACAGATGGTCACTTCTCCTGTGTGCCCTGACCAGGAATTGAACCCAGGATGTCCATATGCCAGACCAATGCTCTTATCAAATGAGGTGCTGGTCAGGGCCAGATCTTATGTGATAATAAAAGCTGATGATCCTATTCTGTGGCCCCAGATTCCAAGTAGCCTCCAAGCGTGAACAGGACGAAAGAAAAGGAAGTAACCAACATTATCACTCATCTCATCTGGCTCGGGGGTGACAGCCCCACAGGGGGGCTACAGGGAATGACGAAGCCAATTCCTGAGAGTGAGGTGCTCCTCCTCAGCAAACAAGATCTGAGAAGGGCAAGGACACTAACGTCCACACAGTCAGATCCCTTCGTGTATTTGGGAGTGTGTATAAATGTGTTCTACAGACACACACACACACACACACACACACACAATGTGGTGGCTGAGAAGCTCTCAATCTCAGAGTCAGAAAAGAACCCAACACCTCACCTGTCTTAGCATTGATCCCTGATGCACCTCTGAGGTTTACGAATGAAGAGTTACAAGGCACCGTTCTCTAGATTTCCCTGAGTCGCTAACATGGGGAATCATCCACTCTCAGGGTTTTTCCCACCGTGAGTGAAATGGGAGGAGAACCCGAGTGAGGTAGTCCCATCGGCGTTACTGAAAACTCGCCCACAGCTCATTCCTTTCTTTGCCCTCCAAAAGGCGTACAGAAAACGGTGGCATTTCAACAAAGGGAACCTGGGTCCTGCTCTAATTTATTTCTTGAGAAGTAAACTCTTCCCACATCTTCGTACTTTGCTTCTAATCATTTACACACCACAAATCTCACCCCTGAGGTGACTTCCACAGTTAGGGGAAGACTGCATTAGAGAATATTCACCCTCTGACATTGCCTTTGAAATCAACTATCTTCTCCGGAAGAAAGAATGATTTCAGAACAGCATAGAGTCGTAGTAAGTAGCCTAATAAATGAACAGCCAATGGCTGTTAGATCTAGCTTCAGTTGCCCAAGGGGCGGCATATTTATACACGCTGCTTGTCCTAATGCACCCAGTGTTACAAGGAACCAGATGAAAATCCTGACCTTAAAACACTTACGACTGAATCTATTTCTGCAACCTTTAGACACTGACACGTCATACAACTAGCAGAGCAAATGAAGTTCATGGTTATCAATGCACGTTCCGTATTAAAGAGCGCTGAGGGGACGCAAAGAGGAGGGCTTATGGTAATGGCGTTGGGCTAGCAGACAAGGTGTCGTTTGCAAAGAGAGTGACGCTTTAGCTGTTCACTGAAGAAGACGGTGAGGCCTGACCTGTGGTGGTGCAGTGGATAAAAGCATCGACCTGGAAATGCTGAGGTCGCCGGTTCGAAACCCTGGGCTTGCCTGGTCAAGGCACGTATGGGAGTTGATGCTTCCTGCTCCTCTCCCCCTTCTCTCTCTCTTTGTCTCTCCTCTCTCTCTCTCTCTCTCTCTCTCTCTCTCTCTCTCTCTCTCTCTCTCTCTCCCTCTCTAAAATGAATAGAAGACGAAGCCTGGTCTGGGGAGGAAGGAGTAGCTACAAGAAGGCTGTACGTGAAGGGGTCGACTCCACCACAGGCGCTCCAAGACAAGGACCGGGGAAGCCAACCCCCCCCCCCACAGCCCCTCACAGAGAATCGCAGGCTCATAGACTGTACTTCTCTCCACGTGAGTGGGCTTTATTTTGTTTAAAACCTCACGGCATAAGTAACCAAACCCATCCTAGAGATAATAAAAGCATTTGCCTTGCAATTCTTGTTCCGCCACTGCCTCGGCCCCATGATATGAGGAAACCCAAAGCCCTATTCATCCATCACTCCTTTTCGGAACTCATCTATAATTCAGCCTCCACGAGGAACCTTCACACCATGAAATGGCCTTTCCTGAGCGATGGTGCGCATCGCCCGGAGGCGAACCGGAGAGCCCTCTTCTGGCATATTTCACTGACTCCAAGGGCTGTCTGCCCTGTTTGGAGGGTTGGGGGGGGAGCAAGCGCTGTGTGCTCTACCCGCCTTCTGGGGAGCGTGACAGCACAGCTGATGAAAAGAAGTCAAACTAGGGCCACAGGGAGAAAGGAGGGGGGGAAGGCAGGCTGGAAAAAATCATTCAATCTTAACTTCTGATATCAGGATGACAGTGTCTTTCAAAGCAAGTGTGAAAAGATCCATTCGGAAAATAGAAAAGAAATCGTGGCTATACACCTCATCCGCAGCCAGACTGGTGTTTATTGGGTATGGTGAGAAGGTCAGGGGCAGAGTCACAGTGAAGCCGGACTACGAGCCAGAAAGAAAATACCAGAGGCCTCTGCAGGAGGACCCACAGCGAAGGGCAGAACAAGAGCGTGGTCAACAGCCCCTGGAAACCACACGGGAAGATCCTCGCTTCCTTAATGGGGAGGAGCAGCAGCTCTCCCACCTCTTACAACAGGGAACGTCCCCAGAGAAAGACTCTAAACGCCCCGGGCTGAATTAAGTCCCACCACATGCTTCGGCTCTGACCACTTATCTCCAGGCGTCATCCTCCTTTGGAGCAAAGGACTCATGAATCCGATTCAGAGTGCCAGCGTCGGCAAATCCTTGGCCACAACATTTAAATGCCAATACCAATTAGATATCAGCAGCAAGGTTAACTACTGGCTGGTTCCCCACTGTATTCAGGAAATCCAGCCCGAAGTCCAGCGAGCAAGAGTTCCAAATCTCCTGCGCCCAATTCTAATTTTTTACTCAGTGGAAAGAAAGAAAAAAAGAGAGAGGAGGGGGAGAAGGGAGGGAGGGAGGGAGGGAGGGAGAAAGGGGAGGGAGGGATGGAGAGAGGGGGAGGGAGGGAGGGAGGAGAAGAGGGAGGGAGGGAGAGAGGGAGGGAGGGAGGAAGAGAGAAAGAAAGAAAGAAAGAAAGAAAGAAAGAAAGAGAGAGAGAGAGGGAGGGAGGGAGGGAGGGAGGGAGGGAGGGAGGGAGGGAGGAAGGAAGGAAGGAAGGAAGGAAGGAAGGAAGGAAGGAAGGAAGGAAGGAGAGAGAGAAGGAAGGGATGGAGGGAGGAATGGAGGGAGGGAAGGGAAGGGAAGGGAAGGGAAGGGAAGGGAAGGGAAGGGAAGGGAAGGGAAGGGAAGGGAAGGGAAGGGAAGGGAAGGGAGGAAGGAAGGAAGGAAGGAAGGAAGGAAGGAAGGGAGGGAGGGAGGAAGTTGGTCTTCTGGCCACGCCGACAATGTGTCCACCGGGACTGAAATAACTCGGCAAACAAGGAAGGAAGCAGACGGAGCTGCGCTCCACCCAACCTGAAGGACGTCTTCACCAAGGCCTCCGGGCTGTCCAGCTGAGGCAGCTCGTCCGCTAGGATTTCCTCCGGCGGCCGCGGGTCGTGCACAATCGTCGGCCGTGGCTTCTCCCTGACGTTGCCCGTGAGCCCGTCGATGAGGGAGTTCCACAGGCAGCTCTGCGACTTAGACCCTGCAGTGTGAGGGGGGAAAGGGGGTGCAGGTGAATCACCAACCAACTCCATGTCCGGCCCTGCCCAGCTCAGGATTTGCAAAAGCAGAGCAGAGAACTCTGCATGTTTCTCACGCTCGCCACCAATATCAGAGGGCTGGCTCCAAAGGTCAGGCCACTTAGGGGGTAAAAAGCAATTTCTTTTTTTATTTATACACAGAAAATAGGCCAACATGTTGAATATTGTGACTCACACTTAGTGTAATGGATATTATACATTGTCTCATGTCTGTGGTGACCAACTCCAACTCCTGAGAGCCAGAGGTATTCACTTACAAACTGATTCGGCAACTGGAAAGCATACAACGGACTGCTGTTTTAGAGGACAGCACGGATGTTCAGACATGAGTCTCCTCTGTCTTAGGAAACTCAGCTTGCCTAAGGCTCAGGTGTCAAGACTTCTTTCTATGGACACACCCACCCCGGGGAGGGCTCCACCTCTAAGAAGTAGAAATCTCTGCAGACAGGTTCATTCTTCTGGAAGATCAAGACCCAGGGAAAATTACACCTGATGGCCTACCTACACACGCTTCCAACATACAAGATGAATGGTAAAGGCAGACAGGAAATGGATACGATGCCACAAAACAGGGCTTGATCAGCCAGGGAATCAAGGTCACCATCATCAGTGATAACTGACATCGCTACTATGAACCTTTGACGTGATATGATGAAAACGTCTCTTTACCTCTCTCTACCTCCCCTAGATCACATGACCTCTGGGTATTAAGCATGTTTCTAGCTTCCGTAAACCGGAGGCTTTAACATCAGCCACACATGCGCATCTCCAACGTGCCTTGTTCCCGAAGACCCAGTAACGCGCCTGAGTCACCTCGCTTTGGGCTCCTGCCTCCCTCTCTCATCAACCACCTCCTCCCTCCTCTCAACTCTCAGGATGAGTCTTCCTCCGGGGGAAGTGCTTTACAAATACAAACCAACCATCTCAGAGCCCACACCTCCCACTCCTCACTTACTGCACGTTCACATTCCTGGCCACTCTCCACCTGCTCCGATCACCCCAGGGCAGGTACCGGACAACCAGGGACAGCCTCTGAGCTTCGGAGCCACTGTGATTATTCAAACTGGCAGATCCTTCGCCTGCGGACCCCGCCCTGCCGACCCTTCCTGCAGGAACCTCGGTGAAGACTCTGCCCGCAGCCCCCCAACCCCCTGCCTCATATAATCCACCCAGCCGGACCCCTGACCAGCACTCCTCAAAATGATCACAGTTACCAAAAAAACAAGGAAAGTCTAAAAACACTGCCACAGCCTAGAGGAGTCCAAGACGACGATGGGGTCCCACAATCTAGAAACGACATCATGTAAAAAGCTAGGGAGGCCTGACCTGTGGTGGCGCAGTGGATAAAGCGTCGACCTGGAAATGCTGAGGTCGCCGGTTTGAAACCCTGGGCTTGCCTGGTCAAGGCACATATGAGAGTTGATGCTTCCTGCTCCTCCCCCCTTCTCTCTCTCCTCTCTCTCTCTTCCCCTCTCTCTCTCCTTTCTAAAATGAATAAAAAAAAATTTTTTTTTTAAAAGCTAGGGAAATTTAAATGTACTGTGTCCTTCAGTGAATAAAATAATGTATCGACATTGGTTCAGGAATTGTGACAAATGTACCCTGTCAATATAAGAAGGGAAACTGGGTATGGGGTCCAGGGGAACTCTTCATACCATTTTTGCAAATTTTCGCCAAGTTTTAAAACTGTCCTTAAATTAGAAGTTATTATAAAAATACAAGTAAATAAATAATAAAATAAATAAGTAAACAGTTATCATAAAAGAGGTCTATGAGCAAATTTTATTTTAAGTGTCGAGCCAGAGGGCACGGCCACAACCCTTACCCCATTACCACTGGCTAGTGCTGGTCACTCTTCCCAGAGGAAGGAATAAAAGCCTTTATCCTTGCACAAAAATACTGTCAGGTCTCCAAGCCATGCCCCTACTAGAGAGCTGTGTCCGCCCCCCCTTCCGTGCAGAGGGCGTGCCTTTTACTAAGTCACACCCTGACGCTCTATGGGGCACGAGAGAGTGTGCACCGAGGGGTAAGGAGCAGTGTCGGCTAATGGACATGCACGTGGCAGGTGGGTGGCAAACAGACTTGCAGACAGGGAATGCCTCCCCAAGACCCTCACCAGCCACCTACAGCTCACAGCGGGAGAAATCGCCGTGGTTTGTTGTGCCTAAAGAACAGCTCTGCTGATAAGATCAAAAGGACTTGGCCCTGGCCGGTTGGCTCAGCGGTAGAGCGTCGGCCTGGCGTGCAGGGGACCCGGGTTCGATTCCCGGCCAGGGCACATAAGGAGAAGCGCCCATTTGCTTTTCCACCCCCACCCCCCTCCTTCCTCTCTGTCTCTCTCTTCCCCTCCCGCAGCCAAGGCTCCATTGGAGCAAAGATGGCCCGGACGCTGGGGATGGCTCCTTGGCCTCTGCCCCAGGCGCTAGAGTGGCTCTGGTCGCAACAGAGCGACGCCCCAGAGGGGCAGAGCATTGCCCCCTGGTGGGTAGAGCGTTGCCTCTGGTGGGCGTGCCGGGTGGATCCCGGTCGGGTGCATGCGGGAGTCTGTCTGACTGTCTCTCCCCGTTTCCAGCTTCAGAAAAATACAAAAAAAAAAAAAGAAAGATCAAAAGGACTTCATGGCCCTGCCGGCTGGCTCAGTGGTACAGCGTCAGCCCGACATGTAAAAGTTCCAAGTTCAATTCCCAGCCAGGGCACACAGGCGATGCGCCCATCTGCTTCTCAACCCTTCCCCCTCTCCTTTCTCTCTATCTCTCTCTTCCCTTCCCATAGCCAAGGCTCCATTGGAGCAAAGTTGGCTCAGGCACTGAGGTTGGCTCCATGGCCTCCACCTCAGGCACTAGAATGGCTCCAGTTACAATGGAGCAATGCCCCAGATGGGCAGAGCATCACCCCCTGGTGGACATGCCAGGTGGATCCTGGTCGGGTGCATGCAGGACTCTGTCTCTGCCATCCTGCTTCTCACTTCAAAAAATAAAGAAAGACCTTCACACAGAAAGGGGACCACCTCACTAAGACCCATGACCTTTCACTGAGGACACCCCTAAGTCAGCAAACAACTCTTACAGTCACCATGGTCATGAATGACCCCCCTGGGGTGTCCCACATCCACATGGTTTTAGTATCAATCACGAGAAAAAGTAAAGCACATTAGTGACAGGAAATAGACCCCTCCAACTCCTGAAATGCAAGACAGCTTTATAAAAGTCCTAGAAATCTATCTGAATAAAATCTGGTCCTATTCATGAAGGTCTGGTTCTACTAAGTGGAGACCTTACAGTAAACTCCCTGCCCATTTCCTTTTGATCTTTTATTAATCATTCAGTACAGACATAGTAATTCCCTCGCATGCCGGGTTCCATTCCGGGCTCTAGAAATAGGAAGATAAATGAGAATGTTTGCTTTGGGAACTAGTCGACTCTGAAGCAATCACAATAAACGGGCAATACACCATCACTAAGGAGCAAATCAAGAGCGTCAGGAGGCAGGGCAGGTCCCGCCTGCACCACCTCCGGGCCCCCGGGGAACACTACGCACACAACACGACATCTGCCATGGGTCTGAAGCAGGAACAGTTCCTTAGCAGGTCGGGAAAAGACAGCCGACAGCCCGTGCAAACACCACTGGGCAAAGCTCAGAAGCCCAGCAAAGCAGCTCCTTCATTAAAGCAGAGCAGAGAGAGAGGGGGCAGTGACCAGAGACGGGGCCAACGGTGGGTTGGGCCAACTGTAAAGTGCCTTGAGTAAAATGATAATTATTTTAGAATGTCTTCTGTAGGCAAAAAAAAAAAAAAAAGCACTAAAGAATTCTAAGCAAGGTTGGGCTGACGCCACCCTGTCTGTGCTTCAGAACGGAAACTGGCACACTGCAGAGGAGCACACCCCACAAGGACCAGCAGGGCATCTGAGGGGTCCACAGCCCCACTCTGTCTGCGGACGAAATAACCAAGTCTTACACAGACGTAATGAATAAGCTGCGAACTCATGTAAAGCACATAATAGCTTCTTTACCATTTTCTCAGTGAATCAGAAGGCTCGTGTGACCTAAACTATCTCTCTATTAAGGGTCCCGAATGGACATGTGAAAAAAACAGACATCTTGCATATAGAAAAGTGACAAGGTGGGGAAGCCTGGGTCCCTGACAGCACAGCTGAACAGCGTCCCTGGTCCACCCCCCACCCCACCCCATCTCCTAATTTCTTCATGTGAGACATATAAATACCTTCCTTTTACATTCTCAGGTCTTTGTGGGTCACCAAATACCTTCCAAGATGTCACATGGATGCTCATCACATAATATAAAGGTGTTCTCCATATCCAAACAGTACCATCTATAAAGCACTAGGAACTGGATCTTAATAAGTCCTCCAATTATCTAGTGAAAGACAGTCACACTGCATACTCCTCTCGTGTTAAAATTATTAATTTGTTAAATGTGAACAGTTAAAACACACCACAATTTTTATAAGCTATTTTGGCATGTCTTTGCTTTTTTTTTTTTTTTTTTTTAATATTCTGGGAAACTCAAGAAATGGAAATAGCCTGTGTTTCTCTTAACCCTCAAGAGCCCAAAGAACAGTTCGTCTCATGGGATGGCCCGTGGTTTGTTGTTTTTTGTTTTGTTTCATCTTTTTAACTTTAAGGGACGGAGGCGGGGGGGGGGGGGGGGGGGGGCTTTGCTCAAGAAAATGTTGGGAACCAGCAATACCGTTACCTGTGCTGCCGCTGAGAGGCGTGCATGAGCCTAAAACTGGAGAAGGCCAGTCAGCCACGAGAAAATGAGGGGTCTGGAAAAGCCTGGTGTTGATGAAGACACAGAGGAAAGGGTGGTTTTGGGAGATAAGCAAGTAGAATCCACCGGACTTGAACTGACTGGGTGCAGAGGATAAAGAAAGGACTGTCAGGACGGGTTAAGGTTGCCGTTAGGCGGCCAGGTAGACGTTGATGCCATCAGGAAATGCTGGAGGCAGAGCAGCCTGTGGACTCGCAGCTGAGCCATGTTCTGAAAAGTTGCCTTTCAAGACGGAAAATACAGGCAAAGATCCTCTCCATAGTCATGAACAGGAAGCATGCAGTTGACGCGTCCGTGATTCAAACGACACGACTCTATTTCAGTATGCACTCCATATCATGACTAAGACAAAAATTTTCACAGCATGATAAAGGGAAATATAGTACCTTTCTTTTTTTTTTCTTTTTTTTTTCTTTTTTTTTTTTTTTTAAATAAATTTTTATTAATGGTAATGGGATGACATTAATAAATCAGGGTACATATATTCAAAGAAAACATGTCTAGGTTATTTTGTCATCAAATTATGTTGCAAACCCCTCGCCCAAAGTCAGATTGTCCTCCGTCACCCTCTATCTAGTTCTCTGTGCCCCTCCCCCTCCCCCTAACTCTCTCCCTCCCTCCCTCCCATGTCCTCCCTCCCCCCTCACCCTTGGTAACCACCACACTCTTGTCCATGTCTCTTAGTCTCATTTTTATGTTCCACCAATGTATGGAATCATGTAGTTCTTGTTTTTTTCTGATTTGCTTATTTCACTCCTTATAATGTTATCAAGATCCCACCATTTTGCTGTAAATGATCTGATGTCATCATTTCTTATGGCTGAGTAGTATTCCATAGTGTATATGTGCCACATCTTCTTTATCCAGTCTTCTATTGAAGGGCTTTTTGGTTGTTTCCATGTCTTGGCCACTGTGAACAGTGCTGCAATGAACATGGGGCTACATGTGTCTTCACGTATCAATGTTTCTGAGGTTTTGGGGTATATACCCAGTAGAGGGATTGCTGGGTCATAAGGTAGTTCTATTTGCAGTTTTTTGAGGAACCACCATACTTTCCTCCATAATGGTTGTACTACTTTACAGTCCCACCAACAGTGAATGAGGGTTCCTTTTTCTCCACAGCCTCTCCAACATTTGCTATTACCCGTCTTGTTGATAATAGCTAATCTAACAGGAGTGAGGTGGTATCTCATTGTAGTTTTGATTTGCATTTCTCTAATAACTAATGAAGCTGAGCATCTTTTCATATATCTGTTGGCCATTTGTATCTCTTCCTGGGAGAAGTGTCTGTTCATGTCCTCTTCCCATTTTTTTATTGGATTGTTTGTTTGTTTGTTGTTGAGTTTTATGAGTTCTTTGTAAATTTTGGATATTAGGCCCTTATCTGAGCTGTCGTTTGAAAATATCAGTTCCCATATAGTTGGCTGTCTGTTTATTTTGATATCAGTTTCTCTTGCTGAGCAAAAACTTTTAATTCTGATGTAGTCCCATTCATTTATCTTTGCCTTCACTTCTCTTGCCATTGGAGTCAAGTTCATAAAATGTTCTTTAAAACCCAGGTCCATGATTTTAGTACCTATGTCTTCTTTAGTATAAAGTATGTACTTTATTGTTTCAGGTCTTATATTTAGGTCTTTGATCCATTTTGAATTAATTTTAGTACACGGGGACAGGCTGTAGTCGAGTTTCATTCTTTTGCATGTGGCTTTCCAGTTTTCCCAACACCATTTGTTGAAGAGGCTTTCTTTTCTCCATTGTGTGTTGTTGGCCCCTTTATCAAAGATTATTTGACCATATATATGTGGTTTTATTTCTGGGCTTTCTATTCTGTTCCATTGGTCTGAGTGTCTATTTTTTTGCCAATACCATGCTGTTTTGATTATCGTGGCGCTATAATATAGTTTAAAGTCAGGTATTGTAATGCCCCCAGCTTCATTCTTTTTCCTTAGGATTGTTTTGGCTATTCGGGGTTTTTTATAGTTCCATATAAATCTGATGATTTTTTGTTCCATTTCTTTAAAAAATCTCATAGGGATTTTGATGGGAATTGCATTAAATTTGTATATTGCTTTGGGTAATATGGCCATTTTGATTATATTTATTCTTCCTATCCAAGAACAAGGAATATTTTTCCATCTCATTGTATCTTTTTCGATTTCCCTTAACAATGCTTTGTAATTTTCATTATATAGGTCCTTTACGTTCTTTGTTATGTTTATTCCTAGGTATTTTATTTTTTTTGTTGCAATCATGAAGGGGATTATTTTTTGGAGTTCGTTTTCTAATATTTCATTGTTGGCATATAGAAAGGCTATGGACTTTTGTATGTTAATTTTGTATCCTGCGACCTTACTGTATTGGTTTATTGTTTCTAATAATCTTTTTGTGGAGTCCTTCGGGTTTTCGATGTATAGGAACATATCATCAGCAAAAAGTGATAGCTTTACTTCTTCTTTTCCGATATGGATGCCTTTTATTTCTTTGTCTTGTCTGATTGCTCTGGCCAGAACTTCTAGCACCACGTTGAATAAGAGTGGAGAGAGTGGACAACCCTGTCTTGTTCCTGATTTAAGGTAGAAAGTCCTCAGTTTTATGCCGTTTAATAGGATGTTGGCTGATGGTTTATCATATATGGCCTTTATCATGTTGAGATATTTTCCTTCTATACCCATTTTGTTGAGAGTCTTAAACATAAAATTGTGTTGTATTTTATCAAAAGCCTTTTCTGCATCTATAGATAAGATCATGTGGTTTTTGTTCTTTGTTTTGTTGATATGGTGTATTACGTTAACCGTTTTGCGTATGTTGAACCATCCTTGAGATTCTGGGATGAATCCCACTTGATCATGATGTATTATTTTTTTAATATGTTGTTGTATTCGGTTTGCCAGTATTTTGTTTAGTATTTTAGCATCTGTATTCATTAGAGATATTGGTCTGTAGTTTTCTTTCTTTGTGCCATCCTTGCCAGGTTTTGGTATGAGGGTTATGTTGGCCTCATAAAATGTGTTTGGAAGTATTGCTTCTTCTTCAATTTTTTGGAAGACTTTGAGTAGAATAGGAACCAAGTCTTCTTTGAATGTTTGATAGAATTCACTAGTATAACCGTCTGGGCCTGGACTTTTATTTTTGGGGAGATTTTTAATAGTTTTTTCTATTTCCTCCCTGCTGATTGGTCTGTTTAAGCTTTCTGCTTCTTCATGACTCAGTCTAGGAAGGTTGTATTGTTCTAGGAATTTATCCATTTCTTCTAGATTGTTGTATTTGGTGGCATATAATTTTTCATTGTATTCTACAATAATTCTTTGTATTTCTATGATGTCTGTGGTGATCTCTCCTCTTTCATTTTGGATTTTATTTATTTGAGTCCTGTGTCTTTTTTCCTTGGTGAGTCTTGCCAAGGGTTTGTCAATTTTGTTGATCTTCTCAAAGAACCAGCTCCTTGTTTTATTGATTTTTTCTATAGTTTTTCTGTTCTCTATTTCATTTATTTCTGCTCTGATTTTTATTATCTCCTTTCTTCGGCTGGTTTTGGGTTGTCTTTGTTCTTCTTTTTCTAGTTCCTTAAGGTGTGAAGTTAAGTGGTTTACTTCGGCTCTCTCTTGTTTGTTCATATAGGCCTGAAGTGATATGAACTTTCCTCTTATTACGCTTTTGCTGCATCCCAGAGATTCTGATATGTCATATTTTCATTTTCATTTGTCTGTATAAATCTTTTGATTTCTGCACTTATTTCTTCTTTGACCCATTCATTTTTTAGAAGTATGTTGTTTAGTTTCCAGATTTTTGTGGGTTTTTCCCCCTCTTTTTTGCAGTTGAATTCTAGTTTCAAGGCTTTATGATCAGAAAATATGCTTGGTACAATTTCAATTTTTCTAAATTTGCTGATATTGTCTTTGTGGCCCAACATATGGTCAATTCTTGAGAATGTTCCATGTACACTAGAGAAAAATGTATACTCTGTCGCTTTGGGATGAAGTGTCCTGTAGATGTCTATCATATCCAGGTGTTCTAGTATTTCGTTTAAGGCCACTATATCTTTATTGATTCTCTGTTTGGATGACCGATCTAGAGCCATCAGCGGTGTATTGAGGTCTCCAAGTATGATTGTATTTTTGTTAGTTTTTGTTTTAAGGTCAATAAGTAGCTGTCTTATATATTTTGGTGCTCCTTGGTTTGGTGCATATATATTAAGGATTGTTATGTCTTCTTGATTCAACTTCCCCTTAATCATTATGAAATGACCATTTTTGTCTCTGAGTACTTTTTCTGTCTTGTAGTCAGCATTATTAGATATGAGTATTGCTACGCCTGCTTTTTTTTGGGTGTTGTTTGCTTGGAGTATTGTTTTCCAGCCTTTCACTTTGAATTTGTTTTTATCCTTGTTGCTCAGATGTGTTTCTTGTAGGCAGCATATAGTTGGATTTTCTTTTTTAATCCATTCTGCTACTCTGTGTCTTTTTATTGGTAAGTTTAATCCATTTACATTTAGTGTAATTATTGACACTTGTGGGTTCCCTACTGCCATTTTATAAATTGCTTTCTGTTAGTTTTGTATCTAGTTTGATTCTTCTCTTTTGTTTTTCTATCATTTGTTTTTGTTTGTTTGTGTTCCGTACTTCTTTCCTCTGTTGCTACCTTTTTTAAGTCAAGTGTTTTTGTGGTGGTTTTTTTAAGGGTGGTTACCATTAAGTAATGAAAAGGGTACCTACCATATTCATTGTAGTACCCTATCTTATAAGTATTTCTGCACTTCATCATCCTTTGCTACTGTTAATCTCCATCCTCTCCCCCCTTTTTTTCCTTTGTTGTCACAGTTTAAGTTTGGTTTTATTGTGTTCTTGGTGGAGCTGTTACTTGTGGTGTTGTTTTCTTTTGTTCTTTGAATCTGGTTGGAAAACCCCCCTTAGTATTTCCTGGAGTGGGGGCTTTCTGTTGATAAATTCTCTCATCTTTTCTGTATTTGTGAATGTTTTTATATCTCCTTCATACTTGAAGGATAGCTTTGATGGGTATAGTATTCTTGGCTGAAAGTTCCTCTCTTTCAGGGCTTTAAATATTGGGGTCCACTCTCTTCTAGCTTGTAGAGTTTCTGCTGAGAAATCTGATGATAATCTAATAGGCCTTCCTTTATATGTTGTACTCTTCTTTTCCCTGGCTGCCTTGAGAATTTTTTCTTTGTCATTGGTTTGTGTCATCTTTATTATGATGTGCCTTGGAGTGGGTTTGTTGGGGTTAAGAAAACTTGGTGTTCTGTTTGCTTCTTGAATTTGAGGCTTTAGTTCCTTCCACAGGCTTGGGAAGTTCTCGTCTATTATTTGTTTGAGTATATTCTCCATTCCATTTTCTTTCTCTTCTCCCTCTGATATACCTCTTATTCTTATGTTATTCTTTCTGATGGAGTCAGACAATTCTTGTAGAGCTTTCTCATTTTTTATTATTTTTGAGTCTCTTTCTTCTTCTCTCTGTTGTGCCTCAAGTTGTTTGTCTTCTATTTCACTAATCCTATCTTCAATCTGGGCTGTTCTGTTAGCTAAGCTTGTTACCTCGTTTTTCAGCTCGTGAATTGAGTTTTTCATTTCTGTTTGATTTGTTTTTATAGTTTCAATTTCCTTGGTAATATATTCTTTGTGTTCATTGAGCTGTTTTCTGATCTCCCTATATTGCCTTTCTGTGTTTTCTTGTATATCTCTGAGTATTTTTAAGACTTCTATTTTAAATTCTCTGTCATTTAGCTCCAAGGCTTCCAATATGTTAAGTCTTTTCTCCATAGATTTTTTCCACATCTATTTGTGTTACCTCTCTTTCTTTTGTATCCATAATATTCGATTTCCTCTTTCTTATCGGCATCTGAGGGTGGTCTTATTGATAGCACTAATTAGAGTTAATAAAGAGTAAAAAGAAAAAAAAAAAAAAAAGGGTAAACACCCCACAAAAAAAAAACAGTAATAATTTATTATTTCCCCCTTTTTTTCTCTCTTCTCTTTCCCTCCTCTCCCCTCCTCAGGGAAATATCATGCCTATAATGGAGGGCCTGATTTGGGGTGAAGAGTTCAAGGGGCAAAAAAAGGGAGTAGGGACCTACTAAATGCAAAAAAAAAAAAAAAAAAAAAAAGAAGAAAATCTTAGACAAGCATAAGATGATTTGCTTGTAAGTGATGGTCAACTAAGAGATATAATGAGAGGGATAAGAGGGAATCAGAAAAAAGGACCAAAAAAGAATAATAAAGAAGAAAAAATAAAATTAATAAGTAAAAATCTGTTGTATTAAGTTGAGCGAAGACTAAATACAATGGAGACCTTGGGTTGGGAGGACCCAAAATGCCACAAAAATAAACAAACAAGAGAAAAAAAAAATAAAAACAAAAGCAAAAAAGAGAAATAAAGCCAAAAAAAAGCCTTGAGTCCCAAATTAACTAATTTGTTCGTGATTGAGGATTATATGGGAGGAAAGTAAAATGAGAAAAGAAAAAACGAATAGAAAGGAAAAAATAAGAAAAAGAGAAAAACGAAGGAAGAAATAAAATAGGAGGAGAAAAAAACAAAATAAAGCAAGACAAAAAAAAAAAACAAAAGAGGAGAGAGTGAGAGTTAAGTGTTTTGGAGTATAACCTTAAAGGAGGGTGAGGATGAAGAAGAAAAATAAAATGCAACACTCATGGGTAGTGTAGTTCAAGAAAGGGGAAGCATAAGATGGGCAGAGAATAGAAGGACCGAGGTGGAGGAAATAAAGGCAAAAAGATAGAAGAAACAAACAACAACAACAACAACAAAAAAAAAATTAATGGATCAAGTTGTAAAGTCTGTGGGTTTTTCTTGATTTTGAGAGGTTAACTTCTTCCTTTTTCTTTTCTCTCCCTCTTCCTAGTCGGTGACTCTGTACCCCAGGCTCTGCCCCTGTGTCACTCTTAGGTAGGGATTTGCAGTTGATGGGATTCTATGGCAATGTCATATAATTGGCTTTAGTCTTGCTGGAAGTAAAGGCTTGTTGGCGTTTGCAGGGTCCAACGATGAGAGAGTTTGCTTTCCTGGATTCTCTCTCCTAGTCCCCCCTTTCTGAATTAGCAGCCTGGTGATCCAGCTATAAGGCTGCAACTGCTTCTGCCTGGGGAGTAAGAGGCTCAAAGAGCTGGGAAATCCCCACTCTATCCCCACTCAGTGCAAGGCTTTGGGAAAGGCTCTGAGAGTCAGGGCCTCCAGTGTAATCAGGCGGGGGTGGGAGTCAATTGTTGTCAAGGTGACTGTTCAGCGCCTATCATTTAGTTGGACCTCTCAACCCAGGCTTTCCACACTTTGTAGCCTGTTTTTGCAGGGAAGAAGAGGCACTAGTCTCTGCTTATGACTAGTGTAGTATAGACCTTATTATCTGCCAAGTCCTTCTTGTTAGCGTTTATCCCTGAATATGGAGGCTCTATCAATCAGAAGTTGCCCCCGCCCCTTTAGCGAGAGGCACTAAAAAATATCACGCCTCTTGTCTTGGATCGCTAAACTGAGAGAGATCTTATCAATTAGAACCGAGGGTGCGCAGATTTTATGGGTTAAGCTAATTTCAGTGATTGGGTCGCAGCTGTGTTTCCGAAGGTATTTTAGGCTGCCTGTGCGCGCCCCTCCCCCAACGCTTGATTGTTAGCTTGAATGGCTGGGCGAGGTGCCCCGCCCACGGAGAGAATCTCCCAAGCCTCTCCCGCTCGCCCCGCCGCTGTTGGCTGGACCGCACCAGGCGCAGGATAATGGAGCCCCCTGGGTGTGCGGGCCAGTAGGGCGCCCTGGGCGCGTGGAATGCCCAAGGCACGCGCGCGAATGGGGCGCTCCGGGCACTGGTGGCCGGCGACCCCCACTCGCAGTGTGCGGGCCGCTGGGAACGTCAGTGGTGCTCAACCGGACCGGGCGCGCGCACGGCGGCTCGCCGCTCGCGGTGGCGGTTCGCGGGGGCTCGTGGCAGCTCGCGGTGGCGGTTCGCGGGGGGTTCGCGGGGGCTCGCGGTCGGCCGCTCGCGGCGGTTTGTGGTTCCCAAGTATATGGGCTGACTCACCGCAGGCACACTCCCTGGCGGCTTGAATGAGCGTCGCTGCGGTAGCTTCCTCCACACCCTCGTCTCTCAGATTCAAGTGATAACAGTCCTTTTGCTTTCAGTTTGTGTGGAACTCCGGAATGCTCCGAGGATAAATTTTTCTGTTTCTAGTTGATAAATTTGTTGTGATTTAGGGGAGAGCTGTCGGTCGCGCTTCTCACGGCGCCATTTCCGTATATAGTACCTTTCTTACCGAACCCAAATGATAATAAGAAAACTAAAATAATAATTAATGTGTTAATACCTTACGATTTTTCATTTCTAAGGAAAGAAGAAAACCAGAAAGGGGTGAAGGAATTTCGGTAGAAGACATCTGGGAATCACTGGTCGTGCTGGCAGGTTTCTGCTAATGGAGGCAGGGAGACACCCACTTCTCCCCGAGTGCTCAGAGATGCCCAGATGGACTCTTTCACGTTGTCCCTGCTATCTGAGTCCCTGTCCACTTTCCCTCAATATTTTTCTCTAATAGTAAATATTTGATAGAAGGGTCATCAAAGCCCTAGCCCAGTCCTAGAGTGTCCCAACCCGTTATCTGACTTGATAAAAGCTGTCCTTAGGTAGGACTTGGCTCCAGCCACAAGGATCTAACTGTAACAGCTCAGAGGTGCCGTCTGACCTATAACCTGGTCCTAAGGCACTGGCCCCAGAGAGATCCAGGAAGCCCGTCTGACATGGGGCAAAGTGAGGCGAGTTTTACTGATTTCTGTTTTAATCTACTTCAGGGGATGAATTATTCACAATCGTCTGCTGTAAGTGAACAACACAACGCACAATAGAGAGACCTAAGAATACTGGATACGCCCAGAGGCTGAGCCCACCGATACATGTCAACCACCCACAGAAGGACACTTAACGTTTGTGTCCCCAAGACTCAAGCACGGCGTTGGACGCTTCAGAGTTCTGGGCTGGATACGGAAACGCTTACTGCACCGTTCCTGCCCTCAGGAAGCTTTGGAGAGGCAAAAAACACAATGCAACTACTCCTGGTCCAGACTAGAGCCAGTCTTTGGAAAATAACTGATTTCCCCCTACCGCTCACCTCAATTCTCTCCATAAACATTGTCAAGAAAAATGCTTCAAGACTTTGAAATGGGCCAAAACGGTTAGTGGGTTTCCTCCATTTTTCATTATCTTGGATGGAGCTAGTTTACAGTTCTGTAAACTGGTGAAAGCTGAGAGGAATGCAAATGATTCTTGTTTCTAGAAACATAAACTGTGCTCCATGGGAAGAGATTCACTGTTGCCCTGTTGGTAAAGATTAGTGTTGCCTAAAGTTTCCAGTTACTGAGCAAACTCAAGTCAACGTTCCGGACGGACTTGTATATTTCTCTGCTCATTAGATTCTCCCTTGGACTAGCTCTAACATCTTAGTGGTTTCTTCATCAATTGAGGAGTTAAATAAGTTCTTTGACACATGCTCATTCTGTATTTGGATGACTTTGTAAGAATAACCCGTTAGCACTATCCAAGTCCTCACGCTGCCCACAACCAACATTTACTGCGTCCCCTTGAGAAATTCTCCTACAATCAGCCTAACCTAGTGCATTATGTAACGGCTTTCTTTATCCCTGATATCTTTCCTGGCTTTGAAGTTGTCTCTGTTTAAAATTAGAGCTATTCCTGCTGTCTTCTGATTAGTGTTAGCATTGTATGTTTCTCTCCATCAATTTACTTTTAATCTACATGAGCCTTTGTCTTTAAAAGTGTCTGGTAGGTAACTATAGTGGGATCTGGTTTTCTGACCCATTCTCACAATCTCTGTCTTTTAATGGGTTCCTTTAGAACCATTAACATTCAAATAATTACCTACATAATTGAATTAATAGCTACCACATTTATTACTATTTTCCATTGGCTGCCCTTGTTTTTTGTTCCAATTTGTGTGTTCCACTCTTTTTTGCCTTTTGTGGTTTTAATTAAGTATCTTATATGGTACTATTTTCTCTTTTTCTAGGCATACTTGTTCTAGTTCTTTTTTTTAAGCGGTTCCCTAGAGCAGTGGTCCCCAACCCCCAGGCTGCAGACCGGTACCAGTCCGTGGGCCATTTGGTACCGGTCCGCAGAGAAAGAATAAATAACTTACATTATTTCTGTTTTATTTATATTTAAGTCTGAACAATGTTTTATTTTTAAAAAATGACCAGATTCCCTCTGTTACATCCGTCTAAGACTCACTCTTGACGTCTGTCTCGGTCACGTGATACATTTATCCGTCCCACCCTAAAGGCCAGTTCGTGAAAATATTTTCTGACATTAAACCGATCCGTGGCCCAAAAAAGGTTGGGGACCACTGCCCTAGAGTACACACTATATATACTGCAGCTAATCCAAAGCCACCTTCAAATAACACTGTACCACTTTAGAGGTAGTGTGACCGCCTTATAACCACAAAATAATCCTAATTCCTCCCTCCCGTTCCTGCGTCAGTGCCGTCAGAGGCCTTCAGAGGATCTGTGGGTGACACTCAGAATTATCCTCTGGAGGAATGGAAGAGGGAGCATTAACAGCAGGGTCTGCTCCCTCAGACAAGGGTAATCCCTCAGGGAATATTAATCCCCTAGCTCTTCTGGATCTACTAGGAATGGCTGTGGGGAAATTACTCCATCTGCACAGACCCCCCCACCCCAGGACAGAAATCAAGAGAAAACAGTACACCTAGAGCTTTAAAGATGGGCCACGAGGATGCAAAGCTGGGCTCAAAATGTACCCAATCCACAGAATTCCCACAGTGTCTGTATCCTAGAAATTACAACCAGAATCCCCGCCGCTGCTCATTCCTGCCTTAGGAGGGTCACAGTGGCCCCACTGTGGCTCATTCTGATGTGAGCCCTTTGGAGCACTCTCGTCTTTGAACTCAGAGAGAGCGGGGGGGGGGGGGGGGGGACTCTTCCTCTGATTCTCCAACCATGTGGGCAGGGCATTCTCCAGGGACACTGGAATGGTCTGCTCGGACGAAACAAAAAATAAGAACCTTCCCTGCTCTGGTTTATTTTCAGCTGATTTTGAAAGCATGAAATGTTTCTGATGAAAAAGAATCAAAAACATGGAAACAGAGTGAGTCACATAGGTCCCTCTCAATAATATCCAAAAGCCCAGGAGGGGGACCAGAGATAAACTAAACTAATACCAAAAATAACACGGCTCAGGTGCAGGCGAGCAGCTCCATTCAGCCCGCTCCGCCCCTCCCAGCCCGCCTCTGTCTCTCCTTTGATTGCTTTCTGATCCCCACTCAATGCCTAATATATTCTCCTGTCCTGTTATCTCCCCGCTGTCCCTGCCATAAATCCTCTCCCCTCCCCTCACAAAGACAACTTTCCATGGACCCCGTGAGCCCTCTAGATTGGTTATAGATCTTCCAGAATCATAAACCCCAGTGGCAGCATCCACACCACTGAACTTATCGAGAGAACAAGTGCTCCGATTCAGAGGGAACAAACATTTTGTTCAGTACTTGCAATGTGCCGGAAATGTCGTGCCTTCACCTGTTTTAGCTTATTTAATCATAAATCAACTCTTTGAAGTAAGTTTTATGGAAACATTATTGAGCACTAGGACATTAAGGCTCCCAGAAATCAGATAATCTAGAATGGAGTTAGAAAACAATAAATTGCTTTGCCCCTAAATTCTCATTCTCCTGATCCAAGACACAGGGTGATACATCACACTGTTCGTACTTTATTTATGAGCAAATAAACGTATACGGTGTACAGATCAAGCAAAATGTTCTGCACTTTTTTCAAAACATGCATCTTTTACATAAGAAATAAGATACGTCCTGTCTGCTCCTAGGAAGAATCTTCACTTTGCTCAGTCCTCTGGCATGAAAGCAATCTGCCACTTCCGTTAAAGAGGGAAGTTCAGGCTGCAGGGGGAGATGATGAAGAATACAAAGTGAGTTTGATGGGTTGAGAAAAGACAAGAGAGCAAGACAATGAGATGAAGAAAATGAGAATCAGAAATAACCACAGAGTCACTGTGAAATGTGTCTGATGGAGGCAGCCCCTGATAAACTGCTGGCAGGAGGAGCCAAAGGTGAGGTGGCAATCCCAGTGACCTCGGACAAGTGTCCCATCAGCTTGATTCCTGATTTAAATATACAGTGGTACCTTGAGATACAAATTTAATTTGTTCTGTAACCAAGGTCGTAAGTCAGTCAACTCGTATATCAAACTGCCGATACTGGACCCGTGCGCCAATGCACCAACTAGCGGCAGCTTCCTGAATCACGACTTCTATTTTGGAATTTCGCTCAGATCTTGAACAAAAATATAAACCGAGTCGCAGCTCATATCTTTAATTAATTAATTAATTAATTAAAATTTGTATGTTGGTCTGTTCGTATCTCAAGGTACCACTGTATATATACACACACAAAGATTATCCTGGCCGAAGGCTGAGAAGGTAAACTCCTGTAAAGCCCAGAGAAAAGAAGAGATTTAATTCTCCATAAAGGTTAATAAAAATTCTTGGAAAACTTCAGTGATTCTCAAAATAGCTGTGACATGGGTTTATAGGTAACCTCTCCTGGTAGGAGGCTAAGGCTCCTAAAATTCCCAGCAGGTAAGAAAACTGGCTGGGATGCAGAGGTCAGGAATGAACCTAGTAAAACCCAGATGAAGAGTGGTATGCTCACTAAAATTAAACAACAATGGTAGTAAAAGAAACAAAAAAAAAGTATCGCCCCTGGCCAGTTGGCTCAGTGGTAGAGTGTCAGCCTGGCGTGAGGAAGTCCCGGGTTCGATTCCCAGCCAGGGCACACAGGAAAGGAGCCCATCTGCTTCTCCACCCCTCCCCCTCTCCTTCCTCTCTGCCTCTCTCTTCCCCTGCCGCGGCCGAGGCTCCACTGGAGCAAAAAGATGGCCTGAGTGCTGAGGATGGCTCCATGGCCTCTGCCCCAGGCGCTGGAATGGCTCTGGTCGCAATAGAGCGATGCCCCGGATGGGCAGAGCATTGCCCCCTGGTGGGCGTGCCAGGTGGATCCCGGTCAGGCGCATGCGGGAGTCTGTTTGACTGCCTCCCCGTTTCCAGCTTCAGAAAAATTAAAAAAAAATTTTTTTTTAAGTATCAATAAGGATTTGAATATTTTTAAATCAGTCACATAGCCCTGTTCTGTTCTTTTTAATATTCTAATTCTTGGTTTTAGAAAGTTTTCAGAAATTCTGTCTCTCCAATTTCAAAAACTGGTATTTTTTTAATTACTGGATCACATTCCTCTACTTATGACTTTATAGCATCCAGTGACATCTTCTGACAGTGCGAGGCCTCCTCCCTTCTCACCCTAATCGCACTTCCTTGCATCTCTAAGAAAACTTCCCTTAAAATCACTTTTTTGATTTCCAAAGAGAAATCTCCTTTTTGAATTTATATTAAGATGGTACTTAAGAAAGTATGAATAACTGTTTAATTCCTTTAGCAAAAAAAAAAAAAAAATGTTCATCTTAGCAATATATCATGCTCTCTCATCTAGGGATGTGATTGATCCTTTCTGTATGAAACATCTACTGTATATTAACCCAAATACCTGTCCCTTCATACTTATAAAGGCACCCTTTCGCTTTATTTTGAGAACTCTTCTTCCGTTACCCAGTCCATGTGGATCTGATAGGCTTTCAGCTGTGTTACCCTAGGGCAGGGGTCCCCAAACATTTTACACAGGGGGCCAGTTCACTGTCCCTCAGACCATTGGAGGGCCGGACTATAAAAAAAAACTATGAACAAATCCCTATGCACACTGCACATATCTTATTTTAAAGTAAAAAAACAAAACGGGAACAAATATAACATTTAAAATAAAGAACAAGTAAATTTAAATCAACAAACTGACCAGTATTTCAATGGGAACTATGCTCCTCTCACTGACCACCAATGAAAGAGGTGCCCCTTCCGGAAGTGTGGTGGGGGCCAGATAAATGGCCTCAGGAGGCCGCATGCGGCCCGCGGGCCGTAGTTTGGGGACCCCTGCCCTAGGGCCCTGGCCTCGGTGATCAAGTTAAAGAGTAAGTATATGACCCAAGCATGGATAATCACAATTCTCCCCTGATGAAACCAAATGGAAGAGCCCCTTCTTCCCTATTAGACTGTTAGTGCTAGCAACCGCATCCCCATACACGAAGGAGCCTGAGAAAACAAAGCTGGTGTCCAACGGGCAACAGAAAAGAGGAGTCCTGAGCATGGCATGCCCTGGTTTTAATCTCTCAGACCCCCAGACAGACAACTCTGTCACAGACCTGTGAATCACTATAGTGTCCTTCCAGCAAATCCCCTTTGAGCTGGAGATAGCCGGTGTTGGGTTTCTGTCATTTGCCAACCAAAAGGGCTTCTGGTGTATTCAAGACTTTCATTTCTTTCAGTCAAGTTTTAATTTTCTTTTGTCCTGGAAATTCTTAGTAAGTTTTCTAGATATTTTATATGTTTGTCCTCTCTTATTAATAGAGTACATTTTAAAATTATATTTTCTAAATTGCTATTGTTGACATATAAGATAGCAACTCACTTAGTATATTTACTTAATAGTCTGTCCCCTTAACAATTTCTTAACTTTTTTCTAAAGGATTTGCTTATTTATTTTTGTTTTTCTAAGCATATACACCATCCACAATAAACTTTCCTTCTCTTTTCTAATAGTTATACCTCATATTTCTGTTTCGTGTCTTATTGCACTGGCTAAAACTTCCAGAACTTTAAGCCATACTGACAATAGAAAGCAACCTTATCATTTTGCTAGTTTCACATTATTTTCTATATGAAATGCTTATGAAATTGTCTGTTGTAGCGTTATTATAAATTTACCTTTTATAATCTAGTTACAGTGATTCTCTGCTCTAAGAAATAAAAAAAATTCAGTGATAATGGCTTTACCCTCTACTGAGATGATCATATGTCCTCCCCCCCTTTTCTCTCTCCCTCTTTTTGACTTATGGATGTGTTATATTAGTAGCAAAATGGTATTCTCCCAATGGAATAAAATTTCCTCTAAAGAATTTTTGGGGAAAATAATTTTTTTTTTTCCTGAAGCTGGAAACGGGGAGAGACAGTCAGACAGACTCCCGCATGCGCCCGACCGGGATCCACCCGGCATGCCCACCAGGGGCGATGCTCTGCCCACCAGGGGGCGATGCTCTGCCCCTCCAGGGCGTCGCTCTGCCACAACCAGAGCCACTCTAGTGCCTGGGGCAGAGGCCAAGGAGCCATCCCCAGCGCCTGGGCCATCTTTGCTCCAATGGAGCCTTGGCTGAGGGAGGGGAAGAGAGAGACAGAGAGGAAGGAGGGGAGGGGGTTGGAGAAGCAAATGGGCACTTCTCCTATGTGCCCTGGCCGGCAATCGAACCCGGGTCCCCCGCACGCCAGGCCGATGCTCTACCGCTGAGCCAACCAGCCAGGGCCTGGGGAAAATAATTTGATAAGATGGGATGGTAGGAGAGAAGGTGCAGAGCTCCAAAGGTTTAGACTCAAAGAAACAACAAAGAAAGAGTTAAACTATTCTGCATACAAAATAAAATTAGTTTAAAAGTGGGCAAGAGAAGAGGAGAGGGAAAAAGAAGGAAGGTAGAGAAGGTTGAGCTATACAGCTCCAAGCTGGAACCACACTTGACAGAAATAAGTGAAGAAATTTCAAAAACCACTTGCAAGTCTGATATCCACATTTAAGTTAAACACTGTTTGAAACTTCAAGATAATCACCTCCCCAGAACAGTTAGAGTCAGACACATGAAAGTCATTGCTGCTTTATGAGAGTGATATCAGGGAGAGGACTCAAAAATTCTGAAGAATGGGCTATGTTTCATATTTTCATTGTTGTCTTGAAAAAAATAAATTAACATCTGCAAGACACGAGGTACAGGAGAAATCTGAACTCAGGACACGATGGCTAGAAGTAACGAAATTTCAAAACGCATAGGGAACCCCTAAAAAATTCACTGATTGAATTTGAGGGATTAAAACTGGATTTGAGGTGGGGTTTGAGACAAGTCATGTGTAGATCTTAAAAGATATGTCTTTATGACATCTGGATTACACATTAAAACACCTCATGGTAGTAAAGCCATCTCACATTACCTAAATAAGTTCTCTACAGTCACGCTGTATATTAATTGTAGTATACTTACACATTCACACTGCTGGGATTCTATGTAAGGCTTTTTGTATTTATATTCATAAAGGAGACAAGCCTTTAGTTTCTTCTTTTATGTAGTTGTCATCACAGGAATAATCTATTCCCTAATATTTGAATATAATTGCCTATAAAACTCTTGGGATCTAAAATATTTTTAGCAAACTAATTATTTCACAAATTTTTCAATGTCACCTTTTGTTATTGCTGTAATCAGGCTACTGAGTTCTTTCAGAGTCAGTATTTTTCATTAGAAACTGCCATCTTGTAAAGAGATATTAAAATTTACCAGCATGGATTTCTGTGCATTTTCTAATTTAATCTTCATCTCTATATTAATAGTCTTGAGTATGTATTCATATATTTATTGTCTTCTCAGATTACTTTCTAGAGCTGTGCCATTCAATCTGGTAGCCATTAGTCTATGTGGCAATTTATATTTAGAATCAATCAGTAAAAGAAAAAGACATACAGATGGCCAACAGATGTCTGAAGATACGCTCAAGATCACCTGTCATCAGGAAAATGCTCCTCAAACCCACAGTGAGATATCAGATCACACCTGCTAGAATGGCTGATATCAAAAAGATAAGAAACACTGTGTTGAGAGGGATGGAGAGCAAAGCAAAGCCTTGTGTGCTGTTGGTGGGAATGGAAACTGGTACATCTGCTATGGAAAACAGAATGAGGGTTCCTCACAAAACTAAAAGTAGAGGCTCTGACTGGATGGGTCAGTGGCAAAAGTGTCAACCCAGCACGCCAGAGGTTGCAGGTTCATCCCCAGGCCACGTACGAGAAGCAATCGATGAGTGCACAGCTCACAATGGAACAACTAAGTGAAACGAGTTGATACTTCTATTTCTCTCTCTCTCTCTCTGTCTCTCCATTACCCTCTCTCTCTTTCTCTCTCTCTCTCTACATCTCTCTCTCTCTCTCTACCCCCCCCCCCAAATCAATGAGAAAATTAAAATTAAAAATAGAGGCCCTGGCTGGTTGGCTCAGCGGTAGAACATCGGCCCAGCTTGTGGAAGTCCCGGGTTTGATTCCCGGCCAGAGCACACAGGAGAAGCGCCCATCTGCTTCTCCACCCTTCCCCCTCTCCTTTCTCTCTATCTCTCTCTTCCCTTCCCACAGCCAAGGCTCCACTGGAGCAAAGTTGGCCCGGGCACTGAGGACGGCTCCATGGCCTTCCACCTCAGGTGGAATGGCTCAAGCCACAGTGGAGCAATGCCCCAGATGGGAAGAGCATCAACCCCTGGTGGGCATGCTGGGTGGATCCCAGTCCAGCACATGCAGGAGTCTTTCTGACTGCCTCCCTGCTTCTAACTTTGAAAATGTACGAAAGGCCCTGGCCGGTTGGCTCAGCGGTAGAGCGTCAGCCCAGCATGCAGGAGTCCCGGGTTCGATTCCCGGCCAGGGCACACAGGAGAGGCACCCATTTGCTTCTCCACCCCTCTCCCTCTCCTTCCTCTCTGTCTCTCTCTTCCCGTCCCGCAGCAAGGCTCCATTGGAGCAAAGATGGCCCGGGCGCTGGGGATGGCTCTGTGGCCTCTGCCTCAGGTGCTGGAATGGCTCTGGTTGCAACAGAGCGACGCCCCAAAGGGGCAAAGCATCGCCCCCTGGTGGGCATGCCGGGTGGATCCCGGTCGGGCGCATGCAGGAGTCTGTCTGACTGCCTCCCCGTTTCCAGCTTCGGAAAAATGAAAAAAAAAAAAAAGAAAATGTACAAAAAAAAAATTAAAAATAGAGTTACCAATATAACCGATCAATGCTAATTATTTCTGGGTATTATATATCTGGGTTTTTATACAAAACAAAACAAGAACAAAACCAGTAATTCAAAAAAGTATGCATACTCCTGTGTTTTCTTTAAGTCAACAAATCTAAAATATGATCATTTATACAGGTAATATACAAAACACTATTGAGATTGTTATAGTCTTCTTTTTTGCAAAACTCAGTGTGCATCTTGCACGTACAGCACGTGTCAGTTATCACTAGCCACATTTCAAGGCTGAGCACAGCTCTACAGAATTTGTTTTGATTCATGTTTCAACTGGCTGAAGTACATCCTTGAATAATTCTTCTCAAGGATGACATGTTGGTTAATGAAATACAAATGAACAACAACTTAGGTACAGATTGACTGAATTTACATTAAACTCCGAACATATTTTTTAATTATCTTCTGCTATTTACATGCTGTAAAACAGAATCAGGAACAAAGTCTGGTAGTTTTTTTCTCCTTTGTAAGGCAAACATTTTTCTTTATCTTTGTATTTCAAAAATTATGTTAGCCATATATGTATATAATCGTGGGTTATTTTTTACCGATTCTTAAATTTATCTTTCTGGAACACAAAGAGCCCTTTCAACATGCAAACTCCGGCCTTAGTTTCTTCTGTTCAGATATACTGTCTCCAACTTTATCTCTGATTACGGCTTCTGTTCCGATTGTTTGGTTTTAGTCACAGAATGCGTATGAGTCATTTATTTAGGCTGGTTCGTTCTTCTCTGGCCTCCTGTTATCTCTCCTCGTCATGCTCAAGTCTTTATTTCCATCTACAGTCTAAAAACACTGTTTCTCAAGTTTCTCTTCCAACCATTAATTACATTTTTTTCCATGCCATTTCTATATTCAGTGTGGATTTTATTTCCTGTGTTGTTTACTTCCTTTCTTTGCATTACTACTTCCTTGTGCATCCTAACTCAAAAGCAACCTGTTTTTCTTCTTAGGGCTCCCTCCTTCTGCCTCACATGGGATGTGAGAACGCCTATAGAGAATGCAAAGGAGCATTTAATTTACATTTTCTTCTTCTGGTTTCTATGTGAAGTCATTTCTCAAAGGGCTACTCTCCCCCTATGTCTTTAGGATGGTGTTTCGTTTCAGATTTGGTGGGGGATTTTATTTTGGATTTGACCCTAATTTAACCACTCTGGAATGCAAAAAAAAAAAAAAGACCCACACAGAGCTTGTTTCCCACAAGGCAAGGTATATAGGTCGCTCCAGGTTTCACTCAATGTCTACTTGGGCTGCCAGATGAATTCAGCACAAAGAACCCAGCTTAAGACTGACATGTACACCCCAACAGCGAGTTATCACACCGAGCAGTACCTAACGCAAGCCTGAAGCGTGAGCAGGAGGAATGGTGCCCAACCTGCCTCCAGGGTCAAGCCTTGCATCTGTCTTACCGATGGACAGGTGCCGCTCAGCTTCTACATAATGTTCAAAGTCTGTTTAGGAATCTATCTGGTGCTGCGGATCGCTCTACGGCGAGACCATCAATCCCAAGAGGAAAGGTCTCAATGACTTTGTCATACATCAAAAGAACGAGTCTGTTCGGCAGAGTAATGATGTCGGCAAGATTAAAGGAAGACTGTTCTCAAGAACTTGAACAGCATTCATTCGGTATACCAATCAAAAAGAAAAGGAAGCCTACCTATTACGAGCGAAATGTACTTGACAAACACTTTGTTAACAGCGCGTGTAACTCGGGTACTTGAGCATTAGAAGACGGCATTTCTTTTTTTTTAAGTTTTTCATAATTCAGACTTTCACTAATTCAGACGCCACTTCCCCCCATAATTAAGTGAAAATTTTTTTCAACGCATCACTACCCTGAAGTATGCTAATGTCTGCAAAGCATGCAGAAATTCCGAGTCTCGCCATCTGCTACATGATTCATTTGTAAATCTGCCTCCTAGTCCTCTGGGAAGTTCCAGGACTGATTTTTCCACCTCGTTATAAAAGCTGGGTGGGAATGAATTCAGTGATACAGTAGGTACGAACGGGCTCGCAGAGCTTGGAGGAACGAGCCATGCTCAGCCTGGACATGTTGTGACGGTCGGTGTGCTGTGAGCGAAAGTAAAAGTGTTAAAGCAATTGCCTAGAGATTTGGAGTTTTCATCAAGAGCTGCAGATAGAGCGTCGGCCTAGAGTGCGGAGGACTTGGGTTCGATTCCCGGCCAGGGCACACAGGAGAAGCGCCCATTTGCTTCTCCACCCCTCCGCCGCGCTTTCCTCTCTGTCTCTCTCTTCCCCTCCCGCAGCCAAGGCTCCATTGGAGCAAAAGATGGCCCAGGCGCTGGGGATGGCTTCTTGGCCTCTGCCCCAGGCGCTAGAGTGGCTCTGGTCGCAACATGGCGACGCCCAGGATGGGCAGAGCATCGCCCCCTGGTGGGCAGAGCGTCGCCCCCTGGTGGGCGTGCCGGGTGGATCCCGGTCGGGCGCATGCGGGAGTCTGTCAGACTGTCTCTCCCTGTTTCCAGCTTCAGAAAAAAAAAAAAAAGAGCTGCAGAAAAGGAGAGGCTTTGGGGTAATATCTCACACAGAGAAGATCTCTCTTCCATCTGAGCTCAAACTAACCATTGCGGGTAACAAAATAAAGACAATGATCATCTGTTGGTGGTACACTCCTTGAAATAAAGAACTGTGACTTACTGATTTTTATACTCCTGCACCCAAAGTGCCCTCTGCATGGTCAACTTTTCTAAGCCATCTGCTTCTGAGTTGGTAGAAACCACGTGAAACACTTGACTACATTTCTAATCAGTCTTTTCTTCCTTCCTTACGCGCTTCAACTGGGACGTGCGTGACGGGTTTTCTTCACCGTCTCACCCAACTGGCTTCACATCTTGATCTCCCTTCCTATCTCGCCCTCTCGATTAGGGAAACACACACCAATTGCAAACCAAGCAATTCTTCCAAACGTTCCGAGAATTGCAGGTGCGAATGTGAGACTTTCAACAGAATCTGCACAACTTCCGGGGGAGGGGCTGTCCGTAGCTTAGTCTGGATGCTGTCCCCTTGAGGTGCGCACTGCACAGCCAACCAGACGGCACGTGTCCGCCCTGGGCTTCAGCCCAAGGCTCAGCCAGGCCGAAAGTACGGCGGCACCACTGCAACACCTGAGTCTGCTTGCCTAGCCTGGAAGGGGTGTCTTCTTATTCCTAGGAGGGAAATGGCCTTCATAAAGGAGGAGGAGGAGGAGGAGGAGGAGGAGGAGGAGGAGGAGAGAGAAGGAGCCAGGGGTGGTAGGCCAGCAGCTGCACAGGTAAAGTGGCCTTTAAAGAAAGTATTGCGTGGACATGGATATAGAAAATGTTTATTTCTAAGTATTGGTGTCGGGATCCATGAAGGGCTGCGGAGAACAGAACTATGAGTTTGAATGGTCAGCATGCTACGGCATACCAGAATCTCTCTCGTGGGTCCCTAATCTTCAGTCAAATTCTGCTTCGACCAACAGCCTCCGTTTATTCCCAAAGAGGAGAAATAGACAGATCTGAGTCTATTTCAGGACAGATGTGACAACAGTCAGAAGCATGCAGAGGGAAGCAGCGAACGGCAGTGGAAACCAGGGCACGGAGAACACTGGGTCAGCCCAGGTGTTCGTGGAAAATAGTGGGCACTGCTCTAACCTTCCAAAGGGCACACAACAGCGATCGGAGCCCGCCTGCCCGGATCCAATGCACCAGGAGCCCCCAGCTGACATCTGGGTCACAGATCATCCACAGACCCTAAAAGCTACTTAGAGTATCATCAGAAAGTCCCCGCTGGTAAGCCGGTGGCTAACATAACTAAGGACCAAGTAACATAGTGTACATATTCAAACACTCGATCACATACATTCAAAAAGAGAAAAGTGAAGGGGGTCTCAGTCTCCAAACTCTCTCCTCTCTCTTTCTCTCTCTCTCTCTCTCTCTCTCTCTCTCTCTCTGTTTCCCTCTCTGTTACTCTCTCCGGTCCTTCCCTGTGACAATCAACACTCTTCCGGGCCAAGGAGAGCGTTCCGCACTGGCCGGGCTCCTGCCAGAGCTCCTGACCCCTGACACGGATGCCACAGAGAAGATTCAAGTTTTCCCGAGGGGGTGCACTCTGGACATGTTTCAAATCCACAGCGATGGCTTGATATTTCTGTTTGCCGAGCCAAGCAGCTGCCAGGCTGGTAACGACAGCCTGTGACAGAAGGACGGAGACAGCAGTAAGATCAAGTGGGGAGCCCTGGTGGTCAGGCAAACATCCTGGGGGGACACAGGCTGGGCAGTAACTGTGCTCCTGAAGCACAAATATGTGACAACAAAAACTAGAGTTTGGGCCCTGGCCAGTTGGCTAAGCGGTAGAGCATCGGCCTGGAGTACGGGGGACCTGGGTTCGATTCCCGGCCAGGGCACATAGGAGAAGCGCCCATTTGCTTCTCCACCGCCCCCCTTCCTCTCTGTCTCTCTCTTCCCCTCCCGCAGCCAAAGCTCCATTGGAGCAAAGATGGCCCGGGTGCTGGGGATGGCTCTTTGGCCTCTGCCCCAGGTGCTGGAGTGGCTCTGGTCGCAGCAGAGCGACGCCCCAGAGGGGCAGAGCATCGCCCCCTGGTGGGCGTGCCGGGTGGATCCCGGTCGGGCGCATGTAGGAGTCTGTCTGACTGTCTCTCCCCGTTTCCAGCTTCAGAAAAATACAAAAAAAAAAAACCAAACCAAAAAAAAAACCTAGAGTTTAAAGATGGTGGCACATGTTTGTGGCAGGGGTTGGAGGGGCCAGCCAAGGAGCTCTCCTAATAAAAACTTGGGGTGGGGCCCTGGCCAGTTGGCTCAGCGGTAGAGCGTCGGCCTAGCGTGCGGAGGACCCGGGTTTGATTCCCGGCCAGGGCACACAGGAGAAGCGCCCATTTGCTTCTCCACCCCTCCGCCGCGCTTTCCTCTCTGTCTCTCTCTTCCCCTCCCGCAGCCAAGGCTCCATTGGAGCAAAGATGGCCCGGGCACTGGGGATGGCTCTGTGGCCTCTGCCCCAGGCGCTAGAGTGGCTCTGGTCGCAACATGGCGACACCCAGGATGGGCAGAGCATCGCCCCCTGGTGGGCGTGCCGGGTGGATCCCGGTCGGGCACATGCGGGAGTCTGTCAGACTGTCTCTCCCTGTTTCCAGCTTCAGAAAAATGAAAAAAAAAAAAAACAAAAACAAAAAACTTGGGGTGGAGGGAGACGGCCCGGACTTTAGGAGGAGGAAGGATTCTATTCAAGAGATGACACAGAACAGCGTCAGTTCCAAGAGCTGCGTGGGGAGATGGCCCGGCCGTCTCCTCCTTATCGCCATCAGCACCCAAGCGCCTCCAATAGAAGTAACAACATACCATTCGCTGATAAGGACAGTTGATACTTGCTCTGTCTTCTTTATATGTCACTACAAACAGCTATAAAAAAAAAACCCCTGCTAACTATATTATTCTGTGATATATAAAGTAAATACAAACACCGTACTGCTCTCCCCCTGGCTTCTGCCTCTCCATCCATCAGCACCACCGTGGAACCAGTGGTTCCCGGGCTTGGGCGTGCATCAGGCCACTGACAGAATCGGCTCCAACACTGGGAGCCACCCCAGAGGTTTCTGACTCGGCAGATCTGGTAAAGGACCCGAGTTCTTGTATTTCTGACGAGCTCCCAGGGACCCCACTCGGAGGACCACGGAGCTAGACTCTGCCCCTAACACGAGCCTTTCAACGGAGTCCTCAGTCCTTCCCACCAGGAAACCTGGAGCCGCCACGTGTGAGGATCACCTCCTGCTGGAACAGGCGGGGAGCGGAGACGCTCAGGCCTTGAATACCGTCGTGGTGGAGTCGAGAGCCTCACACAGGGTCTGAACTTTTTAGGAAGGGGTGGAGCTCTTTAAAACAAATCAGAGAACCTCCAGACCTGGTCCCTGCGCTGTCCTGGGCCCAGTCCACGGAGGACATGCCCTGAGAACACGGAATTCCCAGCCGCCAGCCTGGCCGCCGCTCACGGCATTTCTCAGCCCGCGCTGCCCCCGAGGGACCCTCGGCTTGCTCTCATCATCCTGGCTCCACAGCGCACCCACCGCCACCTCCAGCCCCCACTGCTGCCCCAGGCCCTCCGGCTGGGACGAGCGGGGTGGGGGAGTTCTCTGGCTGGACTCCGGCACTCCGTCGGACACGATCTGGGGTCTGTCCTGGGCATCACCATGTAACAGGTGCTGGCGCACCCCTTACCCCAATGCCAGGGTTCACCCTCACCGCCATTCCTCTCTGCCCGGGAGGATCATTCACCCAGCCGGGACCAAACACGAGGTGACCGCCCTGGGATTTATCACGCATCCCTGCAAATTCCTCCGCCTGCAGCTGCTCCGCAGAATAACCAGTTCTTCCCGCTATCCAGATTTTTACCTCCCAGAGCAAAAGAGGCCAGATTTGGTTGCCTTTTCTTACTGCTTCGGATACCATTATTTTCTTTTCGACCACAGCTCATCTCAGGGGGAGAAATTCTTCTCCCCACAGTGCGGGAAGCAATCACAACCCCAGAATGGAGCTGCCCGGCTCACAAGCTTCTGGGTCGATGCCCTCCCCGCGTGGCCCCCGTCCCCACACAAGCTGTCCCAATGCCCTGGGCTCTCCACAAAGGCTTCTCCATCGCCGAGTGGAGCCTCTGTGGAGGCTCCCGGAACAGAGACGCACATCAAACCTTGGGCTTCTCCTGCCGCCTGGTGGCCATGTCTGAACACTGCAAGGCCTCTGTGCCTTGAGAAGTTATACTGGTTTGTTTGGTTTGGGGTTTTGTTTTTTGGTTTTATGGTAAGGGGGGGGTTGTTGGGGGGTGGTTTGAGATGTAACTGACATATAACATTCTATTAGCTTCAGTTTTACAACATAATGCTTTCACGCTTGTATACATTTTGAAATAATTCAGAGTGAAGATCACAATAAGTCTAGTTAACATCCATCACCACACACAGTGACACTTTTTTTTTCTTGTGATAAGAACTTTCTAGATCTACGTCTCTTAGCCACTGCAAATATATAATATGTTATTAACTACGATGACCACACTGTACTCACTTCGGTTTTCGCTTTTTTAGATTTCACATATAAGATTGCAGTTTTTGTCTTTCTCTGTCTGACTTACTTCACTCAGCATAATGAACATGGGCGGACCTTGAGGGCTTTGGCATTTTACTAAGATTAGAAGTTTCCTTCTCGGTCCTGGCCAGTGGCTCAATGGATAGAGTGTCAGTCCAGCATATGGGCATCCCAGGTTTGATTCCCGGGCAGGGCACACAGGAGAAGTGACCATCTGCTTCTCTCCCCCTTCTCTCCCTCTTTCCTTCCTGTGGCCATGGCTCCAAGCTCTAAGGACAGCTAGGTTGGTCTGAGCGTGTCTGCCTCAGGTGCTAAAAGTAGCTTGGTACTCGAGCATCAACCCCAGATGGGGTTGCTGGGTAGATCCTAGTCAGGGCGCATGCAGGAGTCTGCCTCCCTATCTCCCTTCCTCTCACCTTAAAAAATAAATAAATAAAAGATGTTTCCTTCTCTATATGTTAGCCCTCCCCCGGCCCTGCTCACTCTCCAGGCCTCTGCTCACGCTTGTCCCCCACCAGGTTTCCCTTGAAGCCACTCCCAGCACAGGTCAGAGAAGCCCTCACTCACCTGCCCCCTCGCCAGCATTCCCCTCCACACTCTGGGTTATAGCCATTCACCTCTCCACCTCTCTGATTAGACTGTGAGCTCTTTGAAGACAAAACTTACTCATCTGTGTCTCCAGGGCTGGGCACAGAAACATCTTCCAAATATACGTGGAAGGGAGGGCGGGAAGGAGAGGGAGGAGGTGACTAAGGGAAATAGTAACGACAACCCCTCACACTGCCGGAGCCCTCGGGCAGGCCGTGTGCTTCACAGTCTTTACCCCAGATGATCAGGACCAACAGCCACCTCTGGGCACCCAGCCCACCCAGCCTGAGACCCTAAGTCCTGTGCCAAGAAAAACCATTCCACCCGTCCAGCCTCAGAATGTCAGCTAACTCAGGTCAAGTCCGTGGAGCTGGCGCCCAGTCCACCTTGGGCGGCCATGACGCTTTCACAGCGTGTGGGCCTTGCCGCCTGCAAACATTCCCACACTCCTCTCTCTGTCTTCACGAAAATCCCTCCCCCCCCCCACAGGGCACTCAGAGGGCTCCCCACGCAGCGCCTCTCAGACTCAGACACGCACAGAAGTCACCCCAGGACCTGTAACCATGCAGGCTCTGCTCAGCAGGTCGGGGTGAGCCTGGGGCTCTGCATCCCTCACAACCCCCCGGGGCAATGTCTGTTCTGCTCGCCGGACCCCACCTGGAACAGCGAGGCCTGGGACGGTTCGACAGACCAGCAGTTCTCGGGATTAGACAGACAACAGCAAGGACTAGCTCGGCCAGGATGGGGCTCGCGTGGAATGCGGACGCGGGGAGGACATCTCATAGTACTCTTTGTTGGCAGTGTTTTACAGGCACTTGGCAGGATGACGAGGGCGAGCTGAGCGGGCAAAAGGGCCCCTGAGGGAGCCCAGGAAAGGAGAGAAAGGTTTACTCACGGGAGAAGCGGGCGAGTGGTCTGGCAGCCTTGTCTCCAGCTTCGTTGGCAACTGGAAAGACAAAAGTTGGGAGGATGCACTTGAGAACAAGGCACAGGTGTGTAAACAGAACAGGCCAGCCTGCCGCTAACGCCCCGGGTGGTCTGACAGCAAGCTCTGCCCGAGAGCCTTTGTAAGACAACAGAAACCACCGCGCTTCTGCGCCCCCCGTCTCTCCAGCTCTGCGCTCGGCGCCCAAGCGAGGTCAGGGGTCTCGATCCGTTTGATTAGGACACGGGAACGAAGCTGGAGGAGACCTAACCAGTGTTGAGCTCCCCGGGCCTGCAGGAACGAACCGGCTTGTGTCCGCGTTGTAAGAGTCACGCGGCCCTGGCTTCCGAGCCCGGGCACGTGTCTGTCCTTCTGGCCCAGGCCGCCTCTCATCACGCTGTCCCCCAACCACCTGCCGTAAGTCCGATCAGCTCGGAGGAGGAATGGGGACACAGAGGAGGCAGGGGTGTCAGAAGATAACAAGGTTGGTCGTTATTAAGAAGGATATTTAAATTTAGGCCCTAACCAACAGGGGGCTTCCACATGTATAAACTTTGTCATGTCCCTGGAGTCATTATCGATACCCCCTCCATTTATATTATGAACCCCACCATGGGCGTTTCACAACGTACACAGTCCACAGGCGTGGGTGTCTGTGGTCCCCCTGAATGAAGATCCAGAGCAGTCCAGCAGGAAAACCTGTTCATTTTCATTTAGAAAGAGAACCTTTGCCCTGGCCGGTTGGCTCAGCGGTAGAGCGTCGGCCTGGCGTGCGGGGGACCCTGGTTCGATTCCCGGCCAGGGCACATAGGAGAAGCGCCCATTTGCTTCTCCACCCCCCCCCTTCCTCTCTGTCTCTCTCTTCTCCTCCCGCAGCCAAGGCTCCATTGGAGCAAAGATGGCCTGGGCGCTGGGGATGGCTCCTTGGCTTCTGCCCCAGGCGCTAGAGTGGCTCTGGTCGTGGCAGAGCAACGCCCTGGAGGGGCAGAGCATCGCCCCCTGGTGGGCAGAGCGTTGCCCCTGGTGGGCATGCCAGGTGGATCCCGGTTGGGTGCATGCGGGAGTCTGTCTGACTGTCTCTCCCCGTTTCCAGCTTCAGAAAAATACAAAAAAAAAAAAAGAAAAAAGAAAAGAAAGAGAACCTTTGACACAGAGGTGGAACAAAGAGGGTTGCCAATGTAACCGTTGAAGGTAGGAGAGCTTTCAGCAGCAGGACCAAAGGAAGGACTGCTCCATAAATATAGCCATCATTTTGCAAAGAATGGAAGGAGTTCAAAAGATTTCTTTCACTTCACCCTCTCACAAAGGTAAACATTTTTTAATTTGCTCCACGTGGGCAGTTTTTTACAGGAAAGGGTTCAATGGCCGTCTACCGTGTTTCTGCCACGTGCCTGGCCCTCAGGTCTCCTGTATTCTGTGAATTACAAACCAGACGTTATGCAAAATGACCAGCAGGGGGAGGTGACATTGCATCCTGCTCCCAGGATCTCTCCGCCCAGCAATTCAGAAGGGAAAGGATAGACAGACAGACAGACAGGAGGAGGGTACAAGGGAACGAGCCCCAGTTAGGTATAGAGAGGCGTTTCCCTGTCCTCGGTCCAAAGTGTGTCTTCTTTGGAAAATAAAGCAAGGATTTTTCTTTTCCAAAATATTCACCATAGAAGCTGATGGGCTAAGTGAACGACAAGATAACCTGGAGTTATCTTTGAATATATGTATCCTGATTTATTGATGTCGCCCCATTAAAAATAAAATTATTAAAAAAAAAAAAAAGTTGTTCATGCCCTACCAAGTATTGAATTGGCTTAATCTGACCAGCACTGAATAGAAAGTGGTTTGTCTCAGCTAAAGTATTTGACCTCATTTGTATGTTATCATTAATGTTCAATTAGCATTTTTATGTTAACTATTGTATTATAGTATGTTGCCAATGTGAAAATTGGATCAAAACCTCAAATGTGATTTATTAAAATATAAAAGTCATGAAAAAAAAAAAGAAGAAGCTGATGGGCTACTTTTAAAGTAGGATTACAAAGAGCGTGCAGCCACAGAGAACACCGGCACCACTAACACCTTCAGCATGGAGAGCCCTGCTTTCCCCGTGGGGAGGAGGGGGTGGGGGTACCGCGGTCGCTATGACAGGCGGCGGCTGCCAACGCACTCCTCTCCCCCCACCCTCTCCTGGGGTGGGAACTGCTGGCCCAGATCTGCGTCATGGCAGGGGAGGCTGGGATCCGATCCAGGTCAGTGGAGCACCGGGAGAGCTGTCTCTGCCCAGAAGGACCCTGGAGCCTGCTCTCAGCATTATTCTCCTAGACGCAGACCCAATGCCACACTCCCTGTTAAGTGATGTTAACCCGCGACCCAGCTACCTTGGCCAGGTATGGAACACCTGGCCGCACCTATGCTTCTCGGCTCACTGTATTGCCTAAAGCATCCTGGTCGTGGGCTCTGAGCTGAGAAATCCCAAACACGCCCTACACTTCGCTCCTGCTGCCCCTCCTCGGGACACCCTCCCTACTGCACCTGCCGGCTACTGCTGCTCCACCTGCTATTCCACCTGCTGGTTACTGCTGTTCCACCTGCCAGTTACTGCTGTTCCACCTGCTATTCCACCTGCTGGTTACTGCTGTTCCACCCGCCAGCTACTGCTGTTCCACCCGCCGGCTACTGCTGCTCCACCTGCTATTCTACCTGCTGGTTACTGCTGCTCCACCTGCTATTCCACCTGCTGGTTACTGCTGTCCCACCTGCCAGCTACTGCTGCTCCACCTGCTATTCCACCTGCTGGTTACTGCTGTTCCACCTGCTATTCCACCTGCTGGTTACTGCTGTCCCACCTGCCAGCTACTGCTGCTCCACCTGCTATTCCACCTGCTGGTTACTGCTGCTCCACCTGCTATTCCACCTGCTGGTTACTGCTGTCCCACCCGCCGGCTACTGCTGTTCCACCTGCTATTCCACCTGCTGGTTACTGCTGTCCCACCCGCCGGCTACTGCTGTTCCACCTGCTATTCCACCTGCTGGTTACTGCTGTTCCACCTGCTGTTTCACCTGCTGCTCCACCTGCCCGGCTGCTGCTGCTCTACCTGCCTGGCTACTGCTGTTCTACCTGCCCGGCTGCTGCTCCTCCACCTGCTGTTCCACCTGCCCAGCTACTGCTGTTCCACCTGCCAGCTACTGCTGCTTCACCTGCTGTTCCACCTGCCCAGCTACTGCTGTTCCACCTGCTGGCTACTGCTTTTCCACCTGCCGACTACTACACCACATCCTTTCAGATCGGGGGAGCCATCCATTTCCTAAAAGCTTCCCTGGTGCCCGCCACACCTTCTCCATCTCACACATCTATGCCCTCAGTTCTGACTCCCCTTCCAGCCAGTGCTTCTCAAACTTCGGGCATTAACCACCAGGAAGGTTTGTTCAAACAGCTTGCAGCGTTCATTAAGATGCAGGTTCTGACTCAGTGGGTGCAGGGTGAGGCCGGAGAATTTGCATCTCTACCAAGTTCCCAGGTGACCTACTGAGGATGCTGGTTGGGGATCCTATCATGAGAACAACTGCTCTCAACTACCCCCCCCCCAAGGCAAGGGCCATAACTTTTCACCTTTGTACTTCCGGTCTTGTGAACAGTAGCTGGCACACAGAATAATGCGTTCAGTCCGTGTTTTTAGAACTGAATGAGGGAGACAGAGTCCATACCAATGGCCACAGATGGCTGAATAGATCCAGACCTCAGACGGACTTCCAGAGGGCTGTAAAAATCCCACCTGTGTTTTGTTTCGTCTCACGGTCCTTCATTTGTAAACAATTAGTTTCCTACATTTAAAAAAAAATCAAAGAGATTGCAAATATAAATGCAGAGTGTCGGCCTTTCTCAATGACTGGGCACTGTCCTGTCCACAGGCCAGCAATGGGGCGCCACCAAGACGCCCCCTGCAGGTGGTTCCGCCTTCCTGCATGTTCAGGGGGCAGCTCTGGGCCGGACGGCGCTGGGCTTTCTACACTCTCGGTACGGTCCAGAAGGCAAGTAAAAACAGGACCTCTTAGAGAATGAAAATAAAAGAATGAAACTAAACCTCAACAGAGACCAGCCCTAGGAAAAGGCGTTGTGGGCCAGGCTTGCCGAGCCCCTCTGAGCCCCGCCACACGCTGCCCAGACGTGCCTCACAGTCTACGCGCATGCCAGGGCCCCTGACCCGCAGGGTCTTCCCACGGGGCTGTTTGCCTTTTGTTTTAGAAAAGCGCAGCACACTTTAACAGTCAAGCAGATGCCCCATCTATCAGGGACTACTAGAACTTGAATTTGGAAAGATCTCATAAAAATGATGGTGCAGATTTAAGGAAAATTATCCACGTCATACTGTTGGGCAAAGCACACAGACCAGGATGCGTTGCTGATTTCATTGACGCAGAATTCTATGTCGAGGCTACATGTGCACAGAGGGAAGGTACGCGTGCACCAGACACAGTAACAGATATACCTCCTGTGCGCTGGCCTTCGGAGAGATTTTCAGCCTGTGTGAGTGTGTGCATGTGTGTGTGTGTGCACACACACACGCTTTTCTATATAAACTCAACGGTTCACGATAAGCATTACCGTCCTAATAATCAGAAAATAAATTATTAAAGAAATCAAAAACAACCAACTAGTATTTTACTTATATAATTTTGGATGCTGTCTATGTACGTTTGTTTGCTTATTTATATAAAACATGTTCCAGACTCAGGTTTTACAGCAGTCTTGGGTCACAGACTCCGGGGACTTTCTGGCTCTGGTGCAAGGGGACGCCTATAAAACTCGAGAAAGGACTCGCCCACCCCCTCTCCGTGAGGTCACACGGTGCTCGGCAGCCCTGGCCACACATCAGGATCGCTGAGGGGACTTGAGAAGTCCTGGAGCCCAGGCCACACCCCAGGCCGAGCAGACGGGGTCCGGGGACGGAAGAGGAGACCCAAGCGTCAGGATGAGTCTATCTCCTGGGCGATTCCGGAGGGCAGCCATGGCTCCCAGGCACCAATAAATGGCATAACTTCGAACGCCTTTATCCAAGCAATATCTGGGGAGGAAGCGGAGGCGCGGGGTCCTTCAGGAATAGTTACCCCGGCTCAGTTCTTTCCAGGCTGCTGCTGTTTTGTCACTATGACCTGCACAGACACGGCTCCAAGAAACACTCAACCATGAAGACCACCAACATAACTGCAGGGATCGATCAGTGGGCCGCTCGCCGCCTGCTGAAGGGCTCTTTATAAAAGCAGTCCCCGCCCTGTCATGTGTGGAGAGGGTGCCAGCACGAAGCTCGGGGCCGGGCTGGACTCTGAGCAGCACGCCCACGGCAGGCTTCGCTCTGCGCTGAGAGGCGAGCAGGCCAGGGAGGCAAGCGGTGCCTCTCAGCTCGGGTTCGCCCACGTGGGACCCGCTAGGGCGCTAACTTTCAGATGGTGGTGATGGTGGTGATGGTGAAGACAGGGATGAAGATAATGCAGAGTCCTTGGTCCCACCCCAGATCCACTGAATCAGAACCCTTGTAAGCGGGGACAGGATCCTAGGATTAATCACCTGCCTCAGAAGCTGCATTCGTATCGGCAAAGCGGCACCCTGAGGGAAGTGTTCCCCTGGTGTGTGTGCTGTATGTCCCCTGCCCCCCACGCCCCCCCCCAAAAAATGGCCGGAAACAAATCTGGAAACCAGGGCTCCCCACGGAGATGAGAGGGAGGACAGCAGGTGAGACAGGAAGCTAGCACAAAGCAGTGGCCCGGGGCAAAGAAGGTGGCTCTGATGTCCCAGCTGACACTCCAGGCCATCAGAACAGGACAGGGCAGGGCAGTCCAAACAGTGGTGGCGGTGGTCTGAGCAGGTGCACACTGTTTTGTAACCAAAAATGGCACCAAAAACACTGCCACCCTTGTTTTGTAAGCCCTGGCACCTGGGCAAGAGTAAACGCAGCTAGGTGCTGGGTGCCAGGGGAAACATACCACGGGCATGCCGGGGCGGGGCGGGGCAGGGCAGGCGGGGCAGGCGGGGTGGGGCAGAGCCTGGCTCCCCGCAGGGCAGCCTGCCCCGCACTGCCTGTGGCTTCACCTCAGGCTCGGGGACCCCGCCCAGGGAGACCCTTTGCGAGGTCTGGTGGCTGGGAAGCCAGACACAGGGGACTCCCAGGGAAGAAAACAGACCTGGGGTCAGGTCCCAGGCATCTTCCAGTTACTAGGAGGGTGAGACTCAGGAGTGCGAGCAGGTGTCTGGCCTCACCACACCCTGCCTTCCACCTGCAAAGTCCTGAGCAGCAGCCAAGAGAACTGGACGGGACACTGGGGAGAAAGAGACTTGGTCCCAGGTCACCCTCAGCTCCCGTGCCTACCTGTCACCTTCTAAGGAACGCCTTCCATGACTCTCTTATTAAGGTCACCGCTCCCAACTCCCCCTCCTCTGTCCCAGCCCCCATTTCCCTTGTCTCCTAGTCTCCATACCCCCCTCCTCTGCCCCAGCCCCCACCTCCCTTATCTCCTAGTCTCCATACCCCCCTCCTCTGCCCCAGCCCCCATTTCCCTTGTCTCCTAGTCTCCATACCCCCCCTCTGCCCCAGCCCCCACCTCCCTTGTCTCCTAGTCTCCATACCCCCCCTCTGCCCCAGCCCCCACCTCCCTGTGTCTCCTAGTCTCCATACCCCCCCTCTGCCCCAGCCCCCACCTCCCTTGTCTCCTAGTCTCCATACCCCCCTCCTCTGCTCCAGCCCCCACCTCCCTTGTCTCCTCCTAGTCTCCATACCCCCCTCCTCTGCCCCAGCCCCCACCTCCCTTGTCTCCTCCTAGTCTCCATACCCCCCTCCTCTGCCCCAGCCCCCACCTCCCTTGTCTCCTCCTAGTCTCCATACCCCCCCTCTGCCCCAGCCCCCACCTCCCTTGTCTCCTCCTAGTCTCCATACCCCCCTCTGCCCCAGCCCCCACCTCCCTTGTCTCCTCCTAGTCTCCATACCCCCCTCTGCCCCAGCCCCCACCTCCCTTGTCTCCTCCTAGTCTCCATACCCCCCTCCTCTGCTCCAGCCCCCACCTCCCTGTGTCACTAGTCTCCATACCCCCTCCTCTGCCCCAGCCCCCACCTCCCTTGTCTCCTAGTCTCCATACCCCCCTCCTCTGCCCCAGCCCCCACCTCCCTTGTCTCCTAGTCTCCATACCCCCCTCTGCCCCAGCCCCCACCTCCCTGTGTCACTAGTCTCCATACCCCCCTCTGCCCCAGCCCCCACCGCCCTGTGTCACTAGTCTCCATACCCCCTCCTCTGCCCCAGCCCCCACCTCCCTGTGTCACTAGTCTCCATACCCACCTCTGCCCCAGCCCCTACCTCCCTGTGTCACTAGTCTCCATACCCCCCTCCTCTGCCCCAGCCCCCACCTCCCTTGTCTCCTCCTAGTCTCCATACCCCCCTCTGCCCCAGCCCCCACCTCCCTGTGTCACTAGTCTCCATACCCCCCTCTGCCCCAGCCCCCACCTCCCTGTGTCACTAGTCTCCATACCCCCCCTCTGCCCCAGCCCCCACCTCCCTGTGTCTCCTAGTCTCCATACCCCCCTCTGCCCCAGCCCCCACCTCCCTGTGTCTCCTAGTCTCCATACCCCCGCTCTGCCCCAGCCCCCACCTCCCTGTGTCTCCTAGTCTCCATACCCCCCTCTGCCCCAGCCCCCACCTCCCTGTGTCTCCTAGTCTCCATACCCCCCTCTGCCCCAGCCCCCACCTTCCTGTGTCTCCTAGTCTCCATACCCCCCTCTGCCCCAGCCCCCACCTTCCTGTGTCTCCTAGTCTCCATACCCCCCTCTGCCCCAGCCCCCACCTCCCTGTGTCTCCTAGTCTCCATACCCCCCCTCTGCCCCAGCCCCCACCTTCCTGTGTCTCCTAGTCTCCATACCCCCCCTCTGCCCCAGCCCCCACCTCCCTGTGTCTCCTAGTCTCCATACCCCCCTCTGCCCCAGCCCCCACCTTCCTGTGTCTCCTAGTCTCCATACCCCCCCTCTGCCCCAGCCCCCACCTCCCTTGTCTCCTCCTAGTCTCCATACCCCCCTCTGCCCCAGCCCCCACCTCCCTGTGTCTCCTCCTAGTCTCCATACCCCCCTCTGCCCCAGCCCCCACCTCCCTTGTCTCCTAGTCTCCATACCCCCCCTCTGCCCCAGCCCCCACCTCCCTGTGTCTCCTAGTCTCCATACCCCCCTCTGCCCCAGCCCCCACCTCCCTGTGTCTCCTAGTCTCCATACCCCCCTCTGCCCCAGCCCCCACCTCCCTGTGTCTCCTAGTCTCCATACCCCCCTCTGCCCCAGCCCCCACCTCCCTGTGTCTCCTAGTCTCCATACCCCCCTCTGCCCCAGCCCCCACCTCCCTGTGTCTCCTAGTCTCCATACCCCCCTCTGCCCCAGCCCCCACCTTCCTGTGTCTCCTAGTCTCCATACCCCCCTCTGCCCCAGCCCCCACCTTCCTGTGTCTCCTAGTCTCCATACCCCCCTCTGCCCCAGCCCCCACCTCCCTGTGTCTCCTAGTCTCCATACCCCCCCTCTGCCCCAGCCCCCACCTTCCTGTGTCTCCTAGTCTCCATACCCCCCCTCTGCCCCAGCCCCCACCTTCCTGTGTCTCCTAGTCTCCATACCCCCCTCTGCCCCAGCCCCCACCTTCCTGTGTCTCCTAGTCTCCATACCCCCCCTCTGCCCCAGCCCCCACCTCCCTTGTCTCCTCCTAGTCTCCATACCCCCCTCTGCCCCAGCCCCCACCTCCCTGTGTCTCCTCCTAGTCTCCATACCCCCCTCTGCCCCAGCCCCCACCTCCCTTGTCTCCTAGTCTCCATACCCCCCTCTGCCCCAGCCCCCACCTCCCTTGTCTCCTAGTCTCCATACCCCCCCTCTGCCCCAGCCCCCACCTTCCTGTGTCTCCTAGTCTCCATACCCCCCTCTGCCCCAGCCCCCACCTTCCTGTGTCTCCTAGTCTCCATACCCCCCTCTGCCCCAGCCCCCACCTCCCTTGTCTCCTAGTCTCCATACCCCCCCTCTGCCCCAGCCCCCACCTCCCTTGTCTCCTAGTCTCCATACCCCCCCTCTGCCCCAGCCCCCACCTCCCTTGTCTCCTAGTCTCCATACCCAGTGACGGGCTTGCTGCCTTTCTCCTTCCCCACAAGCACAGACTGTCTGCCACAGTAAAACCCACTATATCGCCAGGTCCTAAGTGCCCGGCACACAGTATTTACTGTAGGGATCAGTGGCCAGCTGTCCACCGACCCACCGGGCAGAGAGCAACGGGCCAAGAGTTGGAAACACCAGAGGAGAAAGGAGCCAGAGCATTAACACGCCCCGAGCACTTCCGCGTGTTGTGAGTGCCCGTTCGGCCCTTCAGAAACAGCTGTCGAAAACTGACCGGACTGCAGCTACCAGGGGAAGCTGTGGACAACCGGTCACAGCCCTGCCTTCACACTGAGTGAGATGTCACTGCCGTCTGACAGACAGACGGGACCCCAGAGCTCAGAAAGGTCGGGCGGCTTCTCCACGACCACACAGCTGTGAGGCAGAACTCCAGTCCAAACCCAGGTGTACGTGGCCCCAGTGCCCAAGTCCTTTCCATGCAGGACTCAGCCTTCCAAGACAGGAGCTGTGCCCCAGAGAAGGCCACCCTTAAAGGAAAGTGTCACTGAAAACGGGCTTTGTCCCCTGTGCCTCTCGCCGCAGTAAGGCATGTACTAGCCTTCAGAGGACAGGGAAGGTCACCTGCCTGGGGTCTCGTATCCCACACAAGCCCCGGAGACTGTCAGTCGAGAGAGGTCCTTTTGTAAGGTGGGCACAGGGGACCAGTATCCACAGCACTGGGACCCTGAAGAGGGAGGAGCTAATTACAAAGGGAAGAGCTTCCTTGCCACATTCATGCAAGAGTCCCAGCTACCAGGTGTCTCCCCAAACCCCATGAAACCTCCCCCAGGTAGAAAATAGAACAAGGGAATAGAAACAAGAATCAAATTCATCTCAGCATGAAAAGCAGTCCGAGTCATACACACAGCCCCTAGGAGGCAAAACCTACTCGCTTTCACAGGCAAGGAAACCGACATCCCGAGAGATCCAGCGGCTTGTCCAAGGTCAGACCGGGGTCCAAGGTCAGGCAGCGGAGCTGGAAACGTCACCCATTTCCTCCAGCTCCGGGCCCAGCATTCTCAGAGAAGGGGATCCAGCCTGCCCCTGACTCCCACGCAGTGACTCGTCAAGGGTGAAGCAAAGGGTTTGGCTTCCTCTGTCCCCATTTGGTTAAATAAGTATTAATGCATGCAACCCCCGGAACCCGTTTTAAGCATCAGAGCGTATAACTCTGGCGATGGCCAAATCAGGTGTTGTGTTGAGAAGGCTTTTCTGATGCTGAGACTAAGCTTAGCAAGATGTGCCTGTGACTCCTGACCAAAGCCTGCCGCGGCAGGGCGGGCAAGGGAGGGGAAGGTAGGACGGGTAGATAGGAAAACCCACCCGCCAGGTGGCAGGGAACATAAAGGACAGGCCCATAAAATGGATACTTCACAAGGGTAACCGAGTTCGTTCAAACCGTACGTAAAATATGCCTTTGGAGTTGTTTAAAGTGAGCAACACCATATAATACTTGAAAAGCAGCCTAAGAACGTCACATTCACTACCTAAGTTTATCTTCATAGCACCTCTGGAGGATACTGCTATGATTTCCCCATTTTCCAGATGTGGAAACCGAGTCTTTGAGAACGAAAATAAATTGCCTGAGATGAAGCGTCTAGCAAGTGGCACATCTGGAAACGGGGCCGAGTCCCACCTTGTGACGGGGCCAGTGCTCTGGACCCCGGTGCCCCCCATCCCACATTCCACCCCCGAAAGTCTGTACTACGTGTGAGCCTTGCTGCCCAAGAGCGGCCCGAGAGGCCCAGGCTCCCCCATACTCAGCCCCCCACACTCAGCCCCCCCCCCGCACTCAGTCCCCGCACTCAGCCCCCCCCCGCACTCAGCACCCCCCCCCCCCCCGCACTCAGCCCCCGGTCAGAAGCTGGACAGAGAAACACGCTGCACTGGGCTCCCCCGGGGACAGAGCTCGGCCGTCCGGCAGGGCCGTGAGCCCAGCGACAGAAGAGGCATCGGCCGCCCTCAGCCTGCGTCCTTCCCTCCTCCTCCCACCAGGCACGCCTGGCACGGCCTCATTACACCTCCAGGGCCAACCTGGCTGTCCAGTCGACTCTGAATCAGGCTCTCGCACAAAAGAAAATAAAAACCAATTTGTGGCGACGACTCATCGGGGCTGACAGTTGAGAGTGGCACCTCTCAGGCCCTGCCCACCTCTAGAAATGGGCAAACCCTGCGGAGCTGCACGCTGCCCGCCGGACGGCGGAGAGGCCCCGGCTCCCGGAGCCCGGAGCGTCCAGAAACACAGACGGAAGAAAAATCGGATAAGCCTCGCCAACCAGAGAAGGCAGCTTCCGGAACCGTGTTTCCTTTACTTTTTTTTTTTCTTTTTCAATTTAGAGGAATATGGGTCAGATAGCAAAGGCTCATGTAACACATGTCTTTCTTATCTGGTCGTGACTTGAAACATTTTTTTATTAAGCTATATCCTACTTCAGTCCACAAACGTATTTTATTTCTTCTTTTCTCGCTGCACCAGTCCTTTACAGAACCAAGTGGGATGTCCAAAAAAAGTAAAATGCATTCATTTTGATCACTCCTTGCCTCCTTTTCCCTGACCCCCTTTCCAAGTGGCCGACCTTCACGGCTTCCTGCTGCTCATATTAAAGTCTATTAACCTCTAATGAGTGCCCTTGAGCCTCCTCCTTCCTGTCACCGGGCTGGATTCGAGGATGGGTTTAACTGGTCCTTGGATGGCCAGGAGCCCACCTGAGACTGGGGCCCTGGCACCGAGCCTCCTGACACCAATTGCTGGCAGTCCAGTGGCAACCACCTGGCCGAGCCAGCAGCCCTGCCCTCAGGAGCCTCCCTGGGGAAGCACAGAACTAACACATGGCACGGCCCAGACTCTGTTGGCTGCTGGAAGAAGAGGGTCCCTGTTCACAGAACAGAGAGGTCACGGTGACCCTGACTGAGGAGCAGCAGCAGGAGACTTCCGGACACCTGGGACAGGGAGCGTCAGTGAGGTGGGGAGGGTGGCGAAGCCGCCCCAGGGCAGAGGAAGGGGAGTGTGGTGCCTTTCGGATCCTGGGAGCAGGCGAGATGCACCAGCTACACCGTATATCTCTCCTCTCTTGGGCAAGAGAAGCTTCCTGTTGAGAAAGAGTGTGGCAGCAAGCCATGTAAGGACAGCAGTATATCTGGATGGTGATGAAAAGGCCTCTGGCTGCCACTCCGCCCTCTTTCCTACTCCCGCCTGCAAACAGGTCACCTCTGCAGATGGTCACGTGAACTTGTCTGAGAGCAGGCGTCTAACATGTTCTAGATTCAGGGGCTGGAACTCCGGCCCAGGGTCAGCAGTCACGCCACAGCACTGCCACCGCCGTGGACCCAAGTTCTTTCTGACGGTGACAGCCGGTGAGGCTCTGTCTAACCCGCCGGGTTGACACCACCCTGGACATCGGGCTGCAGGCTCACAGCAGGGGTGCCGCTCGACAGACCAAAGCGGTGCCCATTACAGGGTCCCCTACTACCCAGGCCTCATTAAAACACCCCAATGGAGTGAACCAATCCAAGACGAATCACCAGCAGTTAAAGGGACCAGAGGTGTATGAGACGAAAACCCAACATCGAACTGGCTGCTCAATCTGTGAACTAGATAACTGCAGCCCACCCTAGACAGGCGTTGAGGAAAGGAGCACGTGGGGAGGGGGCGGGACACTAACCTGTACGAGCCCCCACTGCGCACCGGGCATGGCAGGGACACCACACCCGGAAGTCTCCGTCAATGTTCCCACCATCCGACGTGGTGAGCATTACTATTCCTGTTTTCAGGTGAGGAAACTGAGGCACACAAAAGTTAAGTCACCTACCATGATCAGGAAATGAGATTGCAGCTGAAACCCCACTTTCTGAGCCCTTCTCTTCTCTCGGGTTCACATGGCTGGAAAGCACATTAAAAGCTGTCTGTCCAGCACTGGCCAGTTGGCTCAGTGGTAGAGCATCAGCCCAGTGTGTGGAAGTCCCGGGTTTGATTCCCGGCCAGGGCACACAGGAGAAGCGCCCATCTGCTTCTCCACCCCTCCCCCAGTCCTTCCTCTCTGTCTCTCTCTTCCCCTCCCGCAGCCGAGGCTCCATTGGAGCAAAGTTGGCCCAGGCGCTGAGGATGGCACTGTGGCCTCCGCCTTAGGCGCTAGAATGGCTCCAGTTGCAACAGAGCAACACCCCAGATGGGCAGAGCATCGCCCCCTGGTGGGCATGCCGGGTGGATCCCGATCGGGCGCATGCGGGAGTTTGTCTGACTGCCTCCCGCTTCTAACTTTGGAAAAAGACCAAAAAAAAAAGCTGTCTGTCCAACAAATTGAAGGTCACCGATGGAAGGGGGTTGGGGGACTGGGTGAAAGAGGTGAAGCTATTAGGAAGCACACACTGCCAGGTATAAAAACAGCCACGGGGACATAAGTACAGCATACGGAACACAGGACTATTGTAATAACTACATGTCGTGTCAGATAGATGCTAGATTTGTAGGGGAAACACTTCGCAAGACATTTGAATGTCTCACCAAGAGGCAGTACCCGCGAAACTCGTGTAATGTGTCAACTATAACTGAAATTTTTTTTTTAAATGAAAATAAAGATGTCTGGTCCAACTCCATGTGTCCTGCTGGATCCCTGACAACATCCCAGATGAGCAGGTGGCCGGCTCCTGCCTGCCTGCCCGACCTCAGGGAGCTCTTCTTCATGAGGGCGACGTCTGTCTGAAGGTCCTCCTCCTGCCACTCACAGAACGGGCTGCGTCCGTCCTCCTGCGGCCCTTCCCACCTTGGACGACAGCTGCCAGGTCTCCGCCCCTCGGCCCTCTCTTCTCCAGGCTGACCGGCCCAGTTCCCTCCTCATTTGATAAAAATACCCCTAGGCTTTGACCCACAAGAGTCAAATCCACCAAATCATGGCCAAAAAAAGAGAGAAAGTATGTTTTATTTTAAATAAGCCCCAGCAAGCCGCTGCTTAACGACATTCCTTTCCACAGCGCTCCCCGGGCTGGGCCAAACCTCCACCTTCTCAGGCAAGACTGTCCTCGGTTCTCAGGTGACGTAAAGGACGCCCTCTGTGCTCTGCGCTGCTGCGGTCAGAAGCCCCGCCTCTCAGCCTTGCCCTGCAGTCACGGGAGGATACTGCGAAAATGCGGGCTCTATTTCAGATGGACTGGGTGGGACCTGGGACTCTGCCTTCCAAACCAGCTCCCGGGCGATGCCAGTGGACCTGGGCGCGGCCCAGGGACCACACTCTGAGAAACAAGGTGGCCCAGGACAGCACCCACTCGGAAGAGGGCCAGTGAGCACGTCGTCTAAGCCGCCGCTGGCAAGCCGCTGGGTGGTTCTGAATGTGCCCCCTAGAGATCTTCATGTCCAATTCCCTTGTTTCTTCCAACAATTTTGTGCAAAAAACAAACAAACTGTTAACAGCATGACTTTGAAATCTACTTAAAGGAAAGATGCTCAGAGCGTGTGCATGTGAGGAGGAGGGTGCAAGCAGAGAAGGGGAGGGAAACACACACACACCCTCCCCACCCCCCCGGCAGGCAGGACCCAGCACAGAGCTGACCAGGAGGGTCAGGACACCCTGGACACGCTGCCAGCAGGGCGTAAAGCCCAAACAACCCGAGCTCCTCAGATCCAAGGTGAGACGTCAACCTCACAGAACTAAGGAGAGTGGCTCCATTTTTAATCCAAGCTCCTCGCCGTACCTTGAGCTCATGAGAGCCAGCATGCGTGCACACAGACACACAGACACGCACACACACACACGCACACACAGACACTCACACACACACACACGCATACACACACACACGCACACACACATGCCTCCCATTCGTGGCTCTGGCGTGCGCCGCCGGTACTATTACATCCAACAGCATAAATCACTGCATCGTTAGCAACCAGCTGCAGGCTGAACAGATCAAATGCACCAAATAAATCAAACTAGGCACAGGATACCATGTCCTTGGGCAAGAACTCCGATGCCCACTGGCCTGAGCTCCTCACAGCACAGCTCGTGTCTTCTCACGCTGATTCCCTCGGGCCCAGCATGGGGCCTGGCACACGCGGCTGCGAGCTGAAGGCTGGTGCATGCATGGGGGAAGCCAGAGCTGGTCAAGCAGCCACAGCGGCCCTGGGATGGAGCCTGTCCACGCCACTAGGAACCTTCCTCCTCCTCCGTCTGGAAGCAAAGAGCCGCGTCACCAGGGAAAGGCTCGCTCTTAGCCTAGCAATTCGTCTTCTCAGCCGGATGGAAGTTCGGGGACTAACAGGAGTCACAACTTGGAGGCAGGTGTCTGGGACTTGGCAGGAGCAGTGTTTAAAAGTAAATGATCTAAATTCCCTTGGGAACAGCTCAGCACAGTTGCCTGGGTCCCTGGTGCTCGCAAGGGGCCTGCTTCGTCCCAGACGCCTACCTGAGACAGGGTGTGCGTGGGGTGCTCACACAGAACACGCCAAAGCAGACCTGTCCGTCTCCCAGACGCCTGCCTAACCCTGGTTTCCCATCTGGGGACAAACATAACCTTCTCCTGCCCCCCTCTCCCCAGTACAGTTGATCAGGACAAAAATGCTCCGTTTCCCTTACTTCCATTCTTTCCTTCCTACCCACAGTCCTTCCAGCTGTAAACCCTGTGGGCTTCACCTCTACAGCACAGGCTAATTCCTCTGTCTCCTTCTTGCTCCTCTTCAAACACTCTGGACTGAGCAACCAGGGCCCCTCGCTTAGAGGACCCCAAAATCCTCCCAGAGCCCCCGTGCCACCCTCGCCCCTGTGCGTGTAGCCACCACCGTCAGACCACATCACTTACCCCCTCAAAACCCTCCAGGACCTCTCGCTGTGCTCACGCCACATCCCTCCCTGATCTGACCACACCTCCTCATCTCTTCTGCAGGCTGGCTAAGCTCGAGCTACCCTGGCCCCTTCTTCTCTCTTAAAGCCACCAAACACGTTCCCACGTCAGCGCCTTCCAGCTGCTTTTCCTGCTTGGCAGCTGCGCTCCTGCTACGGAGGGTCCCAGTAGCAGCGGTGCCCGGGGGCCCTCCACCTGCCAGGTGCCAGTCTCAGCACTTTGCACGTGCTAGCTCATGCAGCCCTCTCAATACCCCGGAGGGGGGGGAGCTAGTGTTATCCCCTCTTCACAGATGAGGTACCAGAGGCACACACGGGTTAGGGGACCCACCCAGGGTCACACAGCTTGTCAATGGCAGAGCCAGATTCAAAAGTAGGCAGTCTAGTTCCAGAACCTCGCTCTTAACCACTACACTACCCTGCCTCTTACAGAGCTCATCCCTCGCACAGCGGCCTCCTCACCTTGCAGGTCTCAACCCAATGGCACGCCCCCAGAGGCTTTCCCGACCACCAGGGCAGCTGTCAGTCTCCCCATCACCAGCAGCCGCCGAGTCACCGAGTGTAAGCCCCGTGAAGTCTCATCTCTGTACCCCAGAACTCAGAATAACGCTGGTCCACAGGCCCCTCGACAAATAGTAACTGACCCACTCCCTGGTTTTGGTGACTGTCTGGCCCCTAAAGGCCATAGAGTTGTCAGTCATCCAGCCTGTCCTGTCTTATAATTATCTGCAGGCTCCCAGAGGCCGGCCCACAGGAAGTGGCCCCAGTCCCCTCTCCAGCCCCACCCCCTTCCCTCCACACCCCTGCACACCAGCCATCCTGAGCTCTCTACCTACGGGCCCCTCTGGGCACTCTACTCCAACCCTCTATTCACGCCCTTGCCTTGATTTCACATCCTTCTCCCCTTTTTCCAACTAATAAATGCCCGCTCGTGTATCAGGGCCCAAAAGCAATGGCCCTGATGCTGTGGGTGACCAGCACGCGTGCCATGACCCCGGGTGGAACAGGACCAGGCATGAGCAGCCCATGTGTCTCTGCTCCCCCCCCCCCATGGAGGTCTCTCCAGGGTCACCCCATCCAGACAAGAGCTCCTTCCTTCCCTTCTGGCCCTGGCTCTCCTGAGCCTCCTCACCACCTCCGAATGGTGACGGTGACGCCACTCTGTGCCCCAGGGGATCCGCCTCCCCCTGGGGGTTTCCCTGCCCTCCTGAGGAGCGGACAGAGGCAGCATTCCGAGGCACGTTGCGATGACCTCCCGAGACAGCAGGGGAAGCTGAGGCCAGCCAACAGGCTGGGACTCCACGCTCCAAACCCACCTTGGAAACACCAGGCCAACACCTGCTGCTCTTTTGGAAAGGGGGAGGTGCTTTGGGCCCTGAAGAAACCATCCCAGGAAGAGTGTTCCCATAAAAAGAAAAGAGAAATTCACCCTTTCAGAGCAACTAGTCTGTATAAGCCCGGACTTCCAACACACATCTCTGTCCTCACCACTACCCAGGGAGATAACACGTCACTATCCTCCTTTTCCAGACGGGTAAACGGAGGTCCAAAGAGGCTGACAACTTGCCCAAGGACACAGACAGCTGTCGTGGACAGGTGGGCAGGCTGTACACTGCACAGTTCCAGGGAGTACAAGTCACATCATAGTCACCACGGACGTATCGGAAGACTTTTCCAGCAAAACGTAACTTCAGAAAGGGGCATCCTTTTCTCGTCTGCACAAAGGCACCTCTGAGTCAGCAATGTTTCCACTAGATAACCCCCGCCCCGCCGGCCAGTGGTGATCTGACTGTGTCTGTCCAACTCCAAAGCCCTGGCTCTTTCTCCCGGACCACTGAACCCTCCGTGGGAAAACTTCAAGCAATCCCGCACCAAGTCCCCATGCTTCAGCTGGCAGACATCGAGTCACAGACCTCTAGATCAGTGGTCCCAACCTTTTTTGGGCCATGGAACAGTTTAATGTCAGAAAATATTTTCACAGACTGGCCTTTAGGGTGGGACGGATAAATGCACAAAATAAAATTATGCGACCGGCATAAAAACTGTGGTATTTTTAAATATAATTGTCGAACTTACGATATTTATTGGGCTAAGTTAAAGGAGGAACGAGCATGTCCTCATTATTCAGGCTGTATTTAAATTCGTTATTCTGACAACGTTTCATGTCTGACATCAATATGTAACATGATAGGTTCAGGCTCGCTACCAATCATGAGCCTACAACAATAAAAATAAACATGAATCCACTGTGTACTGGTATGCAACTTTATTAGAAGCGTCCTCTTAACATCGCACCAACAACATAACATGAGTAACATCCTCTCTGCCTCCAAACACTTTCCAGTCGCTATGGTAACGTTTAAACATGCCTTAAAAATAAGATACAACACAAAAACAAATATAAAGTGCATGAAAAATACAACTCACCATTGTTATGAATATTGTAAGTTAAGGGTTATTTATTGTAATGTTTATATAGAATGAGAGATAGTAGCCTATCTCTCAACAACCATACGCTAAATCAGCGGGAGCCCTGAGCTTGTTTCTCTGCAACGAGACGGTCCCATCTAGGGGTAATGGGAGAGACAATGACACCCGAAGTGTGTTGCTTATGTCCAGTCTATTCTGTAATTTTGTTTTGGTTGCTGTCACTGCAGAAAATCCCGCTTCACACAAATAGGATGTTGGAAATGGCAACAGGGTTTTTAGTGCTTTTGTGGCGATCTCAGGGTATTCTGCCATGACTTTAATCCAGAACACCGGCAGAGTTGTAGTCTCGAACATAGTCTATTTTTAAGGCCATCGTCATTTGCGATCTCCAGTAGTTGATCCTCTTCTTGCACAGACACGCTGGATTCACCTGGTTTGTTGACAAAAGGATCGCGGATCCATTCCTTGGCAATTCGTGGGTGTTTTGTGGTTGGGAAGTAGCGTTAAACTCTCTTAAAAGCAAATACAGGTGATCGTGCACCAGCTGGGACAATGAAGGCTTGGACTCAGTCTCTTCCAAAATTCCCACGAATGTTTGAAACATGTCAAATATACCCCTGTTCACGCGTCATCCCCACAAATCCAGTTTGGCTTTAAATGCATCTACTTTATCTGCCAACTTGAAGACAGTTGTCATTTTCCCCTGAAGTGACCAATTGAGTTCATTGAGGAGGTTAAATATGTCGCACAAGTAAACGAGTTTTGCGACCCATTCCTCGTCACTGAAATGTGCTGCTAGCAGTGACTTTTTTTCTGAGAGAAATCTCTGCAGCGGCTCTCGTAATTCAAACACTCTGGCCAGGGACCTCCCTCAGGATAACCATCTTATTTCTGTGTATAAGAGAAGGTGTCTGTGCTCCACGTTCATTTCCTCACAAAGCAGCTCGAACAGGCGCGAGTGAAGGGTTGTGCTTTGATGTGGTTAATAACTTTAACGACATCATTCAATATGCTGTTAAATTCCGGTGGTATATTTCGGCTAGCCAGCATTTCCCTGTGAATGACACAATGTGTAGACTCGCAATCAGGTGCAACCTCCTTAATCCAAGTAGTTAAACCAGACATCCTTCCGCTCATGGCAGCAGCTCCATCTGTGCATATGCCGACACAAAAAGACCATTTCAGTTTTCCTGATATATAGTCACCCAGCGATTTAAATAGTTCTGCGGCTGTGGTTTTGGTTGGCAATGATAGTGCACATAACATATCCTCATGCACACCCTCTTGATAAATATAACGCACGTAAACAAGTAGCATTGCCTTGTTGTCAATATCTGTAGATTCATCAACCTGGAGAGTGTATCACAGTGATTTATTAATTCTTTCCAACAATTGTGATTCAATGTCCTCTGCTATTTCCTCAATGCGCCGAGTGACAGTGGTAGCCGAAAGAGGCATCTGTGCTATCTTTTTAACCGCAGCCTCTCCTAGAAGTTCACGACAAATGTCTTTAGTGGCTGGAAGGGTCAATTCTTCACCAATGGTGAATGGCTTCTTAGCCTTAGCAATACGATTAGCCACCAAGTATGATGCTCTCAGTGCACTCGCATTTATTGATGTAGTGGCCACCAGTAATTGTTTCTATCCTTCTTGTTCATGCTTTTTTCTTTTGAAATACTCAGAAGGCTTGCCTTTTAAAGTAGGGTGCTTGGTCTCCAAGTGGCGAAGCAGTTTTGAAGTCTTCATTGCCTCATTACCTAGTCGCCACATATTATGCAGAGCGGCCTTGGTGTGCGAGAATCACCAGTTGTGATAAATCCATACTCCAAGTAGGACTCCTGGTATTGACTGTTAAATGAAGCCTTCTTTCTCTTCGAGGTCGTAGGTTCTTCTTCTGTCTCCTCAGAGGCCCTTTTCCACTTCGCAAAAAAACTTTCGATGGAATTTTGTTTTTCACTCATTTTGCTAGTTTATGGGTTTAATTTTAGCGGCAACGTATCACGTGACCAAGACAAGCGTCAAGAGTGAGTCATAGACGGACTTAACAGAGGAAATCTGGTCATTTTTTAAAAATAAAACATCATTCAGACTTAAATATAAATAAAACAGAAATAATGTAAGTTATTTATTCTTTCTCTGCGGACCAGTACCAAATGGCCCACGGACCGGTACCGGTCTGTGGCCCGGGGGTTGGAGACCACTGCTCTAGATCACCTCAGCTGGAAAAGATGTTGCCAACCCACAATCCCCCTCCCCTCTGGACCGGAAGGAGGCAAAGCCCAGAGAGGGGAAGCAGGCAGCCGGGACCACACAGCTGGGCACAGCGCAGCTGGGACCTGCTTCCGGAACGAGCGAAGGCAGGTCTGGCCCTGACAGTCCTTCTCAGCGCAACCCCAGAGAGTCAGAACTGGATCACCGCGGCGAGTCGTGTCAGCCGCCTTCTGCACAGGCCTCACTTTCTCAACTGGAGGGGAAGGCAGTGAGTGAAGGGTCCCCAGGCAGAGTCCCTCACGGACACCTCCATGGAGTTCAACCTTAAAGACAAAGGGAGTCGGAGGGAAGGGGGCGCCGGAGGGGCCACAGCTCCGAAGCTTCTCCAGAACAGGTGAGAAGTCCATTCCTCTGGAAGCAACGGGGGGAAACCGTTGCTAAGCGGAGGTTTCGAGGCCCTCCCTGGTGGCTCTCAAGACAGCCATTGTTCACCTTGATGGGAGGACGCAGATTCTGCACAGGCCTCGCTGGGAGCCCCTGGAAACCATGGCGACAGTCCCCAAGCGGCAGCTCAGTTCTGTCTGGGCACCAGCCGGGGTGACAAGACCCAAGGGAAAAAGAACACGGGGAGGAAATCCGAGCACTCAATTGCTGTTCTGTGGAAGATGACAAAATGCTTCACCCTCTGAGCCTGCAGCGCAGCCCTGCTCCATCAGCAGCTCCGTCCAGACCCGCCAGGCCCACCCGGCTTCCTTTCTGGACTTCGGAGCCCAAGCACGCCCAAGTTAGGCTAGAAGGCGTGACGGCCTTGGACACTGCAGTGCAGAGAGGCAAGGTCACCTGCCCAGAATCACTCAGCTGGTCCTTCCTGGCTCAACAGCGTTCACGAGAGGACAGTTGGGACGTCACCAGAAATGATCACTCCCACCTTACATGAACCTGGCCCGCTGCCCCTGCCCCTGCACACAGCTGGGTAGGACTCAGGCAGGAGCAGGATTCCCAGGTTCCACACTGTGCACGGCCCAGGAGAGAACAGACCACTGAGTCACCTGCTAACTGATGCTGGAGGAAGCTCACGTACCTCCTGGAAGAAGCCCCTAGTGACCACGACTGGATCTCTCTAGACACCACGGAGCATTTTTCCATGACACACAGCGCCCAATTTTTGCCAGGGAGGAAGACCAGCTGACCTCCCCAGAGGAGCTAAGCAAATCTTAATGTCAGCCCGCGGGGATAATGACTTAGAAGAAAAAGACACTAAAAGAGAGCATGAAAAAGTTTAACATTTTTATGACGTTACTAATATGAACACAGACATAAGAGTAAATAAACACCAGTTAGCAGACTGACAGCAAAAAGGTATTTTTACTACGCAGCTTAAACAAATCATGTTTATTATAGAACTATAAGAATAATATCAAAGAACCTATTAACTTTATAATATAATTTAGCATCTTAGGAAATTAAAGAAGGATGCCCTGGTCGGTTGGCTCAGTGGTAGAGCATCAGTTCAATCTATGGATGTCCCAGGTTCGACTCCTGCTCAAGGCACACAGGAGAAGTGCCCATCTGCTTCTGCACCCCTTCCCCCTCTCACTTCTCTCTCCTCTCTCTCTCTCTTCTCCCACAACCAAGGCTCCATTGGAGCAAAGTTAGCCCGGGCACTGAGAATGGCTCCATGGCCTCCGCCTCATGTGCTAGAATGGCTCTGGTTGCAACGAAGCAACACCCCAGATGGGCAGAGCATCGCCCCCTAGTGAGCATGCTGTGTGGATCCCGGTCAGACACATGCGGGAGTCTGTCTCTCTGCCTCCCCACTTCTCATTTAAGAAAATTTTTTTTTTAATTTTAAAGAAGGAAACAAAATATCATCTGAATATAGGATGAGTCCATAGAAAAAGCTCAAGACTTACTCCTGATTAAAATAAAGAAAACAGAAAGAATGAGGTCTGGTTCCAAGTCAGCTGGAGTAAACACACACCACCCTACCTCTCCCACTGGATGTGGCTACAAAACTTGAGTAGAAGGCATGGAACATCTTTTTGAGGACCCTGAAACTAGTCTCGGGCAGATTAAGAGAAAAAGCAAGAATTCAAAGTACCACCAGAACAATGGTAAATTATCTGTTTTTTTCCTCTCCTATACCCTGGCCTAGCCTCAATGCCAGATGCATGCAACTTGAATGCATCTCAGAGGCATTATGCTGAGTGAAAGAAGCCATTCTCAGAAGGTGACATACTGCCTAATTCCATCCACACAGCATCATAGGGACAGGGACCAGATCAGCAGTTCCAGAGGATGACAGAATTTGGTGGCGGATGGGGATGTGTAATATAAGGGAAAGAGACAGGTCAAAAATGACTATAAAGCAGTGGTCCCCAACCTTTTTTTGGGGCCACGGACTGGTTTAATTTCAGAAAATATTTTCACGGACAGGCCTTTAGGGTGGGATGGATAAATGTATCATGTGACCGAGACAAGCGTCAAGAGTGAGTCTTCTTAGACGAATGTAACAGAGGGAATCTGGTCATTTTTTAAAAATAAAACATCGTTCAGACTTAAATATAAATAAAATGGAAATAATGTAAGTTATTCATTCTTTCTCTGCGACCAGTACCAAATGGCCCACGGACCGGTACCGGTCCATGGCCTGGGGGTTGGGAACCACTGCTCTAACTAAGCATTTGGTCCAAAGAAATGCAAGAACGAAGATGTCATCAACTGAGTAGAAAAGACGAGGGAGAGGAGGCTAAAGAGAGGGGACTACATCAGTTTGGGCTACGCTCTTCCTTCCCAAGAGGCCAGTTAGAAGCCAAGGTTCGATTCCCGCCAGGGCACACAGGAGAAGTGCCCATTTGCTTCTCCACCCCCCCTCCTTCCTCTCTGTCTCTCTCTTCCCCTCCCGCAACCAAGGCTCCATTGGAGCAAAGATGGCCCGGGCGCTGGGGATGGCTCCTTGGCCTCTGCCCCAGGCGCTAGAGTGGCTCTGGTCGCGGCAGAGCGACGCCCCAGAGGGGCAGAGCATCGCCCCCTGGTGGGCAGAGCATCGCCCCTGGTGGGCGTGCCGGGTGGATCCTGGTCGGGCGCATGCGGGAGTCTGTCTGACTGTCTTTCCCTGTTTCCAGCTTCAGAAAAATACAAAAAAATAAAAAATAAAAAAATAGGCAGTTAGGTAGGTGAGTCCAGACCTAAGGGGAGAACTTCAAACCGCAGTGGTCAGCACGTAGCGGGTACTTGAAGTCAGGGACTGACTACAGAGACCCGGCCTCGAGGCGGCACCCCAACCTTGGGAGAAAGCTCCCCTGAAGGAGAAGGAAGCCTAGTATCTCAAAGCCAAGGGCAGGAAGGTTTTGAGGAGGGAGAGGGTAATTGTGTCTAACGCTGCCAGGGGTCAAAGAGGATGGCCTCTGACCTGGGCCAGCGTGGGTGTCGGCGGTGAGCCCGGTGAAAGCATTGCCACCAGAGCTGGACCGGGCCAGGGACAGGCGGACGGGGGGACCGTGTGTCAGCATCTGCGGACACGGTACCGAGAAACCTCTCCACGACGGAGATCTACAAAACGGGGCGGTCGTCGGGGGAGGCGTTTATGTCCACACGGGATCTCTTCCTCCCTTTATCAAGAGGGATTGCCACTAGAGCCCGTGCACGTGCTGGCGAGAACGACGCGGTGGAGAGGGAACGATGGTGGGAGGTTCAAGGGGGACTGGGTCCACTGCCGCCGGGGAGATGTCGGCTTTAGACACGGTCTATCCGCTGCACCAGGACAGGGTGTACAGCAGGGGTCCCCAAACTACGGCCCGCGGGCCACATGCGGCCCCCTGAGGCCATTTATCCGGCCCCCGCCGCACTTCCGGAAGGGGCACCTCTTTCATTGGTGGTCAGTGAGAGGAGCATAGTTCCCATTGAAATACTGGTCAGTTTCTTGATTTAAATTTACTTGTTTTTTATTTCAAATATTGTATTTGTTCCCGTTTTGTTTTTTTACTTTAAAATAAGATATGTGCAGTGTGCATAGGGATTTGTTCATAGTTTTTTTTATAGTCCAGCCCTCCAACGGTCTGAGGGACAGTGAACTGGCCCCTTGTGTAAAAAGTTTGGGGACCCCTGGTGTACAGGGAGGGACGAGCGCAGTGTCTGCAAGCACGGACGCAGGGAAGGTGGAGGCTGGGCCGCTGGGGACACGTGGGCGTCCTCTTCTGATTCCTTCTGATTTCTCTGGGAAATAAGAAGGGCCACAGGGCCCTGTGGAAGGGTCAGGGGAACAGAGACAGTAAGTCTGATAACAGGATTCAGGGACAAGCTCCGAGAGGTGGCATTGAATGACATAAGCTAGGCTCTGGCTTCCTGGAGTGCCTGACACACATCAGTTATTCCCGGGTGGCAGTTAAGAGGGGTAACAGTGTGTCTTGCTGGATCACACAAGCACCACGCTCTTGCACAATGAATATGCATGATGTATTTTTTTAGACAGATCCTTCTGAGACGAAGAGCTTCTTTACAAGTGAGCATTGTAAGAGGAGGCTGCACATACAGGCGGGGCCCGCCTTCCTGGGTTCACACACACACACACACACACACACTGTTCACAGGCATTGTAAGAGGAGGCTGCACACGCAGGCGGGGCCCGCCTTCCTGGGTTCACACACACACACACACACACACACACACTGTTCACAGGCATTGTAAGAGGAGGCTGCACATACAGGCGGGGCCGCCTTCCTGGGTTCACACACACACACACACACACACTGTTCACAGGCATTGTAAGAGGAGGCTGCACATACAGGCGGGGCCCGCCTTCCTGGGTTCACACACACACACACACACACACTGTTCACAGGCATTGTAAGAGGAGGCTGCACATACAGGCGGGGCCCGCCTTCCTGGGTTCACACACACACACACACACACACACACACACTGTTCACAGGCATTGTAAGAGGAGGCTGCACATACAGGCGGGGCCCGCCTTCCTGGGTTCACACACACACACACACACACACACACTGTTCACAGGCAGAGGAGCCGGGGAAGGCTCCAATCAGTCCCCCGAGCCCTCTGAGATGAGCGGCGTGGACGGAAGTTTTCGAGCAGGAGGAAGCTGGTAGCACTAGCTGAAAATGGGATGTGGAAATTCTCTGTGGTTTTCGATGATTCACACTTTCCTTGACCTGTCATGGGAACTGGCTGAAGATGGTTCAACTGCACAGCAGAGAGAGCAAAACAAAGTCCTCTCCTCCAGCACACAGAGCTGCAGGAAAGTCAGGTCTTCAAGAACACTGCTGCCGGGCTCCTTCCACCATCTCGGAGGCTGGGGGGCCCGCTGGGCACGGGACTTCTAGAAGGACAGATATGTCTGGCAGGCTGTGGTCCAAAGGCCATTTTTGCTGGGTCTCCGGAACCAGACGGAGCACAGAACTCGCCTTTACACTGAAGGTGTTTTTGCTCAAGATGAAACTGAACTCTCTCCAGGCAAGCGACGTGCTTGTGTGTACAAAGCAAAGAACAACCCAGCGACTCCTGGTGGCAAAGATCAAAACCAGAGCCATCCGGGGCATAAACTCGGGCTCCCGGAAACAGGGCACGGTCTGTGCCAAACCCAGAGCACCTTCCAGCCCAGGCCACTGGACACAGAAGTCATGTCAGGCTGTAGCCCTCAAGAATTTAAACTCGCCCTGGCCGGTTGGCTCAGCGGTAGAGCGTCGGCCTAGCGTGCGGAGGACCCGGGTTCGATTCCCAGCCAGGGCACATGGGAGAAGCGCCCTTTTGCTTCTCCACCCCTCCGCCGCGCCTTCCTCTCTGTCTCTCTCTTCCCCTCCCGCAGCCAAGGCTCCATTGGAGCAAAGATGGCCCGGGCGCTGGGGATGGCTCTGTGGCCTCTGCCCCAGGCGCTAGAGTGGCTCTGGTCGCAACATGGCGACGCCCAGGATGGGCAGAGCATCGCCCCCTGGTGGGCAGAGCGTCGCCCCCTGGTGGGTGTGCCGGGTGGATCCCGGTCGGGCGCATGCGGGAGTCTGACTGTCTCTCCCTGTTTCCAGCTTCAGAAAAATGCAAAAAAAAAAAAAAAAAAAAAAAAAAAAAAGAATTTAAACTCATTGGAAAGTAAATAAGTGAAAATGAATTTGTTCTCTTGCAAAAACAAACAAACATTGACGTTGGGGTGGGAGGTGGTAAGAGTGGGGCTGGAAGAGTCATTCAAAGACCAGGCAGTAAGAATCAGCAGACCAGGGTTCACATCCCATCTCTTCCCTGGGCGGAAGTCATTTAACCAAGTCTTCGTTCCTCTGCATTTAAACGTGGGGGGTGCTGATACCTGCATTTGAGAGCAGCTGCAAAGAGCAAAGTCCTGAGCTGTTAGTGCTAAATCAGTGCTAGTTTCTTTTATTACCTTTCTTCCCGGAGAGAAACACTGGTATCTGGGACATGCAGACAATGAGTAGGAGGACAAGAAAGTCCCGGCACTCTGGATGCAGAAGGACACTTCAGCAAGAGAGTTTCGGAACTGGCTGTAGAATGAAGCGTTTCACAAAAGCCTTTTGAGATGAGGGTTTATGTGTCAGTGGGTTTCCAAGGAGACCGATTTTACAAAAGCTACTATGAGTTACACTCACTCTACAGAGACAAGATAACAAGATACCCGCCCTCTGTGAAGACAGATAACATCACGCCCCTTCTGCGCTCTGACAAATGATGGACAGGTCGGAGAAAGAAGCCGGAGAGCAGGATAGGGAGGCGGCATCCTCCGCACCCGACCTGCGGAAAGAATGCATGAATGAATGCTGCGCTTCGCCTTCATGCATGCAGAGATGGGGAGAGAGCGAGGAAAAGGACACGTAAGAGTGGACACAGGAGACCCGGGGATGGAGCACGGGTCTCCTGTGACCAGACTGACCCAAGGATGGACCTGGTCCCTGGGCTTGGGACAAGCAGGAATACTAGGTGAAAAACAGCAAGAGCCCAGGCTGGTTGTGAAAGCCTTCGGCACGCCCAAAGGCAGGGCGGCCAGTAGCACGTGAGAACTGGCCTCCCGGGCATGCTCAGTGTCCCAGGGCCGGCTGCCCTGGCCCGGCCCGGCCCGGCCCGCACGGACGCAGCGTGTGAGAGCAGCTGTCTGTGAGCCCCGACACTGAACGTGGGAAACGGAATTCACGTCTGTCCTTCTTCCTCTGGGAGTGTTTACGATCCCCAGCTAATCCCGGCCCCCGCGGCCCAGGACGCTGTTTCTCCAGTGAGCATCCCGTGGAAGACCAGCTCCGCCAGGCAGTCCACGTGGAAGGGGACCTCATCGGACGGCTGGGGAGCCCTCCAAACCACCTCCCCACCCCAGAGACACGCAGGGCACGCTGGCACGGTGAAGGCTCGTGACGTTCCGCCATCGAGAAACCTGGTGACTACAGTGTTTCTAACACAGGGACTGAACAGCTGCTCCGTCCATCCACGGAACGTCCCCCTGGAAGGGCTGTCCCCCCGGGACTGCTCAAAGGTGGGGCCTGGACGGTCTCATCTCCCAGTCACCCACTACACCGACCTCAGCTAAAGGGGGGAGGCCGCATTCTTTCATCCCACGAATAAACGTGGAGGACACAAAGATTTTCAAATAATGTTGACATCATGAAAGAGGTCCAGAGAAGGTGCTGTAGGACTTCAGAGGAGGGGGAGGTTGACAATTTTGCTGAACCTAGAACATAGGGGACATTGTAAAGGCTGTCGCAATTTTTTTTCTTCCTGATGTTAGAAGCTGGGAGGCAGTCAGACAGACTCCTGCATGCGCCCGACTGGGATCCACCATCATGCCCACCAGGGGGCGATGCTCTGCCCATCTGGGGCGTTGCTCTGTTGCAACTGGAGTCATTCTAGCACTTGAGGCGGAGGCCATGGAGCCATCCTCAGTGCCCGGGCCATCTTTGCTCCAATGGAGCCTCGCTGAGGGAGGGGAAGAGAGAGATAGAGAGAAAGGAGGGGGGGAGGAGAAGCAGATGGGCGCTTCTCCTGTGTGCCCTGGCCGGGAATTGAACCTGAGACTTCCACACGCCGGGCCAACGCTCTACCGCTGAGCTAACCGGCCAGGGCCGGCCATTGCAATTTTAAGGTTTCTCTCAGATTGCCACCCAGCCATCTAGGACCATTAACCAAGCCACATCTGGAGATTATTTCAGACCTCACTGTGGGACAGGTACTTTATCCCTGGTTCCTCAAGACGAACATTTGTTTGCCTAACTCCGTGGACTGAGAAACACGACGTGGAGTGTGAGACTGCGGGTAAAAACATGAGCGGGCTTAGGCACATACCTCTCAGCACGCCATCATCCTGCCTCCTGTGCTGGCATCACCCCGGGAGCTGGCGAAAATGACCACGCCCAGGTCCGCCCAGACCTGCTGGGTCAGAATTCCTGCGGGCCAGGAGGGTCCCCCAGGAACCTGCATTTTAAACAGGCTTCCCCACACCATTCGGATCCATGTTTGTGTCTGAAAAGCACACTGAACCCCAGACCCCCAAAACTATTAAGAATCCACAAAAGGTTCTTGGACTTGAAGAAACCACGAGCGGAAACCGATGGCACCGAGGTCACGGTGACTAAGAAGAAAGGAAGCCCAAGGAAAGGGCTGTGTCTGTCACAGCCAGATCGGTAACCCTGTTGCAGAAGCTTCCCTGATGACAGCCAGGACTCCTCCAGTCCGGCTGGCAGGGTGCCCCCGGGCGGACGTGAGCGCCTCAGCCGGTCACAACTTGACAAGAGGAGCCATTCAAAGCATACAATAAGGGCCTGGAGTTTGATACAGACGATAAAGGACCCCATACAGAAACCACGACGATGGCTGAGGCTCCCAAGGGAAAGAATTTAGAACTGAAGAGAAGACCAAATCCTCTTCAAGTCGGTATCACAGTCACTGAACACCAAGAGTGTGAGGACCGCTGGACTGGAAATATTTAAATGTACCGGCCGGAGTCCTGGCCTGAGACGTCATCATCCAGCAGGGGGGACAGGGGCGGAGCAGAGGGAGAATGAAAACAGCCCGTGACACTGAAACAGCAGATCAGAAACCCTATGCAGTGAACTGCACAGAAGCAAAGCCGGGGAGCAAGGCAGAGTGACAGAAGCCCTCCGGAGGCAGTGAGCTCCGCAGCGGACAGGTAGGAGTTACAAAGGGAAAGATACAACCTCTGCAAATACCCATGACTCCCTCTCGTGGAACAGACAGGCCAGGACCCCCCGCGGCAGCAAACACGCTCTGGCCCAGCTGCTGCCCCATAACGAACTTCTAACCACACCCATGGGCGAAACAACACCAGCATTTGGAAAACGAAACATCTGGAGAGAAAAGACTGAGTGACCAGCTTCCTTTCGGGTCTGTGCAGTGTAGTAAATGCATGGGAAGATCAGGCGTGAGACACGCTGGGTGGGAGTCTCGGCAGAACTGTTTACAAGAAGGGAGGGAAGGATCTGTATCTTCAAAAACACGAAGGGCCATCTATCGCCCATAAGAGGACTGGCCATCCGCTGTCAGGCGCCAACGGGTGGGAGCTCTTGGGAGTCCAAGGTTTCACGTGACATTATGAAGATGTCCCGGAGTCAAAGCTACCCAGAAGGGAGCGGCCGCCTTCGGAGACGACCAGTCCCCTGAGGCTGTCCAAGCAGGGTCTGGACGACCTCGTCTTGGGGGTACGATGAGGCAGACTCACACGCGGCACAGGGAACTAACTCCTCCTAGAGTCTAGGGTTCTCTGGTGCTTAACAAGGAGGCTAGACCACTGCACTGAAGGGGGAGCTTCTGAAGGCGACCAGATGCAGCTGGGAGGGCCTCTGCTGGGGGGTGTCCCCTTCTATGACGCGGGAGAGTGCAAGCCCCCAGAAGCAGGACTCCAACTTGTACAAATGGCACATCAGAGGGTCTGTTCCGCTAGAAAGTCCAAACCTTCCCCGGACCGCGGGAAACGGCGCCCACGCTGTGAGCGAGGGTGTCCCCTCCGTGGCCACAGGGGATGCTGGGAGAAAGCAAAGAGGGCCCCTCATACACAGCCTGATAAAAGAATGCTGTTCACGGCTGTCCCTCATACACAGCCTGATAAGAGAATGCTGTTCACGGCTGTCCCTCATACACCTGATAAAAGAATGCTGTTCACGGCTGTCCCTCATACACCTGATAAAAGAATGCTGTTCACGGCTGTCCCTCATACACCTGATAAAAGAATGCTGTTCACGGCTGTCCCTCATACACCTGATAAAAGAATGCTGTTCACGGCTGTCCCTCATACACAGCCTGATAAGAGAATGCTGTTCACGGCTGTCCCTCATACACAGCCTGATAAAAGAATGCTGTTCACGGCTGTCCCTCATACACCTGATAAAAGAATGCTGTTCACGGCTGTCCCTCATACACAGCCTGATAAGAGAATGCTGTTCACGGCTATCCTTCATACACAGCCTGATAAGAGAATGCTGTTCACAGCTGTCCCTCATACACCTGATAAAAGAATGCTGTTCACGGCTATCCCTCATACACCTGATAAAAGAATGCTGTTCACGGCTGTCCCTCATACACAGCCTGATAAAAGAATGCTGTTCACAGCTGTCCCTCATACACAGCCTGATAAAAGAATGCTGTTCACGGCTGTCCCTCATACACCGCCTGATAAGAGAATGCTGTTCACGGCTGTCCCTCATACACAGCCTGATAAGAGAATGCTGTTCACGGCTGTCCCTCATACACCTGATAAAAGAATGCTGTTCACGGCTGTCCCTCATACACAGCCTGATAAAAGAATGCTGTTCACGGCTGTCCCTCATACACCTGATAAAAGAATGCTGTTCACAGCTGTCCCTCATACACAGCCTGATAAAAGAATGCTGTTCAAGGCTGTCCCTCATACACCGCCTGATAAGAGAATGCTGTTCACGGCTGTCCCTCATACACAGCCTGATAAGAGAATGCTGTTCACGGCTGTCCCTCATACACCTGATAAAAGAATGCTGTTCACAGCTGTCCCTCATACACAGCCTGATAAAAGAATGCTGTTCACGGCTGTCCCTCATACACCTGATAAAAGAATGCTGTTCACAGCTGTCCCTCATACACCTGATAAAAGAATGCTGTTCACGGCTGTCCCTCATACACCTGATAAAAGAATGCTGTTCACGGCTGTCCCTCATACACAGCCTGATAAAAGAATGCTGTTCACGGCTGTCCCTCATACACAGCCTGATAAAAGAATGCTGTTCACGGCTGTCTCTCATACACAGCCTGATAAGAGAATGCTGTTCACGGCTGTCCCTCATACACAGCCTGATAAAAGAATGCTGTTCACGGCTGTCCCTCATACACAGCCTGATAAGAGAATGCTGTTCACGGCTGTCCCTCATACACCTGATAAAAGAATGCTGTTCACGGCTGTCCCTCATACACAGCCTGATAAAAGAATGCTGTTCACGGCTGTCCCTCATACACAGCCTGATAAAAGAATGCTGTTCACGGCTGTCCCTCATACACCTGATAAAAGAATGCTGTTCACGGCTGTCCCTCATACACAGCCTGATAAAAGAATGCTGTTCACAGCTGTCCCTCATACACAGCCTGATAAAAGAATGCTGTTCACAGCTGTGGGGCGAGGACAGCTGATGCCCAGACCCGGTCCTGGGGGTCACTGTCTAGGGCCGTCCATCACACTGGTGACCACTGCTCTCAATTCTACTTTGGACATCTTTAAAACTCTTTCTTTTTTAAAAATTGAAGTACTTTCTACAATTGCCATCTCACGGATCCACCCAATAGCCCATGAGATTATTTCAATTTTTCAGTTTAAAGAGAAAAAAAATCAAGGTCTACAAGTAAGTCCATCATTGTGTCTTCTTCAGCACTGTGAATTCACACCTCCTGCGGGGGTGGGGGGCCTCTAAAATACAGAGAAGGCAAAACTCCCACATGCTCACAGACTGCCTTCGAGATCCCTAAGTCAACTGCAACGTCCAGTCTCTCTGGTCTTAGTCTACATCAGGGGTCCCCAAACTTTTTACACAGGGGGCCAGTTCACTGTCCCTCAGACTGTTGGAGGGCCGGACTATAAAAAAAACTATGAACAAATCCCTATGCACACTGCACATATCTTATTTTAAAGTAAAAAAACAAAACGGGAACAAATACAATATTTAAAATAAAAAACAAGTAAATTTAAATCAACAAACTGACCAGTATTTCAATGGGAACTATGCTCCTCTCACTGACCACCAATGAAAGAGGTGCCCCTTCCGGAAGTGCAGTGGGGGCCGGATAAATGGCCTCAGGGGGCCGCATGTGGCCCGCGGGCCGTAGTTTGGGGACCCCTGGTCTACATCCTACACGGAGCCCAAGACAAATGCACGCGGTAAGGCAGGATGTTTTAATGAGAAATATATATGTAACATGTAAATCTGGAGGATTTTACACCATATAAAAGAGGAAAAGGAGGGCAGAGAGTTAAGTTTCCATATGCCAAGCGTGCACGTGGGCAGCCGTCCACCACAGGCGCGGTGTGCAAGACTACAGCTTTGCATTAAGAGGGATGAGCTCCCCGGGTCCGCCGGCCCGGCAGAAGCCGGATAATGACAATCTCCAACTTACAGAGCACTTACTGCCTCCAGCCCTGTGCTGAGCACTTCACTGGACCCTCTCACCCACCCACCCGTGGGGCAGACACCGCTCTTCTCCCCACTTTCTACATCAGTGATCCCCAACCTTTTTTGGGCCACGGACCGGTTTAATGTCAGAAAATATTTTCACGGACCGGCCTTTAGGGTGGGACGGATAAATGTATCACGTGACCAACACAAGTGTCAAGAGTGAGTCAAATGTAACAGAGGGAATCTGGTCATTTTTTAAAAATAAAACATCGTACAGACTTAAATATAAATAAAATGGAAATAATGTAAGTTATTTATTCTTTCTCTGCGGACCGGTACCAAATGGCCCACGGACCGGTACCGGTCCGCAGCCCAGGGGTTGGGGGCCACTGTTCTAGATGACACGTCTGAGGCCCAGAGGGAGGGGCGACCCTGGGCCACAGCACCTGGTCCGTGGCAGAGCGGGTGGAACGGAGCCAGAGGTCTGTCTGACTCGAAAACACGGGCTTCCAGGAGCGAGTCTCTCAAACCAGGTATTAAAAGCGGGCCATTTCCCAGGTCCATCTCACACTAACTGACTCAGGATCCTGGCTCCATCCAGCTGATTCGGACGCTGAGCGACCGCAGACCACACCCTGAGAAAGCCGGCTGCGGGCTCTCGCTCCCTGCAGGGCACTTGCTGCTAAACCGTGTGTCCCTGCTGTCTGCACGGTGCTGGGAGGGCTATTAATAAAACGCTGATGATGATGACGGATAAGGCCACGGCCACATCCTCTTCCCACTCGCCTCTGAAGCAACACGTCCCAGGTCCCCCCGAAGCGCAGCCAGCCCCGGGGGTTTGCTTTCGTGACTCGGGGCACAGTCAGGTCCCTGCAGTGGTGAGCCCCTTACCTGCATGAAATCTGTTTCACAGTGAATCCGAAGAAGGCTTTTACTTAAAAGAGGATGCCAAGGCTTGATTACAGGCTCCGGTGGGGCTGTAACGCACCCCAGAGGCACCACAGAGGCACCCCGCCACGGACCTGCCTTCTGAATGGAACCACTGCGCTCCTTTTGATTGAAAAGGCACATGATCGAATGCCAGATGGTGACATTTGTACAAGTCAAGCCGGATTAAGTCAAGAGCTTTAGTGAGGCATGATGCAGACAAAGAAAATGACGGATTACACACACACACACACACACACACACACACACACACACACATGCAGCTAATGCTCAAGTCCTTACACTGGCAGGGGTTCCCAGCAGCTTAGCCCCATGCCCGGGCCTCTGCAGGCCCTTGCCCCTCCCAGCTGCACATACCTGTGCATTCACCCACTTCCACATTCCGGGCAGACCTAGGCCTTGGTCAGGCAGCCCAGGACGAAGCCCCTTGGGCCCTCTTCCAGCCCACCCCCCACCACTGCCTGCGCACCAGAAGCCTAGTCTAAACACAGCATGAGCCATCCGAAGCCTGAGCTGGGGGGTGCGGGAGGGGGCACCACCATCGACCCAGTCTGCCAGACCAGGCACTGGGCACCCAACATCCTCCTCTCCTTTCCCCTCGCCTTCCATATCCACTCCACCACCAACTCCTGTGAACCCCGACTCCAGCCCGTCCTCCTCTCTCCAGACCCTGCGCCAGGATGTCCCCGGTTCCCCATGCCGCCACCAGGCTCCGTCTGGGACCCCTGCCGCAGTCTCGCACTGCTCTCCCGCCTCGGGACCCTTCCTTCCACGTGCGCCTGCGCAGAGGAGGTGCCTGGCTCAGAGCTGCGTAACGTACACGCTCAACCAGCCGCCGTGAATAATAAAAACCTGATGAACATATTCATAACTGCCTGTCCTGTCCCCCTTCGCCACTCTTGACCCCACACCCCGGAAATTTTAGCAGCTCCTCTTCGCTCTTAAGAGGAACTCCAAACTCTTGGCAAAGCCTGGCCAGAGCTGTCTCTCCAAGTCTGTCATCTGCTCCTCCCCTCAAACCACTCTGCACTCCAGCCAGAGTGAAGGGCTTTGAGCTGAGATCTCATCTGAACTGACTGTTCCAACCAGATCGCACCCGCCCCCCACTGGAAAGACAACCCAATGGACAGAAAAGTCATCGAGAAGGGGTCCATTCTGCATTTCCCTCTGGAACAGGGTACTTTGGGATTATGAGTGTTTTAGGCAAATTCCAATGATTCGGGGCAATGATCTAATTGTGTGCTCTCCAGATCACCTGTGTCCCCCACTCTGTCACTTACCTCTTAGACAACTGCTCTTTTGTTTTAAAAGTATAGCTCGAATAATCATATAAACAAATGTAACAAGCACACCTTTCAAATGATTCTTCACGCACTCATTGACTGTCTCCCGAGCAGCCACCTTGCGCCTGGCACTGTGCCGGATGCCAGGGTCACAGGGCACGAACCACAAGGCAGGCACCAGCAGATGCTCACAGAACGTGTATTCTGGTGGGGAACTGGGCTTTCAACAACAAATCAGACAATGCATTATCTGATAACGGTTTTGTCAGTCCGACAAAGGAGAAGCAGGGCCCACAAAAGCACATACCTAGCTAGTCTGGGGGGGGGGAAGACTTCGCTGGGAAACTGATGTGTGCGCTGACCGCTGAGGGACACGCGGGAACGCCACTCACGGGGAGGACGGGCAGGGAGGGGGACACCGCAGGCAGAGGGAACCACGTCTGCAAAGCCTCAGGAGGGGGGAGGTCGCAGGGGAGGGAGGCGGGGAAAATGTCGAGGGAGGCAGGGCCAGCCTCAGGCCTGGTGGCCGGTGCTGCTCAAACTGTTGACTTCCGGTGTGTGGTATGCACTGACACTTCTGTAAAACACAATAAAAATGGATTCCTACAAAATTAAAAAGACAGCCTGACCAGGCAGTGGAGCAGTGGATAGAGTGTTGAACTGGGATGCGGAGGATCCAGATTCGAGACCCTGAGGTCGCCAGCTTGAGCGCGGGCTCATCTGGTTTGAGCAAAGCTCACCAGCTTGGACCCAAGGTCGCTGGCTTGAGCAAGGGGTCACTCGGTCTGCTGTAGCCCCACAGTCAAGGCACATATGAGAAGGCAATCAATGAACAACTAAGGTGTCGCAACGAAAAACTAATGATTGATGCTTCTCATCTGTCTCCGTTCCTGTCTGTCTGTCCCTATCTATCCCTCTCTCTGACTCTCTCTGTCTCTGTAAAAAAAAAAAATTAAAAATTAAAAAATTAAAAAGATAAGCCCACCTTCTTTTAGTACAAGATTTAACAGACATGAAAATATCCTACCAGTTTCTATAAAAGTTTCCAAATGCTTGCTCTTGATTCGTATCCTTTGTGGGGGCCTACGGATAGCAAACCCATACTGGTCCATGGTCCAGGCTTTGAGCAGCAGGGAGGATGGGCAGACATTGAAGGGACTGTAAGCGTGGGTAAGGTGGATTCAGAATTGTGTTTTCCAAAGATCACCGTGGCTGTCTGTCATGTGGGAATAGGTTTGGGGTTGAAAGGTCAACTGAGCTATTGCAAGCATCATGGTGAAAAATGTATCCCTTCAAGGAAATGATATTTAATGTTTGCAACAACCTATGGAGCAGTCATTAACATCCAGTATTAAGTGAGATATATAAGATCACCTCTGGAAATAGAATTCACATTTCCAAAAACCTAGTAAATCCTGACTACCTGAAGGCCTTATTTAAATGCAGTCCTCAGGGTCACCCTGTTGGTGACCTTATAACATGATCCTTGTCACAGCTTCTGTAAACAGCCCTTCCACGCCATCTGCAGCCCAGCCGGCCTTTACTGAAAGCCCACCACGGTCCCTCAGCATTACCCAGCCTTCCAGAGAACACAGCTGCCACGCTTCATGCAAATGCCTTGCGATGAATGAAACCCCAGAGGTAGAAAGACAGTTTGCTTAAAATGAACTGTTCTTCCCACTATTTTCTCATCTCTCTTAAAGTGATGGATTTCCAAAAACTTTTCAAAGATGACTGAGTTGATGCAGCTGGGGCAGGGAAGGTTCAGGGAAGGCCGGGAGGCAGCTCAGCTCCGGAGCAAGAGCAGACGCCTTCGCCTCCAGAGACGGAGGCTACCTGTGACCTGCCGCCGTCACGCCTCTGCCGGGAGGCCCGGCGCCCATCGCGCAGCCTCTCTGAGCCTCGGTTTCCTCATCTGCAAAATGGGGCTGAGAAGCTCTGCTCCAGCTCATCCGCACGGCTGACACAGAGAGGGTTTCAGTGTCACTCAAGCACACATTTCCGTGGCACAAGCAGTGCGGCAGGCATGGAGCCGGACACTGAGGTCACAGACATGGGGGGACGAGGTACAAAACCAAGGGCGATGCTGCATGCTGAATGGAACACGGAGGCACACACAGGCGCACCGGGGAGAGCGGTGTCCCCGCCGAGGGCAGGGGGACAGTGGGCAGGGCAGGGTTCCCGCAGGAGGCAGTGGCTGGGCTGTTAAAGCACACAACGCACTTGGATGCCACGGGTAGCTCGCTACTGAGAACGCGTACGGGAACGGGGAAAGGAAGGAGGCAGGACGGGACAGGAGTCACAAGGGGCTCGTGCCCCAGTGAGACAATGAAATGAGACGGCACGGAGCACGTGTGCAGACCTGACCTGCCCCGGACTGGATTCCAAGAGCGCGTTTGCGCGTGGGTCGTGGTTGTTGCAGTGGAGTGAGAACAAAGTGGCTGTGTCCATGTGACAGCCCTTCGAAGACACCTTGGGAAACGACAGGGAGCCTCGGAGGTGCTGCAAGTCCCGAGGACGCAGGTGAGGACAAACACCGGTGACCTCTGACTTGCCACTGGACCTCACTCGGACTGACAGATCCGGACACTCAGATCCTCTGCACATTCGCGAGAAGGTGCTGGTCAAGGCAGAAAGGAACAACGTGTCTCCACTAGATCTGAGAGGACGGGGAAACCCTCTCCCTCCCCCCACTCAAAAATGAAGCCAGAAAACCCAACGGCTTCCTTCACAGGTCTCACCATTTTCCAAAAGCAGTAAAAAAAAATGCTATTTTCTTGGCAACCGAGTAAAGAAATATCCTTTTTCTGCACTATTCATCAGAGACAGAACCAACTTAGGGAAATCCACCCAGAGACGGCGAATGAGTGTTGTGTTTGTGTCTGTGTGTGCTGTGCGTGCCTGTGCACGCACGCATGCGTGTGTACATGTGTGTGCATGTGTGCACCTGTGAGCATGAGTGCATGCGTGTTCATAAGCACATGTGAGCAAGTGGAAGGCAGCAAAGACCCCAGACACCCCTGCTGGGAGCTGTCTACCTCCAAGAAGGGCTGGCCTAGAGGGGGGTCTGAGACATTGGCATCAACTCGACGTTTCCAACAAGCTCTTCCCAGCCGGTGACATTCTCACAGGAGACCACGGCTGCCCCAGAAAGGCAAATGCACATTCTTAATCTAGCTTGCAAAAATATATTTAAAAAAAATCTTTCCAGTCTTCTCAGGAGTCTCCCGAAAGCAGCCATCTAAAGAAGCTGAAACACTGGACCCCCCACCTCCCCGCCAGCCCTTTCCCAGGGGAGTGTGGGACCCCAACAGCTGCCTTTCTAATCACCCACAACGATAACAGAGCCTGACGGGAGCCCAGAGTGTGAACCCGGGCGGCTGACGTCACCTGGCAAAGTCGTTAAGAGATTAACGAGTTCATGGGACTCAAGGCCACTCAGAGGAAAGACGCCAAGATAAACGGCCCAATTTAGTCCTGTGCCAGAGCCGTCCTGCCCCACGTGCCTCCCCCGTCACACGGAGAGGGCAGCAGAGCGAGGCTCAGCTCCGGGTGCCCAGGCCTCACTCAGTGTGACGGGAGCCAGGCCGTGGTCAGAACTCCCTGCCCGTGAGTGTGCGTCAGCAGCACCTGGGAATCGAGTTCCAGCACAGACTTCCGGGCCTCGCTCCTGGGTTCTGACTTGCTGAGGCTGGCGCAGGCCTGAGAACTGGCCTTCTGCCCGAGCTGGCAGCGTAGGCCAATGCAGCAGGCCTGAGGGCCACATTCTGAGCAGCCCAGGGCTGCCCCTGACTACCTCGGTGGCCTTTGCAGTCACCTAACTTCCTTGGGCTGCAGTTTCCACATCTGTTGAATGAGCATGAGGTATCTGACTCCTAGGGTCCCCACGGCCGTGCAGGAGAGAACTTGTTTTTTTAGTGACTGGCACATGAGAGGTCTTTGAAAATAGAATGATTTTAGTGTCAAGAGAACCAGGAGTTTCCAACACAGAATCGCGGGGCCTCAAAGGTCAAATCTCAGAAAGAAAGCAATGCACACATGCCTTCACGCACTAAAATACTGTCAGCTCTCTGGGTTCCTGGGGGTTTACTTGCTCTTGAGAAGGAAAGAGAACGCATCTTCAGGGGACCGCCCACTGGCATCCGGCCTCACTGTCGCTGAGTCACGAAGCAGTCATGAGACGGGCCCCCATCCGAGCTGGGCCCTGGGAACTGGGCTGGACAGGCCCCCTCTGCTGCACCTGAGAAAACCATGGAGCCAGACACAAGCGAACGACTGAAATGTATTATTCTGCACATTAACACTAAAAATACGAAACGCTATGGAAACCGCAGAGGAAAGGATATTCGTCCTGCACGCAAGGAAGCAGAGAATGTGAACAGCTTCCCCGAGCTAGGGCATTGGCAGTGGGCCTGGCAGGACACACAGGAGTGGGGCACTCCAGGCGGCCACGGGAGCACAGAGGCGGGGCCATCGGCGGCAGGCCGGGGCGGGAGTGGGGGTGGGGGGCCTGTATGGTCGTGTGCATGGACGTGTGCACGGATGTGTGCATGGACATGTGAACAGGAGAGACAGAGGCTAGTGAGAGCCACGAAGGGCCCACAGGCCAGGGGAGACTCTTCCTGAGGGTAGTGGGCACACACTGAACACCGGAGCAGAGCAGTGACTGGGGTTTGCTGTGTGTTTGTCTGTTTGTTTGCTCTGATGTGCATCACACTCGCATTCTGGATACAGCGCGAGGCAAACGCCTGGCCCAGGGTGACGGCACGGGGAAGGAGAGAAGGGATCGAAATCAAAACACGCTTCCCGAGAATCGCCCTAACCAGCTTCAAACATGTTTCGTGTCTCGCCACTTCACGTAAGGCAAGATTCGCACAAGGATACACCCCCCCCGGGACCCGAGCACCTGGACTTAAAGGGACAGAGGCCAGCTCTCAGAGGGCTGTCGCAGCCCAGGAGACGGGGGCGGAAGGTTCCGTGCTCGCCGCCCCATCCGCCAGCTCGGGCAAGGCGGCTAATCTCCAGGGAGACAGACGAGCACCCCAAAGGGACAGGACAAAGGCCTCTGGATTGATTTCAGGCTCTGCCTCCCAACCACTGCGGGGCCGTGGGCAAGTTCCCCAGCCTCTTGGCATCTGCGTCCTCATCTATGTAACGGGAATAATGAAACCTACTTCTAGGACTTGAACCATATCCTAGCGCGAGGTCTGCCCCAGCGGAGGCACCCCAGACCGCGCAGTGAAACGGCGGCTGGGCTGGAGCTGGGCCGGAGCTGGGCCGGAGCTGGGGTTCACCTGCCTCTGCAGGACACAGGCGCCTGACAGTGACGCTCCCCACTCAGTTCTCCATGGGCTTCCCTTCCGCCCCTTGAGAGCCGGGCCCCTGCCCGTGGCAGGACCTGGGGGCACAGCTGGCGTGCAGAGGGGCAAGGGCATACCCCCTGCGAATTCTCAGTTAACAAGCTGTACGCACGCCCAGCACACCCTGTGCCAGCCAAGGGAATTCAAGACTTTGAGGTCCCTGAGGAATGATCATGTTCAAAAAAAAAGCCTAGCCACTGGGAGGAAAAAATAGCCCAGCCTGTGAAAGGAAAAACAAGCCGGCCAGGGAACCTCAGTGCCTCGACAAAGGGCCTGGCCCAGACACGGAATCTCCGGGAAACCCAGCGGGCAAGGCAGCCGACTTCCTGGAACGCTATTTTGGACAAGCTGGCGACCTTCTGGGATTCATCACTCAGGCCAAAGAACATGGTTCTGCTACCCTCACGGAACCCTTCCAAAGGCTCAGCTCCCTCCCTCACGGGCAGCGCTGGCTCTCAGGAGGCCGTCCAGACCCAGGCCTCGGAGCCTCAGTCTTCTCATCTGTGAACTGGAAACAACAGGATCTACCTCTCGGACGCAACTATGAGGACTGGAAAAGGTACCGCCTGGGGTGCACCAGTCACCGGGCGGGGGCGGGGTGGGGGTCCTCAGCAGGCCCCCCCCCAGTTCACCACGGTTCAGACAAGGTGGATATTGTTGCAGAAGGTGTGCAGTCAGGAAAGGTTTGTCAAATGGAAAGGGTATTTTTACAGTCCTGATTTTTAAACGTTCCATATGGTGCCTGTTTCCCCTTCTCCCCCCAGATGTTGTCTGTGTTTTTCTCCTACCAAAGAGAAGTCCTGATAAACCACTTCCCACATTCTAAACGGGGAGGAAATGAGGGCCAGGGCTGGAGCGGCAGCACCAAGACCCCACTCGAGGCATTCCCTCTCCCTCTCCCTCTCCAGCCTTCTGCCTTCTCCCTCCCTCGGCCAGCACTTCACCAGACTCTACCTGTGCGCTAGCACGGGGAGGCGTGGCTGGACAGGAGCCCCGAAGGCTCAGGACAGACGCCTCTTGTGCTCAGGGCCTGGGAGAAGTCTCTGCTCTAGACAGGACGCTGCCGTGAACCCAGGACAACTGGACTCGATGTGGGCCCCACCTCTCAGCAGCTGGGGGACCTCAGGAAGTTCCCAAGCCTTTCTGTGTCCTCTGAGGAGGATGACACATTGCTGGGACTCACATCTGGATCCGATCTAAAATTTCGTGGCTTTCTCGCCGCACTGGGCTAACATTTTAAAAAGCAAAGAAAACCAGAAAGCAGCAACAAAAAGCACTACTCTGGAGGAGGGACCGCGTGTGTTTTCTCGTCCACGCTCAGGGAAATTCCTTGAGCAAACACCGCCATATCTCCACCCCAGGACGCTGTGGCAGCTGAAGTGGCCCAATCGATCTAGAGAAGGAGAACACTCACCAGAAGCCACCTGTCACCCCCACTAGCCTCTCAGGCCTCCAAGCAGAGGGGGAGTCAATTCATTCTGCATGTCACTTCTCAACAACTTCCGCTGCACGCGTCGATCAGGGTCGCTGGACACGACACAGACCTGCATCGTGTCCTTTCTTTCACCTCGCCATGGACGGGCGCCCAGAATTCCTTTGCCCCACCTACACACAGAAATGTCACCAGACCCTGAGGACTGGCCCCAGCCAGTGTCCAAAGAGCTGCTCTGTGGAGCTGCCTGTGCCCAGCCTCACAGAGGAGGGTCACCGGGCTGCAGGGGACTGAGGTGGCCAGACTGCCAGTCGGACCCAAAGCAGGAAGTCTGTAAAAACCAGAGTCCAGGTCGGGGAGGGGACAGTGACTAAACTCAGCCTCACCAAACATGAGAGAACGAACCAGTCAGCAGTGGGGAGGTCGGGAAGCCTGGCTCCAACCCTCCTTAGCTCCATGACCTTGGAAAAGTTATGCAACCTTCCTGGGCCTCAGTGTTCCCGTTTGCAAAATGGGGATGTGACATTATCTGCACGTTGCAAGGCTGCCTTTAAGTATTATGGGCTGGCGTGTGTGTAAAACATCTGGCACACAGAAAGTCCCAGAGAAACATGAGTCACTCTTTCCTCAGATTCCATCCCCCCCAACCCTCGGTTTCCCGAGCAGAGTGGTCCGTCTGTGGAGGGCAACCCTCTGTGGGTTTCTACTTTGGAAAGATCACATCTTCCTCAACCCCAGGGGACTGAGAGAGCCAGAAAGTTCCCATCCCTGCTCTGTGAGTTCGCTGTTGGCCTCTTGGATCTGAAGCCAGGAATTAAGTCAATTTTGACTTTTACATCGAATCTGCCCAGAAGTGCTTATTAACGTGACAGCTCAACAACGGAGACCAGCAAAGCAAGAAAGACACGTGGGTGGTTTTAAGTACCCACTATTTTGACATCATTTATTCCCTGGGCATCAGCTCAATATCACTACTTTGTGTATTTTTCCTTTTTTTTTTTTTTAAGGATTAAAAACAGACAAGATGTTATTTGCATGCATGATTAAATAAATCTATAACTAAATGTATAATGGGTTCAAATGATCGTGAAATCGCACTTATCATCGGTAAAGACAAAATAGTTGTCAATATAGCTATGGCCTGACCTGTGGTGGCGCAGGGGATAAAGTGTCGACCTGGAAATGCTGAGGTCGCCGGTTCTAAACCCTGGGCTTGCCTGGTCAAGGCACATATGGGAGTTGATGCTTCTAGCTCCTCCCCCCTTCTCTCTCTCTGTCTCTCTCTCCTCTCTCTCCCTCTCTGTCTCTCTGTCTCTCTCTCTCCTCTCTAAAAATGAATAAATAAAATAAATATATATATATAGCTACGTGATTTAAATACTGCTATTTGGAGAATTTAAAAGGAGCATCTGAAAAGGTATTTTTGCTTTCTCTCACATGGCTTTTTTAAAATGTTTACCATGGATACTTTGTCCTAAAGACAGACAAGGGGTAAAGAACACATTGTACAGAATGATTCTGTCAGAAGTACTTATCACAGGCGGAGTGCACCATCGCAGTGCTCAGGTGTGGAACCTGAGAATCCCTCTCCCTCTCTCCCGCAGAAGCAGTTCTGTCCCACAGCTGATGAGTCAGAGGGCTCCGTGCCCTGCATGCTCCGGGCCCACCACGGGACCAGAAAACAACCGACCACACAGCCCTAAACACAGTTCGACCTAGAAGCCTCTGCCCCCCACCCCCCCACCCCCGTCCCTTTCAAAGCAGGTTTTCCCGAAATGCCCAAACAGATGCTTTTTTGTTCCTCCAGTTTCACACTACAATGTCCCCTATTGTCCTTTAACCAAAATTACATTTCCCTTTGGAATCCGGGCTGGCTTTGCCAAGAAGCAAAGGGTGACAGTCAGGTTTGTGATGAGACTCGTTCAGGTACATAACAGTAATAAATGATGTATGTCTGCAACTGATACGTTACATCATTTTGTTTTGTTTTAACATTTGAGCAGTAATGTGATTAAGAAGGTCACAAAACAGAAAAGGCATGCCACTCCAGAGAGGGCAAGATGAGCAGGAGAGACGTAAGAGAGAAGAGACATCCTTTCCCCAGCACCTAAAGCTGTCTCTCCACTCTGCAGCCCGGACAATCGCTTTGCTGCTAACGGTTAATGAGCAGTGCCAGGCAGGACACACTGACCCCTCTCAGCTAAGAGCATGAGGTCTGAGCCAGGTTGGCCGCAACCTTCAGCTCTGAGGTTGGTCACCCAGTTAAGCCTGGCCAACCAGTACATCCAACTATCCCCCAGACATCGTGGTGGCTTCAGGGATAGGCACACGATCCAAACCAGGCCAACAAGACTATCAGAGACTTTATGCTGAAATAGCAGGGAAAGAGCAGGCAGTTCTTTCTCCCTTATTTTAAGGATAATGTTTCTGGAAGTCACCATCAGATAAAGTTTGACTGAAAGTGAAGCCAACACATAGGAATGTAGACCCAAGAGACAGAAAGAGACAAAGAATTAACCTGATGACATATGTCAGCCACTCACTAAACCCAGGGATGCCTAGAGCTAGGTTACTCTTTGGGGATTTTTTCTGTTTTGTGAGTCAATGTGTAAGGTTCTTCACTGATGTCAGTTCAGTTGAGCCTTTGTCACTTAAAACCAAAGGAAGCCTGTCTAATAGAGACAGACATATCCAAGTGACAGTGAAATGAATCAGAATGGTCCTGTCAGAAATGAAGAACACGTGGTGCTATGTATGTTCACCAATGGAGCAATCAGGGAAGGCTGCATGAAAGAGGTGGTACTTGAGCAAGTTCCTAATGGATACAACTTGGTGACCTCCTCTTCAGGGGAAGAATGTAGTGAGAAGAAAAGGTGGGCAGCACCAAGCCAAAAGTGTAAGAGAAACAAAGGCAAACAGTATCTTTAAGCAATTTCCAGATATCACTTCACCAATAAAAACTTCAGTATTTATTTCTAATAGATAAAGACTTCAATAAAACCACAGGTCCATTATTACAACCAACAAACATAACAATTTCTCAATATTATCTAATACCTAGTCTGTCCTCAATTGTTGTATTCACAGTGTCTTTACAAATTAATGGTGTTCAAACCAGGATCCAAGTCAGGCACCAGAGAGTTTGAACAGTCAGATTTTACATTTTTAAAAGATCCCTCTCAAAAATTTACAAGCAATAAATCTGCTAAAGATAAGTAAATTAGGAGGCTACAGCCATGACCCTGATGAGAAAGCCAGACAGGAAAGAGGCTGTAGAAATGGAGAGAGGGGTGGATTTGAACAAATGTAAGAAAGAAAACCTACGAAAGAGGATTGAAGGATGAATACCAACGTTCCAATTAAGGTGAAGAGTCGGGAGCGCAAGGGGCACCGTGGGCAGAAGCAGAAGAGAGACTGGCAGAAAATCAAATTAATCAAGTCAAGAAACTGCTTCCGAGGGCCTGCCGCACACAGCCAGGCACTGTTCCTTACTCTGGGATCCGGGTGAGAACAGAAACAAAATCCCTGTCCCTGTAGAGCTTCACATTGTAACTGACAAGTGAGAGACAGGCATACACAACGAGAACCCAAGTTTGGCAAAGAAAAAAGAATTCAAGCGGCTTTGAAGGAATTATAATCCATGATGTGTCGGATAAGGTACAGGGCCAGGGCTGAGAGGCCGAACCATCAGGGCAGGCTCTCTGAGACATAGCATGTGAGCACACACCTGAATGTTGGGATGGGGCTGGCCACGAGGATGAACATTCAAGGCAGAGCAAACTACAAGTGCAAAGGCCCTGAGGTGCGAATGAGCCCACAGAATGGTTGGCCTGGTCCTCAGGTGCCAAGATAAGATTGAATAGGCAAGGAAGTGAGATGTCTGTGAGTGAAAGTAGGGAGGGAGCTGGAGAGGCTGGAAGAGCCTTCTGACCACAATGCAAGGGTCTGACCTGAGTGGAAGAGGGACGATGGAGAGGCTGGGTGGAGGTGGCCTAGACCACCCTGCGGCTAAAGGAGGCAGGGTAATACCAGAGTCAGTCTATGGAAGGGCTCACGATTGGTCTAAGTCAAGAAGCAAGAAGGACACACCCCTTCTACAAAGCTAGTGATTGGTCTAACAATGTGCACACGATTCAGTTCTAGCCAATGAGATTTAAGGGGATTACTGCTGAGGCATCCATATGGCCACCACTAAGTGATGAGCTGGAGAACAGAAGCTGAGAACTACAAAGCTATTTTGTTTGGGCATACACGTCAAATGGCACAACATAAGAGAATATATTGGGCAAAAGGGGACAGGCCCGTGCTAAAGTTTTGACACATTTATTATACTTCTACCATACACTTAGTTAGCCCTTTGATATTAGGCATGGAATAATTAATGTCACCTCCATAGCATGTTTTAAGATGGAGATGGGGCCCTGGCCGGTTGGCTCAGCGGTAGAGCGTCGGCCTGGAGTGCAGGGGACCCGGGTTCGATTCCCGGCCAGGGCACATAGGAGAAGCGCCCATTTGCTTCTCCACCCCCACCCCCTCCTTCCTCTCTGTCTCTCTCTTCCCCTCCCGCAGCCAAGGCTCCATTGGAGCAAAGATGGCCCGGGTGCTGGGGATGGCTCCTTGGCCTCTGCCCCAGGCGCTAGAGTGGCTCTGGTCACGGCAGAGCGACGCCCCGGAGGGGCAGAGCATCGCCCCCTGGTGGGCAGAGCGTTGCCTCTGGTGGGCGTGCCGGGTGGATCCCGGTCGGGCGCATGCGGGAGTCTGTCTGACTGTCTCTCCCCGTTTCCAGCTTCAGAAAAATACAAAAAAAAAAAAGATGGAGATGGGGTAGGGATGTTTCAGGTTATTAAACAGGAATTGAGCCAACACCCAGCAATGGAGAAATCTGCGTCAGCATGGAGCATGCCAAGGAAGTCAGTCTTCTAGCATAGCACTCAAAGAACATTAGTTGCAAAAAAAACAGTAGTTGCAGGAGGAGCAATGATAGACATGGGGCAGAGGGTGCCCAGCTGGAGACTGACATTGTACAGCCTGTCACTGACGTCTTATGAACCAGGGAAGCAGGCAGCCAGCATTTTGCAAAACATATTAGAAGAAAGCAAAGCCGTCCGTAAAAATTAATTGGTAAAGTCTCAGTCCTGTGCTTTGAGCCAAAGTAGAAACATAAACCAAGAACTTCCTGGAACCACAGTACTTTCGAAAGTATGTTGGGGCTACACCAAAGGACATAGGTCACCCTACAACTATTTCCTTAGCCAGAGGGGACACAAGTTATCATGGTGACAGCTGGAACTCAACTGCAGAACCCAGCGGATTTCCCTGGTGGGCCCTTCCTTGCATTGGTTTGCTAGTGAGACGGCATCTAGTTCGGGGCTCAGTGGGCAGGATGGACGAGCACGGTGGTGACGGTCAGAGGAGGACATTCTTGAGCACTCGAGGGTGAGGTACGAACTTTGCCTTCGAAGACTAGCACAACTGACTGGGGGAGGGGTCGCTGCAGGTCTAGTGGTGTCTACCGTCAGCATGAAGCCCATTTATTCGTTAACAAAGATAATTCTGGAGACAGCCTAGTTCATAGAAACCACATCTAACAACACTGGTGCCTCGTCACTCCACCTTGTTGGGTTCCCGAGGAGAATAATGTACTTAGAACATCAGTCCACACTGCTGCCTCTCTACTAGAGATCCCAAAACATGATGTGAGCACCGCTCTCTTTCCAGAAGAGGGGTCCGGAGCATTGTGTAGTAAGGAACAGTCACCGAAGGACAACAGGAAGACTTCAAATAAAACTGTATCTTAAGAAGATTTTAGAATAGAAGGACATGCCTGACCAGGCAGAGATGCAGTGGATAGGGTGTCAGATTGGGATGCGGAGGACCCAGGTTCGAGACCCCGAGGTCAACAGCTTGAGTGCAGGCTCATCTGGTTTGAGTAAAGTTCACCAGCTTGGACTCAAGGTCGCTGGCTCGAGCAAGGGGTCACTCGGTCTGCTGTGCCCCCCCCCAGGTCAAGGCACATACAAGAAAGCAATCAATGAACAACTAAGGTGCCGCAATAAAGAATTGATGCTTCTCATCTCTCTTTCTTCCTCTCTGTCTGTCCCTATGTGTCCCTCTCTCTGCCTCTCTCTGTCTTTGTCACAAAAAAAAAAAAGAATAGGAAAATACTTAGAAATATCTAGAACAATGGCTCAAACATTTTTAGCAGTAAACGTACTCTTGTTCAAATGGAGTTTTACACAGGACCCCAATGTGGATAGAAAGGTTTTTAATTATCATAATTTCACTTAAAAATGAAAACTTTCATATTTATGTTAAAGTGAGCCAATGAGATCAATCACATGCCATTTCGTTAGGTGTGAAAATTCCAAATTGGGGGCTGAGGATGACTGTTGTGCATTGTTTCAGCTTCACCACCCAATGTATTTCTCGATCATGTATCGGTTACACAAGATCAAATAAAATTCTGATCAGTACTGATAAGCAGGGGCCACCTGGATGAGCTCTGCTCCTTACCCTGCAATCTCAGGGTGCTTTTCAACTAAATCAAAATAATAGAAGAAGCTTTATCCAAGTCCCATTAGCAAAATAGCTAACCTTGCTACATCAATTAACATGTTTACAATTGCTGCTGTGTTCAAGAAAGTGCTATATTTGATAACACAAGTGAACATATGTAATGACTTTTTAAAAGTTAAAAAACAGCCTGACCAGGCGGTGGCGCAGTGGATAGAGCGTCGGACTGGGATGTGGAAGACCCAGGTTCAAGACCCCGAGGTCGCCAGCTTGAGTGTGGGCTCATCTGGTTTGAGCAAAAATTCACCAGCTTGGACCCAAGGTCGCTGGCTCAAGCAAGGGGTTACTCGGTCTGCTGAAGGCCCACAGTCAAGGCACATATGAGAAAGCAATCAATGAACAACTAAGGTGTCGCAATGCGCAATGAAAATCTAATGATTGATGCATCTCATCTCTCTATTCCTGTCTGTCTGTCCCTGTCTATCCCTCACTCTGACTCTCTCTCTGTCTCTGTAAAAAAAAAAAAAAAAAAAAAAAAAGTTAAAAACAGTGGATAAAAAGATATACAATCAAATATTCCTCAGCCAAAAAAAAGAATGAAACCTTATCATTTGTAACAGCACGGAGGGACCTAGAGGATATTATGCTGAGTGAAATAAGACAGAGGAAGACACATACCGTATGATTTCACTCATATGTGGAATCAGAGAACAGAATGGACAAACAGAACAGAAAAGAGACCCACAGATACAGAGAACAGACTGGTGGTAGCCAGAAGGGAGAGGGGCTGGGTGACACAGGTGAAGGGAGTGAGAAGTACAAAGTGGCAGTTACAGAACAGTCACAGGGTCCTCAAGTACAGCCCAGGGAATCTAGTTGGTAATACAGTGACAACTACATCATACGGAGCCAGTCCCCAGTGGGGACTTGAACTACTGGGGTGGGGGGATACTTTGTAATGTATCAATAGATGACTGTTCTAACTGTATCTGCACTCCTGAAACTAAAACAAAATAATATTGAACATAAACTGTAATTGAAAAGTAATTTTTTTTAATGGGGCACGTATGTGACACCTTTAAAATTTCAATATTTGATCCATAAAGGTGTCAGTAATAAATTTGGTCTTTAATAATTAAAAAAATTAAATATGGCCTGACCAGGCGGTGGCGCAGTGGATAGAGCGTCAGACTAGGATTCAGAGGACCCAGGTTCGAGACCCCGAGGTCACCAGCTTGAGTGCGGGCTCATTTGGTTTGAGGAAAAGCCCACCAGCTTGAACCCAAGGTCGCTGGCTCCAGAAAGGGGTTACTCGGTCTGCTGAAGGCCCGCGGTCAAGGCACATATGAGAAAGCAATCAATGAACAACTAAGGTGTTGCAATGCGCAATGAAAAACTGATGATTGATGCTTCTCATCTCTCTCCGTTCCTGTCTGTCTGTCCGTCTATCCCTCTCTCTGACTCACTCTCTGTCTTTGTAAAAAGTAAATAAATTAATTTTTAAAAAAATTAAATATGTATTTTACAACGGATGTTTGTATCTAACATTTGCCCTGTTCCTAAAGCACTTCTGTGAAGCCCCAGGATTCTACAGAACCATTTGAAAACCACTGATCAGATTAAATTCTCTGAATTTGTTAATGAAGACGGTAAACCCAGATTGGGGCAACTATTGCTCAAAGTACAGTTCAAGATGCACCAGAAGCATCATATTAGCTACCCAATGCAGACATCAGTCCCCAGTGCAGACATCAGTCCCCAATACAGACATTAGTCCCCAGTGCAGACACTCCTGGGTTCTTGCTAACAGCAAAGAAGACACAGAAAAAGATAAAATATCATAACAAAACTAAAACGGACCACAGCCAAATACCAGAAGCTGGGAGCAACTGATGAGGATTATAGAGTAGATGGCGCTGGATTAGAACAACAGCTGCGGAGACTTCAGCTCTGGACATGGGCTGGCTTTGATGAATGAGACGGAGAAAGAGGGAGAGGGAGAGATACTTCAAACTTCCCCTTATACCTTGCAACCTCAGGCTCTATTCCCTTATCCTCATCCCCAGCTCCACCCCCTCTCTTCCAAACAGAAGCAGAAACCACAAATTCTAGAAAATACAACATTAATGTGAGAGGAAACTTCAGTGGCAGCCCAGGACATTCCTCTTAAATGAAGGCACTATCCCACCGGGTACAGCAACGCATACTGGTCACTGGCTTCTTGACGCTCAGCGTGCCAGGGAATCTAATGTGGCCATAGGCAGAGATGGAAGATGCCACTTCAGGAGAACACAGCTCAGCAAGTAACGGCCTAACGGAGACAGGAAACGGACTGGGATGAATGCACACCCACACGCCCCAAGCACGGTAAGGGAATCGGACCCACGGCACACAGGAAAAAAGTAGCAGATAGAAATTAAAGTGCAATTAAAGTTGGAAAGAAAACACATGCCAGAGAGAAGGAAAGGTCCCGAGAAAATAAAAACGCAACAGGAGAAGTAACGCGCACAGTGGAAACAGTTAAAGAACTGGGTTGGAGCAGCAGGACACCCGTTTGGTGCCCACTTCAGCGGAGAGCCAGAGAGAAAGAGCTGGAGAAGTAACGGGGGTCTAGTTGTGGGAAACAGAATGAAGAGTCACCATAGGGAGAATGGGCGTTCCTTCATGACAGCGAATTCAGAACAAACAGAGAAGAAGTGAACGTCAGAGATAACTGCATGAGCAGATCCAATGGGCCTTTGGCTTTTTTTAAGAGTCAATTAAACGAGGCCTACCTCATGCTTGCAAAATGTTTAACCATAACAATAAACTGTCTTTAATTAAAACACACAAGCGTCGGCCTGGCGTGCAGAAGTCCCGGGTTTGATTCCCGGCCAGGGCACACAGGAGAAGCGCCCATCTGCTTCTCCACCCTCCCCCTCTCCTTCCTCTCTGTCTCTCTCTTCCCCTCCCGCAGCCGAGGCTCCACTGGAACAAAGATGGCCCGGGTGCTGGGGATGGCTCCTTGGCCTCTGCCCCAGGCGCTAGAGTGGCTCTGGTCGCGGCAGAGCGACGCCCCGGAGGGGCAGAGCATCGCACCCGGTGGGCGTGCCGGGTGGATCCCGGTCGGGTGCATGCGGGAGTCTGACTGTCTCTCCCTGTTTCTAGCTTCAGAAAAATACAAAAAAAAAAAAAAAAAAACCTCACCGGCTTGGACCCAAGGTTGCTGGCTCGAGCAAGGGGTCACTCGGTCTGTTGAAGGTCCACGGTCAAGGCACATACAGGAAAGCAATCAATGAACAACTAAGGTGTTACATTGCACAACGAAAAACTAACGATTGATGCTTCTCATCTCTCCGTTCCTGTCTGTCTGTCCCTGTCTATCCCTCTCTCTGACTCTTTCTCTGTCTCTGTAAAACAAACAAACAAACAAACAAAACACACACACACACACACACACACACATATATAAGCACCCAGGCAGAGTAACCAGATTGCCTGGAAAATATGAAAACGCGGGCAGGCTCGCGTTTCACCAACGCCAGGCTGAAATCCAATGCGCTGCTACGTCAACGCCTATAGAATGTTGAAGAAGAAAGAGTTACCCTCTAGGTATTTTATGCCATCAATCTATCTGCCACGTAAGGAAGGGATTTTCAGATACATGAGCTCTTAAAATACATAGAAGATTTAAGGAAGCTTCTTGCATTTGTAATCCAACAATCTAAAGATTGAGTTATAAGCATTCCAGGAAGGCACAAAAGGGACTGGCAGTGGGGGGGGGACAGCCTATATAGTTAAAAGAGATAAACAACCAGCAGAAAGTTTGTGGTGAAACTGTGTCACAGAACTGAGAAGATGCACGGGATTCTTTGGGGGCGATGGAAACGTTTAAAATTGTGTGGCGGGGGCAAAATTCTGTAACCATACTAAAGATCATTTCATTGTATACTTACATAGGTTAATTTTACAGTAATTCACACCCCAATAAAACTGGTTTTTGTTTTTGTGTGGTTTTTTTTGTATTTTTCTGAAGTGAGAAGCAGGGAGGCAGAGAGTCTCTTGCATGCACCCCACCGGTATCTACCGGCATGCCCACCAGAGGGCGATGCTTGGCCCATCTGGGGCTTTGCTATGTTGCAACTGGAGCCATTCTAGCACCTGAGGCAGAGGCCATGGAGCCGTCCTCAGTGCTCAGACCAACTTTGCTCCAATGGAGCCTTGGCTGCTAGAGGAGAAGAGAGAGACAGAGAGAAAAAAGAGGGAGGAGGGTGGAGAAGCAGATGGGCACTTCTCCTGTGTGCCCTGGACGGGAATCAAACCCAAGACTTCCACACACACTGGGACAACGCTCCACCACTGAGCCAACCAGCCAGGGCCAAAGCTGTTTTATTAGCCAGAGTTTCCTAGAGAAACAGAACTAATAAAATATAAAGAGAAATAAATGAGAAGATATATTATAGGAGTTGACTTACACAGTCATAAAAGTGAGAGGTCTCGTGATCTTTTTTTTTTTTAGTTTTTCAGTTTTAGCTGATTTTCCATATTAGTTTTAGGTATGTGCGCAGTGGTTAGACATTTACGTAACTCACTAAGTGACCCCTCTGGTCAGCCCAGCACCCACCTGGCACCACCCAGAGTTACTACAGTATTACTGACTGCGCTCCCTACGCTGTGCTGGACAGCGCCGTGACTATTCTGTAACTGCCAATTTGTTCCTCATGGTCCTTCAACAAATTGGATGAGGCCCACGGGTGGCACTGGTGAGGGTGATCTATACTCAGTGTACCGATGCAAAAGCTCATTTCCTCCATAAACACCTCACAAACATACCCAGAAATCATGTTTTACCAGTTTTCTGGGCATCCCTTAGCCTAGTCAAGTTGACAGTGAAATTAACCATCACATTGCTTTAAGAAAAACAATAATCAACTCATCCAAAAAGAGAACTCTATAATGATATAAAAAAAATTTAGATTTTAAACACAAGATGATATCAACATAGCCCGAGAAGCAGGAAAGACAAGCAAAAGTGTGTGTATATATATACCTTGTCAACAAAGGTGCTGTTACTTCACACTTGACTCTGACTATCTGAAAAAGCTGATCAAAGAAGCTTTTGAAAAATAGAAGGTAGGCCCTGGCCAGTTGGCTCAGTGGTAGAGCGTCGGCCTGGCGTGTAGAGGTCCCGGGTTCGATTCCCGGCCAGGGCACACAGGAGAAGCGCCATCTGCTTCTCCACCCCTCCCCCTCTCCTTCCTCTCTGTCTCTCTTCCCCTCCCGCAGCAAGGCTCCATTGGAGCAAAGATGGCCCGGGTGCTGGGGATGGCTCCTTGGCCTCTGCCCCAGGCGCTGGAGTGGCTCTGGGCGCAACAGAGCGACGCCCCGGAGCGGCAGAGCATCGCCCCCTGGTGGGCAGAGCTTCGCCCCCTGGTGGGCGTGCCAGGTGGATCCCGGTCGGGCGCATGCGGGAGTCTGTCTGACTGTCTCTCCCCGTTTCCAGCTTCAGAAAAATACAAAAAAAAAAAAAAAAATAGAAGGTAGGCCTGGACAGCAATGGCGCAGTGGATAAAGCGTCAACCTGGAATGCTGAGGTCGCCGGTTCAAAACCCCAGGATTGCCTGCTCAGGACACAGAGGAGGAGCAACTACAAGTTGATGCTTCCCGCTGCCCCCCCCCTCGCCTTTCTCTCTCTCTCTTCTTCCTCTCTCTAAATATCAACAAATAAAATCTTTTTTTTTAAAGTGGAATGTCTATAACTATGCCATCCAAACACTGGAAAAGGTAAAGACAGGTGGACTATAAGACTGAGACTCATGGACACAGACGAAAGTGAATTGGTTCCCCGGGGGAGGGAAGAGAGCAAAGAGGAACAAACATATGGTGACAGAAAATGATTTGACATTGGGTGATGGGCACACAATGCAATCGACAGTCCAAATGCTATAGAGATTGTTCACTTGAAACCTAGGTACTCTTATTGATCAATATCATCCCATGAAATTTAATTTCTAAATTAAAAAATTTTTAAAAGAAAACACAGACCACATATCAATAAATAACAAAAGAAAGGAAAGAGAAATGCAGCTTTTTTCAGTAGAAAACTTTTCTTTTCTTTTTTTTGTATTTTTCTGAAGCTGGAAACCGGGAGGCAGTCAGACAGATTCCCGCATGCGCCCGACTGGGATCCACCCGGCAAGCCCACCAGGGGGCGATGCTCTGCCCATCCAGGACGTCGCTCTGCCTCAACCAAAGCCACTCTAGTGCCTGGGGCAGAGGCCACGGAGCCATCCCCAGCGCCCGGGCCATCCTTTGCTCCAACGGAGCCTCAGCTGCAGGAGGGGAAGAGAGAGACAGAGAGGAAGGAGAGGGGGAGGGGTGGAGAAGCAGATGGGCGCCTCTCCTGTGTGCCCTGGCCGGGAATCGAACCCGGGACTCCCGCACACCAGGCCGATGCTCTACCACTAGTAGAAAACACTTTTATGTCACAAAGAACAGTCTAACCATTATAAGCTAATTATGTTACTCTCCCCATTAAAATATTAAAACTATCAAGTGGAAGCAAAAGATAAAATAGCATACCTAAAGCACAGGAAAGCAAACAGCATCAGGACGAAGAAAGAAAATAAAAAACCCAATTTCTTGATCTGATGAAAAAATATAAATATTTTGAACCAAGTAACTTTATTTTAAATGGTTATTTTTTTATGTTTATTACAACAGAAAGATGACCATGATATTTTTAAGTGGAAAAAATGTACAGCTCCTTACACATGGACAGAATGATCCCATGGCATGCTGTGAATACGTGTGTTCAGGTGAGCACACACTCAACAGAGTAAACAGAGGGTGTTCACCAAGATGTCAGAAGTTGATTTTGGGAGTGTTAAATGTTTTTGTAAAAGGTGGGGAGGTGGTCGGAGTAACTTGGGTTTTTAAAAATGAAAATATATTCACACGCGCACACATTGTAAGTTTGAAGAAAGAAGGAAAATGGTAAACACCACTTAGTGGTATGTATCCAGAGAATCATTTCTATTGAAAAACAGTAAAATTGACAGCGAATATATAATTCTCACAAATTCTACAGAGTAAGTTACAGCATGCAAAATATATATAAAGTTAAAGCTAAAATATGAAGAAAATATTATCTGTGTATAATCTAATAATAACATGGCCTTGATAAACAAGTAGTCCTCACCAGGTCAAGCAGCCAAAAAGCCATGGGAGGATGTGAATAAAGGCTTTAATCAATTACTGACTGGATAACCCATCTGGATTATGTAACTACAGCATAATTAAATTAATAAATAAATTGAATGGCATGCAAAGAAACAGAAAATTTTCTCCATCTTTAGTGCCCATGGAACATTTTTCCAAGTTGATGTAGAACAAGACCACCTAAGAAGTTGCTAAGCCGTGCTCTTAACTACGACCCTATCAAAAATCCTAGACTTCTGCAATAGCCTTTCTATATGCCAACAATGAAACAACTGAGAAGGAACTCAAAAGAATAATCCCCTTCACGATTGCAACAAAAAAAATAAAATACTTAGGAATAAACATAACAAAGAATGTAAAGGACTTATATAATGAAAACTATAAACCATTGTTAAGGGAAATCGAAAAAGATATAATGAGATGGAAGAATATACCTTGTTCTTGGCTAGGAAGAATAAATATAATCAAGATGGCTATATTACCCAAAGCAATATACAAATTTAATGCAATTCCCATCAAACTTCCAATGACGTTTTTTAAAGAAATAGAGCAAAAAATCATCAGATTTATATGGAACTATAAAAAACCCCGAATAGCCAAAGCAATCCTAAAGAAAAAGAATGAAGCTGGGGGCATAACAATACCTGACTTCAAACTCTATTATAGGGCCACGACAATCAAAACAGCATGGTATTGGCAGAAAAATAGACACTCAGACCAATGGAACAGAATAGAAAGTCCAGAAATAAAACCACATATATATAGTCAAATAATTTTTGATAAAGGGACCAACAACACACAATGGAGAAAAGAAAGCCTCTTCAATAAATGGTGCTGGGAAAACTGGAAAGCCACATGCAAAAGAATGAAACTGGACTACAGTCTCTCTCCCTGTACAAAAATTAACTCAAAATGGATCAAAGATCTAAACATAAGACCTGAAACAATTAAGTACATAGAAGAAGACATAGGTACTCAACTCATGGACCTGGGTTTTAAAGAGCATTTTATGAATTTGACTCCAATGGCAAGAGAAGTGAAGGCAAAAATTAATGAATGGGACTACATCAGACTAAGAAGTTTTTGCTCAGCAAGAGAAACTGATAACAAAATAAACAGAAAGCCAACTAAATGGGAAATGATATTTTCAAACAACAGCTCAGATAAGGGCCTAATATCCAAAATATACAAAGAACTCATAAAACTCAACAACAAACAAACAATCCAATAAAAAAATGGGAAGAGGATATGAATAGACACTTCTCCCAGGAAGAAATACAAATGGCCAACAGATATATGAAAAGATGCTCATCTTCTTTAGCTATTAGAGAAATGCAAATCAAAACGGCAATGAGATACCACCTCACACCTGTTCGATTAGCTGTTATTAGCAAGTCAGGTAATAGCAAATGTTGGAGAGGCTGTGGAGAAAAAGGAACCCTCATACACTGTTGGTGGGAATGTAAAGTAGTACAACCATTATGGAAGAAAGTATGGTGGTTCCTCAAAAAACTGCAAATAGAACTACCTTATGACCCAGCAATCCCTCTACTGGGTATATATCCCCAAAACTCAGAAACATTGATACGTAAAGACACATGCAGCCCCATGTTTATTGCAGCATTGTTCACAGTGGCCAGGACATGGAAACAACCAAAAAGCCCATCAACAGATGACTGGATAAAGAAGATGTGGCACATATACACTATGGAATACTACTCAGCCATAAGAAATGATGACATCGGAACATTTACAGCAAAATGGTGGGATCTTGATAACATGATACGAAGCGAAATAAGTAAATCAGAAAAAACCAGGAACTGTATTATTCCATACGTAGGTGGGACATAATACTGAAACTAAGAGACATTGACAAGAGTGTGGTGGTTACGGGGGGGAGGGGGGAATGGGAGAGGGATAGGGGGTGGGGAGGGGCACAAAGAAAACAAGATAGAAGGTGACAGAGGACAATCTGACTTTGGGTGGTGGATATGCAACATAATTGAACGACAAGATAACCTGGACTTGTTATCTTTGAATATATGTATCCTGATTTATTGATGTCACCCAATTAAAAAAATAAAATTATAAAAAAAAAATTAAAAAAAAATCCTAGACTTCTGAATGCAAACTAGCAAATTTAAAGTCTATCAAGAAGAAAAATGAGCAAGAATAACCAAGAAGATGAACAAGTATAGATGATACTAAAATGTATCACAAAGCAACAACTAAATCGCATCACACTAGCACATGAATAACCTAAGAATAAAATAGAAATACCAAACTAAGACCCACGTGTGTGTATGTATGTGCAACAGTATCACATAATGAAACTAATGTGTTAAGTCAGTGCAGAGAAAAATAGATACATTTAGAGAGAAAACAAAATTAAATCTCCATCTCATCATAGAACAAATTTTAGGGGAATTGAAAACTTTCAATTAAATGTTTTATAAAAATAAAACTATATAGGGTTAGAAGAAAACAGTGATACAATTTTCATAATCTCTTCAGTGTCGGTTTTTCTTTTTTTTCAGTTATAACATTAATTTTTTTATTAGTTTTAATGGGGTGACATTTATAAATCAGGGTACATATATTCAGAGAAAACATCTCCAGGTTATTTTGACATTTGATTATGTTGCATACCCCTCACCCAAAGTCAAATTGTCTTCTGTCACCTTCTATCTGGTTTTCTTTGTGCCCCTCCCCTCTCCTTCCTCCCCACCCCACCCCCATAACCATTCTAAATATAAACCATAAATGAAAAAACTGATTGGTTCATTTTAAAAGTTAAAGTTAAAAGGTATATTGACAAATGGTGAAAATTGCTTTCAGCAAAATCACCAAAGTTTAATAGTCTTAATGCATAAAGTTCCTATCAAATGAAGAACACCCCAATAGACAAATGCATATATTATTTTTAAAAGAAATACTGATGCTATTTATAGAAGAAATAACACATGAGAAAAAAGAGGTTAAAACTCACAAATAATCAAAAAGACAGATATGCCATTTTCGACATATAAAATTACCACTTTTTTAAAGTTTGAGATCCAATATAATTAACGGTCAACGGGCAATCCCATACTTTATGTGTGGAACTGTAAACTGGTTCAACACGGGAAAGTTAAAATATATTTTTTTAAATGCTTCAAAAATATCCAACTCTTTCTACCTGACAATAATACTTCTACAAATTTATCCTAAGGCAAAAGGGATTTATAAAGCTATAGAAACAATGAGCCTGACCTGTGGTGGTGTAGTGGATAAAGCATCGACCTGGAACACTGAGGTCACTGGTTCAAAACTCTGGGCTTGCCCACTCAAGGCACATATGGGAATTGGTGCTTCCTGCTCCTCCTCCCTTTTCTCTCTCCTTTCTAAAACGAATAAATTTTTAAAAATCTTAAGGGGGGAAGAAAAGCCTCCCTTAAAAAAAAAAAAGAAGCCGTGAGAGTCACTGAGTGTTTTTTTGGGACAGCAAGAACGCAAAAAGAACTTAAATATCCAACAGCGGAAACCAGTTAAACAAAGCATGACACCTTAAACACTGTTGAAAAAAACTATTGGTATGAAATGATATTAATTATACATTGTTAGGTAGGGAGGAAAAGTAGAAACAACACAGTAATGGTCCCATATTTGAAAAAATAATAATGAATGTATATATATGTTAAAACTCAAACGGAAACACATATTTATCGAAATGTTAATAGTGATTCTCTGTACATGTCAATAGTACAAGTAGGATTTTGTGCTCTCTTTCCAATCTTTCTTTCATAAATTTTTCCACAATCAGCATGGACAACTTGCGTAATAATTATTAAAGCGATACAGACAGCAGTAATATCATGCTGACAACTGTTAACGCTTTTTCTCCTTGCAGAGGCATTAATAAACTAATTTCATTTTCTCCTTAGCATGAAAGCACCATGGATTCCCATTAATGGGAAAAGACGTGGCTTGCCATCACCCTGAGGGACACTTTCGGTGGGCATGATTACAGCTGCTATGACAACAAGGGCGGGATGTGACGTCACCTAATGACCCAGTGACTGCAATGTTCCCATTCCAACGCAGAGCCGAGCCCGCGCGGCCAGCTGGAAATGCGGCGGAGGCCTCATTAAGGGCATCTGTTCGGTAATTACGACAAGTTCCCCCTCCTCATGCATCCAACGCCAAAGGCAGCCTGAGACCGCAGACTCCAGCCCCCGATGCACAGAGAGCCCGCGCCCCCACTTCTATAGAGCTCGGACCGACAGCCCACAGAGACCCAGGGCCAAGTGTTTGCGCTGCCTGGTAAATGCAGACACGACCAACAGGGGCCAGGAAGGAAGAAACACCAGAGGACTACCTGTCCCAGACAAGCTTCAAGGCGTTCAACCAAGGGATCTGACCTTGCGTCTCCCTACAATGCTTAAGATTCTCATTTCTATCCGTGAACACCTAATACACCTCTGACCTCTGTAAAAGAAGAGCAAATAGCAATAACTGCACCGCAAGCCAAGCCATCGACTGCGATATTTTTTTTCTTTTGTATTTTTTTTTTCTGAAGCTGGAAACGGGGAGGCAGTCAGACAGACTCCCGCATGCGCCCGACCGGGATTCACCCGGCACACCCACCAGGGGGCGATGCTCTGCCCATCTGGGGCGTTGCTCTGTTGCAACCGGAGCCATTCTAGCGCCTGAGGCAGAGGCCACAGAGCCATCCTCAGCACCCGGGGTCATCTTTTGCTCCAATGGAGCCTCGGCTGTGGGAGGGGAAGAGAGAGCCAGAGAGGAAGGAGAGGGGGAGGGGTGGAGAAGCAGATGGGCGCTTCTCCTGTGTGCCCTGGCCTGGAATCAAACCCGGGATTTCTGCACGCCAGGCCGACGCTTTACCACTGAGCCAACCGGCCAGGGCGACTGCAATATTTGAATGTGTGACGACTTCTCCGACAAGGAACGTGAAACCCCAGACCGTGTGGCCCAGTGCTCCGCGCAAGGGCGGGGCAGCGGCTCTGATGAAGAGAACCAGCCAGATCTGGTTTTAAGTCCAGTCCTGTTACCCAATCTCCTGAGCCTCAGGTTCCTCGGCCATCAACTAAGAACAATAATGAGTAAAGCTCTGATACGCAAAGAAAAAATTAGTTCCTCTAAAAATAATAATAATAAAATGTTCACAGAAACTAGATGGGTCAGTCAGTGAATTAACTGGTCCTTCCTTAGGTCTCCACGGGAACAACGCAAAGCTGCCCCCTCTCCAGCCACTCCTCCCGCCAGTCACAACAAGACCACGTTCTGGTGTTCTTACGCATGCTGTTTTCTCTGCCTAGAATGTTCTCCAAGTGTCTCCCCTGCCCATCCCATCCTCAACCTCACCCAGTTCAGCGATCCCCAAACAAAGCCACACATCACAGTTACTAAGAACTTTCTGAAAGGGCACCCGCCTGGGCCCCATCCCATGACTACAGAATCAAAGCAGAAGGCTCAGACATCTTTCACGAGGTGTCCATTTGATACTCACGCAGCCAGCCCTGCCCTGGAAGTACCTGAGAACCACTCATCTAGCTCGTTCTTTTCAACTCCACTCAAAGACTCCTGTATGTTGCCGGTGCAGTCACTTTGGAAAACAGTTTTGCCAATTACTTAAAAGCTTAACACAAGCGCTGGTCAGTTGGCTCAGCGGTAGAGCGTCGGCCCAGCGCGTGGAAGTCCCAGGTTCGATTCCCGGCTAGGGCACACAGGAGAAGCACCCATCTGCTTCTCCTCTCTTCCCCCTCTCCTTTCTCTCTATCTCTCTCTTCCTCTCCTGCAGCCAAGGTTCCACAGGAGCAAAGCTGGCCCGGGCGCTGAGAATGGCTCCGGCAGCAATATAGCAACTCCCGAGATGGGCAGAGCATCGCCCCCTGGTGGGCATGCCGGGTGGATCCCGGTTGGGCGGATGCAGGAGTCTGTCTGACTGCCTCCCCGCTTCTAACTTCAGAAAAATACAAAAAAAAAAGTTTAACACAAATTCACCAGACAACCCAGCAGCAATCCCACTCCTGAGAATCTACCCAAGAGAATGCAAACATATGCACACGCAAAGATTGTACGTGAATGTTTATGGCAGCATTATTCATAATACCCCAGAAGTCGAAACAACCTGTGTCCATCAACTGGTGAATGGATAAACAAACATATTTATCAACAGAACGGACACTATTCAAAATAAAACAAGGAAGTGGTTATAGATGGTGATTACATAACTCTTGAAAATTTACTAAAAGTCGTAAACTGTGCTTGTGAAATGGGTGAATTTCACGGTGTATAAATTACACCTCAATAAAACTGAGTGAAGAGAATGGAAGTGGGGAGGGAGACGAAAGGCAGGAAAAACAGAGTCCCTGGCTTCACTGACTCCTGCAGTCGGTGAGGTCTTTCTGGCCTCTGTCACCCTCATCCTTTATAAATCCTTCAAATCCTGGGTGGCCAGGGATGTTATTACTTAATACCAGTCTCCCCGTAAGTCCACACACTTGTCCAGAATGAGAAAACTGTCTAATGTCTCCTTAGATTTGCAGGGCAGTCAATGAGCACCTAGCAGATATTTGTAAGAAAACGAATGCCCTGGCCGGTTGGCTCAGTGATAAAGCGTTGGCCTGGCGTGTGGATGTCCTGGGTTCAATTCCTTGTCAGGGCACACAGGAGAAGCGACCACTTGCTTCTCCACCCCTCCCCCTCTTACTTCTCTCTCTCTCTCTTCCCCTCCTGCAACCATGGCTCAACTGGAGCGAGTTGGCCCCAGGTGCTGAGGATGGCTCCATGGCATCCACGCTAAGAAGAGCTTGGTTGTTGAGCAACAGAGCAACACCCCAGGTGGGCAGAGCATCACCCCCTAGTGGGCTTGCCAGGTGGATCCCAACGGGGTGCATGCGGGAGTCTGTCTCTCTGCCTCCCCTTCTGTCACTGACTAAAAGAAGAGAGAGAGAGAGAACAAATGAAGGCGTGAGTGACCAAGTAAGCTTACAGTTGGAATAAACTATAGGAAAGGCTGCGTCCTAAGAGCTTAATATCCAGTTTGCCTCCCTTGTGTGAGTTCATAAACCCTGTCATTGGGAAGCTAAGAGGAGATGCCGGCCGGCCCACAAGTGCTCTGAATTTTTACCAAAGGCATGTCCCACAGGTGTGGAGAAGAGAGCCCTTCCCTGACATCTCCCATACCTTGTCGGGCTCACACAGAACCTTTTTAACGTCCGAAGCGGAGGGAAAGAAAGTATACATGGGGTGGGGTTTACATTTGTATATAAAATGTGTGTGCGCACACGTGTGTGTGTCTGTCTGTCTGTGTTTGGCAGGACAGCGCCGCACACACAGTGCTGTGAAATGCTCAGGGAAGCCCCACCTGGTCCGTGGGGTTCAGGATTAGGGAAGCCAAGAGGAGCACAGAAGAGGGCGAGGCACCGAGTGAGAGCGAGCTGAGCCACCGTAAATGCCCAGACAGAGAATTCAGTTTTAAAAAGCAGGTGATGGAACAACGTGTACACATCCCACTTAAATATCTAACTGCCGCAGACTACTGTGTGAACCTAGGATAAAGAGACATAGGAAACAGAGTCACCCAAATGGTAACAGAGGTCATCTCTGAAAAATGAGGTTTCCTTTTCTGAGTCCCTCAAATGAACATGGATCATTTTACAGGCCAACAGGATTAATAAGCCCATCTTCATTTTCTTTATTACAAAATGAAGTAATCAGGACTACGAAGAGAGCCCTCAGCCCCCACGGACCACCTGCCTCTGACCATCTAGAAGTTTGTCTGGTTTGTTTCAAGGAGAGCATGGATACTCCAGATACCTTAAGGCCCAGGTACAATATCAGGAGCAGTCAACATGCTCCCAACTGATTGCACACAGAATAACAAGAAAGTGCTTTTGAGAACACAAAGCTGGTGGTATCCTTTTTGTTTAAAACCGTTAGCTGCCTTCCACTGCTCTTGAGAAAATGACCGAAACCCTTTAGCTGGCCTACAAGAACTTCTGCCTCCCTCTCTGGCCTCTTCTTGATCCATGTTCCTCCTCTACCCACCCTCCAGCCACAGGACCTTTGCACAGGCTGTCTGCTCCACCTGGATGCTCCCTCGTCCCCTTCATCAGGGAAACCCACCCCAATCCCACAGACTGGGTTCCATCCCACTATCTGGCACTCACACAGCACCCTGGCCATTCCATCAGAGGATGTAGCCTAGCTACGCCACTAATGTCTATGGGCTCTGCCGGGCTACTACTCAGTGGTACTCACATTATTAACACAGTGGCTGTCATGTGGTGGGCACTCTATAAAGAAAGGCTCAGTGACTGATTACAATCATGAGCAAACAAGAACCCTACAAAGTATGAGCCTAGAGACAAGCAAAGACGAGATCACTGAAGGCCTGTGAGCCCTGGTTAGGAATGTAGGCTTGATTCCACCAGCACGGGGAAGCTACTGCACGGTTCTGAACTGGAGCGCAGCAGGGTCAGTGAACCCTCTAGCTGCCATATTGGGAGGAGTTTGGAGGGAAGGCAAGTTGAGAGAGAGGTAGTGAGACCATTCGGAAAGACTGCGACAGACTCAGTGAGAGAAGAGGGAGTCTGAACTGAGGCAGCTGAGATGGAGGGGAAAGTGTGAACAGGAAAGTTTTTGGAGAAGAAAGTCTAGAGCACTCGATGACGGAGATGAGGTGGGCTGGGGCGCAAAAAAACAGAATCCAGGACGGCTCCCGGAGTTCCTGCCCAGATGCCTGCGCGTTCCGCGGTGGAGAAACTGGACGTGACGTGAGTCCCGGTTCTGCAACTGGTCCGTCTGACTTCCTGGAGCCCCTGTCCCTGCACCTGTCCAGTGGAGCTGCTCACAGGTCTCCTGCAGGGCTATTGGTAGAATCACATGAGCTGATGTTAAGGGAAGCGTTTCCCAAATGGGAAAACCTTATTATAATTATAGATGTCATCATCATCATCATCATCATCATCAACATGGGGGAAGAGCCTGCATAATAGCGAAAACAGCCTGCTTCAAACAGTCACTTAAGAGGAGACTTACAGTCGTACACAGCTGGCCTAAAGTCCGCCTCTTTAAAACTCTTCACATTCACGAGCTGGCCCCATGAATGACCCAGATGAGGAAGGAAGAAAACATATCTTGTTAGAGAGCTGGGTTTCCCCAGGGCCCAGCAGATGGTCAGGGTCTGGTTCCGCTCAGAGTCCTTCCTGCAGGTCCCCTCCTTCAGGGATGCCGGGTTCCCCTTCAAAACGCACTGACTCGACAAAATTGAACAACCTAATGTCTCAAGAAAGATGAGTCACTAGACACAATGAGCCTTTCTTGGAAACTGTAAAGGAACGAATTTAAAATAGAAACCCATCCATTTTCCCACTCTCTGCTTAAATCCTATTGTGCTAATTTGGGCTTCCGGTGCCCAAGAGTCAGGGGAAAACAATGCCAGCTTTCTTCTGGGCCCTCTCCGAGAGATGAAGCTTCCCAAGGGCTGGGGGAGTCCCCTGCTTGTTATTCCAGGGCCAGCATGGAGGTCAACATGGAAGCCAGCCGGAACACCGCCGGGGCTGGCAGGAAGTGGGGACGGAGAGCAGGGAAGGGGCGGGAACTAAGACTGATGAACCAGCACTTAACGTGTGTCATGTCATATACAGATGTTATTATTTCTACTTCACAAGGGTCAGGAAGAAGATTCCGGAAAGGCAGAGTGAGCAGTCTCTCCGGCACACGCACCACAATAGTTCTTCGAGACGATCTCCAAGAGTCAAGCTGTCCGACGAATCAAATGCACAAGTCAGCAGGTCCAACATAGGATCCCGCATTAAAAAACAAATAGAGAGCAAAAACAGGGAAGAGCTCTGGGCCTGGGCTCTGAGATCTACTGTGAAACCCTCACTCGCCAGTCACTCCTCCCTCACGATCTCACCTGTAAAAGCTGAGTTGGACCAGCTATAAAAAGCTCCTTCTTTAAGACTAAACCGATCGGAGTAGTCATCCGTGAGGGAAGTCCAAGATAACTGATCCTCCTCTAATCCTCTTTCCCCCGCTCAGGGAACCACACCTGAGCTACTCTGTGCTATTATCAAGAGGAGAGAGAGCCCGGGTATCCGCACCAGAAGCAAGAAAAGGCAGGGGTTGTCAAATCAATCGTGTGACTGCGTCTCAAGAACCACATCTCGGTGGCAGCACACGGCAGCATCTGTGGACCGATACTCATGGACGCAGTCTTGAGTGGTCTGGACCTCTGACCAGCAGATACTGCCCTCCAACAAGTAAAAACCAACTGCCAACAATTCTGCTGCCAAGACCACCCAGGGCTTCCTGGAGAAGGCCAAGGCCAAGCTCCCACCACACTCTGGAGCCTGCCTGCCAACCGGCACAGGAAGTGCCAACCAACTCTTCCCAGAGCAGCTGGCACCAATTACCCAGACCCAGCTGGAAGGGTGAGGGTGGGGCAGGAGCCCCAGATCCCTGGCCTGATCGGAAATCCTACAGCAAAACAAAGACAGACTCAAGCGGGCTGGCACTTGACATGAGTGGCACAGGGGTTGCGGGAGGCAGGCTGGTGAGCACCACCCAGGGAAGCAGCTGTGTGTCTGGGAGCCTTGCCCGCTCCCTTGATTTCGGAGCCTCTCCATCATCACAACCAACAGCTACCAGTTGTTGGGCACCTGGAGTGTGCCGGGCTCCCACGAACTCTCCAACAACACAACAAAGGAGAAGGGTGGTTCCCGTCAACAAACGAGGGACCTGAGGCTCAAGGAGACGAACAATCTTTCCACGAGCACAGGGACAGGGAGACAGCGGAACTGGGTCCAGAGCCCAGGTCTCCTGCCTCCCATTCCTCTCCACCTCGCATCCTGGCGTAGGAGCGCTGAGAGTCTGAACGGGGACTCACAAGTGACACACTAAATCCTAAAAAAAAGATGATCACCTGGTTGAGGATATGGGGACATCTGGAGGTCCACCGTGGCTTCATCAAGAATAACTCTATAGGCCCTGGCCAGTTGGCTCAGTGGTAGAGTGTTGGCCTGGCGTGCAGGAGTCCTGGGTTCGATTCCTGGTCAGGGCACACAGGAGAAGCGCCCATCTGCTTCTCCACCCCTTCCCCTCTCCTTCCTCTCTGTCTCTCTCTTCCCCTCCTGCAGCCAAGGCTCCATTGGAGCAAAGACGGCCCAGGCACTGAGGATGGCTCTGTGGCCTCTGCCCCAGGTGCTAGGATGGCTCTGGATGCAACAGAGCGACGCCCCAGAGGGGCAGAGCATCGCCCCCTGGTGGGCATGCCAGGTGGATCCCGGTCAGGCGCATGTGGGAGTCTGTCTGACTGCCTCCCTGTTTCCAGCTTCGGAAAAAAGAAAAAAAATAAAATAAAATAAATAAATAAATAAATTTTTTAAAAAATAATAACTCTATAGCCTCGGGCACTGACAGCCAACCATACAAGCATGAACGCCTTTCATTGGGAAAAGCAAATCTTGAACAACTGAAAGGTGAAGACCAGGGTCATCATCCTCAAAGTTTTGCAAGAAACAATACGTATGCATGTTTGATCCAGCAAGAATCAGAGTCGGTTATTATTATTACATATTTTCATGTTAATAATATTGTGGAAATATACTAATATGGGCCTATACTAATGGCTATATATATATATATATAATAATATCACCACTACTATGGAAATAATATAATAACAAACATCTAGAACTAAATACCAGGTGCTGTTCCAAGTGCTTGAGGTACATTGACTCTCTTCATCCTCCAAAACCCTAGGAGACAGGTAATATAATTATCTTCCCTTAACAGATGAGCACGTTGAAATACAGAGAGGTTAAGTAACCTGTCCAAGACCACACAGCAAAAAACTGAGAAGACAAAATTCAAACCAAGGAAATCAAGCTCCAGAATTCATGCACTTCACCTCTACACATACTGTATCTCAAATCCAGCAGGACTGTTTCTACCATCTATACTCACATTTGTTATTCATGACAAACAAACCTAGTGACGTGAGTTAAAGTCACAAAGGCTTCGTACCACATCAGGATGGAACCAGAGCTGGCCCTGCAGGCAGGCAGAGACACATGGGCATCTCCATCACTCCCCCATGTCCCACTGGAATTTGATGTCATCGTAGAGACATGGCGGGGGGCCCCAGGCAGCTACACATTCCGGGTCCTTCCTCGAGTCTAGTTCAGCAATTATCTGCATTAGGAGACTCCAGGCTTCCCTCCTGTATTCCTCACCCAGAGCACTTCACTTCTGACACTTCTGGTCACCACCCCTGGGGGGGTTTCTCTCCATCAAGAAGTTCTGTGACAGCAGCTGGGTGTCCTACATTTTAACTCAGTTCAAACACTACATACCTGGAGACAGCGCCAGAGCCACAGGTGAAGGGTTCGGTCACGTGAAAGCCTGCCCCACCCCAGCCTCACCCATCTCCCACCACCCCGGCTCCATATCCGCCTGCAAGCAGCAGGTCCCCAGCTTCCCACAGCCGCTGTCCGACGTGGCTCCCCATCGGAGGCTCCTGTGACCTCCTCTCCCTTGGGTCCGATCATTTCCCCGAACAAACAGCTCACGGAACTCGAGGGAACATGTGCATTTACCAGTTTATCCAAGGAGAGGAGGAAGGACACGGACGGACGAACAGCCCACGGAACACAGGGCGAGCCCTGGGAGGGTCCCGAGCACAGGAGCTCTGTCCCCGTGGAGCTGGGGTGGGTCACCCTGCTGTACACAGATGTGCTCATCAACCTCGAAGCTCCCCAAACCCCTGACTTTGGGGACTTTTAGGGAGCCTTCATTTCCGGCCCCTCTCCCCTCTCTGGAGAAGGGGTGGGGGGGACCGACAGAAAATGCCACGGTTCTAATTCCAGCCAGGTCTTTCCGGTGCCCGGCTGTGGCCCAGGAGCCAGCCAGGAGCCAGCCAGGAGCCAGCCAGGAGCCACCCAGAGTCCGTCATGAGAACCAAAGATGCTCCCAGCGCTCTGATCACTTAGGAAACCACAAGTGTTTTAGGAGCTCTGTGTGAGGAACCGGGGGCAGAGGCCAGTACAGTATATATATATATTTTTTTCTATTATGTGACGTTATCAAATGCCCCCGAGAGCAAGAATTACCGTATAAAGCTGTATACACAAAATCTAGTCCACGTCAAGAACAATTTGAACTCTGAGTGCTCCACTCATCCTACATCCAATTGGCCTCCACTTTGCTCTGAACTCTGCACAGCACCTCCCGCCAGAAACCCCAGTACACCTGACCCGGCCACCCCCCCTGCACCTGCCCACCCGGGGAAAGCTACAGCAGCTGTCGGCCTTCGGGACGAAGAGCTCACCCACCTCCCGGGAATGGCGGGAGCTACCGAGAGTTCCTTACCCGACCTGTTCATTTACAGATGGAGAAACTGAGGCCCATGGTAAGTGACTTGCTCAGGATTACAGATCAATTAATAAGGAACTAACCCCATCTCCTGATTCTGACTCCACTCGTGTTTCCCATACACCGTGCGTCTTCCTTCCGTGGTTTTCTCTGCCTTTCCAACGCGTCTGTTCAGCAAACGTTCGACTCCCAGTAACAACAGTGCTGTGGACGGGATGTCTGTCCCCCCACCCCTCGACAAAATTCACGGGTTAACACTGAATGCCCGATGTAATGGTATTAGGAGGTGGGGTCTTTGGGAAGGAATTAGGTCACGAGGGTGGAGTTCTCGTGAATGGGGTTAGTGCCCCTACAATGGAGGCTCCAGAGAGACCCCTTGCCTTTCCACCGGTGAAGACACAGACAGAAGATGACCGTCTGCGAACCAAGAAGCTGACCTGCACCAGACGCTGAATCTGCCGGCGCCCCGGCCTGGGGCGTCCAGCCTCCAGGACTGACGGAAGTAAGCTTCTGCCGTGGACAAGCCACCCAGTCCAGACCCCCGCTGTCAGAGCAGCCGGGCAGACGAAGACAAATAGCGAGCGCGTGTCAGGACTTGTACTTGGGCCCTGGCCGGTTGGCTCAGTGGTAGAGCGTCGGCCTGGTGTGTAGAGGTCCCGGGTTCGATTCCCAGCCAGGGCACACAGGAGAAGCACCCATTTGCTTCTCCACCCCTCCCCCTCTCCTTCCTCTCTGTCTCTCTCTTCCCCTCCTGCAACCGAGGCTCCATTGGAGCAAAGATGGCCCGGGCACTGAGGATGGCTCTGTGGCCTCTGCCCCAGGCGCTAGAGTGGCTCTGGTCGCGGCAGAGCGACGCCCTGGAGGGGCAGAGCATCACCCCCTGGTGGGCAGAGCGTCGCCCCTGGTGGGCGTGCCAAGGAATCCCGGTCGGGCGCATGCGGGAGTCTGTCTGACTGTCTCGTCTTTCCCGGTTTCTAGCTTCAGAAAAATACAAAAAAAAAAAAAAAAGGACTTGTACTTGAAGCTTGAGCCACACGGTGACTTCCGTGGGCTCAGAGTCGCTTTTGACTTCGTGGGCCCTTTCCTCCATAAAATAATTTTTTTTATGTTTTTTAAAATATTTTAATGTTTTTATTTTAATAATTTTAACTAGAAAGGAATGGGGGTGAGAGAAACAGAGAAACAGACAGACAGACAGACAGACAGGAACATCCATCTGTTCCTCCATGATGTGCCCTGACCAGGGATTGAACCAGAAACCTCTGCGCTTTGGGACGATGTTCTAACCAACTGAGCCATCCAGCCAGGGCTAAAAAGGTTTTTTAAATAAATTATAGGACTGCACTGATATAAAGAATATTAATATTATAAATTAAAACATTTTATTCGATCTATATTATTCGATCCATTTTTATTGATTTTTAAAGAAATTAAAATATTTTCATGGGCTTCTACTATCCCCAGCAAATAAGTCAGTCTTGCCAGGATTCAACTTGCATTATCTCATGTAATTTCCAAACCCAGCAAGGTAGTGGGTTCAAATCCACTTCACAGCTTAAGAAGCTAAACTTTAGTCATGTGATACCTATTGTCCAAGATCACAACAGAAGATTTGGGGTTCAAATCCTGAACCCCAAGTGTCTAACTCCTGAGCTTGTTATGTTCTGGACACAACTAAGTCCAACTATACCCTCCTGGTTCCTCGTCCTGCTGGGTCCCAGGCCAGACCCCCCAGCCGGGATCAGACAGTCCCTCCTGTGACACCATGCTCCTGCCACCCCCAACTGACCATGGCCGCTGGCGGGCTCCGCCCATTACTCTGCCTGGGTTCGCGGAGCCTGGGGAGACAGGACGGGCACACCGTGCGCCCAGAGAGGCACATCAGCCCCTGGAGAGCAGCAGGGTGCCCAGTGCACTTTGCTCCTGTTCCCATCTGGTGCCAGGGGTCAGTATGGCGGTACAGGGGGCACAGGCCAACACTGACCCACCTGTGAGCCTGCGCCAGAGTGCACCCACAAACCCCCAGGGTCACACCACGACCCTCACCCGCTCTCACCAGAGCCAGCTCTAGTCGCAGTACAAGTTCAGGTCAAGAGAAGGGACACGGAGCAAACATGCACAACGGGACAGCCAGGCACTGTGCATGGCCACCCCCAACCACGGTTCACCCAATAGGAAGATGTCACCAGTGCCATTTACTTTGAAAGAGAAACTGAGGCTCAGAGTAGTTAAACGACTGATACGGCCACCGCAGTAAGTCTGTGTGTGACTCCAAAGCCCCGAGTTCCCCACTACATGCGACCTCTCAGCTGAGATGCACCCTACAGCTACGCACTCAACAGCTGGCTGACACCCACAACCCCACTGTGACAGCCTCATCCCTCAGGCTGAAGACACGGCTTCCCTTTGCGGAAGGGCAGATGCCACGAAGAGCAGCACACACGTCTAACACATGTGAAGTGTTCCTCGTAACAAAAAGCATTTAAAAGGCATTCAACATGGAACAAAGCCATTTTCCTGCACAGCGCTTGATCCTCACCAGAGTGCTAAAACTAAGGCTCATGCTCCCCATTTCACGTGTAAGGAAACTGAGGCCCTGAGAGGGAAGGTGACTTGCCCGAGATGCAGAATGGGGACTAGAAGGCGGAGGTGAGAGCCAGAGCAGGGCCGGTCTGACAGCCCCCCACTCTGCAAATAGCTCCAGCCCACTCCAGTCTGCAGGGAGGTGTAGGGGGCGGGGCAGTCAGGGCACCTGGGACTGACAGGCGGCTCTAGACAATTTCACCTTAGATGCTTAAGTGGTTCTTTGCTCCAACCATCACCGCCAGGTGCCCAGTGCCCAAAGGTCTGCCCCCACCTGCACAGACAAACACTTGGCCAAGAGAGAGCACCAAGACCAGAGTGGGCTGAGAAAGTCCTCAACCATATGCCCCAAGGGAGGCCAGGTTCTCTGTGCCTGGGCTGGGGGAGGGGCACACACCCCACTGCATACAGCCAAGTCACTCTGGCCTGGACCACCCACGGAGCCTGGCCCACCCAAACCCCTCTGGGAAGAGTATCCATCAACAGCCCACCTCCTCTCAGAGTGGGTCCCAGCTCCCGGCTGACTGAGGGCAGGACAGGGAAGCCTTACCCCAGCCCCTCGGGCCCCCGACTGCTGTCCAGGGGCCCCTTCTCTTTCCTCCTCTGGGACAGGCTCACAGAGAGAAACACAAGGGCAAGGGAGACAGTGGCAGTTGCTACAGGAAACACATGTCTCTTAGCAACTCCTCTTCAGTACAGGCCTAGAATTTTCCACAACGCCACCAGTTTCATTCTTGAAGGCTCAGCTTCCTTGTTCTGCGTTCCCCCCCCCCCCATCGTCCCAGCTGTGGCTTCCCCCACGCCCTCCTGACGCCCTGGAGGTCATCACTGCAGGGAGAGTGGAGGGGGCGTCCTCCTAAGCCCCACTTTCTCGTCTATAAAATGAGAGCCAACAGAGATCAAGGGAGGTCCACTCAGGTGGTTTTAAACAGTGATTTTGTGTTTTGCAGAAATACTTCACTTCTGCAGGGAGAGTGTGTGTTTGTAATCTCCGCAGCCTCCCGGAGAAATAGGAAGTCTACAAATAACTGAACACAAACCCAGACAGGCATCCAAACCCCAGAAGACAAGGAACATTACGGAAAACTGATACAACAACTCTCTTCTCCCACCCTGGCATTCACTTTGCTAATGGTTATAACCATTTGTTACAATCAAAGCTCAAAGATTTGCTAGGGAGGAACTGTCAAATCATGGGGGCAGTCGACACTGCACGTATGTGGCACACACGCAGCCTTACAGCCGAGTTTCCCAGACCTCCTCACCACATACCTGAGTGCAGAGTGCATGACCTGAGAAAATGACATAAAGAGGATGTGAGACCCCCGGGGTGGGGGGGGGGGACTGAGAAGCATGAGAAGCAGAGTAACAAACTATCTCTTCAACCCCATGGGCCAGGAAGCAGCCCCGCCCACCTGTGGCAGTGGTCGGCTCCTCCTGGCTCTGCCCCAGCCGGCGCTGGCTTAGCAGAAATTCCTACATCTGTCCATGGGGACAACGGGCTGGCCCCGAGGCTCGGACAGAAATAAAGTCCAGTGCGGGAGGCAGCATGGGCTGGGGCAGAGCCCGGGCTGAGTCAGGGCAGTCGGTGGGACTTTCAGCAGACTGCTTCCTCTGGGGGTCTCAGGCGTTTCTCTCCTAGAATGCAGCCATGACAGTGACCTTTCAGAACTGTCACCGGCAGTGCCCCAGAGTCCCTGCAGCTCAGGAGCCCCAGGCCTGCGTGCCAGAGGGACTCCACAGCACTTCTCTGTGGGGGTGTGGCCGCTGTGGGGCACCCGCACTACACAACCCTCTGCTCACTGTAGAGACTGTCCCCAGCTCACTGTAGAGACTGTTCCCCGAGCCCCAGCATGGTGAGTGCCACAGTGCCCCGTACAGTGCAGCCCTGGGATTATCACCCCCGCTGGAGAACCGCAGCTGAAGCCTTCTCCTGCCCAGGCTGAACCAGAAGTGGATACCTTCTCTTGGCCCAGAAATGTCCACTCTCGGAGAGGGATGTCAGGAGAACCCCAAGGAAAGTTCCTTCCTGGACTTTGCCACAGGAGTGGGTCACACTTCCATTCCCGCAGGGCCCCCAAACCCTCACTGTCCTCATCCCTCCCCCCCATACGAATCCCTGAAGCTGCCAGAACCATCACATGAATTCCTCAGCCAAGTGCTCTGACCCAGAAAAGCTGCGTCATTAACAGATCAGAAGAGGGAGTGATTCCTAACGACAGTGTCACACACCTGAGGGAAGGACAGACCTGGGGACCACGGGGATCGCATCCGGTTTCTTCCTCACGCTGGAGGAGGGGAACTGTCCCTGCTGAAACCATGTGACAAGCTGGCTGTCATAGGTGGGGGCTACAAGATACCGGTGTGTTCTCAAAGCCAGTCCTGACCACCAGGGCCCGCTAGGGCTACAGGAGTATGAGTGCTCCACCTTGGCAGCAATATCTGTAATATACATGACAGGCATCACTTAACAGGAACAGATACACGCAAAGACATAGGTAACTGTGTGGGTGTAATCCATATACTAATCTATATTAACTATATAATATAGCAGAGTAATTAATATCTAGTAAATATAATTACATACCATATCATTAATATATTGACTACATGTATAGTTAATATCTAAAATATCCATGAAGAATACTTGCAAATTAATAAATGATACCCAGAAGAAAAACATACAGGCCAAGGACATTAAAAGGCAATTTTACACAAGAAGTGGAATGCATGTAGCACTGAGATCAAACCAGCAACTTTTATAAAATTATAGTGTTGGGTAACCGTGAGAGCACATGAGTGGCTGGGTGGATTGTGGTGGGAGTATGAACTGGTATTTCCAGAGGGTAGTTAAGCCGTATATTTTAAAATCCCTAAAAATATACATACTTTGGGACCAAGCAATTGTACTTCTAGAAAATCTCTCCTGAAAAAAGAATTCATGGAAGTGGCTCAAAGGCTTTGTTGTTTTTCTTTGTTTATGATGACAAAAAGTCAAAGCAACCTAGACAGCCAACACTAGGAGACTGCTGAAGTATTCTACATACAGCAGAAACAAATCTAATAAGGTATCAACTAACAGAGCACCGCACATGATGATTACATTCTGTTTAAGAAAATTAGACTTCATTTCAAGTTGAGACCAAATTCTGGAAGTAATAACGTGTTCAGTCCATGCCCCCCAAAACCTTGGGGTCACTTCATCATAAGAATCAAAGGAGGGCTAGAGGTGAGCTCCTCTTCCTTGGTCTCTTCTTGCCCCTGGCAATTTCCTGCTCCACATGCAAGCAGGTGCCACCCACCAAAAAGTGAATTCACATACCCCTCACTTTCAAAGGCTTGGGGGTTAAGTTCAGATTCAAAGCCATGGTGACCTGAGCCCCTCAGAAGTAGAAATGCTACTCAGTACCGGGCTCGGCCCTGCCTTTCTCCAAACTGACATCCCAGGTTCCCCAGCCTCCCAGGCTCTGCCCTCCTCCTGCGAAGGTGAAGAGGCGAGCCCTGGATCAGTGCTTTCAAAATAGTGCACTGCATGGGACCAAGTACTACAAGCTGCAAGAACTGATCTCCTCAAGTTCGGCCTCCAGAGGGTCAGCCTGTGGTCCGCCCCCCAACCCCCCAACAGCCATGATGATGCCTCCAGCCCCCTCTGGTGCCTCTGCTGGTAAAGGGTTTAGGAAGGAAAACAGGGAGCCCCTGGTAGCCCAGAGAACAGGAGACAGGTTATTTGCAAATATTTCAGTACCATGGTACACCCCTCCCTGCCTGCATTCTCTCTCTTTCTTTCAACTTCCGCGGAAACTATCATCCAGTCTCTCTGACTCTATTTCTATTGTCTGTCTCTCTCCCTCTGCATCTATCTTGTTTCTATCCCTGTCCACCATCTCGGTCATGCCCTCTCTCTATTAGCCTCTGCCTTGGCATCTATTTGTATTTCTGACCTGGTGTCTTGGTGTTTCCACGAATGACTCTGTGTCTAGATAGCTCTGTCATTCTGTCTCGCTGTGTCTCTTAGTGTCCAGCATGTCCACGTCTTTCTGTTGCTAACCTGCCTCTTGCTATTTCTACCTCCATCTCTCCGCCTCCATCCCTGCCTCTATCCCTCCTCTCCGGAGCTGAGTTACTAAAACGCCGCAAGGAAACCGAGCCTTGCAGAGAGGTGTGATCCTGAAACGGCTTCTGCGGGATGCCGGGTTAGAGCGGCGGGAGCCGCCGCGACCCGGGCACACGCGCGACTTCCCGGCCCGGTCGCCGCTCCCGGGCTCCTGCCTGGCAAGCGCCTCGAGGCCCAGCCTGACCCCGGCCACCCCCTGCCCTCGCCGCCACCGGAAAGGGTGCTTGCCCAAGCCACAGGTCGGACGGGGGCGGAAAGTTCTCACCGATGGTGAAGCTGTAGCCATCGATGCTGAAAGTGGCGCTCCGGCACTTTTTGAAGCCCTCTTTCCGGTTGCTGGCGTCCGTCATGGCTCGGCCGACCGCGTCCGGGGTCTCCCGGTGGCGAAGCACGCAGCCCCGCGCCCACGCCCCGCGCTCGGCCGCGTCCCCTCCCCCGGCCGCGCTGCGCGCAGTGCCTGCAGGTCCGCCGGCTGGGAGCCGAGCGCGCCGGCTGCTGGCGCGGGAACCGCAACGTCCGCTAATGCGCTAGGCACACGACGGAGTCGGACAGCGTGGCTACTGCCCCATCTCCAGTGCCAACTTCCAGATGCTGAGACAGGGAGGCGCACGCCTGGGCGTGTGTCTGGGCCGGTGGGTGGGAGCTGAAACCCCCGTCCCTCCCTTCCCCTCCCCGCGTCCCCGGAGCCGCTGGAACCCGCGCGCTGCGGGCGCGTCTGTTTTCTCTCTCTGCCTCGCCTGCCCCTCTCTGGGGGCTGGCAGGGTTTGGGGACTCAAGGGACGGACTCGGATTTGGCGCCGTGCTTCTAGATGTTTTCTCTGGCAGGCGGAAGAGCTCCCAAAAAGCACATCAACAGATGGAAAAGCAAACATCCAAGCTGGACAGATGCTGCCAAAGTTTACTCCAAACAAGGAAGTCGGGAAAAATCGCCACGCCCACTTCCTCCCAGCAGCTGTCCCCTTAACTAGCCTGGAGCCCCGATAAGATTACTTCTCAACAGACCCTGGCCAGGAGATAACTATCAAATTAACCCATATTTGTCACCAGGCGTGTTCACACAGAGCCTCTACGTTGTGCAATGGACAGCCGAGTTCTAGCCCGTTCCAATGGCTCTTTCCAGCTTGGTTTCGCCAAATACGAGACTCCCGGAATCTGTAGAGGCGAGAGAGGTTTTTACCAATCCCACAGCTAACCCTGCTGTTACAAAAGAGGGAACTGAGGCCAAGAGAGCCTTGACTTAAGGTCCGACAGCTAGAAAGTGGTGGCGTTTTGGCATAAGTGTTTCATTTTTTGACACCAATTATTGGTCCTTCCAGTACCTGAAATGACTGCGTCAGACAAGATTTAGGCAAGGAAATCATCCCTTACACATCGACAATTGCATTGTTCTGTGTCGGGGCTGGAAACTCGTGAAGAAACCAGAGTCCAGTGAGTCTTGGTGGAGTCCACCCAGGGTCACATGTGGAGTGGCAATACCATCTCTGCTCAGGCTATTGCGGGACTACAGCTAATTTAACCTCATTTGTTGTGATGGAATTTGACACAACAAACACTTGTCAATATTAAGGGAATTAATTAGGTATATTTCTAACTGGTTCCAATTGAGTTTAGGGAACAGTAGGTCCAGAATCCAGCTAAAATTAGAAACCTTCTATGTACACACATGGGCAGTAGTCTACATAAAATTTCAGGGGACCCGTAAAACCCTCATGTCCCCTGGAACCCAGGTTAATGAATGCCTCAGGAATTGAATCTTCTTCAGTTGACCATGTATTTTTAGAGAAATAACTGTTTTTTAATGTAGTTGGAACTTTAGTTATAAATTCAGGAAGACCTAGAACCACAGTCATGTTAATATACTGCTCACAAAAATTAAGGGATATTTCAAAATGAAAATGAAGCGATAAAAAAAAACATTTGATTTTTTTTTTTATTAAACAAGTACATCAGAAAAGCAAACGACACGTCAAAGAAAGTTGGTCAATTATGCAAATGAGATGCAAAACCAACTTTTATTTCATTGGTGAAAATGCACTATACAAAAGGCTGAAAGTACTGGAGTGTCTGTACTTTCTCTGGTCCCCTAATTTTTGTGAGCAGTATAGTTTGCTTAGGTTGATGGCAAAATTAATTGACCCCAAGGCAATGGGAGTCATGCACCCCATGGCACCTCTCAGCTTGGGAGTCAGGGGCTGCTCAGACCCCGAGGTGCTCCTTGAGACCAGAAATGGTGACATCGCGGAAGTTTGGGTAGCGCTCTATGGACAGACAAACCTGTCATCTGGCTCTGCCCCAATCCGCTCTCTGACCTTGAGCAAGGAGCTAGACATGCCTGCTTCTTGCTTCCCTCATCTCACACTGAGGATGGAGAGGAAATGGGTGGAGCCCAGGTGTGCCCTAGGTACTCAGGCACGGCAGTCCTAAGGTGACTCCCAATTTCTTTATGGAGACACTGTGGGAAATTCTTCTCCCTGACAATCTATTCTACTTGCTGTCACCATTAATTTTACTTTTAAAAATTCATATATAATATATTACATATCTTATTATATATTTTTAATATAGTAACCACCAAGAGTTTCTTCTAGTTCCCACTCCCTGTATTCCTCCCACTTTCCCAAACCTTGAGCAGAAGCACTTGCCTCCTTTTGTACTATGGGGAGCCTGAAAGTTTCAAGTTATAGTCTCCTATAGTAAATTATCTGGGTGGGAAATATCCTAATGCAATGGAAATTTTTCCTTGAATGAGCGGAATTAAAATTTGGCATTTAACCACTCTTAGCAAAAAAACTTTTTGAAATATAATCCGTAAAAATAACAACAATGTGATCATTTATCTGTTCCCTGAAGACTGGTAAAAATAACTTGCCTGAACAATTAGAACTGTTTTTAAACCACTTCTCCCCAGAATCATTCTCTCTCTCCTGGATGGAGAGATGGAGAGATGGCACACCCACAGAACCACTCACTGATTGCTGCGAGTGCAGAGTCTTAAAGCAGCCTTCTTCTGCGTGGGGCTCTTACACCGAACCAAGTGAAGGGGAACGCTAACATTACATAAACCAAGAAAAAACGAGTTCAAGACTGAGAGCAAAGGAAGCATTGCTCTCTCAGAAGTGCTCCCAAGAATGCCCATGAAGTATGGGAACTAAACCAAGACAGCCTAGTGGTGAGAGCAGGGGTCAGCCAGTTAGTGCCCGCAGGTCAGATCCAGCCCGTCACCTGCTTCTGGAGAGTCTTTGATCTGAGCATGAGTTTTACATTTTTAAATGTTTGAAAACATTTTTTTCAAAAGAAGAACATGTCAGGCCCTGGCCAGTTGTCTCAGTTATAGAGCGTCAGCCTGGTGCGTGGAAGTCCCAGGTTCGATTCCCGGCCAGGGCACACAGGAGAAGTGCCCATCTGCTTCTCCACTCTTCCCCCTCTCCTTTCTCTCTATCTCTCTCTTCCCCTCCCACAGCCAAGGCTCCATTGGAGCAAAGTTGGCCTGGGCGCTGAGGACGGCTCCACAGCCTCCGCCTCAGGCACTAGAATGACTCCAGTTGTAACAGAGCAATAGCCCAGAGGGGCAGAGCATCACCCCTGGTGGGCTTGCTGCGTGGATCCTGGTCGGGGCGCATGCAGGAATCTATCTGTCTCTGCCTCCCCACTTCTCACTTCAGAAAAATACAAAAAAAAAAAAAGAACATGTCATGAGACACATTGAAACTTTATGAACCTGTCAATCATGCAGACATCAGACTCACCAAAATAGATTCCGATCACTGGTCTCAAGTGGATGGGGGAGGGAGTGTTAATTAAGCATTGGCATTTTTTTGAAAGCTCACCTGATGATTTTAGTGAGAAACCAGGGAAGAGAACAACTGCAAGGACTTTGTGACATTGACCCCACACACTCCTGCTCTAGCCAGCCCCCTTCCATCAGGAGGTTCGCCGTGGCTCCTGACTCCCAGCTGGGTCTGCTGCCAACCCCGCCGGGCACCATCGGCAATGTATGCGGCTGCCCTGCTCAATTCCAGGCTTTCTCTCAAGGGCTCCTCTCAGACATACCCTATCGACTCTTCTCATTTCTGTGCTTCCTGGGGACCAAAAAGAAAAAGAATACACACACTTATTGAACACCTATTATGTGCCAAATCTTTATTAGTTTGTATAACCAACCTCTGTAACAAAAATCGGTCTCGGTGGCCTGACACCACAGTAAAGGTTTATTTCTTGTTCATTACAAAGCCCAGTATAAATTGGGGGTTAGGTTTTCTTCTGCAGCCTTATTTGGGGACCCAGGCCTCTTCCATTTAGTTTCTCCAACATCCTCTAGGTCGCCAGTGTCCACCACGGGACACTCTGCATCTAGGTGGGACATGAAGGAAGAGGAGAAAGGCGAAGGGCCACGAAGAAGGATTTTATGGACCAGGCCTAGAAGAAATGCCTATCCCTTCTCTACAATTCCTTTGGCCAGAAACTAGCCAGCAAGCCCCACCAAATGGCAAGAGGGGGTCTGAGAAGTAAAATGAGAAAAGAGTTTGGCAAATACAGATCCTTTGAAATCCTATTGTCTCCACTGTTTGGGCCAAATATGACCTCCAGGTCACCAGGTGCAGACACATTTTACACCTGTGTGCCAAGAGCCGAGGCAAACAAATCTGCCCAGGACCAGAGCGGTAACCGGCCATCGTAAGTCCAGGCTCACTCAATCACAGCACCTACACTCACTGCCAGGCCACAGGGGAAAGCTTTGCCCAGGAAGGAATACCTCATTGTCCTGAGGGCTGATGTTGCTGTTACCACTTACAGAAGGTTTAAGGGTATGAACAATTTTAATAGTGTGTTATAGCTCTGGCTTTAGAAAGCAAACCAAAAGAATAATTCATTTAGTAGTTGGAAATTACGTCACCGTGTGACATATGTATTTTTTTCTTTCTGTAGCTAAAAAACATAAACATAGAGACATACAAAAATTCCAGTATGTTAAAAGACAGGGGAAATAGCTGAGAGAAGTGAATAATCTTTTCAGGCCAGCAAAACTTACCACAGCAGAGAGGCCTGACGGGGACCCAGGGGACGGGGGATTAGGATAAATACAAGAGCATCCAAGGTTACAGTCTGCCTGGCAACAGGTCCCAGGTGGATAGTCCCTTATGGGTAGAACCAGCACACGCCTGCACTTGGGCTTGGGAAAGGGAGCTCCGGGTCTAACATTGCCAGGGCCACCATGCGCCAGGCACTGCACTCAGTATTTCACACATGCACCTGTCTCACTTCAACCCCTCTAATAAGTAACAAAGAATACAGCTATGTTGATGGATTTTCTTACTGCAGATCTGAAATCCCTGGAGAACGTAACTGCTCTCAGTGGCAACCTTAGCAACAGAATTATCAAGAGCACCAAGAATGCTGGAACCAAAGAGAATGGACAGGCAGCCCAAGGGGGTTTCTGACGCCAGCGTGCATGCAACTGTTTGGCGGAATGACGGGAACCAGGAAGATTCTCCTGTGTCTGGGGTCCGTGGGCAGCTCCATTCATCCAGGACTCGCTCCCAGCTCAGTGATTCTCTTCAAACAAAGACAGCAAACGTGTTCCTTATCATCTGCCAGCATGCACCTACACAGATACACACAGCTAGCCACACACACACACACACACACACACACACCACCTTTGTATCTGAGATGTGTCCTCTGCTCTTGATGATAATGATAAAGATGCTGGAGTTTTGGAGAAAATGTCACAGAAAAACACCGTTAGTGAGAGTAAAGATAAGCTGTATTTCGGGGGGGGGGGAGTGAATTACAGAGCAGGAGAGACAGTACGTCGCGATTATGTAAAATAGGGACTCCAGAAAGAGAGGAAGGAAATGTGCAAAATGGTAACAGTGATTACACTCAGTGCTGGGAGCAGAGGGGACTTGCATTCCCAGAGCCAGCGAGATCAGCTGGTCCTGTCCCCTGTGGACACAGGCTGGTGGCACCTGGTGGCCTCCCGCCCGGGGACCTTGGGAAAATTTAGTTCCTTCCTTTACGTGTCCTCCACATTTTCTACTCTGCTTTCATTTTTTTAAAATAAATAAATATTTTAAAAGTCAGTTGTTCATACAGACATGGGCATCGGAATTACTTCCTGTATTTTTCATGTGTGCAACATTTTGTCATTTAAAATACAGGTTAAAATGAGTGATCCTGAGCCAGATCAGTGACCCGTCCCTAGACTGCAGGCTTCCCGGGGGGGCTACTATGTCTTTTGTTCACCAATATATTCCCAGTACCTAGAACCATGCCTAGCCCCGAGTAGGCAGGGGTTGAATGAATACATGGATATTCTGGTTCTGACAGGAGCTTTGAGAAAAAAATATGGAAACGAACGTGCCAGCCTTCTAAGTCAGGGATGTGCTCTCACCGTGCCCCAGGAGTCAGGGTGCCATGGTCCGTCTCCAGCACTGATTGAGTGGAAAAGAATTCATATCCGTTGCCTACAAACCCCCTGGCCCCTCTTTTCAGAAGGGATGTCATCCCCCCCATCAAACCGGGACCTCGCGGGGAAGTCCTGTTCCCCCCCAGCATCAGTAATGTGACTGCTTATCTAGTGACATTTTATCGAACATTGGGCACGTTCACCACGCAAGGTGAGCTGACGCCCAAAGACACAGACGACGGACTCGTGCGGCTGGAGTCTTCGGTGGCGGTCGTGACTCCTATAAATTCCCCCTGGTGGGGGGAACACAGCCTCTGCGCTGACAGGGTGACTGACTGAAATCTCAGAACCGCAAAGCCGATGTTGATTGTTACATTGCTGCCCAAAAAACTCCACCGGAGAATCAGACAGACTGTATTATCATGATAAAAGAAAGCAGTTATAGTTGGCAGCGAGTGGGAGGACTAATGATTTCATGCTGAAATGCTTTTGTCAGGTATTTTAGTTGCCAAAGGGTTTTTAAACTTTTTTTTTTTCATTGTGATATATTCTTGCGCGTACATTTGGCAACCGAGTTTTTAACAAAATGCCTCTCGAACCCACAAAGGGCTTTCGGGAAACACGGAGGCGATCTGGTTCCCTCTCTCCACCAGCCTCTTGGCTGAATGAACTGTCCCTCTGATTTTAGAGTGATCCTTCAAACCACAGAGCGTCGCCGTGGGCACGTGGCCCGCACGCAGCAGACGCTGTCGGGATCCGCTCAACGTGCGTGACAACTGAAGCAAATCACTAGGAACACTGAAGCGCTGCCGTGTGACAATAATACGTGGAAAAGGGCACGAGTGCGGTGTTAATTCACTGATCAAACTGGAAGAAGTGAGGGAAAAGTCATTGGGTCCCTCCGGGAGTTTTCTCCATTTCTCACTCGTGTGTGTTGAGCTCCGCGCTGTGGTCCAGGGCCCTGCCGGACCTTCCCAGCCACAGTACCGCCTGGAGCCCTCACCTCGATCCCTGATACCCACGGGAAGAAACGGACGTGGGCTTCAGCAAGGGGAGCATGAGACGTAAATGGGGTCCGTCTGACTCCTCTCCCGGCCTCCACCTACCATACCAGGCTGCCTCTCCTCATCCTCCCAAAGAGATACAGTCTCTCTCTGGAGCCCACTCTTGCTGTTTCAACCTCTTTCTTTTTAAATCAAGTCCACAGCAGTTAATAAGCAGGAGGAGATGGGTGCCAGTTAGAGCCCACAGGTGGGCAGGCCCTATTCCCTTCCCACCCCCACCCCTGGAATACAGAACTGTGCCCCGATGTTTACTGCCCTTGACCTGCCCTAGAGGTTCCCGTCCTGGGGAGGGACCCCCAAGGTTCTCCCCCAACCCCGCTCCCCAAGGACCCTGTGGGCTTGGTTCCCTCCACAGCATTGGCACAGGCCCCCAGCACCGGCCACTTCGGCCTCCTGCTGCGCAACGGGAAATGAGAAAACCCAAGTGTCATGACGATGACCCACGCTGACATCAGCCGCCCCTCAGAGGACTGCGGCCCTGCGGCCCTGGTACTCAGATGAACCCTGGAAAGCTCTCAGGAGAGGAGGCTGAGATCTCCCGGGAGGATGGGAAGGGGTCCGGCTGCCTTGAAGGAGCAGGAGGGGGGAGAGGAAGGAGAAGATGCCGAGAGTCCCCAGAGGCCCAGCGTCCAAGCTCCACGGTCACCCCAGCGGGGCCAGGCTCTGGGACACTGCCCTGCCTTTGGGCAGCTCACAGTGAGCAGACGATCATCTAAAGAGGTGTTAACAGACAGGAGGTGAGGGGGGGCCCAGCATGAGGGCCGTAGTCCAGCCCACAGCTTCCTGCAGGAGATAACATTAACACTAGTCTCTTTTATTTTTAGATAAAAGTGATAAAGAAGGCATGGACAAAAGTGATAGGGTTTTTTGGGTATTTTTACATTACTAGTGTCATTTTCATCCGAACCGAACTCACATCCTTTCTATCCTACACAGACGTTACCAGCAGCCAGGGTCAAATCCTGGTGCAGCTCTTACTGGCTGGATGCCCTTGGGCTCTGCCTCAGTTTCCCCATATGGCTGTGTGCGGACTAAATGACCTAGAGCGTGAACAGAGCTGGGAGCAGTGTCTGGCATGGTAACAGTATCTATCAGCTACTGTTACTGCCGGCATTATTGTTTCCACACCCTAGGCATGTCGGTGCACCTTTGACACAGTAACCTGGGGGTGGGGGGGTCACAGGTCAGGGACAGGGTCAGAGAGGGGGACAGACCACCCGAGCAGCTAGTTAGTGCCGTTCTGACTGCCCGTGTTATCCCCAATGCTTCACGGCACTTTATAAAGTTGTTTTAAAACCCTGAACTCTAAAGAAAGTTTCTTCAAAGCCTTGCTGGCCCCAAAACTCCTTTCACAGAAACAAGGAGGGAAATGGCGCTAGGAGGTGAAGTGACGGAACAGAGGGTGGGGAGGGTTAACTTGGGGACACTTAGAATCCCAACGGAGTCTCCTCCTGAGTATGATTTTAAAAAAACAAAGACCCTCCGCACTCCAAAGTCTCCCAGGGTTCCTCTGTCCCACAGTCCCCAAACGCCCGCAGCCACAGCACCTGGAACCTCACGTGGAAGACGGGCTCTCTCTGCTGCAGCTAGGGCCACAGGCTGCGGTCCACCCGGCCGTGCTTACCGCCAGCACCGCTAGGGGCGCCCTGCGCTGGGAGGTCTCCACCGGGCCTTCTTCAGATGCCCTGCCCGGTGGTCGTCTGTTTCCGCCAGGACCCACCCCCTAACTGGCAGAAGTGACCGGGGTGGAGGACAGTGAGCGCAGTAGCAATTCAGGCAAGAGAGCATGAAATGAGAAGCCACGAGGACGTTGAGATGGACCACACTGCCCGGATACGCCCCCACTGAGACCGCGCGGGGTCCTGCAGCGAGGCCTCCAGGTGGCCCAGACACCTGCAGCTCTGGGATTGGAAACCCCTGGGGAACTCCCGGGAGACAAGGCCGGTCCCGGGCGGGCGAAGGGCTCGGGATTGCGGCTCACTAGACTCAAGCCGCAGCCCCCGCTAGGGCTGGGAGAAGCGTGGGCGCCGAGTCCGGTGTTTCCGTCGCGTCAGTGGGATGCACAGTGCCTGTGCTTGCTTCCGCTGTCGCGGGAGCTGAGGACAGAGATTGTTTGGAGGATGTCGAACCCTGTTGGTTGTGCACAGTGGGGCTTACCTTGCTCTCCTGCGCCCTGGGGTGTCCCCGCGGCTTCCCCTGGGCTGTCTGACCCCTCTGCAGCCTCCGTCCTCCTGGCTCCTGCCTCTGTCCCCAAGGAGAAAGAAACGTGGCCCGTTAGGCACGGGAAGATCACCGGAGGAACTTGTCCCCGGTTCCTTGCTGGGGTATCTAATACAGGTGACTAGCTCCTGTCCTGACTTTTGACTCTGGCTGTCCGGCAGTCACATGCCCAGCTCCCTCCGGGCTGGCTTTCTGCCCCTCCCCCTGCCCTGTAAACACCGGTGTTCCCACGGGTTCTGTTATAGGCCCCTCTTCCCCGCCCAGTAGCCTCCATCCCCCTGGGCACTGCTGACTCCTGTCTCTCCAGCCAGCACGTGAAGGGACTGAGCCATCTGGGCAGTTGGCAGGCCATCCCTGAGAAAAGGACCAGCTGGGGAAGTGTAAGGGGCTTCCTCCAGACCTCAGGGATGATGCCCAATGGCAAATACGTCTGGTCCAGAGGAGGCAGGAATGGAAACGTAGGCCAAACTGCTATAGGATGTCATCTGCCACAACTCTGAGTAGTTCGGGCTCCAGTTTTCCAAATGGAAAGATAAACTCAGAGAGGTGAAATCATACGCCCAAGGTCGTGGAGCTCCTAAGTGGTAGAGTCAGGATTTGAACATGGGTCCTCAGCAGGCCCAGTGCACTTTTTTCCTCCCCACAGACCACCCCCCCGGGGGGGGTGTGAAGGCCAAAAAGTTTAGTCCATTAGAAAGTGGAAATACTCCTACATAAATTTTTCTTCAGGTGGTGTTTAATTGCACCTACTTTGGCACAGTCTGTATGCCTCCTGAGCATAGTTAGTTAAATAAAACACGAATACACGTTTTATTATCCCAAAATCCAAAACGAACAGGGTAGATAAAAGACCCACCAGGACGCCATGGGCTTGGACACAGAGCACAGTTTGCCTGCGCACAACCCGCTGAGCTGGGGAGGGGTGAGCCGAGGTGATTGTAGGCCCATTGAAAGAGTGTTTATTTGCCAAACAGGGACTCTTCCTCCTACAAGTTGACAGATTATTCACTCACCAAACATTCTGTAGAGTTCATGACAGTTTGGGTTTCACTAGGACCACCCCAACGTACAGTGTATTTTGAGAATGACAACTGCTTATGAATTTTGTGAATTTCAAGTATTGTGTTTATCGTATATATTAAAGATTGTATAAGAATAGAATGGCTTTTTTTTTTCCTTGTCCAATGCATTTTCACCTTCTTTTGTGAAGCAGCCTGTCTCTGAGCACAATCACAGGAGGTGAGCCTCTGAGTGGGATGGGACTGTCTGTGACTTGCCACAGGTGAATTCCGAAAGGAACAAGAACTCACAAGAGGCAGGGTGACCGTGGAAGTGGGAGAGGGAAGACTGAGGGATCACAATCCCTGTCATTGTCACATTACTTTTGGATGGCTGTGGGACTGTCGCCGTGTCATGTGAGTTTCTCCAGAATGCACACAATAGCTGCTCCAGAGTCACAGACCCTTCCCAACCTTTTCCTGCATCATTCAGTAATCCAAGTTGATTCCTAAAGCGAAACACTGAGGAACACTCCAGCAGACACCAGGGAGGAAAGAGAGAGAATTCTGATAGCAGGGCTGCTACTAACTTGACATGAAATCGGATTAATGCTAATTATTTGTCAAATTCAGTTTCTATGTTTACCAAGTGGCCTAACTTTTGGAGAGCGGGGTTCTTTCTACGAACGCCTGCCGAAGTAACCGTTAACCTTCCCCGTCCATCCACACTCTGCCAACCCCACCGGCCCTATTCAAGTCCCAGCTGTGGCGAAAGCCTGACTCCAGCCCACAGGACTGGTCCTTTCTCTACCTCCATTGACACTTTTGCTCATGTGATTAGCACTTCATATACATATCAAATGTATTAAATACCTCCCACATGACATGTGCCAGGCAATCTGATGGTGATTGAAGACAAAATACATACTGGTAATAGCTGAATCCACTGAGTGCTTATTAAGGGCAGGTGCTGGTCTAGGTGGGTTTGTGTATATTAAATTATTTCACCCTTGCGCTCTATGAGAAATGTCCTACTATTTCCCCAATTCTACTGACGAAGTAAACGGAGTCACTCAGTAATCTGCTCAGGGTTATGCAGATCATAAGTGATAGAACCAGAATTCAAGGAGCTCATCATTGAATAAAAGACAGAAGATGACACAAAAGTGTGATGCAGTTGAGCGCACTGAGGATGGGTGACTAACACCGACTCACAGAGCTTAGTAGGAATTCACCAGGAAGGTATCGATGTGAGGAGATACTCCAGCAATTTTGACAGTTTAGTAATCAACATTATATCTAACTCCAAACTTCTCCTAGCTCTACCATTCTATAAATCAATGAGTAGGGAGGAAAAAAATCAATGAGTAGGGTTGGGTTATACTCTAAAAATTTACTCGGCCTGGGCTTGTAATGAATGTTGTTGTGCTGGTAAACCAGTTTCCCGGGGCTGAATAAGCCATGGGGGGGGGGGGGGGTTAAAGAGACTTGATTTGTAGTTGCAGGTGTCCATTGCCAATTTCTGTGGTGTAAATACTTCCATCAAGGCAGATTTCAGCTACCAGCCAGACATCACTTAAGGAGACTTTAAAAGATCAGCCAGAGAAGAAACAAGAGAATGTGGCAGCCTAAAAACCAAGTAGAAAAGGAGAAAGTGGTCAACCAAGCCCAACGCCTATGACAGGTCAAATAAAGAGAAGGACTAATAATTGACTACTGGATTTATTAGCAATGTTCAAATCAGTGGTTGCACCTTAACTAGAGCAGTTTCAGGGAGGACAGAGGCAAAACCTTTGTCAGAGTGGGTTTAAAAGGAAAGGAAGGGGAAGAAATTATATAGACAGAGAATTGTTTGGAGATGTTTTGTTGCCCACTGATGCAGAGCAAAGGAGCAGCAGCTGGTGGGTACAAGGCATGGAGGAAACATTGTTTAAGGTGACAGAATAACAGCATGTTTACATGCGGACGAGGACGATTCGGTCTCAAGGGGAAAATGAATGACGCAGAGAGTGGAAAGGGAGAGTTCCCAGAGAGATGCTCCTGACAACTGGGATTAGAATCTAGTACAAAAGTGCACGCCCCACAAATGGCACCGCAGTCCACCTAATAGCATGGGCAAAACACCTAGGTGTCAACCTTGTTCCCTATTTACCTAACCTCTCCCACCCACAACACATGCACACACACACACACACACACACACACACACACACACACACACGCCCGTAACCTAGCAATGATCTCCATTGGTCATTCAGCCAAAATCTAACCATTTCTGACCGCCTCCACTACTATCGTCCTAATCCGAGGCAAATTTATTTCTCTATGGGCTACACAATAGTTCCTTGCCCTTTCTATTTTCAAGGGAAACTTTTGATTAAAGTATAACACGCATATAGAAAAGTACCCATGGCCCTGGCCGATTGGCTCAGCAGTAGAGTGTCAGCCCGGCATGTGGAAGTCCCAGGTTTGATTACCAGCCAGGGCACACAGGAGAAGCACCCATCTGCTTCTCCACCCTCCACCCTCTCCTTTCTCTCTCTCTCTCTTCCCCTCCCACAGCCAGGCTCCATTAGAGCAAAGTTGGCCAGGGCGCTGAGGATGACTCCATGGCCTCTACCTCAGGTGCTAGAATGGCTCCGGCTGCAATGGAGTGACACCCCAGATGGGCAGAGCATTGCCCTCTAGTGGGCTTGCCAGGTGGATCCCTTGCTCACTTCCTTGCCAACACTTGATACTATGCTTTTCTCCTGTTAGCCGTTCCGGTGGTGTGTGGTGCTATCTCATTGTGGTTGTAGATAAAGAACCTTTTAATTAGTCTCCCTGCTTCCCCTTCTGCACATACAGGAGTCCCTGTCTGCCGTCCCCCACACTTCTCATTTTGGAAAAATACAAAAATAAAATAAAAATTAAAAAAAGAAAAGTACCCAAATCATAAGTACACTGCTCAATCAATTTCCACAAAGTGAACATACCTGTCTCAAGTGTAACCTAGCAGGGGTCCCCAAACTTTTTACACAGGGAGCCAGTTCACTGTCCCTCAGACCATTGGAGGGCCGCCACATACAGTGCTCCTCTCACTTACCACCAATGAAAGAGATGCCCCTTCCAGAAGTGCGGCGGGAGGCCGGATAAATGGCCTCAGGGGGCCGCATGCGGCCCACGGGCCGTAGTTTGGGGACGCCTGACCTAGAGCAAGAAACAGGGCCCATCAGCGTCCCCAGAAGTCTCTCCCAGCTGCTCCCCACGCACTCACCACCACCCCACTAGCCATTCCGGTGGTGTGTGGTGCTATCTCATTGTGGTTCTAGTTAAAGAACCTTTTAATTAGTCTCCCTGCTTCCCCTTCTGCCCCACTCCAAATTAAAACCAGAAAAATGTTTTCAGGCACAAACCAGAGCATCCCACTCCCCTTCTTACAGCATCCAGTGGCTCCCATCGTACTGGGGATGAGCTCAAACCTGTCCCAGCCTTCAAGTCGCGGCACGACCCGGCTTCTACCCACCCATCCAGCTTCATCTCGCACCCACCCCACTGTGCGCCCAGGTACACTCGCCTCCCTTCACTCCCTGGAGCAAGCTCAGTGCCCTCCCACCCGGGGATCTCTCCCTGGAGCAAGCCCAGTGCCCTCCCACCCGGGGGTCTCTCCCTGGAGCAAGCCCAGTGCCCTCCCACCCGGGGATCTCTCCCTGGAGCAAGCCCAGTGCCCTCCCACCCAGGGGTCTCTCCCTGGAGCAAGCCCAGTGCCCTCCCACCCGGGGATCTCTCCCTGGAGCAAGCCCAGTGCCCTCCCACCCAGGGGTCTCTCCCTGGAGCAAGCCCAGCCCCACTCCCCATCCCCACCCCGACTTCTTGCATGCCTAACCGCTATTAATCCTTCAGGACCCAACTTACAAATCACCTTCTCAGGTGAGAACTCTTACCTGACCTCCCTATCCGGAGTTTATCTCGTCTGCAGCACCTACCCATCTCCACGTATCTTTTATATATATATAGAGAGAGAGAGAGTCAGAGAGAGGGACAGATAAGGACAGACAGAAAGAAAGGGAGAGAGATGAGAAGCATCAATTCTTCATTGCGGCATCTTAGTTGTTCATTGATTGCTTTCTCAAACGTGCCTTGATGAAGGGGGGGGCTACAGCAGACCAAGTGACCACTTGCTCAAGCCAGTGACCTTTGGGCTCAAGCTGGTGAGCTGTGCTCAAGTCGGCAACCTCGGGGTTTCAAATCTGGGTCCTCCGCATCCCAGTCCAACGCTCTATCCACTGCACCACCATCTGGTCGGGCCACATAACCTATTTCTTATTCACTTGTTCACATCCTCCCTTATCCATCCACTAGCTCAGGAGAGCCTGGAGGGCAAGCACACGGCTCGCTCGGTCTCTATGGCATGCCCAGTACCTGGCACATTGTGGGAGCTCAATACATTCCTCTCAGCTGATTGATCTAGTAAACAGTATCCCTGTCTGGGGAGGTCTAAGCTGAGCAGCCCTTTCTCACTGAGGAAAATAAAGCAAAATGTTCTGAGCTGTTCAGAGGAGAAGCATCACTTGCTGACGGTTCATCAGCCATTGTTTACTGAGCACCTGCTACGGAGGGGGGTGAGCCCCACACACCCTGCGACAGACAGACAGCACATCAGCGCCTCCTCGCAGTGGCCGACGAGCTTTCAATCTAGTCTGGATGACCTTGAGGTGCCCGGAGCCGCCCCCTGCCTGCTTCTGACCACTTTCCATAGGTTCGTCTTGACTTCAGAGGCGGGCACCATGGAAATAAACCTGCCCAGTGTTTTCATTCAGAAAGTTGGGGGTGGGGGGGATTCTGATCATAATGCTACTGAATTATCACTTACAAATGTGGGAATTGATAACAGAAAATAACAACCACCCCTAACTCTACGGCCCAGAAAAACCGAGGGCTCTCCTCCAAGCCTTCGCCCTTCATTCGCTCCTTTATTGTCCGAGTCGTTCAAGAGGCCCAGGAGAGACGTGTCTGCAGTTATAAAGTCAGGCGTTTGGGGGATTCTCGTTATTCAGGCTGTAAGTGGTACTTAATGGGTTGGGAATAGATTGGAGATGGATTATTAAGAGCTCCAGGGTTTGGACCTGTTTCCAGGTCACTTGTTCAAATCACCTTCCACACCTGGCTTCTGTCTCCCGTTCCAGGACACCGAGGAGCTTGGCAGTTCCTATAGGAACTCTGCAAACACTGCCTCGTATCTCCCAGAAGAACCCATGAATTCAGAAGCCACCGTCGGCCATTTTTTCTCAGAAAACGGGAGACTGGACAAAGAGCCCTCCGTACAGGACCACCCAGAGCTGGACGCCTTCTACAACTTCCTTCGTCTCCACAGCGCCCCTAGAGGTAAGAATTATTATCGCCGTTTGCACTTGAGGACATTGAGGCTCGGTGATGTTAAGTGAACTGTCCAGGGTCCCATTCAGTAAGTGGCTGGATCGAGCTGGAACCCAGGCGCCTCTGGCTCCATGGCCTTCTTCAGCGGCACTGCGGACATCACCCTGGCCGTGAACAGTGGGAATCCAAAGAGGAAGAACAGAGGACCTTCCTGGGCTGGATTGAAACTTGCTCGTGAGCCCACAGTGCTGCACAGACTGCCCGACGGGGACTGGGGAAATCGTCCAGTTAATTGAGATCATCACAGGGTTAGATCACTACTTAATAGACTAGCAGGACACGGGGGACGCGGCCTCAATACAGCCGGCATCGCAAAGCGCCCTCTTCTCTCTTTCCCGGGATGACATCGTTCGGGGTGTCAAGCTGCAGGCCGCCACCTTGGGTGCCTGTGTGTTAAATAACCCACATTTGGGGAAGGCGCTGGGTTGCTGAGAGAGGGGGGAGACCAGCTCCGGAGCCCCAGGCCAAGACTCACTCCACTGTGGACCTCAGTGCTGGCAGGAGAGGTGAGGAGCGGGGCATAGGAACAGGACTGACCCCCAACCTTGTTTTGTCCCCAGAACAGCAGTGCCCAGAGTTTTGTAGAAATGCTCTGGGCGGGAGGGAGGTTAAGACCAGAGAACCGAGAACCGCACCTGCTAACCCAGGGGAGTTTCCCAACTAAAACCTCAGGCCAGGACCTTGGCGCCCCGGGGAGATGGTGCTGCTTCCAGTCTGGCTGGGATCCCCGCCCCTTCCTGCCGCTCACACGCTTTGCCTCCTCTTTTGAACGCTGAAGTTGCGTGCGCTGTTTTCCTTTCAAAACCAGGTCAGGTGGCCTCGGGGCTAGTGTGAGCTCCATCCCTCGAAATATCCCGCAAAGGATGGATGGATGACCACTTGACAGGGGCTGGATTCGGACGAGCAGGAGGCATTAATTCAATCACTTGCTCAAACTTTACAACTGTTTATTGAGCCGTGCTGGGGACAACCTTGGCCTGACCCCTTTGTGAAATGGACCGGTCAGCGGAGAAGACGGACATGAAAGTAGAGGCAGAAAGACACAGGTCACGGCCCACTGTGATTCATGCTGCAAAGGGAAGAACGAGGGTTATGAGGGGTAACGACAGGGAGAGTGGAGAACTGGAAGCAGGCGTTCAAGTTTAAGTTAAAACAGCCCACTGTGGCTCTCGCCGGTTGGCTCAGTGGCAGAGCATCGGCCTGGCGTGCAGGAGTCCCGGGTTCGATTTCCAGCCAGGGCACACAGGAGAAGCGTCCATCTGCTTCTCCACCCCTCCCCCTCTCCTTCCTCTCTGTCTCTCTCTTCCCCTCCTGCAGCCAAGGCTCCAATGGAGCAAAGTTTGCCCAGGAACTGAGGATGGCTCTGTGGCCTCTGCCTCAGGCGCTAGAATGGCTCTGGTTGCAGCAGAGCGATGCCCCAAGATGGGCAGAGCATCACCCCCTGGTGAGCATGCCCGGTGGATCCCGGTCGGGCACATGCGGGAGTCTGTCTGACTGCCTCGTTTCCAACTTCGGAAAAAATACAAAAAACAAAACAAAACAAAAAAAACAGCCCACTGTGGCGGGTGGAGGCCTGTTTGGAAGCCGTCCCATTGGCCTGGGGAAGCACTGAGGGGCCTGGGGCCCCGTGCGGGCAGCGGAGGCGGGGCAAGTGACCCAACTGGATGCATCTCTTGGACATAAACTCGGCGGGACCTGGTGGGACAGGACAGGTGAGGACTTGGAGGACAGGGGAGGGAAAGGAGATGAATCCCAAGTTTGGGACAAGATTATCGGAAATTGTGAATTATAATACTGTAGAGGTCCCCAGACTATGGGGCTTCAAAACCCAGGTCAACGGGCCAGCCTACCCCTTAGAGAAGCACCGACCACCAGGAACACTACAGCCCTCGCTACCTAGCTCCTTCCCATGTCAGGGCTGTACGGAGAATGGCCCCCGGCCCCCCTTTCTGTCCTTCCTCCCTCCGTGTCACCCCTTCCCGAGTCCCAGGACCCTCATGCCTCCACCGCTACACTATCCGGGACCTATATCTACGGAAAGAACCCCCACAACCAAGAAGAAAAACACAGACAACCCATCAGAAAACAGGCAAATGATCTAAACAGGCATTTCCCAAAAGAGGATATCCAGATCACCAGTAGACATAAGAAAATGCTCGCTCCACCTCATTAGCCATTAGAGACACACAAAACAAAAGCATCACCAGCTACCACTGCAGACCCGCCGAGTGGCTGAAGGGAAAGGACTAACAATACCAAGTGTTGACAAAGATACAGAGTAACTAAACCTCTCAAATATTATTTATGGCAACTGAAACGGCTATAGCTTCTTTTAAAAAAGTGTTTAACAGGCCCTGGCCGGTTGGCTCAGTGGTAGAGTGTCGGCCTGGTGTGCAGAAGTCCCAGGTTCAATTCCCAGCCAGGGCACACAGGAGAAGCGCCCATCTGCTTCTCCACCCCTCCCCCTCTCCTTCCTCTCTGTCTCTCTCTTCCCCTCTCGCAGCCAAGGCTCCATTGGAGCAAAGATGGCCCGGGCACTGGGGATGGCTCCTTGGCCTCTGCCCCAGGCGCTAGAGTGGCTCTGGTCGCAACAGAGCGACGCCCCGGAGGGGCAGAGCATCGCCCCCTGGTGGGCAGAGCGTCGCCCCCTGGTGGGTGTGCCGGGTGGATCCTGGTGGGGCGCATGCGGGAGTCTGTCTGACTGTCTCTCCCCGTTTCCAGCTTCAGAAAAAAAAATACAAAAAATTAAAAAAAAAAAGTGTTTAACAGTTATCTACTAAAGCTGAACACATAGACAGTGATCCGAGAACCCACTCCTACACACTTATTCAACAGAAATATGTACGTATTTGTGTCAGGCGATCTATATGAGACTCACTATTCAGAACTCTCTAAACTTGGGGCAACGCAAACATTTATTGTAATGCCGGTGGCCGAGACCAGGCAGGTTCACAGTGAATTTGGGCAGAGGAACTGCAAAGCTAGAAAGCATCAGGCCACACCCGTTTATTGGAGGCTCGCAAAGACAGGCGAGCAAATAAGCAAAGGAAAACCTGCCTTTCACAATGAAGGGCGAGAGATTGGGAAAACCACACCTCGCAGTGGGGGACAGCGATCTGGGAGAATCGTCCCTGGGGGAAAGCACCCGTATCCTTACACAGACTATACACACATGGTGCTGCCACGTGCTCACGCACGAACCAGGCAAAGTGCTTGCAGCCGGTAAACCAGCGAGCAAGCCTAACACAGCTGTTTTCCCCACATCCATCCACAAGAGAATGGATAAAATAATTGCAATTCATTCATACAAAGAAACATTACATGTAAATGAAAGTGAATAAGTGAATGCCATATGCAAGAACATGGGTGACTCTCACAAACACAACGTTAAAAAATGAAGCCAAATGCAAAGTCGTATATTTTCTGATGCAATTTACATGAAGTTCAAAAACAGGCAAAACTAACCTACAGTGATAAAAATCAGGGAAGTGGGCACCTTTGGGGAGGGAGCAATGGTGACTAAGACTGCATGTGGGCAGATTTCTCCCAGGCTGGTAATGTTTTGTTTTGTTTTTTTCTTAATCAGGGTGCCAGCTACACAGGTGTGTTCATTTCCTGAAAATCCAGCCACCTGTACCTTGTGGTTTGTCTACATTTAAACATACCTGTTACACGTCAATAGCCATGTGCTCTGGAAACATCCAGAAGAGCACTAGCCTGTGGCCGCCAGAGGCAACACAGCTGCACTGAATGACCAGAATGACGTCAAGGTGAACCCAGGACAGAGCGAAGCCGTGCCAAGCATCAAGTTAAAGGAGTGAGGCTTAAAAAATAATAATAAATAGTAGCCTGACCAGGCGGTGGCACTGTGGATAGAGCCTCGAACTGGGATGCAGAGGACCCAGGTTTGAAACCCTGATGGCCCTGGCCGGTTGGCTCAGCGGTAGAGCGTCGGCCTGGCGTGCGGGGGACCCGGGTTTGATTCCCGGCCAGGGCACATAGGAGAAGCGCCCATTTGCTTCTCCACCCCCACCCCCTCCTTCCTCTCTGTCTCTCTCTTCCCCTCCCGCAGCCAAGGCTCCATTGGAGCAAAGATGGCCCGGGCACTGGGGATGGCTCCTTTGCCTCTGCCCCAGGCGCTAGAGTGGCTCTGGTCGTAACAGAGCGACGCCCCGGATGGGCAGAGCATCGCCCTCTGGTGGGCAGAGCGTAGCCCCTGGTGGGCGTGCCGGGTGGATCCCGGTTGGGCGCATGCGGGAGTCTGTCTGACTGTCTCTCCCCGTTTCCAGCTTCAGAAAAAAATACAAAAAAAAAAAAAAAAAAAAGAAACCCTGAGGTCACTGGCTTGAGCACAGGTTCACCAGCTTAAGCACAGGGTCGCTCGCTTGAGCGTGGGATCATAGACATGAACCCATGGTTGCTGGCTTGAGACCAAAGGTCGCTGTCTTGAGCACAAGGTCTCTGGCTTGAGCCCAAGGTCACTAGCTTAAGCAAGGGGTCATTCACTCTGCTGGCCCCCCCCAAGGCACATATGAGAAAGCAATCAATGAACAACTAAGGTGCCACAACAAAGAATCGATGCTTCTCATCTCTCTCTCCCTTCCTGTCTCCCTATCTGTCCCTCTCTCTGTCTCTGTCACACACACACACACACACACACACACACACAAACACAATAATAATAATAAATAGTAAAATTGTTGTATTTTCAAATATTCATTTTCTGAGCATTTTTTCAAGTTTTTGGCCTTGACCTATTATTATTACAACATTTGGCAGCCCATTTCTTTTCTGGCTGTAGGATCTGGCTCTGTTTTGGAGGTTTACAAAGGTATTATTTGTACCCCTTTCACAGTAGTCTTTTCACATGTGTATATGAACACACCCATCCACCCACAAGGATATGTACTGTACATAATACAAGGATTTGACTATAAAACAAGAATGATCCTGTAACCACCCACCGGATCAGTCTGACTGTGTTATCATCACACCTGGTCTCTGTGTGCGTGCTCCTGGCCACTGAGTGCTCATTAAAAAAAACCCCAGAAACTATCTGCGGAGCTGTCCTGGTCATCAAAGACCCGTGCTGTACAATGAAAAGTGCATGCTTTGGAGCCCGCCTCTTACCATCAATGGCCCCTGGACAAGTGAGTCCATCTCTTTCACTCGGTTTCTGCTCCTGCGAAAGGGAGGAAACACTCTTCGACTGTGGGACTAGAGCGAAAGTGAAATCACACCACTGACAGGACAGTTTCTCCGCACACACTAAGCCCTTTAATTGGCTAAACAGCTGTACCACGTACCACGTAGCAGGCGTTTTGTCTTGCGATTCTACCCATTTTAAAGCAAACACGTTAACGTTCTTTATTTGCTCCATAATTTAAGGGCAAAGGCTCAGTCCTTTGGAACTTGCTTCATAGATTGGACATTTTCAGATGGTGTTGTAAAATATGCCAGGCCCTGTCTTTCCAGAAAGCAAAGCCGACAAAGATAAGGAGGGAGGGGATTGGAACCGTCCATTTGAATGCATGGGACAGACAGCCTTTCAAGTACACACATTAAAAGCAAAAATAAGCCTGACCTGTGGTGGCATAGTGGATAAAGCTTCGACCTGGAAATGCTGAGGTCTCCGGTTCGAAACCCTGAGCTTGCCTGGTCAAGGCACATATGGGAGTTGATGCTTCCAGCTCCTCCCCCCTTCTCTCTCTCTGTCTCTCCCTCTCATCTCTAAAATGAATTAAAAAAAAATTTTTTTTTAATTTAAAGTACAAAAAAAACCAAAAACAAACAAACAAAAAAAAGCGAAAATAAGCCTGACCAGGCGGTGGAGCAGTGGATAGAGCGTTGGACTGGGATGCAGAGGACCCAGGTTCGAGACCGAGGTCGCCAGCTTGAGCATGGGTTCATCTGGTTTGAGCAAAAGCCCACCAGCTTGAACCCAAGGTCGCTGGCTCCAGCAAGGGGTTACTCGGTCTGCTGAAGGCCCGCGGTCAAGGCACATATGAGAAAGCAATCAATGAACAACTAAGGTGTTGCAACGTGCAATGAAAAACTAATGATTGATGCTTCTCATCTCTCTCCGTTCCTGTCTGTCTGTCCCTGTCTATCCCTCTGACTCTCTCTCTGTCTCTGAAAATAAAATAAAATAAAATAGCAAAGATAAAATGAACCATGAATTAATGATTCAGTGAAAGAAAGTTAAAAAAAAGTCATAAAAATACATTTTACTTTATTGAATTTCATATTTTAATCAAATTTCTTTCACTGTCTTCAGTAATAATACATAATTACTAAGAAAGAATAATGCCAATTACAATTGTCTAAACAAAAATCCTCAATATTTTGGTAATTAAACCATATGCTCTCTTATTTTATTTTATTTTTTTAATTTTTGTATTTTTCTGAAGTTAGAAACGGGGAGGCAGTCAGACAGACTCCCGCATGCGCCCGACTGGGATCCACCCGGCATGCACACCAGGGGGTGATGCTCTGCCCATCTGGGGCGTTGCTCTGTTGCAACCAGAGCCACTCTAGCGCCTGAGGCAGAGGCCACAGAGCCATCCTCAGCACCCGGGCCAACTTTGCTCCAATGGAGCCTTGGCTGCGGGAGGGGAAGAGAGAGACAGAGAGGAAGGAGAGGGGGAGGGGTGGAGAAGCAGATGGGCGCTTCTCCTGTGTGCCCTGGCCAGGAATCGAACTTGGTACTCCCGCACACCAGGCCAACGCTCTACCACTGAGCCAACCAGCCAGGGCCCATATGCTCTTTTTAAAAAAGAGCACTGTATTTTTTTTTAACAGAATTCCACTAACATTCTGTCCACGTTTCTTATCAGAAAATGAGCCTGGGTATTAATTAAATAAAGCATGGTAAATTTATATAATAGACATTAAAATATAACTATAAAAGTTGTACTTTCAAAGATTACTTGATGATTTGGGGAAATATCCAAGAAATATTTCAAAATGGCAAAAACAGAGGCCGTGGAATAGCATGGCTACAGTGTAACTACCTTGTGTGATATGTACACTTTTACACCATAAATATGTATTACCTTTATAATGAGGTAAGAACGTAGTCTTTTTAAAAATGATCTGTAATTGACTTTCACTTTGTCAATGTTTTCAACATCTTGGCAGAAATCTGTGCCTGTTTGTAGAATCTCCCCTCTGCTGAAATAAGTAAATCAGAAAAAAAACAAGAACTACATGATTCCATACATTGGTGGAACATAAAAACGAGACTAAGAGACATGGACAAGAGTGTGGTGGTTACCAGGGGTGGGGGGAGGGAGGGCGCGGAAGGGAAGGAGGGAGAGGGTTAGGGGGAGGGGGAGGGGCACAAAGAAAACTAGATAGAAGGTGACGGAGGACAATCTGACTTTGGGTGATGGGTATGCAACATAATTGAATGACAAGATAACCTAGACATGTTTTCTTTGAATATATGTACCCTGATTTATTAATGTCACCCCATTAACATTAATAAAAATTAAAAAAAAAAAAAGGAAAAGAATCTCCCCTCCGCTGTCACTGCTCTGCCCGCGCAACTGTGGTCATGAGAGTGCGGTCTCCATGAACACTGCCGTGTAATCTAAAGCACAAGCATCTGTCTGCATGCAATTACAGGGTGTATGCAAGATTTTAGGCCTTGAACAGCTTAAATATTTTACTCAAATAGAGTAAGAAAATATACACATCCGAATCCCTGAAAAGGACTCGGTGGCAACACAGTGACCTCGAGGCTGCCGTCCGGCCTCTCCCCGGGAGTGTGACCCTGGACGAGTCACCCACCCCTCTCAAGCTCTGCTCCTCACTGGGGCCCTCAGGGGACAGCCTCTCCACCTGGACGGCCGGTCCAGAGACCCAGCGCGGCTGAGAGGGTGTCCAAAGGGTCTCAGTGAGGCTGGTGGCGTTTGGTCAAGAGTTCTGTATTTCTTTGCCAAGGTGGCCGTAACAAAGTCCCATAACTGGCTGAAACACTGAAATGTATTTTGTCACTGTTCTGGATGTGAGAAGACCTAGGTCATGGTGTCGGCCGGGGAGGCCTCTCCCTGACTGGTAGACGGCCGTCTCCTCCTTGGGTCCTCCATGGTCTTCCCTCTGTCCTTGTCTGTGTCCTGCTCCCCTCTTCTTATGACTCCTGTTGGATTGGGGCCCATTCGTAGGACCTCATTCTACCTTAATTACCTTTCTAAAGGCCTAGCTCCAAATACAGTCCCGCTGTGAGGTCCAAGGAATTGGGACTCAACATATCAATTCCGGGAGGGAGGGAGGGAGGGAGGGAGGAGAGAACACAATTCAGCTCCTAACAAGTTCCTATCAACGAATGAACACAGTGAGCGGAAGGAACGGCTCTGATAGAAGCAGGAGCGTCCAGTTAAAGATATGTGTGGACCTACCTGCAAAGTTCCCCAAACATAAGTCAAGTTCCATTTTCTTGATGGGCCCAGGAGACCTCCGCGTGGGAGACCTGTCTGACGTCATCCCAGGAGGAAATGTTCGCGCTCCCACGCCCCCTGCCGGCTGCCGGCTCCCAGCTCCCTGCCTGTGGGCGGCGGCCCCCCTACTCCCAGCCATTAAAGAGAGGTTGTTTATGCACTTATTTGAATATCTCGCTGCCTTTTTCCCTTATTATGCCAAAAAAAAATGTGTAGAAAATGGGGAAATGACAGGCAGGAATGAGTGATTAGCAATGTAAGTCTCATAACCTGACTACAATTGGCCCAAAAATGGAAGTTATGATGTGGGCTTGAACCAGAGACTCCCCCAGCGGGGAGCTTACTGAACTTAAAGCTGCCGTGCGTACATCTGTGAAGGAAAAAGGGGAAAAAAAGACTAAGTTCCCAAACCCGATGAAAGATTGGGCCTATAAGACGAGATGTGACTTGGGATCTGAAAATGCAGGTGAGCTCTCGGAGAGTAGCTCCCCTTACAACATCCAAATATCTTACACGGCTTTCCTACGTGGGACACTTGCACACTTTCTCAGGAACTGCCCATAGGAAACTTTCTATAGGAAAGAGAGAGTTCCGCACAGGAAAGCAGGGAACGGCCTGATACAGTCCTTTGCCGACAGTGTTCCGCTAACCTCTATGTATTAAACCAACAGCCCTGGCCAGCATGATTGGACAAGGCCCCAGCCACCACACTGAAGCATGCTTTCTGCACGGGTCAGCTCCCGGGTCACGTTCCAGCCCTCCCTCCCCATCCCCCGACATTCCTACTCCGTGGACTTGGCTTTCACGGTTCTTCACCCTCCCCCCCACACACACACTTTGTGATCTTTTACCCTAACAGTATTAGCTACTATTATATTGCAGAACTGTTCTACCAGAGTTTTTGCACTTATTTTGTGCTTATTTTTAAGCCAAACTTAGCGTTCAAGTAATTTTATTAAATTCTGAAATATGCATCAGTAGCAAAGGGGAATGCTAGGTGTTCCACGAGGCACGTTGGTACAGGCACATCGCATTCCGTAAGGGCTGTTAAGAAATGTGAGCTCCAGGATGTTTGCCAATCGCCAGTCGGCTGCTTGAACCGGCCACCAGAGGGCGCCAACAACAGGTGTCTGGCTAAGCTGTGCAAAGGTGAAGGTCAGGACAGCGGAAACGGGTCCATTTATGTCAGGAGTATTTCTGGGTCTGCCCCAATCTGACTGAAGCAGTATTTTTTTCTTCACGTGTAAAGGTTCCATTTCAGCAATGTAAGACCCCCTGGCTTGGAGAACTTTCTGATTTAAGTAATCGATAATATTTTGTTTGAGTTTTAAGCCACATACCCAGTGCCTTTTTCTAAGGCTCATATTGCCACTGGACTTGTAGAACTTGCTGCAAATCTCTTACATCCTCATAGATGTCTGAGCTGGGTTCAGAACCACCAGCGGTGGGCCCAGCCCACTCCAGAAGGAGGGTCTGTGTTCAGTCTGCCCTTCCTCCCCCCAGCACCCAGGGGGACACTCTGTCTGTCTACTGTCCACATTACTCCGTATTGCTCAGATATGTGCACAGATATCATTAGATGCACATCTTACTTGTATCGAGTAACTGCTAAACCAGTGAGTCACTCCTTCGGTCTCTGCCTTCGTGGTAGTTCCTCACGTACAGCCTGCTTTGTGATAAAGTGTCTCTTGTAATTTCCCACAGTCTCTAATCCGTAATTAATCCGTTTAAAACCTGTTTTGAAGAAAACAGGCTTTTTGTATTTAGGTTTTGTTTGTTTGTACCTAGGCCAGTGTTTGCATCTTTTCAGCAGCTCTGCAATCACAGTTTAGATTCGTGTGTCGTCTTTTCTTATTCACACAGTATCACATCACTGGACATTTTCTTTAAAATGAACTATTATTCAACTACACGCTGAATTCCTTGCATTGTTCAGAAAATCTTCTGAGAAAAGTGTACCTACTATACACCTGGATGGAATAGACATTTAGATATTACAGTTGCACAAAATTTGTTCTAGTTGACTCTGCGAGAGCTCCGGTCTCAGCGGTCTCTGAAGCCTCCCTGTCTGTTCCCCGTTCTCTTTCACAGTGTCTCTGAGCAAACAGTGAGTGACCACTAAGTGAAACAAGAAGTTGATGCTTCTTTCTTTCTCTCTCTCTCTCTCTCTCTCTCTCACTCTCTCTCAAATCAATGGGAAAAAAAATTTTTTTAAAGAAACTGAAAAGGGCCCTGGCTGGTTGGCTCAGTGGTACAGCGTTGGCCTGGCGTGCAGGAGTCCCGGGTTCGATTCCCGGCCAGGGCACACAGGAGAAGTGCCCATCTGCTTCTCCACCCCTCCCCCTCTCCTTCCTCTCTGTCTCTCTCTTCCCCTCCCGCAGCTAAGGCTCCACTGGAGCAAAGTTGGCCCGGGCGCTGGGGATGGCTCTGTGGCCTCTGCCTCAGCTGCTAGAATGGCTCTGATTGCTGCAGAGCGATGCCCCAAGATGGGCAGAGCATCACCCCCTGGTGGGCATGCCGGGTGGATCCCAGTCTGGCGCATGCAGGAGTCTGTCTGACTGCCTCCCCATTTCCAGCTTAGGAAGAATGCAAAAAAAAAAAAAAGAAAGAAAGAAACTGAAAAGACAAGTTACAGCAGAGGAGAAAATATTTGCAGATCACACAACAGAAATGACTTGTATCCAACAACATATTTTAAGTCTTACAGTAATAACTGTTTGCCAATAATAAGACAAATAACCCAGTTTATAAACAAGTGGGCCAAAGATTTAAATAGGTACTTCACCAAAGAAAATATATATATATGCTTAATAAATAAACATATGAAAAGATACTGCATATTTCTGGTCATTAAAATATGCAGAGCCAATCCATATGCGATACCACCACATACACCCTGCAGAATAGCTTCATCAGAAAAGCAGATCATAAGTTTTGGTGAGGATGTGAAGAAACCCTTCAACACTGCTAGTGGAAATGTAAAATAGTACAGCCACTTTGGAAAAACGGTTTGACAGTTTCTTAAAAAGTCACACACTTACTATAAGACCCAGAAATTACACTCCCAAGTATCCACCCACGAGGAAGGAAAAGATGTGCCCAAAGGAAGCTTCTCACAAGCTAATGATGAAAAACATGAAACTACATGGTGACTCTCTGCAGCTCTTATTACAGAGGGCCCATGGCCACCGCCTTCGCACCACTGACTGTGCCCTGTCACATGCAGGTGAGCGCACCCATTCGGGCCACCCCGGTACTGAAGAGCAGTGAGTGACCAAGAGCTGCCCCTTGCAGTTTACACTCACGGCACAAAAGGAAGCTCAATCCTCTTCTACCGCACACCCAAACCTAAGAATAAGACAGCTCCTTGCTTGACCTGTGGTGGCGCAGTGGATAAAGCGTCAACCTGGAAACACTGAGGTCGCCGGTTCAAAACCCTGGGCTTGCCTGGTCAAGGCACATGTGGGAGTTGATGCTTTCTGCTCCTCCCCCTTTCTCTCTCTCCTCTCCCTAAAAATGAATAAAGGCTTACAAAATTTAAAAAAAAAAAAAAAAAAAAAAAAAAGACAGCTCCTTGAAGAAGCTATTCTAACAGAACCACCAGGGGGTGCTGTGCTATAAAAAGAAAAGATTATTATAAACTGTTCCCTGAAGGGAATCACTTCAAATCACTCTCAAATGTCTAAGTCTCTTTCCAAGTCCCTCCACAGAGGCAGCCCTCAAGATGAACTGAGGGGTATAAAGGGGGACACGGGGAGGGGGAGAGGGAGGTATAGTCGGTGGGACACTTGAATCCATGTCAACACAATAAATTAAAATTAATAAAAATTTAAAAACATTTTATTTTTAAATAATTTGAGACTCAAATAAAAGAAAAAGAAAAAAAATAAATAAAAATGAAAAACAAAACAAAAAGATGACCGGTGGCCTGCCAGGAGTTCTCTAGATATGGCAGCAAGTTCACAGGCCGGACCAAATATTATTCCATTCTGTTCATCTCATTTCTGTGAAGCCCCACAGTGCTCCAGGCCTTGGGCTGTGGCTTGGGGACAGGGAGCAGGACAAGGCCAGAGGGACAGACCACGACATAGGACATCCTTTGTCATCCCATGAGGGCAGGAACTTCTGCCTGTTTCATTTCCTATCTACCTTCAGTGCCTGTCCCAGTGCCTAGCACGTGCTGAGCCCTCAGGTGGCACGCACTGAATGAATGAATGAAGCCCCAATGCTTGCACTCTTAACCACTGTGTTACACTGCCTCTCTACGAATGGCTGTTCTTTTCAAATGTAAACTGTATAAATGTAAAGAATTGTTCTTAAATGTTTTATTTTTAACCCAAATCGTTGTGTTCCGTTCTGCTCCATTGAAGCTCCATTTCCTCGCTGTCCCCAGCATAACTGTGTCATTCTCACTGTGGCCTTGGCCAATGCTGTCCCCTCTACCCGCAGTGCCTGCCTTCCTCCCTGGCACCCATCAAAGACTATCCATCCTTCAAAGTCAACTCAAACCCCACTCAGTCCATGAAGTCTCCTCCAACCCTCTGGCCCACGCACATCCCTCTCTCTTCCAGATTCTTCTGGAAGTACAGAGAGGCGTAATTTGGTATTTAATTATTTCCAATAAAGTAGAGTCCCCTTAGTTGATGGCATTATTAGGAAGCAGGGAAGGGGAGGACAAGGACCATGTCTTCTCTGACTCTGAAGCCTGTACTATGTGCCCTGTGACCCCCTTATGTAGGGGAGAGAGCAACTGCTCAGCTCGTCCCCCTGGTCCAGCAGCCCTGGCACGTGGGCACTGATTTATCTGGAATGTCTGCTGCTAAGTATTCATTTTATCTGTGAACTGAAAGGTGTCTGGGCATAGAGTACGATTAGTAAGATGAGAGGTCCGCAGCAAACTATCCACCCTTACTTGTTGCTATAGTGACCATTATCAAAGGCAGTGAAGACGATGTTTCCAGTGGGTTTGTGAGGACAACACATGGCATTAAATGCAGTATCACTTTTCCCACCTCTTCCTCAAATGTGCAGGTCTGGTTTTGAAAACCAGGGCCATCTGAGTTGACTTAAACAGGAAGCAGTAAGAGAGCCAACCTTGTGTTTACGATGCCCAGCTCCATCTGGGCTCAAAACAAAACTGTGAGTCACACACTGTAACTGCGCAGAAACTCCATTTCTTTAATCCGACCTTCTCGCCTTCTTTTCTTTTCATTCAAACTGGCCTTGTCCAACCCAGGAGCACCCTGACTCACCTGCCTTCTTTTCCCTTATATGACTACTCACTTAATTATTAAGCCCTCAGGACAATGTGGTTCTAATTAGCATCAAATAATCTTAGGGGCCCTGGCCAGTGGCTCAGTGGATAGAGCATTGACCCAGCATATGGACATCCCAGGTTCAATCCCCAGTCAAGGCACACAAGAGAAGCGACCATCTGCTTCTCCCTTCCCTCTTCCTCTCCCTCTTTTCTCCCTCTTTCCCTCCCACAGACAGTGGCTCAATTGGTTCAAGCGAAGCCCTGGGTGCTGAGGATAGCTCCATTGGAGCACATCAGTCTCAGGTGCTAAAAATAGCTTGGTACCTGAGCATCGGCCCCAGATGTGTTTGCTTGCCAGGTGGATCTTGGTCAGGGCACATGTGAGAGTCTGCCTTACTATCTCCCCTCTTCTCACCTAAAAACAAATTAATTAATTAATAATTATAATAATCTTAAGAAGCCACAGGTCTGTTGACCACTTAGACAGTTTTAGTCAAACTAAAGATAACATATCCAGCTCCAGACCCAGAAAAGCAGGATGACCCCAAGGGGACCACACCTTTGTGAAACCAGACTGAATGGGACCAGATGCAATGATCAACTACCCCTACTGTCAACCAATCAATAGAGACCACACCCCTAACTCCACCATGATCGATAACTTTCCCTATATTACCTATCCCCTAGAAGCCATCAGGGAGCCAGGTATTAAAGTAGCAGCTCACCTGTGACTCCAGGCTTGGCATCATTTCCTTAAACACAGATTTCCTTTACTTTCTTTTTTTTTTTTTCTTAATAAATATTATTTATTATTTAGTTGGGCAGCTCCTCCTTTATTTCTGTCTACATAGGTCATATACCTGGCTCTATCCTCAGCTCACAAGCTGAGCATCTCTCAGTCTTTCTTTCAGACTCTCCCTCACCTGTGGTCTTGGGCTTCACATGGGCTGGTCATTCTCCTGCCTGCAAACCTCTCCCTCCTCTTCTTTTTCTGAGCAGCTCTTGAGAACGCATCCTTTAGGACTCGCCTCGTTTGTCCCTCTCTCCCTGAAGCTTTCCCTGACATTCTAGACTACATTAGGTGCTCCTGCTTAGAGTCTTTAACCTCCTTTCAGACCTCAACTTTCTTTGCTGCCAACCCCTGCTTGCGTTTCATCAGGCTTTCGTGCGCACAGGCAAACAAACCCTGTTAGCTGGGACCAACGTCACCCCGGGTACTGAACAAGCACCCCTGAATTCCCAGGAACCAGGCTGCCTAGCTTCCTTGCCTCTCCTGAGTCCTGTCAGGAACAGATCACAAAAAAGGATAATCTGAGGATGACTCAAAGGGACCAGGGGGGCCAAGGAGGGGGTGCTGAGAGCATCCAGTGAGTAGAGACCAAAAATGTTGCTAAACTTCCTGCAATGCCCCAGAGAGCTCCCACCACGAAGAGTCCAGCCCCAAACAGCAACAGTGCGCAGGCCGAGAAACACTGCGACAGGGTGTACTCGGAAAAGCCCTGGGGTGGGGGTCGTGCAACCTGGCTTCCAGCCTCTGCTGTCAACATCTTTATGTCCTGGGCCGGTGACACAACTTCCTGGGTCTCTTTCACACCTGTCAAACTTGGGACCATGATCATATTGAACCTCTGCTTTTCATGTAAAGTCTGCAATCTTGAAGGCCTGATACAACTTACTCCGTGAATAGTTCAGAACCACGCCTCACGTAGAGGCGGGCAGCTCCGTTTGCCAGCTGAACCCACGCGGCCCTGCGGCGTTGGCATAAACACTGTCTGTAATTCCATCTGCCAGCCGGCTTTGCAATCGTGTGACTCCGGGTGGATTCTCACCCTTGGAAGAATCGCATTAACTGCATGCATAAAGTAAGATCTTCCTGATGTTTTACATTATGCTTTTCCAAATTCTCATAAAATGCAATGGCTCTGCAGCTGCCCGCCCCTGCCCGCTGGGGTTGCTGGCGGGGTGCGTCAGGCGAGGTCATTAGCCACAGAGCTCTGCACCCCCAGAGGCATGGACGCTGCACTTGGTGGGTCCACCAGGCCTTCTCTGTCCTTTCTCTCTCCCTGACCTTGGGGCCTCTCTTTTCCACGGGGCATCCTCCGTGGCGGCTCATCAGCGGACTAAACCAGCACCCGCTCCAGTTTCCTAAGCCCATGTCTCTTTGTATAAACATCAAAACGTGACGGCTTCCCCTTTCCAAAGGTCCTGTGAGTCCTTCACCTAGTGCGGGCACCTCCTCGTGCGCCCGGGGAAGAAATCCCGTGTCCCTATCGCAGCCCGCGGTCCCCCTGCCTCTCCACTCCCTGGTCAATCTACAGAATGAAGCGGGAAGGATTAGACAGTGAGTCCAGGACATTCGATGGCTGGGCACAGTGGAGGCCGCCTGGAGGTGGTCGGCTAGTCACACGCGTGAAAGGTGGGTCTCCGGGAAGGGGTTAAGAGCCTGATAAACCTCCTCCCCCCAGCCCCACCCCGGTGGCACTGACGCCTCCCCCCAAAGTCTTCCTGAAGCACCGTGTTCACACCGTCCTGACAGCCACAGTGCATCGTAATACAGCCTGACACTTGCCTTAAATTGATGTGCACTCTGTTGGCTATTTCTGAGTCACCTATGGGCCCGTCCTGCCTCTTTGGGACGCCAGGGGGAGGACTCTTTGGTGGGTCTCTTTTTTAATTAATTAATTTATTTATTTTTAACAGAGACAGAGAGAGAGTCAGAGAGAGGGATAGACAGGGACAGACAGACAGGAACGGAGAGATGAGAAGCATCAATCATTAGTTTTTCGTTGCGCATTGCGACACCTTAGTTGTTCATTGATTGCTTTCTCATATGTGCCTTGACCGTGGGCCTTCAGCAGACCGAGTAACCCCTTGCTCGAGCCAGCAACCTTGGCTCCAAGCTGGTGAGCTTTTGTTCAAACCAGATGAGCCCACGTTCAAACTGGCAACCTCAGGGTCTCGAACCTGGGTCCTCGGCATCCCAGTCTGACGCTCTATCCACTGCGCCACCGCCTGATAAGGCTCTTTGGTGGGTCTCTTCATCACGGTTCAGCCGTGGGAAGCGTTCAGTTCTAGCCCTCCGCCCTCCAATGTTTCAAGTCGCCGATGATAATCGCTAAGCCCTGTTCTAAGTGCTTTTTTACCAGTATTGTTTCATTTCATTTTCTCAAGAACATTATACAGTAGGTTACTATTATTCCCCTCGCTTTAGAGATGGGGATGTGTGCCCAGAGTCACTACTGCCCGGTGGAGCTGGGACCCTAACCCAGGCAGTCCAGTTACCAAACACGCTCTCCTGCCCGGTACCGGCTGCCTCTCTCCCACCAAAAGCCAGCAGCCTCGGGGAAGGAAAGCTGAGACCTCGTGTTTCCTCTTCCGTAGGCTGGGTTGTGATTTCTGGTGCACAAGAATCCACGAAGAGGGGCAGCCCTTCCCCCCATTTCTACGGACACACAATGTTCCTGGGAGGGAAGGCGGCATCTGAAGTCCGCACATGGTTGGGAGAGTGAGCAGCTCACGCGACCACGGAAAGAAATCGGAGTTCGTGCGAGTTATTTCCGTGACTTCGTGTCCTACAGCTGAGCTGGGAGTCCCGCCAACTGCGTGCATTTATTCTCTTTGACAGACGACGGCCCCCACACCCCCGGCCGCCCCCCTGGCTCAGGCAGCTGCAGTGACGAATGAAGCCTCCTCGCCTCTCTTCTGGCCCCTCCGCTCCACGCTCCTCAAAGCAGCAGCAGAAGCCAGAGAGATTCTTGCCTGCAAATCCCAAGTGCAAATATGACATGTCACTCACCTTCTTAAACCTTCCGTGGCTCCTCACTGCCCTCAGTATGAAGTCCAAACAGCAGCCTGCCTGCCTCCCAGCTCCAGCCCGAGCCTCACGGGGGCCTTGCAGGGCCCTGAGAGACAGCGTGTTCTCTCTCCTCCTCCAGGGGGCTGGCCGCCCCACTGTACTGTCAGCCCCTTGAGGGCATGTCCCATTCATCCCTGAGCGCCCACCCCCAGCGTAGGTCTGGCCCGGCATAGAGTATCAGTCTAGGAAGGAGCTGGTCGGGACAGCCAGGTGGCGCTCATTCCGATGGGGCCTGGGGCACCACCACCCCACCCCACCCCCGCCAATCACGCCATGGGGTTGGCAGCCAGACAGCCATGCGTGTGTGCGTGCGTGCGTGTGTGCGTGCGTGCATGAGTGCGTGTGTGCGGGGCAAGACATGCAGGTGGGAGAGCCAGAGGCCCCAGTCTAGGGCAGGACACAGCTTAGGACACCACAGGTGGAGGCCATTTGAGCCAAGGACCCAAGGATCAGAGACACCAGCCAAGGCAAGCACTTGAGCTGCAAACCAGAGGGACAAAGAGGGGAGGCTGGGCTTTCAACAGGAAAGAAAAACAGAAACAATGTCAGGAACAAGGACAGGACGCTCTCTGCCGCAGAGCACGCAGTTCCCAGGTGCCCCGAGCTATCTCAGCTGGTTTGCAAGGTTACAAACCATAGTCGGGGCTGTCCATCAGAAACTTACTACAACTCAAGATTCCTGAAGGGGGAAAAAAAGAAAGAAAAAAAATGCTATGATTTGGGATAAAAAAGCAAGCCGTGCCTGACCTGTGGTGGCTCAGTGGATAAAGTGTCAACCTGGAAACGCTGAGGTTACCGGTTCAAAACCCTGGGCTTGCCTGGTCAAGCAAGCCGTTGCCCATGAGCCACAGGAAGTTGTCTGTTATTTGAAGGGTCATCCCCTCTCTCAGATTGTCGATTTCCAGCGAGGCTAACATAAACCAGCCCAACATTCCGTTCCATCCGGAGTGAATGTTCTATCTAAAAATAAGCCCCGGGGTGGACTTCCGTCTCATTAGTGTCCCTAATGGGTCTCTCTCTGGCCCTTGTCCGTGCAAACACAGCTGCCAGCCGCTGCCCGAGAGCTTTACGACCGAGCCGTGGATGGGCAGAGGCATCATCTGCAAGGGGAGAATTCCGGATGCTGGTGATACGTTCCTCAAGTTCGCTGCACATCTAAGACCAGAGATCTGAAGCTAGAAAAACAGCCTAGTGCTGGTCCCTGGAACGGGGCCCTCACTCCTCTCTGGGGACTCACTGTGCCGGGCTGCCCCGGTGGTGCCCAGGGCTCCGGTAGGCTGTGAGCTGCCGTCCAAGGACACACAGGCCCGTCCCTGATGTCACTCAAGGACTCGGCTCCTGCATTACCAGCGTCCTCTTTACTGGCTGCTTCTCATCAGCACACTCATTATTTTTATTTTATTTTTTTTACAGAGAGAGAGAGTCAGAGAGAGGGATAGACAGGGACAGACAGACAGGAACGGAGAGAGATGAGAAGCATCAATCATTAGTTTTTCGTTGCACATTGCAACACCTTAGTTGTTCGTTGATTGCTTTCTCATATGTGCCTTGACCGCGGGCCTTCAGCAGACCAAGTAACCCCTTGCTGGAGCCAGCGACCTTGGGCTCAAGCTGCTGAGCTTTTGCTCAAACCAGATGAGCCCTCGCTCAAGCTGGAGACCTCAGGGTCTCGAACCTGGGTCTTCCGCATCCAGTCCGACGCTCTATCCACTGCGCCACCACCTGGTCAGGCAGCATACTCATTTTTTAAATTTCTTCTTCAAAAAAAAACCCCACCTCTTTCAGTGATTGCAATGCTCCCCTTTGTAACAAAACTCCTGAAAAGGTGTATCTGAAATTATTGCCTCCTCTCTCCTCCCCTCCCCTCCCCTCCTTTCCCCTCCTCTCCCCTTCTCTCCTTTCCCCTCCCCTTCTTGCTCTTGAACCTGCCCAACTGGGCTTTCCCCCACAGCTCTGCCCAAGCAGCCCTGATCAAGTTCAACTATGACTCTTCCGGAAACAGCAGTCAACTTCAGTCCTCACCTCCTGGGCCTCTGGCCACCTGCAACACATTCGGTCACTCTGGAAACATGCACCACACTGGCCGGACACCGCACCTGGATGCCCCCTCCCGCCCACCTTCCTGGCCATTCCTTCCCAGCCACCTTTGAGGACGGTCCCATCTTTCTGCCCTCCAACTTTAGGGTGCTCCAGGGCTGAGTCCCTGGAAATCTCCTCTATCTATTCTCACTCCCCAGGTAACCTTGCCCACGAAGTCTAATGACACCCCGTTCTGCACCTCCAGCTCCATCTCTCCCCTGAGCAGCCTCCCGGCAACCTCCGAGGTCACCAGGCACCTCAAGCTTCACACATCCAAAGCAGAATGTTACCCCTCAACACGGCCCCCTCCCCGTGTCTTCCACAGACCCAGGGGGACATGGCCCTCGGCACATAGAAGACCCTCTCAGTCTCTACTAAGTGCTGCCAAGTGCCAAGCAGTGATTGGAGTATTTCACACAAATGAACCCATTTAACCCTCCAGAGCGACTTAAGGAAAGGCTGTCACTAGCATTCCCATCTCACAGAAGGTGAAGCACAGAGAGGTGCTGCGTCTTGTCCAAAGTTGCACAGCTGCTGGGTGGCAGCACCAGCTTTGAGCCCAGGCAGTCTGAGCCCAGCACCTGCTCTCCTACCACCACAATGCATCTTCCCTAAGCAGCGTGGCCTCTAATCTGCAGGAATTTGTGAGGCTCCATCCTGCCTGGACTTGCCGTCCAGCGCCCGGGCTCCGAGCTCGGCCTCAGCAGTGCTCACAGGGCTCTGCCTGAGGCTGGACCCCAGCTGGGCCCCGATCCCAGCAGCTCTGTCTCTGTTTTGCTCTTTGGTAAAGGAGTGCTGGGTCTCTGTCTTGGCCTACTCCTCAGACTCCCTGCCCCCAGACCCGGGTTCCGCCACAGCTCTCCCCAGAGACAAGAAGGCTGGGAGGCCGAGGTGCTGACCATGCAGCTGTCCAGACAGAGGCTAGCCGGGAGCTTCCTTCTGGGCTCTCCCCTAGGGGTGTGGCTGGCAGCCGGACACCGCCTCCGGACTGGGCTGCAGACAGCAGCCTGTCCACGAGCCCTGGCAGGGGACCTCACCCCGGTCCTGTCCACGAGCCCTGGCAGGGGACCTCACCCCGGTCCTGTCCACGAGCCCTGGCAGGGGACCTCACCCCGGTCCTGTCCACGAGCCCTGGCAGGGGACCTCACCCCGGTCCTGTCCACGAGCCCTGGCAGGGGACCTCACCCCGGTCCTGTCCACGAGCCCTGGCAGGGGACCTCACCCCGGTCCTGTCCACGAGCCCTGGCAGGGGACCTCACCCCGGTCCTGTCCACGAGCCCTGGCAGGGGACCTCACCCCGGTCCTGTCCACGAGCCCTGGCAGGGGACCTCACCGGTTACTAGTCCGCAGCTCCTCTCTCATCCCAGGGCCCGTACAACGGGCCTAGTGCTTGTGCAGCACTCTCCACACCTTCTCTTACAGAACCCTGTGAGGCAGGTGTTATCAGACCCCTTGACGGGTTTAAAAACTTCAGGAACTTGCCCAAGGTCAAGGTGGGAACACAGACCCAGTCCATCTAACTGCAGCGCCTGTGCACCCCTCCTGCCCCTCCCCCTCCCCCCTCTCCTCCTCCCCCCCTCCCCCTCACTGTGCAGGGCGGACCTCACCCAGTCTGCAGGCCCATCTGCTTACTCCTCACCCGTCCCCAAGACAACAGGGGGCAGAAAATTCTGAAACACATCGTCCTGGCTGTCTGAGTGGTACAGTCGCACACACACACACACACACACACACACACAGAGAAAACCATAGGCAAGGCCTCCGCCAGCAGCTACGCCTCTGTTCACATGAACAGACAGCTGCATTGGGGCGTCTCAGGACCATCCACATTTACATTTAATAATAACCATCAAGTCATTATCTCTGACACTAATTGCAGGAATTTGAACAGATAATCACAGCTCAAGTCATGAACTTCTCCTTTGCTTACCAAAAATCGTAAGGGCCTTGCCCGTGACCGGGGGCCTGAGTCATTGCCTACACGCCAGGAGCTCCCGGGGAGTGGCAATCCCACGACCAGCGGCCAGTGGCCAGTGCCTCTTCAGTACCCGCTGCGTACGAGGTAGGCAAGTCCAGGGGATAGAGCTCAGGTGAGACCACTCAGAGGTCTAGGTTCGGGCCTCGGCTCTGCTCTTTATTTGCTGTGTGACCTTGGGGAAGTCTCTCTGTGTCTCTGAGCCCTGGTCAAAAGAGACAGTGGAACCCATGCTCCTCTGGGGAGGTCTCTTCTGGAGTTGGCACTCTGTAGAGAGGCAGAGGCTTCAGGCCCCACAGAGCAGGAGCCAGAGGAGAGCCTCTCCAGGGAGTCAGCGTCTCCACGGAATAGGCCAGGGAGGAGCGGTCTGTGTAAGAGGTGGCTGTTCTTTTGAATGTGGAATGCCTAATATACTAAAGCAACTGTCAGAATGATGGATGGTGCTGTGTGTACTCATTCATTCATTCATTCATTCATTCATTCATTCATTCATTCACTGAGGTCAGAAATAAACAACCTGGCCTTTACCCAGGTCCTGACTCTGGAAAGTCGCCAGCTTGGAGTCAGGCACTCCTGAGTTGAAGTCTGGCTCCAATTCCTACAATCAGTCGAACTGTTGGGCAGTTGTTTAATGTCTCTGAATCCCAGTTTCTGCATCTTAAGCATGAGATACTAGTCCCCACGCCAGCCTTTCCTGGGCCCCAGAGTACTGAGAAGAGGCCTGCTCGAGCACTTCCAGATGAAAGGAAGTAGAGTTGTATTTGTCACCCGCCCACCCCGAGAAGCGTGTACAGGGACAGGACTGCTCCTAAGCCAGCGTGAGCCCCTTGGCTGACCACACGGACCTCCCCCACCCCCCGCTCATCAGCGGTATGGCGGGAGCCCCCCGTCCGCTGACCAAGCTTGCACTGAGTGCCGCTCTGTGCCGAGTGGTGTGCTAGGCTGGGTCTGAGGACCAGCAAGTGGATAAGTAAACGTGGCTTCCATCCACAAAGCAGACAAGTGCTACGTAAATATTACCCGAGAAAGCAAAATTTAAAAAGGAATTAACTAGCGAGATAAGGACACCCCAGAGCACCATGGGAGCACACAGAAGGGAAACCAGAGGCGCAGGCAGAAGGTCACAGGGCTGCCTTGAAGTAGGAATGTTTCAGAGAAAGAATGTTCCAGGCAGAGGGACAGTCACACGCAATCCTGGAGGAAAGACGCAGAGCTCTGTCTGTCGCAGGACTGAGCGCGGATCAGGGACCGGGCTCAGAGGTCACAGGCAGCTGCGGAAGAGACAATTCCCGCAGGTCACGGGGAGTAGGTCTTACAGGGCATTTGGTGGCCATTTAAGGAGCGCTGACTTCCCTGAGGGCAGTGGGAAGCCTTCCAGGGCTTTGAGAAGGCAGAGGCAGCATTAGACATTTATCTTAGAGCCACGCTTCTCAAATCTTACTGCACTTAATATTACCTGAGGTTTCCGCTCAATGTGGATTCTGATTCAGTGGGTCTGGGGTGGGGCCAAGGATTCTGCATTTTTTTTAGTTACTTTTTTATTGGACTTACTGTGGTCACATCGGTTAAAAAAAGTTATACAGGTTTCTATAATACATCATCTGTCTATTGCATTATGTGTGGACGACCCCAAATCAAGTGTCCCTCGGTCCCCATTTATCCCTCCTACACCCTCTCCTACCTCCCCCCCCAAAGCGCTCCTCCTCTCTGGTCATCACCATACATCTGTCAGTGTCTATAAGGGGTTTTGCGGTTTGGGGGGCACTGTTTTGTTTTGTTATTTTGTTTTTTGCTTAATCCGTTCACTGCATTTCTAACGAGCTCCCAGGCGATGACAAGGACGCTGGCCCGCGGACCACACTTTGAGTACCAAGATTTTGGAGGGGTACTCTTGCCACAGTTTCGGAGAACGGATGGGCCGAGAGAGCAGGACCTAGCAGGCAGGGACGCCAGCCGGAGGAGTGACAGTGAGGACGCGGGCTGAGGAAACAGCTAATGGAATCGAAACAGAAACCTTTGACAAGGAAGCCAAGAATACTCAACGGGGAAAGAACAGTCTCCTCAACAACGGTGCTGGGAAAATGGCCGGAAATGAAATTGGACCTCCATCTTAGACGGCTCAGAACAATTAACCTGAAATGGAGGAGAGACTTAAACGTAGACCTGATACCATAAAATTCCTGAAAGAAAACGTAGAGAAGAAGTTCCTTGACATTAGCCTTGGCAGTGATTTTTTTTTTAACTAGGATAGTTAAAGCATAGCGACAAAACCAAAAATCAACAAACCACACAACACTAAACAGCCTCTGCACAGCAAAGGAAACAATCAACGAAATGAAAAGGCAACTTACAAAACGGAAGGAAAGTTTTGCAAACCATAGACTGGATGAGGGGTTAATACCCAAAATAGAGGAACTCATACAATTCGATAAGAACATAACAGTCCAATTAAAAATGGCCAGGGGAGCTAAATAGACATTTTTCCAAACAGCCAACAGGTACATGAAAAGATGCTCCACATCATTAATCATTGGGGAAATGCGAATCAGAACCACAGCGAGCATCGCCTCCGCCCTGTCAGCCTGGTTATCCTCAAGAAGACAAGGGGAACCTTTATGTAATGCTGATGGGAACGTAAATTGCTTCAGCCATGAAGGAAAACAGTATGGAGGTTTCTCAGAAAGATGTTTACCTTGCCATGCTTATTGTAGCATTACTCACAATAGCCAAGATATGGAAACCACCCAAGTGTCCATGAATGAATGAATGGATAAAGAAGAAGTAGTGTAATATCTATACAATGGAATACTCTTCAGCCATAAGAATAACGGAAATTCTGCCATTTTCAATAACATGGATGAACTTTGAGGGCATTATGCTAAGTAGGACAAGTGAGACAGAAAAAGAAAAATACTATATGATATCATTTATATGTGGAATTAAAAAAAACTGAATTCTTAAAACCAGTAGAATGATGGTACCAGGGGCTGGGGTTGGGGGAATTGGGGTAAAGGACACAAACTAGAAACTAGGAAATAAGTCAAGGAGCTTTAATGCCCAGCATAGTGATTACAGTCCACAATACTGTGTTATAAACTTCAAAGTTGCCAAGAGACTGGATTTTAATTGTTCTCACTACAAAAAAGAAAATAATTATGTGACATGGTAGAAATGTTAGCTAATGCTACAATGGAAATCATGTGACAATGTGATCAAACCAACACCTTGTACAACACCTTAAACTTAAGCAAAGTTACATGTCAATTATATCTCGATTTAAAATAATAAAAAATAATTAATATAGGAGAAAACTGGCCTTCTGCATCAGACTAATTATGGAAATCAGATATGAAGTTGCTGCTTCCTGGCTCACCAAGCTACTTGCCCAGGGCTCCTTAAAACCTCAAGACCAGGACTTGAGAGCCTGGCGTGGCCAAGCAGCTCTGGCCATGGGGCTGGAGAGAGGCTGTCTCACATCTCCTGCCTCTACGGACCCTGCTGTCTCAATTCCCTTTGTCTCCCCCACCCTTTCCTTCCAAAGCCCAGCTCAGTCAGCGTTAGCCAGAGACTTCCCTGGACCGACCACTCCTCCTCTGTGTCCCCGTTACCCTCTACAGGACCGGCATCTCCTGCACATCAGTTCATTCTGTGTGATGGCTTACTGTCCACCTCCTGCAACAGAGGGTAGTTCATGTTGGTGTGATGTCCACATCACGTCCAGTTGTAGTAGCCAGACTCACGTGCTCAATGAACAGACTTTCATTTTCAGCAACAGGACGGACTCGGTGGCCAAGGGAAAAGACTCCTGGCACCGGATGCCTAAAATACTAGTAAAACATTTTTTAAATCTCTCTGCACGTACGTGGCTGAGCTGTCCCGAGACGAAAAGAAACGCCCAGAGGTGAAGACAGTGAGGAACGGTGAGAAGCCATGCACCCAGAGAGGGGAGCAAGAACTGAAACTGGAATTCTCTCTGCAGGTGTCTGCTGACCTCAAGGAGGGTAAGACTGCTTTTAATAAGCCTCAGAGCACAAGGACAGGAAATAGAGCCTGGGACCAGAGGGGCTTGGAAGCTGAATTTAAAAATTCATCAAGGCCCTGGCTGGTTGGCTCAGTGGTAGAGCGTCAGCCTGGTGTGCGGGGGACCCGGGTTCGATACCCGGCCAGGGCACATAGGAGAAGCGCCCATTTGCTTCTCCACCCCCACCCCCTCCTTCCTCTCTGTCTCTCTCTTCCCCTCCCGCAGCCAAGGCTCCATTGGAGCAAAGATGGCCTGGGCGCTGGGGATGGCTCCGTGGCCGCTGCCCCAGGCGCTAGAGTGGCTCTGGTCGCAGCAGAGCGATGCCCCAAAGGGGCAGAGCATCGCCCCCTGGTGGGCAGAGCCTTGCCCCTGGTGGGCGTGCCGGGTGGATCCCGGTCGGGCGCATGCGGGAGTCTGTCTGACTGTCTCTCCCCGTTTCCGGCTTCAGAAAAATACAAAAAAAAAAAAAAAATCATCAAAAACTAGAACCTCTGAAACAGCACCATCCTCAATGGTATGTCCTAGATTTAAAAGAACAAAAAACAACTTCCCCACAATATGGACGAACAGTGAGACCCTGAGTGCACTGACTCCGACTCTGGGTAGAGTATGAAAACCACGTGGCAGGGGCAGGGGGGTGCTGGGGAGGGATCTCCCTGGAGAAGTCTTAATCACAAGGCGTTACTCACAGGGCCCAGAGCTGGAATCTCTACTGCCTGTGGGGACAGAAAAACCCCAGGTCAGACATTCAGTTTAAAGTGGCCCCAGGTTGACCAGTAAATTCCTGGCAGGATGAGAAAAAAGAATAATCGTACCAAATACATTGTACTCAAACTGCAAAATATTAAATATAAAGAGAAAATAATAAAAAGCAAATAAAACGAGCCTGACCTGTGCTTGCGCAGTGGATAGAGTATCGACCTGAAATGCTGAGGTCACCGGTCCAAAGCCCTGGGCTTGCCCGGTCAAGGCGCATACAACAGGCAATCAATGAACAACTAAAGTGAAACAACTATGAGTTGATACTTCTTGCTCCCCCTCCTCTCTCTCGCCTCTCTAAGTAAAATCAATAAATCTTTAAAGAAAAAAAGCAAATAAAATAAAAAGATCGTCAAACAACCACTAAACTGACAGCTGACTTCTCTCATAACAATGGAAAGAAAATGATGGAATACATGACCTTCCGGCCCTTCTACACCCACCAGGTGGTTTAATAAAGGCAACCTCCCCACCCTTCCCTGTGGCATGAAGTCCCTCCTGGCAAAGAAGAGGGGTGCACCCTCTGGGAGCCACCTCCTTCTTCCCTCTTGCTTTGCGGGCAACATCTTCCTGGTCCTCCCAATGTCATTCTGCGCTGCACAAAAGCAAACCCAGGAAATGCCAGGAACGATTCCTCGCGTGGCTGTCTGTCCGCAGAGTCAAGGCCCAACTAAGGCCATCACGTTTCATTCCGGGTGAAGGTAGGAAAAGCATCGTGTCTGGTCAGTAAAGGGGCATTGCCCTGGCTCCCCTGTTTATTAGCTTGGTGGCTTTCTATGAGTGCCTTCTCCTCACTGAGCCCTTATTAAAAATAAATAGATAGATAGATAGATTTGAATGTGACAAGCTCTGACGTCCCTCACAGGTCTGGGAAATTCATCTCCACTCTGATCCTGGCCCTTGGCTGCCCTTGGCTTTCGCTGGATGCTTTCTCTCAGAAATGTCATAACGGGGAGCAAACACCACCGTGTCTTCCTCAAAGGCTACAGTTTTCTCTCTCGTGCACGGCACAGTGGAAGTTTCCAGTGTCCTCGGGGGAAAAGAAACCTATAAACACTCTCAAAGTGTGGCAGAGCTGGAAACACGACAATAACAATCAGCAGCGTGAATTACAGAACTTGGGCGGCTCAGTGTGTCCGTGAGGCACCGGGGGCGGGGAGAGCGCTGCAAGAGATGAGAGCCGCCCCTTCGTCCCCTTCTCTTCTTTTCATTTTAAGGTTGAAAGGTTAATTTAAGGTAAGACGAAATCACGATAAATAATTCAAAACTTACCCACGTCGATTCTCCGTGCCCAGAATGATCACGGTTGCAGCAGAGCCTCTGTGTGTACACACCCAGATTGGCCTCGGGACTAAGCCACGCCTGCTCTGGCGGGTGAAGAGCTGGCCCGAATCCTGGCCCCGCGGCGGGCCGGCCGGGGAGGTGGGCCTGAGACCTCGGACGAGTTCTCCGGACTCTCTGTGCCTCCCATTTCTCGTGGGTTACATGGGAATGACCATGGCGTCCCGCCTCAGAGGGTTGTCATGAGGGCCGGGGGAGTGAGTTATGCACAGAGAGCAGTTAGAAAGTGCCTGCCACGGGCGGAGCAGGCAGTCTGTAACCGGGGGCGGGGCTGCTAATCACGGCCTCCACACTAGTGTTTAATGTAATTGGCAATAGCTGTTGTTTACGTCTTCACTGCCACTGATGACTCCACATAGGCTCGTGCCCACGTGCTCTGTATGCAGGGTACCGCGTGCTCCGTAAGCTCGTGCCCATGTGCTCCGTATGCAGGAGACTGGGAGCTCCATACGCTTGTGCCCATGTGCTCCGTATGCAGGGACCGGGTGCTCCGTAAGCTCGTGCCCACGTGCTCTGTATGCAGGGTACTGTGTGCTCCGTAAGCTCGTGCCCATGTGCTCCGTATGCAGGAGACTGGGAGCTCCATACGCTTGTGCCCATGTGCTCCGTATGCAGGGACCGGGTGCTCCGTAAGCTCGTGCCCACGTGCTCTGTATGCAGGGTACTGTGTGCTCCGCATGCTCGTGCCCATGTGCTCCGTATGCAGGGGCCGAGGGTGCTCCTTGGAGCTGAATGGCTAAGACAGGGAAGCAGGGGCACACACCCTCCAGTGAGGACCCTGCACAGCAGGGGTCCCCAAACTACGGGACCTGCAGGCCGCATGCGGCCCCCTGAGGCCATTTATCCCCTCCACCGCACTTCGGAAGGGGCACCTCTTTCATTGGTGGTCAGTGAGAGGAGCACAGGATGCATCCACGTCCTGTGCTTCTGGAGTATTGTATGTGGCCGAGCAGCAAAGCGCAGCGTCGCTCACGTACAGTACTACTTCCGGTGACACGTCATATCACTTGTTACAGCTAGCAGTGACAAATATGGAACCGGACATTGACCATCTCATTAGCCAAAAGCAGGCCCATAGTTCCCATTGAAATACTGGTCAGTTTGTTGATTTAAATTTACTTGTTCTTTATTGTAAATATTGTATTTGTTCCCGTTTTGTTTTTTTACTTTAAAATATGTGCAGTGTGCATAGGGACTTGTTCATAGTTGTTGTTTTTTTTTCTTTTGTATTTCTCTGAAGCTGGAAGCGGGGAGTGACAGTCAAACAGACTACTGCATGCGCCCAACCGGGATCCACCCGGCACGCCCACCAGGGGCGATGCTCTGCCCCTCTGGGGGGTCGCTCTGCCGCAACCAGAGCCACTCTAGCGCCTGGGGCAGAGGCCAAGGAGCCATCCCCAGCGCCCGGGCCATCTTTGCTCCAATGGAGCCTTGGCTGCGGGAGGGAAAGAGAGAGACAGAGAGGAAGGAGGGGGGGTGGAGAAGCAAATGGGTGCTTCTCCTATGTGCCCTGGCCGGGAATCGAACCCGGGTCCCCGGCACACCAGGCCGACGCTCTACCGCTGAGCCAACCGGCCAGGGCCTAGTTGTTGTTTTTTATAGTCTGGCCCTCCAACGGTCTGAGGGACAGTGAACTGGCCCCCTGTGTAAAACGTTTGGGGACCCCTGCAGCACAGGGTGGTATTGTGTGGCGTGGGTAGGTAGGAGGAGGGAGAAGCCAGGATTGGACACCTCTTTTCCAGATTGGCTTGCCCCCTTGTCCGTCTTTCTGTCCTGTTCCCCTCCAGATTGCCTGTGTTCGGTGAACCGATGTGCATCCTGCACTTTGCTGATGTTCATCTCATCTGATGCAAGCTTATGGAGGGGCGCGTGTGAGTACATGCCTGAGAGACGAGCATTTATTCTCTTAGAAATGGGGCCGCACCACAGTCCATGTCTGTGCCTCTTGCTTTTCTTTAGAATGCTTGTCTGAAGGTGACTCATTCTCCATCAGTGTGTAGCTGCAACTTTAGACGGGGAGTTTATTTCAACAAAATTGTCCGTGGGACCCTGTGCGGCAGGTGGAGGACCTGTCTCTCCAGCAGGTGTTCACCTTTCCTTTGCCCGGAACACAGGGCATCACCCACCTTCATCTCCGTTATGTTGTGCGTTAGTGTATGTTACCCAAATGCGTATGTTCGTACATTATACATATTGAGATAAAAGCCTAAAAGAAACTATTTTTTTCTCCACCTAAACCCAAGATAAAATAGATAAATAAGCTATCGTTATTTTTTCCTTTTTGCTGGCAGGCAAATTTTGTTTTAGCTCATTCATTCATTCGCAAGAGTCCTAGTTTCATGCAGAGGTTTTGGTTCCAATTCCCAAGAGTTTCCTTTGATTTCCTGCAAGCTCAGCTCTGCATTTAAAAAGATGTTTGCTGCGGTAGATCAATCACTCTACGAATCTGTAGGAAGAGTTTTTTGGATACGCGCTCTGCTGTAAAGATCGAAGGGAAGTCAGGAGCCTGATAGGATAGCTGTGTATCCGTTAGATGCACACCTGTCCCCCGGGCACCAGATCAATGTCATCACGCTGTGCAGCTCCATCTATTTTTCAAAGTGTCAATTATATTCTTTGATAAACTCATCGGCCCCATGAGGTAGAGAGTACCAATCTCATTACCTTCATTTTATCAAAAAAAAAAAAAAAAAGGAATAGACACCCAGAGAAGCTGAGTCTCTTACCCCACTGAGGCCAAGTGCAAATTGGAGGCAAGACCAAGAAGTAGCTTCCTGGCCTCAGCCCCTGGCTTCCCCTGTACCAGCAGGCGCCTGTCATAGCAATACACTGATTCCTTCCCCGGCCTCTCCTATGACTTGTCCACCACACTTCTTCAGCTGCCATGAGCCAGCGTCAGACACTGGGATTTAAAAACAGAGTGAAGAAAACTCTTCCCAGGGGTTCTTGGGCCAGCCGGGGAAAATAAGTAAAACACTCAAATGCAATCCACTCAGGTGCAAACTGCGGGGAGAACAGTAGGAGGAGAACGCCGCAGGTGTCCAGGCGCCTCTGGTGGCCTCTACGTCCAGTACGTGAAGGAGAAGGCGTGCTGTGCAAAGCTCGCTGCAGACTGGCTCTTTCAGCAGGCCGTACTGATGTTTACAAGAAAACCTGTCCATCATGCAAAAAAGTAGAATCCCAAAACCCCAACTGCATGAAATGCAGAAGTTGCATTTTTGCAAGGTTAATGAAAAGCAGTGCTTTTCAGAAGGGTTTCCAGTTACTGTGCAATGTGCACGCATGTGGGACTGTGGGCGTGCTCCTTGGAGCTGTTTAGTTTTCCTTGGCCGGGACAGGGAGACACGCCCTCCAGTCAAACCCTGCACGGGTGGGTGTAATCTGGGTTGGAAGAGGAGGGGGAAAGAGGAGGATTGCACAGGGCTCAGACTCTACACCTCACCGGCTGGTGGTCAGGGCTGTAGCCCCCTCCCCTGGAAGACAGGGAGTCCTGGTGGGAGTCAAGAATGCTTTCCATTGAACTGAGGACAGTGCCCAAGATCTCAGAAGAGTCACTTCCTCACCCACCACACTCCCACCCTCACAACTGACTGGAATGTATAATCTAGCTGGGCGAGGAGCGCAGTTGGTTAGAGCGTTGTCCCAGTATGTCAAGGTTGTGGGTTCGATCCTGAGTCAGGGCACATACAAGAATCAAACAATGAACGCATAAATGAGTGGAACAACAGATCGATGTTTGTCTCTCTCTCTCTCCCTTTCTCTCTTAAAAGTCAATTAAATTTTTTTTAATTAAAAATAAAATCTAGCTGGACAGACAGAGGAGAGTTGAATTTGTCAGTTGTTTTATATCCAAACTTCATCCTCCCAGGGAGCCACTGCTGCTGGATTTCGTGTGAAGAGATAAGCCCCAGCCTTCAGACTGCAGGAGAAGGAAGATGAAGAGAACCACAAAGCCGGCTGGCCGCAGTGAGCAGGAGGAATTGGGAGGGGCAGGGGAGCAGACTAGACAGGACAGAGAGGAGAGCACAGCAACAAGAGGTGGGCCACACACGATGGGAGGGGAGGAGCAGAGGAGTCCGACTTAAGATTTACAGCTGTGTGCTGTGCTGGGCTCAGAGCTACCTGTCCCCTCCGCTCCTGAAACTTCCATAAACTGCTCCAGCCACGATCTCGGGTCAGAGGTACTTTGGGGAGGAACGGACTCAGGGAGAATCCAGTGTAGCTGCAGGAGGTGATGTGTAAGCGACAGGAGGGAAGAAACGGATGACACCCCAGAACCTAGAAGTCAGAAACTTGGGGTGGCTGGGAGAAATGTGTGGAGCCCACTCATTGGTAGGGAAGCCTGTTCTGCTTAAACATTAAAGAAAACGCAAAGAGCTGTAAGAGACTACTCAATCCCAAATATTAGGGTGACATTGGTTATTAAATTACACAGGTTTCAGGCGCACCGTTCTACAACACATCATCTGTATGTGTGTGTGTATGTGTGTGTGTGTGTGTGTGTGTGTTCACCTCCCCAAGTTAAGTCTCCCTCCTTCACCATGTATCTCCTCCCCCCTCCTCCCCCTCTTCTCACCCCCCTTCCCTCCTGGAATCCCCACACTGTTGTCTGCATCTATACGGTTTCTTTCTTTGTTTAATCCTGAATGAAATAAATAATTTTCCAGAAAAATAGATTTGGCCTAAAGATTCCTCCGAAGAAATAAAAAAATGTAAGGGGTCTCATTATCTAGAGAAGAAAAAGATGTCAAAAAAAAAAAACTGCCCCCTCCCAACAAGCACCAGGTCCAAAGCTTCCCAAAAGAAGTACAGTGTGTCCATAAAGTCATGGTGCACTTTTGACCAGTCACATGAAAGCAACAAAAGACGATAGAAATGTAAAATCTGCACCAAATAAAAGGAAAACCCTCCCAGTTTCTGTAGGATGATGTGGCAGCATGTGCGAATGCGAGGATGATGATGCAACACCGTGTATACAGCGGAGCAGCCCACGGCCATGCCAGTTGAGATGTGGACGGTACAGAGGAAAGTTCAGTGTGTTCTGTGGCTCGCTAAATTCGAATCCATGACCAAAGTGCAATGTGAATATCGGCGCATTTATAACGAAGCGCCACGACATTAATCACTTAAAACAGAGAATCACAGATGTTATTCACTCTGTTACTCCAGATGTCCTTACCCGTGTGTGGCAAGAACTTCACTATCGTTTGGATGTATGTAGGGCAACAAATGGAGCCCACATCGAACTGCACTGAATAGGTATGAAACTGGGAGAGTTTTCCTTTTATTTGGTGCAGATTTCACATTTCTATCGTCTTTTGTTGTTTTCCTGTGATCGGTCAAAAGTGCACCATGACTTTACGGACACACTGTATATAAACTTTGAAAGAGCAGGTCATTTCAATGATATTTAAACTTGTCTAGAATATAGAAAGAAAAGCTTCTAAGTTATTTTGGTAAAGAGAAGTATTACGTTGATGGCAAAACCTGATAAATATTTCATACACAGTTAAAACTAAAGACAAATCTCACTTAATGCCAATGTAAAAGCCCTAAATAAAACATTAACCAACAGAATGCAATAGCACATTACAACAGTATGTCAGACCCATGCAAAGCCAATTCTAGGAAAGCAGGGCAGGTCAATATTAGAAAAGCTATTGATTATTCATATTTATTGATCTAGGGAGGAAAGCCATACCGAGTCCTTACGGACTAAGAGGGCATTTGACAAACCTCAAGCCCTATTCTTGATTTTTTTTATTTTTCAGATAAATAGAAATCTTTAATTTTTTTGTGCGTATATACATGTATGTACAAATATATATGATATATATGTACATAGACATATATGTTTAACATGATATTATGTTCCTTAATGTGTATTTTTCCCATATATATGTATAATATGTATATAGATACACACTTATGCTAAAGAGAACATTCTAATAAAGTCAGAAATAAGAGAGCCCACTCTCACTATTATCATTTCACCTGGTCCTGGAGGTAATATAAAAGTAACTAAGACCATCATTAGATAAGAGAAAAAAATGAGAAGCATAAATAGTGGAAGTAATAAAACTATTCTTATAACATGGTTCTATATCTGGAAACTCCAAGAGAATTGACCAATAAGCTACTACAAACAGTAGGAAAATTCAGTAAGATGCAGAAGTACAAAATCCATATAAAGTAGTTTTTAAAATCCAACAATTTTTTTTCCAGCTAAAACCAGTTACATGATGTAGAAGAAGGAAAGATCCCATTCAAACAGCAGCCATAACAAACGCCAAAGCATAAACTTAAAAAGACATCTATAGGACCTATGTGTAGAAAACTATAAACACTACGGAGGTGTGCACATGCGCACACACACACATGAAAAATACTTGAACAAATGTAAAGAATGTCCATAGAAAGGATACTTGGGAACCATCAAGATACCAATTTTCTTCTGGGTTCATATACGAATCTGTTTTTGTCTTTTTTTTTTTTTTTTTTTCTTTTTCTGAAGCTGGAAACGGGGAGAGACAGTCAGACAGACTCTCGCATGCGCCCGACCGGGATCCACCCGGCACGCCCACCAGGGGCAAAGCTCTGCCCACCAGGGGGCGATGCTCTGCCCCTCTGGGGCATCTCTCTGCCGCGACCAGAGCCACTCTAACGCCTGGGGCAGAGGCCAAGGAGCCATCACCAGCGCCCGGGCCATCTTTGCTCCAATGGAGCCTTGGCTGCGGGAGGGGAAGAGAGAGACAAAGAGGAAGGAGGGGTGGTGGAGAAGCAAACGGGCGCTTACTCCTTATGTGCCCTTGCCGGGAATCGAACCCGGGTCCCCCGCACGCCAGGCCGATGCTCTACCGTTGAGCCAACCGGCCAGGGCACGAATCTTGTTTTAATCCAAACAAATGTATCAACAAACTGGGCTTTATCTCTGTTTCATTTTAACTAGACAAATGGGTTCTAATTATTCATATGGAAAATTAACAAGCAAGTACAGCCAGAAAATCTCTGAGGAGGGATAGCAATGAGCTGGAACTAGTTTTACTAGCCCAATTAGAACAGTGTGGTACTGGCATGGAACAGCCAGGGGGCACTGTGGTGCTGCTTCTTACTTGTTATTACCCACGCCTCACTGTCCATCCTTCTCTTCCCTGCCCTGTGTCCTAGGGACATCATGGGTTGACCTGCCCTCTGGCTTCCTGTGAATTCAGTTGCCATGCTAAGAGATCAGAGGGTGAGAACAGAGGGAGGTGGGGTGCTCCTCCCCCGCTCCCTGATACAGGCAGTGGCTCTGCTCCCTGAATGCTCCCTCCTGTGTGGCTGGGCTCCCACAGGACCTGACAGTTTCCTCTTCCTGCTCCTTCAGCCCGGGTGCAATGGCTGCCCGCCCTTGCTAGTCTCTGGATGCCTCGACATTCCTTGTAGGTTCGCTGAACCCTGGCCACACCTCTGTTTAAAGTCCTTTCATTTAAACTACTTGAGTGGAATTCCATTTCCTACCAGGATCTTGACCTATAAATAGATTAATGAAACAGAATAGAAAATTCAGAGTGATTTGAAGGTACTCAGGGAATTTAGTGTGTGATAAAGTTAACCGTCCCAAATCAATGCAGTAATTATGGACATTTTAATAAATACTGTTGAGACAGATGGATAGCCATCTGGAAAAATAGAAAGTATATTTATATTTATAAAGTAGATTTATATAGCCTGACCAGGCAGTGGCACAGTGGATAGAGCATCAGACTGGGATGTGGAGGACCCAGGTTTGAGACCCCAAGGTTGCCAGCTTGAGCACAGGCTCATTGGGTTTGAGCAAGGCTCGCCAGCTTGAGCCCAAGGTTGCTGGCTCGAGCAAGAGGTTACTCAGTCTGCTGTAGCCCCACGGTCAAGGCACATATGAGAAATCAATCAATGAGCAACTAAGAAACCACAACGAAGAATTGATGTTTCTCATCTCTCTCCCTTCCTGTCTGTCTGTCCCTATCTGTCCCTCTCTCTGACTCTCCCTGTCTCTGCCACAAAAAAATAAATAAAGTAGATTTATATATACACTAAGATAACTCCAAATCAAATTGAACAAAAACAAAATAAAGCCATAAAAAGCTTCAAGTATATAAGCTGTAGCACAGTCACACAATATAATGTCACTCAGCAATGCATAGGGACGAATTATAGGCAAACCTTGGAGGTGCTGCAAGTTCAACCCAAATTTTCCCCAATAAAGTCAGTATCACAATAGAATGAGTCACACAAAAGTTTTTTATTTCCCAGTACATTTAAAAGTCATACTTACACTATACTGTAGTCTATTAAGTATGTGATAGCATTAGAACTGAAAAATACGTACATACCTTAATTAAAAATTACTTTACTGTTTAAGAAAAAGCTACACTCATCAGAGCCTTCAGCAAGTTGTAATCTTTTTGCTGGTGAAAGGTCTTGCCCTCCAGGGGTCTCAAACTCAACTCAGCATGTGGACCGCAGAGCAAGATCACAGCCTTTCGGCGGGCCGCACTAGGTCTACAAAAGGCAACTGTTACGCAACACTTTTCAGTGTCACAAAATGACCAGAAACTGTAGTTTGTGGATTAGTCTGAGGGCTGCACAAAATTGTTCGGCGGGCCGCGAGTTTGAGACCTCTGCGACCATCTGCTTCTTCACCCTACCCCTTCCCCTTCTCTCTCTCTCTTCTCTCCTACAGCCATGGCTTGAATGGTTGGAGCAAGTTGGCCCCAGGTGCTGAGGATGGTTTTAGTGCCTTGCCTCAGGCACTAAAATAGCTCGGTTGCCAAGCAACAGAGCAATGCGCCAGATGGGCAGAGCATCACCCGGTAGGGGGTTTGCCAGGTGGATCCCAGTGGGGCGCAGGCAGGAGTCTGTCTCTCTGCCTTCCCACCTCTCACTTAATAAAAGAAGAAAAATAGAATTCTGAGGCATGCTACAGTATGGATGAACCTTGAAGATACTATGCTAAGTGAAATAAGCCAGTCACAAAAAAAAAAATACCATACAATTTCACTGACATGTGGTGCCCAAGGTATTCAGACACACAAAGGACGGCTCTGTAGTCTCCTTTCTTGCAGATTAGAACTCGGGCTTCACAAAAAGGGGAGAAGAAAGGAATCTGAATGGCTGAGACCCAGATCTCCGTCAACACTTGCCTTGCGAAATTTCCAGGGACGACATTATTCACAGATCCAAAAAGCACTGCCATTCAAACAACTTACGTGCAAATGGCATGCTCTGGGACACCATCTGATGACCCCAAAATGGTGTTAGTGAAGACAATGACGGTAGTGACAAAAATGCACGTAAAAGGATTAAACAAAATTGTTTTATGAAACATGAGATTGGAAAAAAGGAACATTCTAAATTAATGTATTCTCTACAACTTCAGACTTTTAAATAGATGTAACAAAAAAAACCCAAAATAAGTATTAAAATTATACATGTGGGGTTTTTTTTTCTAGTCCCTTCAAAGGTTGTAGGTTCAAGCAGGCCATTAAAATAATTTTTTTTGTGTGTGTATTTTTCTGAAGCTGGAAACGGGGAGAGACAGACTCCCGCATGCGCCCAACCAGGATCCACCTGGCACGCCCACCAGGGGGCGACGCTCTGCCCACCAGGGGGTGATGCTCTGCCCCTCTGGGGCGTTGCTCTGTTGCCACCAGAACCACTCCAGCGCCTGGGGCAGAGGCCAAGGAGCCATCCCCAGCACCCGGGCCATCTTTGCTCCAATGGAGCCCTGGCTGCGGGAGGGGAAGAGAGAGACAGAGAGGAAGGAGAGGGGGAGGGGTGGAGAAGCAGATGGGCGCTTCTCCTGTGTGCCCTGGCCGGGAATCGAACCCGGGACTTCTGCACGCCAGGCCAACGCTCTACCACTGAGCCAACCGGCCAGGGCTAAAATAATTTTTTGAGGACTTTTCTCAAAGGGGAAATTAGGACTCGCCTTGGACTGGGGGGTCACTCCCTTACAGGACAGCTGGAGAAGTGTGTGGGGTGCGGGCAGAGGTCTGGGTGGGGCTCCTCACTTGGCACTCTCCCCCTCCCCCTTCCTGTCTGGTGGGGAGGGGTCTCCAGGACTGAGGACAGCAAAGCAAAGGCTGGAGGCCATGGGAGACGGGCTGTGGGCTGGCGGGGTCGTTGTGGCCTAGGGCTTGGTTTGGGATTGAGCCTTTCCCACTCTCTTAATACTAAGGTCTCTTAATACTAAGATCTTTTCAACACTAAGCTTTTCTCCACACCCTTGACTGTTGCATGATGTAGGGTGGTGCACTGTTATGAGGAATCCAATTTATGCCTCATATGAGAGGCTTTGTATCAGAGACTACCCTATTTGTATATTGGAGTAAAGGCTTTAATTGTCTATGCTATATATAAATAATAAAGCAAAGATCGGGGGCTCGCTCTCTCTGATCTTGCCATCAGCTTTGAAGAGGCCTCCCAATCCCATCCTCTTTTCTCTGAGTCTATTTTCTTAATTCCGCACCGTTCTCTCTCAGGACCCAGAATTACTAGCCGCGCTGGCCCACGACAGGAGGCTGCGGAAGCAGAGCCGGAGGGCACAGAGCACAGCCTCCCTGCCTTCTCCCTGGGGAGCCGCAGTTAGCCTGGCCTGGAAAAAGTGACAGAATGGAAAAGCAAAAACCCTTGCTGGCAAGGCTGACAACCCCTGTGGACCAGCTTTCCCCTGCGTTGGGCGGGGGCTGGTTCCTAGGGCAGAACATAAGTGACCCGATGTGAGCTGTGTTGGCAGTGACCTGGGTGAGGCTGAGGGGCCACTGCCACCTGTGTGCATCTACAGAGGCCCAGAGGACAGCCTCTGATGGAGCTAGCCCTACACACCCACCCACGCCTTGCTCTACCACCTGACATGCTTGCCCAGGCTCAGGAGATCACAGTATTTTTAAATGCTGCTGCCTCCGCCAGGGCAGGCTGACATGGCCTGAAAGTTCCAAAGGACCACAGCTCTGGGCCTCTAATAAAATGCAAACACCAGTAGGAGCAGAGCCCTATAACCTGACACTCGTTAGGGCCTTTGTGGTCCCTGCCCTGCATGGAGACTGCCTTTGGAAGCAACGACTCCAGCAACTGCCAGGGAAGAGAACAAAGGGGAGGTGGTTTAGAGACTTCTCAGCCTTCATAAAACACTGGGAGCCTGGCCCTGGCCGGTTGGCTCAGCGGTAGAGCGTCGGCCTAGCGTGCGGAGGACCCGGGTTCGATTCCCGGCCAGGGCACATAGGAGAAGCGCCCATTTGCTTCTCCACCCCTCCGCCGCGCCTTCCTCTCTGTCTCTCTCTTCCCCTCCCGCAGCCAAGGCTCCATTGGAGCAAAGATGGCCCGGGCGCTGGGGATGGCTCTGTGGCCTCTGCCCCAGGCGCTAGAGTGGCTCTGGTCGCAACATGGCGACACCCAGGAGGGTCGCAACATGGCGACGCCCAGGATGGGCAGAGCGTCGCCCCCTGGTGGGCGTGCCGGGTGGATCCCGGTCAGGCGCATGCGGGAGTCTGTCTGACTGTCTCTCCCTGTTTCCAGCTTCAGAAAAATGCAAAAAAAAAAAAAAAACACTGGGAGCCTGGCTGGCCCCCCAGGAGGAAGGTAGGGGGTCGGGGTGAGAGGGAAGCATCAGTTCCTGGAGCTAATGCCAAGTGCACGGGGGCTAGCACTTGCCTGTCACATGTCTGGTCTCATCAGTATTGCCTGTCACTAATCTAAGCTTTTAGGAGGCTGCTAGTGTCCATTTAAATTAACTCGGAACAGGGAGCTTGTCTGGGTGCTGAAGACTAAGGCCCTAGTGGCATCACCGCTGCGCCCATCCACCCTCCCATCTTTCAAATGATGAGAGCTGTATTTTCACATCAATCATCCTTTCATTCAGCCAAAAATTTCCAGAGAATATAATCCCAAATGAAAGCATCACTGGCAACGCATCGTAATTACCCTGACGTTTTAGAAATTGTCCAAAAAAAAAAAAGTGGTCCCCAGGGGCTGGGCAGGTGAAGCAGAGAGAAAGATGGGTAAGTAAGTGAACGCAGCCCTGAAACCATGGTTAATATATGGCAGGTCCCCACTTGGGTTCAACACCACATCTCATTTGATCTTCACAATATGATGAGAGAGGAGTAGGAAACCATCACCATCCTTAATACAACAAATCCCAGAGGCTCAAACATTCAAACTGAGGTGAGGAGACAACTGGTTTCACCGCTCTGACCCTGCACCCTGGGTTTTACTTTCTCCTTAAAGTTCTCTGGCTTTAATTACCAGCACAGTAATAGCCAAGGTGACTGTTTCTTCCTTCATATCTGACACCTCCTTCTGATGACTAATGCACTTTCCCTTGGTTCCCCTAACAAGAGATGGAACAAGAATAGAAAGAATTAATTCTTGTACAATCAACACGTTAAAGTTCATAGTATTTCCAAGGCGTAGTCATCAAATCCAGAACAGAAGTGATTTCTATGCAAATTCCTAGACATTGGCTTCCGGACATTATAAATGTGTGAATTGCAATATCCAAATCTTCCATCCACATCACCAAAAGCGTGAGAAAAAAATATGGAGATAGTCTTCCAGAGATACATATAACTATAATTCAATCACTTCGTGGCCTTTTAGCTAAGATCAAGTATAGTGTAATTCAACTGATCTCTCGCTCTCACTCTCTCATGCACATGAATTAGTATTGAAAAGTTTCACAAAAGAAGTCCATGTTTCATCCGTTGTAACACTGACAGACCAGGATAAGATTATAGAAAATCTAACTTTGCACCTACACACTGTAATCTATTAAACCTCCAGCTAAGTACTTAATAATGCCTTACAGATACACAGTACCTAGTTAAAAAACCACTTGTATCTCCATGATGTCCTTTGACAATTATGGCATAAGAGATGGTGCAACTCTATTTGTGCTCATTTAAAAAGAGCAGAGGGTACTGGCTTAGGAAATATAGATCTCCTGCCCTCGGACGCAGAGCTTAGTAGAACCAGATAACCTGACTTCAAATCTGGTTCCCTTTCCATTAATACCCAAAAGACATGACCGAACGGAAAAAAAAAAAAAAAAAACTACTTATTTACCAATGATAAATCCCCCAACGCAAGGACAATGTGCATATATATCTTTTAATTTTTGTTTTAAAAGACTGTTTGAACAAAACAACAAAACTTGATAAATAAACACAATATTTTTTAAAAGAAAATTCTCAAGGGAACAAGGATAATTCTTAAGGAAATGATCTCTCCTGAGTCGAAGTGTGAGCCAATGCCCCTTTCCACTAACCTCTCTTTGGGGGAGCCAGCTTTGCCCACTAAATCTACTGGATCCTTGAAAACGCAATAATAGATAACAGCACTGAGCATCACAGCCTGGCTTGGGATAAAGTAGGGTTCTTCTACAGATGAGGCCAGAGGGCTAATGTGAGAGATTTTTAAAAAATTACAGGTACCAACTTACACAAACCAGGACCTGCTCCCACGAAATGGAGCCTTCAAATACATCAAACTACAAATGGAAAAGTTTTCATTATTCCTTTCATTTTCAGCTGAAGAGGCTCAGAGACCTTCAGTAGCCCACGACAGTTTCAGAGTGCTCCATACGCTGTGGGTGGTTACATTTCCCAGCTACCTAGTGAGATACTCTTATCATCCGCCGTGTCAAAGACACAACTGAGGCACTAGGAGATTATCCTGTCCAAGATCCCAGGGAAAGATGGAGACTCACATCCACCTCTGACTCCAAAGCTTGTGTTTCCCCTTCCTCCTTGTTACCTACCCTAAAAATGTCTTCCCCAGCCACCCACCCGTAGGGCCCCTCGGAAAAGACTAGTTCAAACACCGGTTTCCTTCTTCACTCATGGCACTAAGTCTTGGACGAGAAGGAATCTCCAACCCTCTTTCCAGTTCCCCTGGGAAGTGAGAGGAAAGGGCACTTCCTTTATCCTTGTCTTTCCAAGACAACAGGGAAACCTCCTTCCCGTGGTGCCGGAGCCAGAACAAACCTCAGGCTGCCTTGCCGGCTACAGGTTAAACCTTGGGAACGATGGTCCTTTGGGCATAAACCGCTATTGAACCAGAAATGAGTTTTAATTTATGAAAGTTGCGCGCAAGAGAATAAGAAAAGCAAGGTCCCGCTGGGAGACAGAGGCTTCCTTTCTCCCCTTAAGGCAAGAAGCCGCGCCGACCCCCGACCCCATGTCCCCCGGCAGCAGCTACCCGCGGTCCTTACGCGGGATAAAGGGACTCACCCGAGGCGCAGCCGCTGCCGGGCGAGGCCGGCCGGGACATGCTCTCCGCTCGCTTCAGCACCGGGGACAGCTCCGGACTCGCCAACTTCGCGCGCCCTTCCCCGACCCCGGCCGCCGGCGGAGCCTCCCAGGCTGCGGGCGGGGCGGACGTCTGCCCCCGCCGCGGTCCGAGCCTCCGGGGCTTGGGGAGCGCGAATGGGTCTCTGCGAGCCCCGGGAGCAGCCGACGGTGCCTCGGTCTGCGGCGGCGACGAGCCCGACTGCTCCACGGTGTTGCGGGACCGCGCCAGCGCCGAGGAGACCGAGCCCATCTCCGCGGACCCGTCTGGGCCCAGGTGAGCAGCCGCGGCTCCCCTTGGGACCCACACACCGTGCCTGCCGAAAGCTGCCTCCCTCCGCGCACCAGCGCGCCCCGAGTCTCTGCTCCGCCTCTGACCCCGCGGGGTGCAGCCCCTCCCTGGCGAAGCTGCCGGGAGGGAGAGCGGCGCGCCCACCCCGGGCGGACCCAGGACAGCCGAGGCGGTGATCACGCCTGAGAGCCGGGGCTGGCCGGGGACTGTTGGATCGATCCGTGCGCACAGGTTGTCCGGGACTTCACTGGGGGTGTGGAGAGAGGAAGGGACGTGGCATTAAGTAAGGGACACTTTTTTTTCTTTAGTTTGTGCACTTGATTCACCTGGGGTCCCAGGTCCGCTCGTCTTTCCAGCTCCTCCTGACACAGCTGGGAAGCCTCTGTCCCCAGAGAGGATGGAGAGCTTAGCAAGCAGGGGCGGTGGGGTGGCGGTGGGGGGAGGAGCCTGCATTTGTTTCCGTCTCAGTTACTCTCTTTGGATAGAGCCAATATCGCTACTCTTCCACGCTGTGCGTCCTGCGGAGCCCTGCTCGCCACTGCCCGCAGGGGAGGTTTGGCAATCCCCTCCCCTGAGAGCCTTCCCCCACGCCCCTCACCCTGGGCGCCTCCCCTTTGTGGGGACCAAGGCTGCCCGCCCTTCCTGTGCGGGTTGAGGCCAGGGGGGGGGGCGGAGGTGCGAGAGGAGCCAGCCTGGCTGGTTCCCTGCAGGAAAGCCGGGCTGCAGGCGCCACTGGGTCCCGGAGCTCCCCTGGCAGGAAGCCTGAGCAGCCAGGGTCCCTATTCTTAGGCCTGACCTTGCCACCCCATCCCTTCTCTGACTGCCCCGGGAAAGGTGGTGACACCGCGTACCGGGCCAGAAGCAGGCGCGCTGCCTGGGGTTTTGTCCCAGCTTCAGTCCCTTACCCAGACAGGTCTCGCCGGATGTCACACGGCCCGCTAGTTAGTACTGAGGCTGGGTCTTGTGCCTGGAACTCCTCTCTCCAGGTCCAATGTCCTAGCCACACTGCTCCCCATTCCAAAGGTTTTCAGGCATTGAGTTATGAAGGGAGACAATTGTGCAAGACACAGCAAATCTCAGTAAGGTTGGGAGATGTGACAGGGATTTCTCAGCTGGCCTGGGACCCAACTTCCCCTCCTCCTCACTCAGCACCCAGCACCCTGGTATTTAAAGTAGAGACAAGTCAGAGGGTTAACTGGGAGAAGACAGTTGTGACCCAACAGAGCCCACGGTCCTTGACATCGTTTCCTGCAGGCGGCAGAAGCTGACATCCTGGGCCCTGGGCTAACGTTCCACAGAGGACTCGCCACCATATAGGAGAACACACCTGACAACCCCCACACCACGCAGACCCCCCAGGGAGTGTCCTCACACACCCATCTTTTCAGGGCAGGCAAAAGGAACGAACAGGGTCTGCGTGGCTGTATTAATTTTTTAATGATTATAATCATTTTTTTATTCTTTCTGTGCTCACCCGATGGCTATGCAGGTTAAAAAAGAAACTCCTCACTCACGGCAAACCTTTTAGGAAAGGATCCCCCTCAGCAGCTCCTGTTCTCGCACCTTGACTTGGTTTTCCAGCCGACCTGACCGTGGCATCGTCAGCAATAACACAAAGGTGGGCACGGAAGGTGAGACGTTCTGGACCTACCCTAAGTGGCATATTCCACTTGGCTCTACCTACTGGGAAGATACATAAACGAATGCTCCTGAATGGTAAAGAGTTGATACCTTAAGCCCCCAGAGGCCCCTCACCACACAGGAGACACACACACACACCTGTAGGACGGAGGCTCCAACTAAGAGCCTGGGTGCAGACACGACACTGCGGCTGGCCGTGCCCTCCCCGCTCCCCTGCTGCCTGCCGGGAAGAGATGGGCCTGCAAAGCTGAAGTCCTCCCTGTCTCCTTCTCCACTCACACGTTGTTAAATGGGGTTGTGTCCGGTCAGCTGGAGCTCGGTTAGGGGAAGCTGTTAGAGACGTACCAGCTGTGGGTGGTCTCCTGCCCTTGCCTGTCCCTGTCCAGGCCTCTGACCTCATTCATCAAGGACAGGACAGCTCCCTCCAGACCGCCACCCGTGGGTGCTCAGCGGCATCTGCACTGAGGGCCATTGGAAAGATGGTGACTGACCCATCAGCATCCTGTGAGGATGTCACCAATGGAGTGCCTTTGGATGCTGAAAGTTTTACCATTGAGAATGTTGAGTTTTCCCTGAGCTCTATGCAAATGAAAAACTGTGGTGCCCACACACTTCATGTCCCAGGAAACAACTTACTACCGAAAAACAAAAATAAAACAAACAGAAAAGACCAAAGGACTTAGATAAGACCCAAGGATGCCTCTGACCTGACTATGAATGACCTAGACCAGGGGTAGTCAACCTTTTTATACCTACCACCCACTTTTGTATCTCTGTTAGTAGTAAAATTTCCTAACCGCCCACTGGTTCCACAGTAGTGGTGATTTATAAAGTAGGGAAGTAACTTTACTTTATAAAATTCATAAAGCAGAGTTACAGCAAGTTAAAGCATATAATAATAATTACTTACCAAGTACTTTATGTTGGATTTTTGCTAACTTTGGCAGAAGAAATCTTTATAAAACAACTTACTATAGTTAAATTTATCCTTTTTATTTATACTTTGGTTGCTCCGCGACCGCCTACCATGAAAGCTGGAACGCCCACTAGTGGGCGGTAGGGACCAGGTTGACTACCACTGCTCTAGACATTGACCCTCCAAAGTCCTATGCTGTTCCTTGTAAATGAGCCGAACTATTTTATCCTTGCTGATCAATTGGACAGAATGTTTGTTAACCAAACTTCGGTGAAGCTTTTCTCCTTCCTTCTGGCCTCTGAACTTGGCCCACTCAGCCTGAGCCGGCAGACAGCCCCCGCTGAGAACAGAGTGACTTCGAGGTATAATGGTCTCTGATCTCCTGTTCAGTCACACCACCCTTGCATCTCAGTCCCTCCCGGCCCTGCTCTCCCCTCTCCGGAACGGAAAACCACTTTCCCCAACGTTCTCCTTAGGCATTTGCGTTCTCCCAGCTGCAGTACTACTCCCTTTCCCCCTCTGCAGTAATCCTGCTGAATGGAGTCCTTCAGTACTAAGTCTGGATTTGTTTTATTTGGCATTATCTTTAAGAGTCCCCTTGTAGAACGTAACAGGACGCTCTAAGCTTTGGTTAGCAAGTATTTAGAGATTAATTTATCCCTGTTTGAATAAAGGCGGGGGGGCGAAGGGAGGCAGGCAAGAGTACTTGGAGAGTTTATTGAGCACTTGACGCAGCCCTGGGTATTATATATACTCTATCTTATGTAATCCTTCTGACAATCTTACAATGTAAATATTAATCTTGTTTTACAGATGAGAACATGGAGGCTCAGAGATGTGAAATGATTTCCTTAAGACCCCACAGAGGACAGACTGGAACCCGGGTCATTAACTCGGAACCAGGTTCTATACAGATGATCGCCCCCAAAGGAACCCTAAAGATCTCAGAATCCAGCCTCCTCCTTGGTCGTGCTGGAGAAACTAGACTCAACCAGCATGTTAGTGGCTGCAGAGCCAGGAGTGGGGTCCAACCCTTGCACCCCTGATCACCATCTCCAGCCCAATCAGAGCAATCACTGTCACAGTGTTCACCAGCCTCGCTGCTCTGCCTCGTCACCTGCCTATTCTAACTGCTCCGTGCTGAAGAGGTCTTCACAATTCCCAAGAAAGTGCAGAGGGCTCTGGAGAAGGCTCTGAACTCACGTCATTGGATGATTTCAAGTCAAATCACCACGCACAGGAGCAGAGAGACAACTTAGCTGGGCTCCTTTAACATCAGCTGGGTATCAACAGCTTTTTATGATCAACTAAACACAGAATTAGACAAGGCTCCTGGCCAGTGGGGAGTCCAGGAAGGGAATGTAGTATAATATAATATAATATAATATAATATAATATAATATAATATAATATAATATAATATAATATAATATAATATAATATAATGCCTGGCCCCTGAGCTGCACCCGAGGCATTGGCAAATAAATGGAAAAATGCCTGTCGCTCAGCCTTGAAAGGTCAGGGATGACCTGCTCCGGGGAACTCTGAAAGCCAGAGAGGGCTGGGACGGAGCCCTGGTGTCCTGACGTCACTGCTAAGCCTCTGGGTATGGTACAGGAATAAATTACTGCTCTTAAAAACGATGACACACAGGATGTTTTTCCTGCTAAATGTTCCATCGTTCCATTTGTCTTGGCAGTATCCTGATAAATTAGAAAGGTTAAAGGTGTTATTCACCCTCCTTCTATGTGCAAACAGAACAAAGGCTAAAAACAGGCTGCCCGAATGTAAATGGTGGGTAAGAAGAGATCAAATCCAGTTCAAGTTCTCGGGTCTTAGGTTCCGACCACTTTTCTGTCTACCGTAAAAATCAAAGGAAAAAGTGAAGTTGGATCTCTGGGCCATATATCTATTCCAATTTGCTGTATAATGAAAAACGTCCTTCTACAGGGCACTAACACACACACAAAATAGTAAAACTAAAGCTTATAGCCCCTAACTCATGCCTTAGTAATAGCGAGTTCATTATTCTTTATAATACATTCTTTTTCAGATGATTAAAGTGATACACATTTTAGGGTATCACTAACTTGGAAACAACATAAAAGCATAAAGAATAAAATTTAGGCCCTGGCCGGTTGGCTCAGTGGTAGAGCGTCGGCCTGGCGTGTGGGGGACCCGGGTTCGATTCCCGGCCAAGGCACATAGGAGAAGCGCCCATTTGCTTCTCCACCCCTCCCCCTCCTTCCTCTCTGTCTCTCTCTTCCCCTCCCGCAGCCAAGGCTCCATTGGAGCAAAGACAGCCCGGGCGCTGGGGATGGCTCCTTGGCCTCTGCTCCAGGCTCTAGAGTGGCTCTGGTTGGACAGAGCGACGCCCCGGAGGGGCAGAGCATCGCCCCCTGGTGGGCAGAGCGTTGCCCCTGGTGGGCGTGCCAGGTGGATCCCGGTCGGGCGCATGCGGGAGTCTGTCTGACTGTCTCTCCCTGTTTCCGGCTTCAGAAAAAAATGCAAAAAAAAAAAAAGAATAAAATTTAAACCACTCAATCCCAGTGTCCCCAAATGTCCATAAAAAGATGAACAAATAAAGAAAATATGCTATACACATACGATGGGATATTATTATTCAGCCTTAAAAGGAAGGAAATTCTGCAAGACCAGGTGGTGGCGCAGTGGATAGAGCATCAGACTGGAATGTGGAAGACCCAGGTTCAAGACCCCGAGGTCCCCAGCTTGAGCACGGGCTCATCTGGTTTGAGCAAAAGCTCACCAGCTTGAACCCAAGGTCACTGGCCCCAGCAAGGGGTTACTTGGTCTGCTGAAGGCCCATGGTCAAGGCACATATGAGAAAGCAATCAATGAACAACTAAGGTGTTGCAATGTGCAACGAAAAACTAATGATTGATGCTTCTCATCTCTCTCTGTTCCTGTCTGTCTGTCCCTGTCTATCCCTCTCTCTGACTCACTGTCTCTGTAAAAAATAAATAAATAAATAAAATTTTTTTTAAAAAAGGAAGGAAATTCTGATACATGCTATAATATGGAAGAATCTTTAAAACATCATGCTAAGTGAAACAGATCAGTCACAAAAGAACCAGGCCTGTGTGGCCTCACTTATATGAGGGACCCAGTCAAGCTCAACCGAACAGAATGGACGGTGGTGTTGCCAGGGACTGGGGACGGGGGAGATACAGGGAATTATTCACTGGGTACAGACTTTTGAATAGTGGGCGGCTCTGGAGATTGCTTGCACAATAATGTGAATATATTAAACGCCACTGAACTGCTCTCTTAGAAATGATTAAGATAGTAAATTTTATGCTATAGTGTTATTTTACCCAATTATTGAAAAGAAAGAAACGAAGACTTGTAAGAGCAAGACCGAATCAGCCCGTGTCTTCTTCCGGGTGATAAAACCGTAACCGCGTGCAGACGGCCACGGTGCACCCATCTGCCTTTCCTGTCCAAGCCTCCTCAGCTCTGCCCCACGAGACAGGCTGTCCAGACCCTCTGTCCTCCACTGTGCCCCTTGATACTCTCTAGTTGTTTAATGTTTTTCTTAAAATTGAATTCCCGGTATGCTCCTCCTCCCAGGAGCACACCCAGGCCTTTGTCCCTCTCAGACGTGCATCTCCTGTAGGGGTCCCCACAAGACTGCCACCAGGGGAGCGGTGGGCAGCGCCAGCTCCTCCCGCCCAGGGCTGCCTCCCTGAGCCTGTCCCCGAGGCCCCCTTTCCTCTGACTTCCCAGCGAGCCAAGCAGCCCCGCCCTGTCTCTCTCCTGTGGCTTCTTCTGTTCTAGGCCCTTCCTTGTTTCACCATCCCCAGCTTTAATAAAGGTTCTCTCTCAAAAAAATAAAATAAAATAAACGAATTCCCAGACCAAAGACCATGATCCAGATGTGGTCTAATTGGGACAGAATACTTTGTAACTGTTCCTCCCTATGATATTGCAGACCTGGGACCCCAGCAATGCGTTCTGAGAATGTCAATTAAAACCCCAGGCCCGGGCCCTGGCTGGTTGGCTCAGCGGTAGAGTGTCGGCTTAGCGTGCGGAGGACCCGGGTTCGATTCCCGGCCAGGGTACACAGGAGAAGCGCCCATTTGCTTCTCCACCCCTCCCCCTCTCCTTCCTCTCTGTCTCTCTCCTCCCCTCATGCAGCCAAGGCTCCATTGGAGCAAAGATGGCCCGGGCGCTGGGGATGGCTCTGTGGCCTCTGCCTCAGGCGCTAGAGTGGCTCTGGTCGCAACATGGCGACGCCCAGGATGGGCAGAGCATCGCCCCCTGGTGGGCAGAGCATCGCCCCTAGTGGGCGTGCCAGGTGGATCCCGGTCGGGCGCATGCGGGAGTCTGTCTGACTGTCTCTCCCTGTTTCCAGCTTCAGAAAAAAAATAATAAAAAATAAAATAAAAAATAAAACCCCAGGCCCGTTTTGTGGAAGATGCTTCTCCCACTTGGTACATGAGCTGCTGAACCTGAATGCAGAATTTTTAATATCCCTATTCTACTTCATTTCAGGTTGTGTCTCAGCTGTGTTAATTAAAAAAAATAAAATCACTTCCAAGAATCAAAGAAGGAAAAAAATCACTAGATTTCATGGCCTAAAAAAAAAAAGACCAAATCTGAAAGGACCCTTCCCAAGCCCTTCCATCCTTCTTCTCGGGATCAATTTTAACACGTGAGCTTTTGTTAGATCAAGATGAAGAAAAATACACGGGACATAGCAAACCAGCGCCAGTGAGCGTGTCTGCATTGGATTGGTAGGCGCTGCCTGCCACACTGGGTCCAGCAGGGATGTGGGGCCACACCCAGGCAGAGCAGGGGGAGACAGCGGTGATAGATTGATGATGTCTGTCAGAGACAGGGGTGAGCAGAGAGGGGCGAATATGCCAGACTTGCCAGCAGGGCCCCGTGGGTTTTACTGCGGCCCAATTCCAGCCAAAGGTCCTCTGACTGAAATCTGAAGGCTCTTAGCAGCAGTGCTCCAATTGCTTTTACTTGTCCTTACCCTGTAGAAGGAAATAAAGCCAGAAAAGGAAACCTAATGTTGGTAATTCCCTCAGACCTTAAAGGACATCAGCATGCACTGGGCCGGTCACTCTCTTTCCTCTTCATCCAGAGTCTCAGCCAGAAACAGAGAACATAATGCTAAAGGAAACCAAAGGGTAGAGAAGACATTACAACGTCATTTTTAATTATACATGATATTATATAAAACATATGTATGTGGAAGTATTTCTTTAATTTTCTATGACATGTAGTATGGGTCTGTGTGTATAAATCAATCCCTACCAAGATAGAAAGACATATACCTCAGACCGTATGCCATATATAAAGATATACATACATAGGGAAAGTAGTGATTAATCTCAGTATCTTCTCTATTCCCAGCTGTTAAGTTAAAAGAAATTCAATGTGTTTTTATGTTATAAGGCAAACAATGACGTACAGCCAAAGCTGCCTGTCGCCTGTTATGTGGCCTGTGAGCTAAGAATGTTCTTTTATGGTTTTTAAATGGTTGGGAAAAAAAATTAAAAGATTATTGCATGGGATGTGCAAGTATATAAAATGCCAACTTCAGGCTCCATATATAGTTTTATTGGGAAAAAAAAACAATACACCTTCATTACCTATTATCCGTAGTTGCTTCTGCAGTGTCACAGCAGGGTTGATTCATTCCAACAAAGACTGCCTGGCCCACAAAGCCAAAAATATCCACCATCTGCCATTCACAGAAAAGTTTACAGTAAGACTTCTAAGGAATGGTGACCATGATCGTGTCCAAAACATAGTTTCTTTCCCAGATTCAGCATTGCAACCTCTGCTTTGGATTCAAAAGCCAGTAAGATGGGCCCTGGCCAGTTGGCTCAGTGGTAGAACGTGGGCCAGGTGTGTGGAAGTCCCGGGTTCGATTTCCAATCAGGGCACACAGGAGAAGTGCCCATCTGCTTCTCCACCCCTCCCCCCTCTCCTTCCTCTCTGTCTCTCTCTTCCCCTCCCGCAGCCAAGGCTCCATTGGAGCAAAGTTGGCCTGAGTGCTGAGGATGGCTCCATGGCCTCCACCTCAGGCACTAAAAGCACAGTTGCTGAGCAACGAGCATCACCCCAGAAGGGCAGAACATCAGCTCCAGATGCGGGGGGGTGGGGGGTGGATCCTGGGTCGAGGTGTATGCTGGAGTCTGTCTCTGCCTCCCCTCCTCTCAGTAAATTCAAAAAAAAAAAAAAACCAGTAGGATTTCCAGTGACTTGGGGTTTGTTTTCATTCATGTACTCTTATTAAAGTAGATCTTAATATAAAGTATTTTAATAAATTGTAGATCAGTCTGGATTTTTAACAAAGGAACAAAATACAAAATGGTTATTGTAATAAAAATGATTAATATTTTCACATTTTTAATCATAATTTTTTAAATTTCAAACTTTAGAAATCATTCAGTAAAAAGTATTACAATAGCCATTTTCTTTCTTTCCTTCCTCCCTCCCTCCTACCCTCCCTCCCTGCTCGCTCTTTCTTTCTTTCTTTCTTTCTTTCTTTCTTTCTTTCTTTCTTTCTTTCTTTCTTTCTTTCTTTCTTTCTTTCATAGGAAACAGCAAACAGCCAGGCACCTGGCAAATACTGGGCCTGCGATAAATGTTACATTTAGTTAAAATAGTTTAACTCTTCCTATTTCAATTCATTAAACAAAGCAGTTACACTGCAAGTGTGGAAATAAATGAAGACCACCCAAATGAGAACAAGCAAAGGCGTGATGTGCAGCAGTGGTCCCCAACCTTTTTTGGGCCACAGACCGGTTTAATGTCAGAAAATATTTTCACAGACCAGTCTTTAGGGTGGGACGGATAAATGTATCACGTGACCGAGACAAGTGTCAAGAGTGAGTCACTTGTTAGATAGATGTAACAGAGGGAATCTGCTCATTTTTTAAAAATAAAACATTGAAAAAAATAAAATAATATAAAACATCGTTCAAACAAATATAAATAAAACAGAAATAATGTAAGTTATTTATTCTTTCTCTGCGGACCAGTACCAAATGGCCCAGTACTGGTCCGCGGCCCAGGGGTTGGGGACCACTGATGTACAGCAAGGGGGTCAGCCACCACCTCTTAGGTTGTGGCAGAGACTCAATGGCAGGCGGAGGGGTGGGGAGGTTTTCTAGTATGAGAAGAAAAGGCTCCCAGTGTGCTCTGATTGGAGGCCGTGGGCCTGGGGAAGCCGGAGGGGGGCTCCCAGAAGTGGGGTTTCCTATGTGATTGGTTAGGGCGGCATATTTGGCTCTCTCCAGTTGGTCTCAAGTTGAAAGTAGGGGGCAGAATTAGGAAAACTGTTACCATCGATCACGTCTTGGCCACTTGGGGCTCACTGCTCTAGGAGTTGTTCGGCTCTCTGGACGGGTTGCTGCAGCTTGGGGCTTAGCTGGCCCCAAGTTGTCTGTCTGTATTTCAGTCTCTCAAACGCGAAAGGCTAAAATTCACCTCAATTCCACAGTTCTACAACCACTAGCTACATGCCAGGAACTGCATCACATGCTAGGAATAAAGAGATGCGTACGGCATCGCCACCACCCCACATTGTGGGTGAGGGGGGCACACAGAGAGCCTGTGGGGGGCAGCCTCTCCCTTATCTCTTGTGGAGATGGAATTACAGCTTCTCTAGAAAGAGCTGTTGACTCACAATCCTCCAAAAGAGCTGCCACTGTCTTCAAAGGGGACACTAAGCCCTTAGATCTAGAAATGTTTTATATCTTTCCTATTGACGGTTAAGACAATGTTCTCAAAGCCCACCCAGCAAAGTGATAAATCCATGAAATTTCATTACTTAACTTTTTTTTTTAATTTAAGTTCTGACAATAGGACTTTCTTTTTATTTTTTATTTTATTTTATTTATTCATTTTTAGAGAGGAGAGAGACAGAGGACAGAGAGAGAGAAGGGGGGAGGAGCTGGAAGCATCAACTCCCATATGTACCTTGACCAGGCAAGCCCAGGGTTTCGAACCGGCGACCTCAGCATTTCCAGGTCGATGCTTTATCCACTGCACCACCACAGGTCAGGCCAGGACTTTCTTTCATTCACTGTTGCTCCCACTCTTACAAACCAGAACAATGAAAACTCTATAAAAATTAGACTACACAAAGGCACGACAGCTTCCCACGACCGGTGTGTTGATTTCTTAGAAACATATTTCTGAATATTGAACGGCACTAGCCAGTCAGTAATTGTTATACCCCAGACAACGTGACCCCCTCTGGCCCAATCCGACTAGCCAGACCCCTCACTGGCCATCTGGCCCTGGCTCGCACTCCTCACCACACTTCAGCTTGCTCCACGCATCTGTCCTTCTTGGATCTTACAAGTTCTGCTGGAACCACTGAGGTGTAGCAATGGCATCCATCGCTTCTGACTCATTCTATGGACCAAAGCAAGTCACGTGGCCAAACCCGAGTCAAGAGGGCAGGGAGGTGGGGACACAGCGAGGAGTGAGACTCGGGGCCAGTGGCACAGCCTGCCTCACAGCATCTCTGCCTCTGCAGGCTGGTGTAGAGGCGCGGACACTGAAGCTCACGCAACCCACCCTGCAGCTCTCCTCTCGCGTCTCCCCGGGCTTGTTAATAAAGCACAGCATAGCACTGGCCGGTTGGCTCAGCGGTAGAGCGTCGGCCTAGCGTACGGAGGACCCGGGTTCGATTCTCAGCCAGGGCACACAGGAGAAGCGCCCATTTGCTTCTCCACCCCTCCGCGCCTTCCTCTCTGTCTCTCTCTTCCCCTCCTGCAGCCAAGGCTCCATTGGAGCAAAGATGGCCCGGGCGCTGGGGATGGCTCTGTGGCCTCTGCCTCAGGTGCTAGAGTGGCTCTGGTCGCAACATGGCGACGCCCAGGATGGGCAGAGCATCGCCCCTGGTGGGCGTGCCGGGTGGATCCCGGTCGGGCGCATGCGGGAGTCTATCTGACTGTCTCTCCCTGTTTCCAGCTTCAGAAAAATGCAAAAAATAAATAAATAAATAAATAAAGCAAGCACAGCATAGCGTAGCTGCAAACTGAGTAGTGTCGGGATGGACAGATGTAGGTTTATTACCTGGTTTTCACCGTTTACATTATTGAAACCTTAGGCAAGTGGCCTAGCCTTTCTCTGACCCTCATTGGTTTCCTCTGCAAAATAGAGATAATAGCAGTATCTTCTTTAGATGTGAAACATTACATGCGTTTATTGGTTAGGGCTCAGAGGGAGGCAGATGGCGCCCTCCAACTAGACAATTTGATGGGAGTTTCATGAAGGGGCTCACCTATAAAGGTGTGGGCTGAGTTTAAGGAAAACACACAGGGATAGAGTGATATCCCCAGGTTAGCAAGGGACGAGGAGGCAGCGAGCCGAGCCGTGAGAGAATAATACCTTACCTTTCTGCTCTTCCTGCCCCCTCTCTCCTCCCATTGACCCTCCCATTGGTCAAACCCAGCAGGAAGCCGGAGGACAGGAGCCTGTTCATGCAGCAAAGACAGGACAGCCTCCCAGGCAGGACCGCCAGACTTAGGAGATAAAATACTGGAGCCCAGATGAATCTAAAGCTAACATAAACAGCCAATGCTGTTGTAGTATAAATATGTCCCAAACGTCACTTGAGACACACACTAACAAAGTATGTGTTTGCTGACATTCCAATTTAGCTGGGCCTCCTGCCTCTCCTCTGGCAACCCGACACCCCAGGGCGCAGAGCAGGGAGAAGAAGGGACCGACACCCCAGGGCGCAGAGCAGGGAGAAGAAGGGACCGACATCCCAGGGCGCAGAGCAGGGAGAAGAAGGGAGGGCTGGAGGGGGGTCTGGGGGGGCAAAGGGAGAGACTCCAGCACGGGGCCCACGTCCCTTTGGGTCCCTTTGGTAGTGATCCTGTTCCCCCCTTTTCCTCTCCTCATTATAGGTTCTGAGAGTCTCGGGCCAGCCTTCATTTCTCTTAGTGCTAACTCATGAAAAAATAGCCATGACCCAGGAAACAGGTGCCCCCCACCAGCTGGTGAGAAGAAACCCCCACAAGATCCTCCCCACCCCTAACTGTAGGAAAGCAATGGCGTGTCTATGTCATAAAGCCGTCCTTGCAAACGGTTTTTCTAACAAAGGTGTCTTCTTAAACAGCCAGACTGTGAAAGTAAGTTTTTATGTCTTAAAGTCGATAATTCTTCTTGGTCTTCTTTCTTAATATTGTATTGCCCTGGTAAGATCTCTGTTTTCTGGAAGGTATAAATATTTGTAAATTTTCTCTCTCTCTCTCTCTCTCTCTCTCTCTCTACTCATAGGAAGAGAGCTGTATTTTAAGGATATGGTTCACACCAGGTGGGGGCTGGGAAGTCCCGAATCTGCCAGGTTGGTCAGCACACTGGAGCCCCAGGGAAGAGGTGACATTGCTGGCTTGGATCCAAAGGCAATCTGGAAACAGAGTTCTTTCTTCCTTTGGAGACCTCCGACTCTTCTCTTACGGCCTTCAACTAATTAAGGAGGCCCACCCACATTATGGAGGGGAATGTGCTTCACTCGAGATCTAATTATGCTGGTCATTTCCTGAGGTTTCTAATCAATTCTCCTTCCTACACTTTCTACCTGTATATATTTGTCAGGTTCAACTAGGCTAGGCTTCAGTAACAAAGACAGCTTTTAGTGGCTTAATGCAACAAACATTTATTTCTTGCTCATGTAAAGATGAATACAAATCAGGCAACTTTCCTCTCCTCCATGGGGTGACTCAAGGATCCAGGCGATGTGCATCTTAAGACTCTTCTGTTTCATCTTGTGGCCTTTACAGCCATCACCAGTCCTGGGTAGTGGTGAAAGTCCTCCCTTGGGACAGAGACCCCCTAATCCAGCCACAGGTACTACAGCAGCCTGGCCCAGCCTGTAAATTTTCTATAAGCCAGGAAAAGGTTAATGACATTTTCTTTTTCTCCCACCTGCACAAGCTAAAATAAAACCTATGACTCTAGCTAGTTTAAAAAAAAAAACTTAAACAGAGTTTGAAGGTCTATATTAAGGTTAGAATTAGTAACAGTATCTACCTTGTTGTGGAGAATAAATGGGTTAATGCAGGAGTCCCCAAACTTTTTACACAGGGGGCCAGTTCACTGTCCCTCAGACCGTTGGAGGGCCAGACTATAAAAAATACTATGAACAAATCCCTATGCACACTGCACATATCTTATTTTAAAGTAAAAAAACAAAATGGGAACAAATACAATATTTAAAATAAAGAACAAGTAAATTTAAATCGACAAACTGACCAGTATTTCAATGGGAACTATGCTCCTCTCACTGACCACCAATGAAAGAGGTGCCCCTTCCAGAAGTGCGGTGGGGGGGGGGGGCGGATAAATGGCCTCAGGGGGCTGCATGTGGCCCGCCGGCCAGGCGTAGTTTGGGGACCCCTGGGTTAATGCCTGGGAAGTAGTTAACAATTCCGTATAATAAACTCACTTATCAGAGACTGGCTACTAACACCTCCAACGAAGGTTTGTGTACGTGTGCACCGAACAGAAACGCAGTGAGGGGAACAAACAAAACAAGGAGGGTCATGACACATGTCCGGGGGGTGAGGGGGTGGCCCAGTGACCAGCCCTGGGAGAGAGCAGCCGGACAGAGGGGCCTATTGCTCTGGGCCTGTTTAACTGGGGCCCAGCAGGAAGGTAGAAATGGTGACCGGGAGGCTGTAAGAAGGCGACATACCCCAGGACAAGCAGGCAGGGCTCTTCTCAGTGTGTCTGAAATAATTTATAAATGATTACAAGTTATGTGATAAACTAAAACTACTTTTTAACACTTCTCTGCCTTTGCATTGGCTAGCTCATATCGCTATTTTGTCATCCTTTGGAACATTTTAAGGAATGTTAAACAACTCATCTAAAGATACGTCCCACTGAATGTTTCCTTATAAACAATAATCATCGGAGGGGGTCTTCCTGAAGCGCTTCCTGTGTGCCGGGGGGAAGTTAGATGTAACATAGCTTATTGTTTAGAGCAGGGTTTCAGGTGAGAGATATTCTGGATTCAAAGCCCAACTCCACAAACTGACTAGCTGCGTGATACCTGGGGACTGTCTCCCCTCTCTATCCTACAGGTTCCCCTTCTGTGAAACGGGGGGAAAGTAAAAAGATTGCCATTGAAGTCTCCATTTAAAACGCTGGCCCTTAGTGGTGTTAATACGTTAGCATCCCGCATCTCATGTCCTCACCACAACACAGCAAGGCCAGTGCAGGATTAACCCCGTTTTACAGACAAGGAAATGGTTTCGGGGAGCTTAAGCTACCTGTCCAAGTTTATACAGATTCAAATCTAGGTCTTTCTGACTCAGACCCACGCATGTTCTTAACCACCGTGTTATGCCAAACTCCCACCATTTATCAAACCTGCGGCATTTGACAATGACAGGGTTGTTTTGGATCCGTGTGCATTTATTCTACTTTTTAACTTTTTTCTTTTTGTATTTTTCCGAAGTTAGAAGCAGGGAGGCAGTCAGACAGACTCCTGCATGCGTCTGACGGGGATCCACCCCCACATGCCCACCAGGGGGCAATGATCTGCCCATCTGGGGCGTTGCTCCGTTGCGGCCAGAGCCATTCTAGCACCTGAGGTGGAGGCCATGGAGCCATCCTCAGCATCTGGGCCAACTTTGCTCCAATGGATCCTTGGTTGTGGGAGGGGAAGAGAGAGAGAGAAAGAAGAGGAGGAAGAGTGGACAAGCAGATGGGCGCTTCTCCTGTGTGCCCTGACCAGGAATCGAACCCAAGACTTCCACACACTGGGCTGATGCTCTACTGCTGAGCCAACCAGCCAGGACTCTACTTTTTAACTTTTAAAGAACCCTTTTGCCAGTTTGTCTAAAGGGCCATTTATTAGAAATGGAACGAGGGTGACGACAGATTATCACTCTATGGCCTGAAAACCACAGACCCGGTCACCAGCCGTGGGTTATGAGAAGGGGGTTCTGTGTCCCAGCAACTAACGGGGAGCCCAATGACAACCTCATCTGAACAGGTGGTCAAAGCAGAAGAAGTGGCGTTTCTGCTCCCTCGGGTCTCCACGGTAACAATTAAGTATCTGTCTCATTATCTAGCAATGTGGAAAGTGAGACGCAGAACTGTGAAGCGACTTGTCCTTTAAGTAAACGCTGTGGTCAGGACTGAGACCAGAGCTGAAAGCAGGGGGCTGGGAGTGGCAGGAGACATGGGTTGAAATAACATTCACTGAGGTGTTTGTTCAGTTTCGTTTTTGTTTTGACGTCCTGTGGGCGGGGTCTCAGCAGTGAGGTAGGAGTGCAAGTTCCCTCCACCCAGATGCTTCCCACGCCTGCCTGGTGAGAGTTCACGTGTCAGGATGTGTTTCTGGTAAGGACCTGGGAGGGGAGCCCTCTCTGCTCTGCTCCGATTGATGTTACTGAGAGCAAGGCCCCCCAAAAAAGAGATCCTAGAACAGAATCTAGACACCAGGCCTCCTGAGCATGGGCCCTTTCCTCCTTACTCATCAGACCCCAGGAAGATGCTAGGATGGAGACAGACGGGAAAGGTGACCAGCTCCTTCTCATCTCCAAGGAGAGAGAGCGGCAAAGGGCCACAGCTTCTGGGAGAACTAATGCAGATGCCGGGCCTCCTACGTCTAACCTGCCACCAGCTGGCCTCTCCTACGCCCGCTACCACGCCCACCCCCACAGAAAGACCCGACCACTTGGGACAGATGAGTTCAGGTGTCCTTTCTGTCCTAAAGAGGGAAAAACAACTCCACTTGTTCTTCTCTGGACAGCATCCTGATTTGTCTCCACTTCGCCACAAAGCTCAGGACAAGAGCTTTTGAAATTAATGGTGCTTTTCTAAGAGTAATTGCTTCTGCTCTAATCATATGCTATTTCTTGCTGCCCACGGGGCTCACAGCATGAAAATTGCCTAAAGGAATCAGCAAATTGCCCGAAATGCACCGCTCTCAAGCCTCCAGGTTGCTTAATAAATGATGATGAGTCACCCTGAGCCAGGGAGTCACCTCACGTCCCTTATCACACGTGAATACAGTTCGTAAGAGGCAAATCAGAACGTGGGTTGGGGAATGGCAGGGGCTCAGATATTTTTAAAACTTCCCAGCTGGTTGTTTGTTTGTTTTTTAATTGAAGTGAAATTCACACAACAACCATCCATTTTAAGTATACGACTCAAGGGTATTTAGTATGGTCACAATGTCATACAACCACCAGCTGTACCCAAATAAATGCTATGATAGATACACAAGTGCTTTAATAGGAAGTTATCTCTGACAACCTCAGAAAAATATAAACTATGAATTCCCACAAGGGGGTTATATTACATAAGGAAATCACATGACTGTGGCCTCAAAGTTCTTTAGGAGCAAAGGTAAAAGTCACCTGTTACAGCAAGGCAACATGACGCACACACACCATTCAAGGCAAGTTCAATTAAAAACAAAAGCAAACCGTCCTCCATCGCTGTCCACTGTCTCCTAATGCCAAAGGTACGTGCCAACGTTTAAAACAGAGACCTGATGCTTTCATAATCATCAGTCTATATTTTATTGAGTTTTTTTTTTAATCCAAAATATAACGTTTGACATCATAATGTTCTGGAGCTGGAGAGGGTCACGGCTGAACAAGTAAGGGACAGATTTGCCACTCTGTGCTCTTTGGGTTGCCTTGGCCCAAGTCACTGCAACACCAGTGACTGGGGGCTTACAGCGGGGTTTCACCTTGTCCCCTGGGAAGCGGCGTTTGTGACGTCGACGGCCTCAGAGGCAGCGGTGTTGGTTCTGGAAAGAGCTGCCCTAGCGAAGACTCCGTGAGTGGGAATGACATAAACTTTGGTGGCTCCGGCATGGCATGGCATGGCATAGCATAGCGCAGGTGCAGCCACATGCCTCACTATGTCATCCAGGGGGACGGCCACCTGATCATTAACACCACCAGCCAGAACCGCCCTGTCCACGTCATGGCTCTCCTTCTCTCACCGAAGCCAAGAGATGTGAACTCCACGTTCCGTCTGTCTGTCAGTGACGCAGTCCCCTGCTTCTGGGGAAGCCACGGCACGGTCCCCCAGCCTGCACTGTCCTCCGGGAGCCCCTCACTGCAGGGCTGCGCGTTCTGCGCATAAGTCCCCCACAGGGACATGGCAGGAGCGGACCCACAGTAACGACGGGCCCTGCCCCAGCTCCCACAGGCAGACTGGCTACACGTTATTCAGCAGCTGGAGATGACTCCCACCCTTTGTATCTTGTCGGGCGGACGGGACACGTGGCAGCACGGCCTTTGCTCTGGAGGACTACATGGCTTTGCACCGTGATCACAACGAGAAGTTCATCGAGGTCATTCATCTTCCCACAGCGGTCACACATTGCTTTGCTGGCTCCTGGTTGCTGAACTTACTAGCCACCATTGTCCAGCTCCAGCCCAGGTCCGTCCCCCACTTTGGGGGACAGGTCCTGGCGTGAGACAGAACAGCAGCATTTGGGACACGGCTGAGCTTGGTGGAGCCGGAGGAGGCGCCAGGTGTTAGACCAACGGGAGTCAAACTGGACCTCGGACCCGCAACCTCAGTACTTGAGTTCTGGCTAAGAGAGAATTCAGAGGTAAGACCCAAACTATTTATATAAGAGAAAGTTTATAAAGAAAGTCACAGAGGTAGAAGAAGTGAGCATAGAAGGAAGGGGCTCAGGAAACAAGTGACAGAGGCAAAAGAAGGGCCCTTGGAGCCCAGGAGAGAGAGAGAGAGAGAGAGAGAGAGAGAGAGGCAAGGGAGACGCCCTGGGGGGGCAGGGTTGATGCCCGCGTACTCCAGAGAGAGAGCCTCTTGGGCCACTGTTTTTGCTGCTTTGAGTTTGTACGAGAGATGGATGTGGAACAAACCAACGACAGAAACCTATGCACACACGTACCTCGCTCCAGGAGACACTTCCCGGGCTGGGGTTACAGGAAGTCAGGGCCTGTTAGGTGGGGAGACATTGCCTATGGGAGGAGCAAGTTTCAGAGTCCAGGTGACCTCAGTGACTGTGTTTTCCAGCCCGGGCAGTGTGCCGCACACAAGGACTGGGTGATTTTAGCAAGTTCACCTGCCCACGATTTCCCCAGGGAATCTCTGGAGAAGACAAAGTTTCTCTTCCCCTGGAAGATCCTGGATCCCACAGAATATCCTCTGGCCCGCCCCAGAAGCTGTTGTTACCAACGACCACCTTGGTTCCGTGTTACACCCACTGGGCACTAATTCCACGGACCCTAGGCATTTAACGGGCGTCTACACCTACTCCCAGCCCTGAGGAAAGTGTCAGGGAAGCTAATAGGAGTGAGTGCTGGGGGGGGTTGCTTTTTGTGCGTGTTGAGTTAGACAACAAACGTGCGGATGCTGGCACAGTGTCTGCCAGTGTTGGCTTCCTTTTCCTCCACTTTATTAATAGTCTTCAAGACACTTTGGCCAGACTTGTTTGATTTCTCTGAGCCTCCGTGAACCCAGCTCGCACTGGGACAGGAGAAAAGCATGTGAGCAAGTGTGGGACTCCTGAGAGAGAGGCAGGCAGTGTCAGCCTCGTCTGGGCTGGGGACGCTGTGGCCAGGCAGGGCCCGGAGCAGCATGGCCAGGGGAGGGCTCTGTGCCGCCACACCCCAGCCCACACCTTGGGCATTTCTTAACTCCCTGCCTCAGTTTCCTCACCTGTAGAGGTGGGTGTGATGGTTAGTTTTACGTGTCAACTGGGCTAGGCTATAGTACTCAGCTATTGAAATGCTAATCTAGGTGTTGCTATGGAGAAGTTTCGAAGCTGTGGTTAATAGCTACCATCAGTTGGCTCTGAACAAGGGAGACTGCCCTCCACAGTGTGAGCCGGTGCGATCCAGTTCCGGTGAAAGGCCTTAGGAACCAACACAGGTTCCCAGAGCAAGAAGAAATTCTGCCTCCAGCAACGTCAGCTCCGGGCCAAACCTGCTGGCGTGGCCCCCAGACCTGGGACTTGCCAGCCACACAGCTGTGTAAGCCAGGCTCTGGAACTAGAGAGGGGGTAGGTAGGTAGGTAGGTGATAGACACAGAGAGAGGCACCTGCGATAGTCCAGTTTCTCAAAAGAATCCTGACCGACACGGGGACAGGGTTACATCCCACCTCACGGAGTTGTTGTGAGGAGTAGCTTGCTTAGACCAGTCCCGACACGAGGGAAAGAGCACACTAAATGTTACCTGCTCGCGGCCACGCAGCTGGTGGCTATGACCTTGGCTGAGTGCCCAAGTGCAGGACTTTTACAGCATGCCCGGCACTTCCTCTGCCCACTGCAGAGTTGTGCCAATCATCCTCATCCTGCCCTTCAGAGCTACAGGGTGAATGTGAGCCCGTCCCCACCCCGCCTGCACACTCCAGACCACCCACGCTGTCAGCTGATTCACCACAGGGCTAGGTCCCACTGCTCCAGTGCTGGAGACCCTGGCCAGAACCAGACTGTCTCACTGCTCCCTAAGGGCACTGGGGTTATTGAGGCGGTCCCCTCAGAATCCCTTCAAAGCTGTAACCCGGGTCTGACCTTTTGTCACAGGTAGGGAGTTCACCCACGACAAATAATCAAAACCATACAGGTAAAAAGCATTTTATTAGGGGTTTGTATTTTTTTTCTTTTAAGAATGGGGATGTTTTTATTAATAGCATTATATTTTGGTTTTATCATGGTCAGCCCAAGAAAAGAGATGAAGAAATTGTAAAGTGGGCCTAAGAAAGAAATTGAATTTTTCATTTTTCCAAAAAACAAATGCTGTCAGTTTGGTCTAGGAAAGGACGAGAGGCAGGACAGGGGTGGACAGTGCACAGTCCAGTAGATTTTCAAAAGATACTGTCAAAATTTTTGTTCTATGCCTGACCAGGTGGTGGCGCAGTGGATAGAGCGTCGGACTGGGATGAGGAGGACCCAGGTTCGAGACCCCGAGGTCGCCAGCTTGAGCGCGGGCTCATCTGGCTTGAGCAAAGAGCTCACCAGCTTAGACCCAAGGTCGCTGGCTCCAGCAAGGGGTTACTCAGTCTGCTGAAGGCCCGCGGTCAAGGCACATGTGAGAAAGCAATCAATGAACAACTAAGAAGTCGCAACGCGCAAGGAGAAACTGATGATTGATGCTTCTCATCTCTCTCCGTTCCTGTCTGTCTGTCTGTTTCTGACTCTGTAAAAAAAAAAAAAAAAAAAAAATTGTTCTAAAGCATATTTTCAATCCTTTTTGAAATCTGGAGGCCATGGGACTGTTTCTATAGGACAAAGGTCCACCCATGACCTTTCAAACACGGACGCTCTAGATCCTGGCATCATTTCAGGTGCCTGGGCAGAGCCTGTCCCCAGCACCTGGAACGCTCCCCGACTCAGGGACCACCGCTTCGGGAAGGCCTCCTGACCACCCCTAGGGAGGTGATTGCCCGCCCCCTTCCCGCTGTGCACCCACAGCCCCCTTTCTGCTTCTCTGGGCGGTACCCACAGCTGAGAGCTCACCAGTCTCCTCCATCGAATTAAGAGCTTCTTCGCTAGCTTTTCTTAAGTCTTTGTACCGCTGTACTGCACCCAGCACGTACCGGACCTAGTGCTCAGCACCTGCGGCAGGCGGCCTGCGGGCTAGCTGACTTCCAGCCCGTGTCCTGTCCATCACCTCCCTCTGAAGCCATGCCCTTCGGCTCCTGCGGCTGCAGCCGCTCTGGTCAAGTGTGTTGGGCAGCAATCAAGTGCAGCGGGTAGACCTGGTTTAGAACCCAATTCAGACAAGCCACCGTGAAGTGGCAGCGTAAAGACAACCGACTACATCTGAGCGTGAGGTAGTATTACTGGGTTGTTTCTAAGTTGATTTGGTGTGCTAACAGTATTATTGTTCTATAAGAAAATATGCTGTGTGTGTGTGTGTGTGTGTGTGTGTGTGTGTGTGTGTGTGTGTGACAGAGACAAACAGAGAGAGGGACAGATAGGGACAGACAGGAAGGGAGAGAGATGAGAAGCATCAATTCTTTTTTGCTGCACCTTAGTTGTTCATTGATTGATTTCTCATATGTGCCTTGACGGAGGGGCTCCAGCAGACCAAGTGACCCCTTGCTCAGGGCAGTGACCTTGGGTTCAAGCCAGCGACCTTGGGCTCAAGCTGGTGAGCCTTGTTCAAACCTGATGAGTCTGTGCTCAAGCTGGTAACCTTAGTATTTTAAACCTGGGTCCTCTGGGTCTTCTGCGTCCCAGTCTGACGCTCTATCCACTGCGCCACCACCTGGTCAGGTGAAAACATGCTTATTTTCAAGTGCTGCAGTTTGCAGGCGGGACTGAGGAAGCCCTGACTGACGGCGCCCATTGCACTTCATTGCACTTCAGCACCGGGGTGCCCTCGGGGTTCATGTTTCATGTTACCCCGTACAGTGCATGTAACGTAACCTGCACTCATCATCTGCACTCGGTCGTGCACTTCTCACGCTACCCAGAAGTACCATCATCATTCCCAGTCCCAGAGAGGGGGCTAAGAGTGAGAGTTATGGGACTTCTCCAAGGTCGCACCACTTGGAAGAGACAGAGCAGGTATCGGAAGCCAGATCCGCCCACCGCCACGCCTCCTTTACATTCCTCCTGGCCCCTCTCCCTGGCCCGGCGAAGCCCCTCCTCCTGGCCCCCGGGCCCCTCCTCCTGCTGCTGCTGATTGTCAGCCTTTCTCAAGGTGGGAGAGGCCCAGAGCCGGATGAGGCCTCATTCCAATAGCGCTGAACCCTTATGGAAAAGACGGTCTTTTGAAAATAGACTGGGCAAACACAGGTCTAGGATGCGCAGGGGGAAGTGCAGCGATTTCAATCCGCTCTGCTAATCCAACCATCACTACCCGGTCACCAATGCAAAGTAGCCCAGGCTGGATCTCTGAACCAGGTCCCAGTGACCTGAGAACTCGTCCCTATCAGCTCCTGCCTCCCTCGGTCACGGCCCCTCTGGACCTAGGGACCCTCATCTGTACAGAGCAGGGCTGGGCCTAGCGGTGCCCTAAGCTCCTCTCCCACTCAGCACACCCTGGGTGCTGTGGCATCAGAGGCCACAGGTCTCAGCGCAAGCTTGTGTCATCCTCAGCACCTGTCACCAGGCCGGCAGGAGGCCAGGCTTCATTGGATGAGGGCCTCGCCTCTCGGGAGCTCATCATTTATCTTCCTAAATAAACGTCAGGTGGAACAGAAGACACTAAGTGTCCATGCACACTCGTTTGTGTTCCCACTCCTTAAGCTACTGCAAACCCCTGTGAGTGTGAGCACCCGATTGGGACCTAGGAGGAAAGCTGGCCCAAACCGCCCCACTGGGCCGGGCGTTCCCTCCCCAGCCCGGCCTGCTCTTCTGCAGGCTCCGCACGGGCGCCCCCGGCCTGGCTCAATTTTCCCCACTAATTAAAGGTCACACTTCCAGCTGCAATCACCGAGAGACACCCTCCAGGTGAGTCAGTAGAGGGAAAAATAAGGTCCTTTCCATGTCTTACCACTCTCGTGGGACAGTAAGCTTGAAGCTGGCTAACACCCATGAGAAATACCAGGGTTGCTATGAGGAAGTGTGAATGGGGCCCACCTCCCAAGGGCAGCAATTATGAGACAAAAGATAACTTCCTGCTCTACTGTCACCACTTAATTCAACAAATGTCATTGGAGCTCATGCCCTAGCGTGTGCTTTGTGATAGAAGACTCAGATGACTAGGGCCTCAATTCTCAGGACTAAGTGGCAGGTAGCTTGAATCTGTTGAAATGGAGTTGCTGTCAGAGAAAAACCATAAAAGTTGATCTGGAGGCTCTTTAAATAACAGCAATAATATCACCATTTATTTATCGAGCAGTGGCCCTGGCCGGTTGGCTCAGCGGTAGAGCGTCGGCCTGGCGTGCGGGGGACCCGGGTTCAATTCCCGGCCAGGACACACAGGAGAAGTGCCCATTTGCTTCTCCACCCCCCTCCTTCCTCTCTGTCTCTCTCTTCCCCTCCCGCAGCCAAGGCTCCATTGGAGCAAAGATGGCCCATGCGCTGGGGATGGCTCCTTGGCCTCTGCCCCAGGCGCTAGAGTGGCTCTGGTGGTGGCAAAGCGATGCCCCAGAGGACCAGAGCATTGCCCCCTGGTGGGCAGAGCATCACCCCTGGTGGGCGTGCCGGGTGGATCCCGGTTGGGCACATGCGGGAGTCTGTCTGACTGTCTCTCCCCGTTTCCAGCTTCAGAAAAATTTAAAAAAATTTATCGAGCAGTTACTATGGCTGAAACTATACTGGAAGCTCCATCTATATGCTTTTTGTTCATTTTTACAATCCTGAAGCTGGTTATTTCCCCCAATTTACAAATGAGGGAATGGAGGCCAGAGACATTAAATAGCCACCTACACTCACAACAAATAAATGACTGACTGGGACAGGAGTCCACGTAAGTCTGACCCTAATTAGTGAAACTATATATACATAACACAGAGATACAGATAACAGGACAGTAAACCCTAGAGGGAGGGGGGAGGGAGCTAGGAGAAGGAGGGCAAAGGGGGTATAAATAGGGACACAAGGGTGGGAGTTATAGTCAGTGGGACACTTGAATCCATGTAAACACAATAAATTAAAAATTAATAAAAAATAAATTTAGCCTGACCAGGCGGTGGCGCAGTGGATAGAGAGTCGGACTGGGATGCAGAAGACCCAGGTTCGAGACCCGAGGTCTTCAGCTTGAGCGAGGGCTCATCTGGTTTGAGCAAAAGCTCACCAGCTTGAGCCCAATATCACTGGCTCAAGCAACGGGTTACTCGGTCTGCTGAAGGCCCGCGGTCAAGGCACATTAAAAAAAAATAAAAATAAAAAATAAATAAATTTTTAAAAAGTCTGACCCTAGAGCCCATGTTTTCATCTACCTGACACGTAAGACAGTATTTTGCAATAGAAAAGGCACCTCGTGGCCCTGGCCGGTTAGCTCAGTGGTAGAGCGTCTGCCTGGCGTGCGGGGGACCCCGGTTCGATTCCCGGCCAGGGCACATAGGAGAGGCGCCCATTTGCTTCTCCACCCCCCCCTCCTTCCTCTCTGTCTCTCTCTTCCCCTCCCGCAGCCAAGGCTCCATTGGCTCCTTGGCCTCTGCCTCAGGCGCTAGAGTGGCTCTGGTCGCGGCAGAGCGACGCCCCGGAGGGACAGAGCATCGCCCCCTGGTGGGCAGAGCGTCGCCCCTGGTGGGCGTGCCGGGTGGATCCCGGTCGGGTGCATGCGGGAGTCTGTCTGACTGTCTCTCCCCGTTTCCAGCTTCAGAAAAATACAAAAAAAAAAAAAAAAAGAAAAGGCACCTTGTATAGAAGATATGAAAAAATACTCCTTTTTCAAAAAGCAGTGTAAAATAGCATAGAGTTAACGCTTTACCTGTCTGAAATGCCAGTGGCTGAGACCAGGCAGGTCCACGTTGGATTTGAGCAGATGGTAGAGGAACTGCGGAGCCAAAAAGTGGTAGGCCGTTCTGGTTAATGGAGTCTCACAATGGCGGCGGATGAGCAAACAGGCAGGGAAACCACTTCTCGGACCAACAGCCAGCAAAATGGCCCCTGGCAGTGGCGGGCAGGCAATCTGCCATTGCCCTGAGTGCAAGCCCCCCATAGCGTTACATAGACTATCCACACGTGGTGCTGCCATGTGCTCACGCACGCAATCATGCAAAGTACAAGCGAGCAAGGCTGACACAGCTGTTTTCCCAACACTGCCCTTGCGGTGTGATCCGATAGCACACAGAGAGGAAGCCCAGGAACCTGAGTTCAAATGCAGGCTGTTGGTTCAGAATAGAAGCCAGGCACTTGCTGGGTGCAGTGTGAAATGGCCCCATATACAGAGGACAAGGGGAGACTAGAGACAGAGGCAGAGCACTTCAGGTTAGCTGGTGGCAGGTTTAATAAGCAAGAAAACTAACTTGTGAGGCTTGTCTTGGGCGACCTCAAAACAAGTAGATTCGTACCTACTTGCCTGCATCTGAAATGTTTACATAGAGTCCTTACCTGGCTTGGTCTCTGCAACACCTTACTCCCAAGGCTGCATCCTTGAAACAGTTCCTACTGCGCGCCTGTGGTGGGCAGAAGGAACACTTCAAGGGAACAGGGAGAGGAACCTCCAACTGCTCAGGTCCAGCTCTCCCACCCACCAGCTGTCACCACCGTCTTGAACTCAGCCAACCAAGTTCTGAGGACAACTCAAGCCTTGGCTTTAGCAACTGGCTGCCTGTGCCACAGCGCTCTCTAGCGACCAGATGAGGTCATACATGATTTTTCTCTTTTTTTTCAGGAAGACTTTTTTTTACCCTTTTTTAAAAAATTAATTTTAATGGGGTGACATTAATAAATCAGGGTACATATGTTCAGAGAAAACATCTCCAGGTTATTTTGACATTTGATTATGCTGCATTCCCATCACCCAAAGTCCAATTGTCTTCCGTCACCTTCTAACTGGTTTTCTTTGTGCCCAATCCCCTCCCTCTTCTCCCCCCCAACACGTAACCCCCACACTCTTGTCCATGTCTCTGAGTCTCGTTTTTATGTCCCACCTATGTATGGAATCATATAGTTCTTAGTTTTTTCTGATTTGATTTACTTATTTCACTCAGTATAATGTTATCAAGGTCCATCCATGTTGTTGTAAATGATCCAATGTCATCATTTCTTACGGCTGAGTAGTATTCCATAGTATATGTGTACCAAAGCTTTTTAATCCACTCGTCCACTGACGGACACTTGGGCTGTTTCCAGATCTTCGCTATTGTGAACAATGCTGCCATAAACATGGGGGTGCATTTCTTCTTTTGAAACAGTGCTATGATGTTCTTGGGGTATATTCCTAAAAGTGGGATAGCTGGGTCAAAAGGCAGTTCGATTTTCAATTTTTTGAGGAATCTCCATACTGTTTTCCACAGTGGCTGCACCAGTCTGCATTCCCACCAGCAGTGCAGGAGGGTTCCCTTTTCTCCACATCCTTGACAGCACTTATTCTGTGTTGTTTTGTTGATGAGCGCCATTCTGACTGGTGTGAAGTGATATCTCATTGTGGTTTTAATTTGCATTTCTCTAATGATTAGTGATGCGGAGCATTTTTTCATATGCCTATTGGCCATCTGTATGTCCTCTTTGGAGAAGTGTATATTCATTTCTTTCGCCCATTTTTTGATTGGATTGTTTGTCTTCCTAGTATTGAGTTTTGCAAGTTCTTTATAAATTTTGGTTATTAACCCCTTATCAGATGTATTGTCAAATATGTTCTCCCATTGTGTAGTTTGTCTTTTTATCCTGTTCTTATTGTCTTTATCTGCGCAAAAGCTTTTTAGTTTGATATAGTCCCATTTGTTTATCCTGTCTTTTATTTCACTTGCCTATGGAGATAAATCGGCAAATATATTGCTGCGAGAGATGTCAGAGAGCTTACTGCCTAAGATGCTTATGGTTTTACAGCTTACATTTAAGTCTTTTATCCATTTTGAATTTATTTTTGTGAATGGTGTAAGTTGGTGGTCTAGTTTCATTTTTTTGCAGGTAGCTGTCCAGTTTTCCCAACACCATTTGTTGAAGAAGTTGTCTTTACTCCATTGTATTCTCTTACCTCCTTTGTCAAATATCAGTTGTCCATAAAGGTGTGGGTTTATTTCTGGGTTCTCTGTTCTGTTCCATTGATCTATATGCCTGTTCTTATACCAGTACCAGGTGTTTGAGTACAGCGCCCTCTAGTGACCAGATGAGGTCATACATGATTTTTCTTCATCCAAGAAGAAAACATCTAATAACCAAAGATTCAGCCAGGGTCAAATTTGGATGAAGTAGATTAAGTCTGTTTTCAGGCCCTTCTCTGCTCCAGCCTCGAGCCTGCGGACCTCACACTCCCCATGACTGGAGCAGACAGAGCATGGATTTGGGGATCAGGCTGGACTGAGATCAAGTGCTAGCTACCCACTTGGCGATGTCAGAGTGGGACTCAGAGCACCAGACTCCACTGGAGCTCCCGCAGGGGCTGCCCTAACCGTCCCAGTCACCAGCCGGAGTCCAGTGTTATCACTTCACTGAGGTCAGTCGGCCAAGTCAGCCAAACTCTTCAGGTATTCAGATAATCACCGTGAATCCTTGCTTTCTGCAGACCATGCAGTATTTTAGGGGGTTTTTTTCTCCATTAGTAAATATAATATTTATCTTAAAGAAAAAACTCAATCTTGAGGCTGACGCAGAACAATAAAATTCCTTATCAGCTCTTCACGACCTTAGTCAAAGGGTAAAACTTTTCTCCATTTACTTCCTGACGGACATCAGCGTTTCCAATGCCTATTTGCCTCAGCACACATGTTCACAGTTGGACAATGCCACACTGTTCTTTATATGTTTATATTTAATGGTTCTATCATCATTCCACCAATAACATCTATAAAATCCACATAAGAATATGATCTTTGTTTATCCCTAACATCTCTCTGTAGAAACAGTTTCAATGGAGGAACCAGACTAATAAAGTTCCACATAGGACCACAGAGTTTCAGACATGGATTTTCATTCGCCACCAGTCTTCCCCATTGGTCCATATTTGGGTCTCTTTTTGTGTTCATTTCTATATTTGTATCGAGTAAATCATTAACTCATTGATAGATATGTGGTTCACAAACCTCAGTAAGATCCTTGAATACCCCTACTGTCACTCTACAGAATTAAAAGAGAAATGTTTTTCTGAGATATTTAGACAACGGTGGTGCTGGTAGTTAGTAGCAGCCCAGACTCTGTAATTTCTGGTCCAACAGTGTATCAAGATTTATTTCCCTTGAAACCAGAACTTAGTATGGCATGAAGTGTTTGAAAACACTGTTCAAGACAGTACTGTATAATGCAAAATCACTTTGAAGTCTCCATGACCCATCACATATAAGCATTGAGAAGTCAGAAGGGTGAGGAATCTTATAGGGCTTTCTGGAGGAAGTGAGACTTGAGAAGTAAACCAAATAAAGAAGTTTAAAGACAAGGGTATTCCTCTTGCCTGACCAGGTGGTAGCGCAGTGGATAGAGCATCAGATTGGGATGCAGAGGACCCAGATTCGAAACCTAGGTTGCTGGCTTGAGTGTGGGCTCATCCAGCTCAAGCATGAGCTCACCAGCTTGAGTGCAGGGTTGCTGACTTGAGCGTGGGATCATAGACATGACCCCATGATCACTGTCTTGAGCCCAAGGTTGCTGGTTTGAAGCCCAAGGTCACTGGCTTGAGCCCAAGGTTGCTGGCTTGAGCAAGGGGTCACTTGCTCTGCTGTAGACCCCCGGTTAAGGCACATATGAGAAAGCAATCAATGAACTAAGGAGCCACAATGAAGAATTGATGATTCTCATCTCTCTCCCTTCCTGTCCGTCTATCCCTATCTGTCCCTCTCTCTGTCTCTCTGTCTGACTCACACACACACACACACACACACTCAAAACAAAACACAAGGGTATTCTCACGGGGACCCAACATGAGTAAAGCCGAAAGTCCAGAGGGAACAGTCAGCATTACAAATTTGGTTTACTAAGACCAGACCCACATGTGGTTGACAAGGTCAACAGGTGTCCCTCATGGTCTCTTGTTAAGAAACTTCAGCTTCTGTTGCACAGAGGGTAAGTTACTGACAGGTTGAAAGCCAAAGGGTCACATGACCATAGTCTGCATTTTAAATAAACCAGTGTTCCAATGGCTGCGGAGAACAGGGTGCCTGGGTCACAAGAGGCAGTCAGGAAGAGGAAGGAGGCTGTATTAGTACAGCAGAGGCTTGTGAGCTGCTGGAGACTTTGAGAGGCCCAATCAGCACCCCTCTTCCATGACTGAGCTCTAAGCCAACTGAGAAAAATGGCAAAATGGTAAACAGATGGGTCAAAATATTTTTATTACTGACAGATACTAGATGATGTAGCTTACATCTGTGGACTGTCGTTAACGTCCCAGTATGGAATTCCCTAATTATTCAGATGTACCCACAAAACCAGAGGCATGCTGGACCACCCCAGACTTCTCCATGCAGACCCCAATAAAAGTCACAGCTAAAAGCAGAGCATGACATAGGCTCCCTGAAGGCAACTCAACCCCAGGAGGAAAAAGGAGTTGAGGCAAACACGCAGTTTCCTCCTCACATATTAAATCACATTAGTCACTCCACATCTCTCCGGCAGAGAACAAAGGGACAGAAAGAAGCCAGGAGCATTATCGAACGACTCACTCTTACTCCGTAAGAAGCCCCAGAAGTGGGAAAGAAGCACTCCTCCCTTACAGTCCTGTTCTTTTCATCCTTCCCGCCCACTGGCCTTCAGCGTTAAAACCGTGAACTAGAGCAAGTCTATCATGAAGTCACTTGCAAATACCCACCAATACCGGGAGCAGGGAAGAGAGGAAGGTGCTACTGGCCTCTAGTGGGCAGAAGCCTGGCACGCTGCCCAAGTCCTGCTACGCACAGGACAGCCACACAACTGAGAATTGTCCAGACACAGAGCCAACAGTGGCGAGAGTAAGAAGCCCTTAGGTAGCTGTACCTCTTTAAATGAATGTTGATGGGAGAAAAAAGTGCACGCGGACGGGAGACCCACACCCACATCTTTATTACTGTTAAAGACCAGATTAACAGACAGTTTATCTCCAGGCAGTTCCTATTACTGAGCCTGGAAGTGAACTCAGCTACCTGGCCCCAGAGGAGAGGAGCGCAGGCCTCCCCACGGGAGGTCAGGGTCCTCCAACGCTCAGAGCGGACGGAACTGGAAGCACGTGCCCCCGCCGGCCACGAATTCCCAGCAGGAGAAAGCGGGAGCTGAGTGTGACCCCGCGCAGGATGGAGAGGGGAGGGTGGTGAGAGCATGGTGTCACATCCTTCAACCTCCCTCCAAAAGGAAGCGTTCCCCAGGCGGGGCAGAAGCAGCGGCTCCAGAGGAAACAACTGCTGGACTTCGGACAGCTGCGAGCCCGTTCAGGCCCCGGCAGCTCGCCGTCAGCGAGGTAGGAATCACACCATGAAGATCAAAGAGGGCCACAAATCAGTGCTCCGTTTTCAGAAAATCAAGTTGGAACCTTTTCTCATGTGGAAACACTAAGGCTATAGATGAATTTAAGACTTACATGAAACAAAGAAAAATAAAAGACCAAAAACCCCTAATATCGGCACAAAGGCCTTTCTAGCCCGCGTGTACCACAGACGGAAACCACAAAGGACAAGACCAACACGACTACAGAAAAATATTTTTTATTTGCATTAAAAAAATGTACCACTAACAGGAAAACTACAAAGAGGGGAATTTACCTGCAAAATACATGACTAAGAGTAACCTATTAAGAATGCTTACAAATTAATAAGAAATAAGACAAGCATCTCCCTGGCAAAAGCCTCATAGAAGTAACTCATAAAATACAAAATTAACAAAGAAAAATGGAAACATACCAGGTTTTGCCTATCACAATAACAGACCGGAGAAGAGAGAACACAGCCAATGGTGGTTAAGTGTGTAAAGGACACAATGAAAAACTGATGAACTTTGTGTCAGCGAAATGGTAATATACCCTTTGACCTTACACATATCTGAATTCCTTCTAAGAAAAATAAAAATGTGTAAAGATTTAGTTGGACTACTCTGGCCAATAATAATAGACTAAATAAATTATGCTAAGTCCATTTAATGAACTAATGTGCACGTATTAGTATTAGTATTGCTGAAATAAATATCTGACATGGGAAAATATTCACTATTTAAATTTAAAAGTCTTAAATGGCCTGACCGGGCAGTGGCACAGTGGATAGAGCGTTAGACTGGGACACAGAAGACCCAGGTTTGAGACCCCGAGGTCACCAGCTTGAGCGCAGGCTCATCTGGTTTGAGCAAAGCTCACCAGCTTGGACTCAAGGTTGCTGGCTTGAACAAGGGTTTACTCAGTCTGCTCTAGCCCCACGGTCAAGGCACATATGAAAAAGCAGTCAATGAACTAAGGTGCCGCAAGGAGGAATTGATGCTTCTCATCTCTCTCCCTTCCTGTCTGTCCCTCTCTCTGTCACAAAAAAAAAAAAAAAAAAAAAAAAAAAAAAAAAAAAAGCTTTAAATGGAGGCTACAGAACAGTGTAATCAGGGTGAACAAATTTTGGTAAATATAAAACGTATTCCAAGAAAGTTTAAGAAAATAGACAGCAAAGCATAGTGAATATTTCCCTTTTTATTCATCGCATTTCTACAACATACATATATTACCAGTTTATTTTTCCTTGTTTGTTTTTAATAAGAATTAAGAATTTGAGTTCAGTAGAAAACCTAATTTCAAAGCATCACAGTTTGAAATGAATGGAATCATTTCAGGTTTTCTTAAATGCGCCTGTTATAAATCAAAGTTCATCATTTTGTTTGCAACAATTTTAAAAAATCAAGTGGTCATGTAAACAAGGAAGCAAACAGACAAGATAGCAAGAGAGCAATTGACAAAATAGCTACAAACCTTGTTCCAATGGCTGTTACAGTATAATAAATAAAATGACAATTAACTAAACAGACCTTTATTTTAGTCTCCAAAGAACAAGCTGTTCATTTTTTCCAAGATAAGCACGATTAACTTAAAAACAGCATTTACAATGCCTCTTCAAAACATTCCCCTTTAATGGGAAACTTCAGAGAATCTTTTAAAAAAAAAAGTATTTTGTTGTCATTGTTAAGACAAAGCAGAATCTGGCGTAAGTCAGGGGAACCCGGTCATACTTCAGGTCCTTCTCCTCCAGGAACCAGCTGCAAAGGAGGGGCAAGTTTAGTGACACCCCGCCACATCACCTAAGAGCACCTGCTGGGCACTGCTCGTTGACCAAAGCCCCTTCCACTTCTCTGCTCCTCCCTCCCACCCCACTTTCTCCAGCATCCATCACAACTCTGCCATCATCAACTAACTCAGAGCTAGTGTCTCTACAATAATCCTTAGCAAAGTAAGAGATTAGGAAGTACAAGCAAATTTACCTTCCAGCCTAATGGAATCCTCAATCGCTCAGCTTTCAAGCCCGGCCCCCAAAGCACCCCTCCCATCTAAAGCACCACAGGTTGGTTCTGTAATCCTTCCCCACAAAAATGTTCTAACACCAACATAAAACAACTTTAGTGCCTTACCATTGTTATATTATTTCCATTTAGCAAAATCTGGTCTAATTTAGTAATCCTTCTTCCTTCTGGTGTGATTTCACTAAATGAATACATTAAAAAAAAAAGTCAAGATAAACAGAGACAATCAAAGCCAACATTCTGATCCCTGAAAAGGTTAGCACTGGACATAAATGAGGTCAGACAATTATATCCCGAGTTTTCAGAGACAAAGGTTATCCACTGGGTGATGCACCTTCTCTCCCAAAGGCATCAGAGGGGACTGACTAGCCTACGACCCACAGCTAATAGGGCTGATCTTTATAAAAGTAGCTGAAACTTGCCATGGAGATCAAGTATGAAATAAAACATTTAGTATCCTCAATGGTTTTACTGTGACTTACTACTGATTCCTACCCATTAAACCAGACTGCAATCAATCTGATTCTAGAAGCAGAGATACTGGCTGCAACCTTTATAACTGAGCCACCACTTACATTTTATCTTACACACGAATTACAGCGCAATTAATTTACTTAAGAGCACTAAATGCTCTTACTATCAATTCCTTAATTTGACCTGAGCCCTGTTTTTAGTATCTTTTACCTTAAAATTTTGTCTCCACTAATTTCCTAGCAATATGGTAATACTGCATTAAGGTAATAACCCTCAGATCCAATTTTACTAGCAGAATGTCAGTTAATAAAATGTCTACTCTTAAGGTAATTAATTCCAACAGACGTTTTCTCATACATCATTTTAATGACAACAGTACTAAAACTGCCTTAAGTTAAAAAGAGATTCCCACCCCACCCCACAATTCCTTAATTTTTAACACTACTCACAACTCAGTGACATCTTCCAGTACCATATCTGAAATTTGGTGTTAAGAAAATAAATTTATCAGGCTGTTACTCCGGCTTTCTGCCTTTCTTCAGTTGCAATTTTAACACTTAACACCATGGCTCAAATTCAAAAGGCTTGTGATTGGTAGGTACATGATCCTCTTTTAGTTACACATTCACTTAAAATACTTCCTGAGGCCTGACCGGTCGGTGGTGCAGTGGATAGAGCGTCGACCTGGGATGAGGAGGACCCAGGTTCGAGACCTTGAGGTTGCCAGTTTGAGCACTGGCTCATCTGGCTTGAGCAAAGCTCATCGGCTTGTACCCAAGGTCGCTGGCTTGAACAAGGGGTTACTTGGTCTGCTGAAGGCCCACAGTCAAGGCACATATGAGAAAGCAATCAATGAACAACTAAGGTGTCGCAACGAAAAACTGATGATTGATGCTTCTCATCTCTCTTTGTTCTTGGCTGTCTGTCCCTATCTGTCCCTCTCTCTGACTCTCTGTCTCTGTGAAAAAAAAATAAAATACTTTCTGAGAATACCTGGATTTTTATTATAATTAGCAGTTAAGTAAACTGTCTATAGTTCTTAACTTCCCTTCTTAAACACTGAAGAAATACCCATACCACCACCACCTTTTAGAAGGATACTGACAAAGTCATCAAACCCTAGAAGTGTGCCAACAATTTCCTTATCACTCTTCATCACGATGTGAATTCTTGATCCGATGCACTTGTCCACAAGCTCTGTATGTTTTTTTTAAAGGGAGAGGGGAAAAGATTATTTTAGCAGTTCATTACTTCAACAAACAGTTACCTGCCTATTCGCGCTTATTACTTGCAGATGGTGAAAGGTAAGCAAGGAAAAGTATTCATTCAGACACTTTAGATTTATTACCACATATCTCTCTTCAATCACTACATGAACAGGAAAAGTCTTCCCTGCTCTCCATTCACTTTTCCTTTTTTGTTTTTTTTGTATTTTTCTGAAGCTGGAAATGGGAAGACAGACTCCCGCACGCGCCCTACTGGGATCCACCCCGAAGGCCCACCAGGGGGCGTTGCTCTGTCGCCTGGGGCAGAGGCCAAGGAGCCATCAACAGCTCCTGGGCCATCTTTTTGCTCCAATGGAGCCTCCACTGCGGGAGGGGAAGAGAGAGACAGAGAGGAAGGAGAGGGGGAGGGGTGGAGAAGCAGATGGGCGCTTCTCCTGTGTGCCCTGGCCGGGAATTGAACCCGGGACTTCCGCACGCCAGGCCGATGCTCTACCACTGAGCCAACCGGCCAGGGCCTCATTCACCTTTCCTACGCAGCAATTTATCACGCTTGTGGTTTTACATTAGATTGTTTAGTTAACAATATGAAACCCCCTCTAGGCTCTCGGCTCCCCGCAAAAGCAGAAACTGGTTGTGTTTTGTTATCACTGTGTCCCCAGTGGGCAGTGCCTGGCATCTGCAGGGTATTCCCAAAGAGTTTGTCATTTAAAAACAAAACTTTTTTAAAAAGCTTTTCAGACAAAGGAAAAAAACGTCAATAACAGCCCCAATCCAGTAACTCAATCACTCTGCAGCTACAAAGTGTCAGGGCGAGAGGCGGAAATGTCCGCATCCGAGATTCCCTCTTGACCCCTCCCCCTCTGCCCTCCGACAGCGGCCAGGACACCTCTTCGGCCGGCTCCGCGCTGCCCGTTACGACGTCTACTTGTCCAGTGTCCCGTCTCCTCCGCTGGTTTGCGTGCTACTGGAAGGTAAGGGCCGTGATTTCAAGTTGTCGGATCGCGCCCAGCCACGGGGTGGCGCGCGTGAGCTCAAAACCGCTTGTGGAATGAATGAGTGACAGAGCTCGTTTCCAGATGCCCCTTGTAAGGCTCCTTTCGGACCCTGCCGCTTCCTTCCCTCGGTAACCGGCCAGCTACGCGGCAGGGTCCACTCCGGGGGGCTTAGACGCCAGGCTGAAGGGTGGGCTGCTCAGAGGCTGGCGACGCATGCGCGCAGTGCGGCCCAGCTCGGGGACGCCAGGGTTCCGGGGGTCGCCAGCCCCTGCCTAAAGGACGCCTAGCACGCACGCTGGAGACGTGGGCGGCCTGGGACCGCAGACCTGGAGCCCAGAGACACGCCGCGGGGTGGGGGGAGCAGTTGGTCCGGTGCAGTTTCCCAACACTCGGCCCCCAGCCCCTTGGCCCCCGTTTCCAACATTACCTAGGGGCAGCAGCTGCGACGGGTTGGTGGTAGCATTTGCCGCCATGGCGATACCGGAAGTGGTCTGCTTCCAGCGACGTCCGGACGGCGAGTTTGAAAGAGCGCGCTTCCGCTTTTTCCCACCGCAGCCGGGGCAGGCTCGACCAATCGAAGGCCGAGCGTGCGACCGGGCCACTCACGAGTATCGCGCCCGGTCCCTTCTTTCCCGGACAGTCAGATCCTGGGAAATGTTTTTGTACCCTGAGCATTCTGCGGTCTTGACGGGTAACCCATTCTCCCCTCTAAGTTTATGAGAGACGTTTAAAACATCCTACCTCGTGAATAAATTCACTGAAGTTTCATGAAGGAAACCCACAATCAGCATTCTTTATAAACTTAAACATTTTTAGGGTGTGGATTAAAATGTTTTTCTACTGTGTCTAACTCGTGGTTCTTTACCTTGTTGTATCGAGGAGTCTTGTTTTTTAAGGGTTTTTATTTATATTCACTTTTTCTTAAACGCTTTGTCTAACGGGCAGCCACCAGATGGCACTCTATGTTAACGTCATCGCTCAATGCTTTTGCACTTCTGTTTTGAATAGAAAGTAATTTGCCTTAGTTGATCTTATATATACACACATATAGCCTAGGAACTTTTTTTTTTTTTTTTGTATTTTTCTTAAGTTGGAAACGGGGAGGCAGTCAGACTCCCGCATGCGCCCGACCGGGATCCACCGGGGAATGCCTACCAGGGGGCGATGCTCTACCCATCTGGGGCATTGCTCTGCCGCAATCAGAACCATTCTAGCGCCTGAGGCAGAGGCCACAGAGCCATCCTCAGCGCCCGGGCCATCTTTGCTCCAATGGAGCCTTGGCTGCGGGAGGGGAAGAGAGAGACAGAGAGGAAGGAGAGGGGGAGGGGTGGAGAAGCAGATGGGCGCTTCTCCTGTGTGCCCTGGCGGGGAATCGAACCCGGGACTCCCGCACGCCAGGCCGACGCTCCACCACTGAGCCAACCAGCCAGGGCCTATCCTAGGAATTTTAAGCTAGAGTCTAAACAAGAGGGGCTAGAAGAACATTATTCATTTATACAACAAATGGTTGTAAAGCACCCATCATTTATTCATTGAACAAATATGTCTTAGTTGCACACTACTTGTCCGGCGTTCTGTTGAGTATAAAACAGCATACAGAACAGACACGACAAGGTCTTCTGCCTTTGTAAGAGCTTAAGGGTGTATGGGGGATAAAGACAACTAACAAACATGTACAAGGCACATGACATTTAATTTTTTTTAATTTATTTATTCATTTTAGAGAGGAGAGGGAGAGTAAGAGAGAGAGAGAGAGAGAGAGAGGAGAGGGGGAGGAGCTGGAAGCATCAACTCCCATATGTGCCTTGACCAGGCAAGCCCAGGGTTTCGAACCGGCGACCTCAGCATTTCCAGGTTGACGCTCCATCCACTGCGCCACCACAGGCCAGGCTATGACATTTAATATATAAAGCAAAATCTTTTAGCTTCAAGATTTCTAAAGAAGTGGGTATTGTTATAAAGTACCGCACCCCAGATTCTGAAAGGCGCCGTACCTCACTTCATCGGGTTTACGTAGAGACACCCTGTCCAGCTGAATTTTGAAGAGTTTTATTACAGGAGGAGATTTATTAAGTATGCCGGCCGCATATGGCTGACACGGGGCGGCAGACCCAAATCGTGCAGTCCCCAAAAATAGTTCAGGGGCTGCTTATATACCCTTGATCACACACGGGCTGGGGAGAGCATGACATTATGGCACAAGCTGACATTTGTTTAGGGGATACACAGAAACATTAAGATTTTTAAGGTAACACAATTAAAGATATTTACAAATCTTTCAGGGTTCATCTTCCCTCACTAGCCTAGAGGTATTTTACTCTCAAGATTACAGGAAGGGGAGGAACTACAATCAATGCAAGGTGGTATGTAAATTATGTCTCCTATTGAAAGAGAAAGAATTTCTCGGTTAACCTTTATTTTAGATTTAAAACTATTCAATAAATGACCCATTGTTCTTGCAAGCTAGAAACTGCTACATTCTTCCTCCCTTCCCCATAGGAAGGACGGGACAGGAAAGCCAGACTTTTCCTCCCAGAATATCAATATTAATTTTGCAGCTTTTTGGTACCTGTAAGGCCAGGAGCCGCCATCATGGCCATTCACATGAAGGTTCGCATTGGATTCGGACAGTTGGTAAAGAAACAATGGAGCCAAAAACTGATGAGCCATCATTTTTAATCCTAGCTTGCACCCGGCGGGCAACTAAAAACACACACTGGGCTCCAAAACCCACTCACATTCAGTGCTCACAAAGCTACTGACTTATCCGAGTTTCCTAGAATCAAAGGTTTCTAGCTCACCAGACTTATTCACCTCTGTTTCTCATCTCCTTCCTTCTCCCTGCACAAACTCTGCACCAACTGGCTTCTCACTCAACACTCTGACATCTTGGCTGCCTCTCCTGGCCTCCTCCACGTGGCCTTTCTCTGCTCTCCTCTCTACTTTCTCCTCTAATATTAATTTCAGGAACCAAGAGAGCAAGCTCCTGTTCTGCCCCCATTTTATAGTGTAGATTCATAACCTTTAATCCAATATACAAAATAGGGAAGATTCTAATACAAAGTCACTTATCTGAGGCATGATGGGATTGTACCACCCCACATCAAAAAGGGTAGGAAAGGCTTAATCCCAAAACCAAGCCCCAGGCTACAAGGATTCTGCCTGCCCACAGCCCGCCCCCAACACACATTAATATCACCTGGGTGACGGCCTCCATGTGGGCAGCACTATTTTTAACAAAGTGAGCATAATATATTTTATCTGCCCAACAGTACCTTACAACAGTATGAGGGAAATGTCAGTGAGGAGGTCCAGAAGTTTTTACAAAAGGGCCCTTGAATTCAAAGTCCATAGGATTCATCCACCTTCGATATCCCAAGACAAATAATAGCTTTTTTTTTTTTTTTTTTTGCATTTCATCAATACTAAGCATTTACTATGGTCCAGGGAACTACTATGTGCCTTTGAGACAGGTGTTAAGTTGAAGTTCCTCATTCTCAGAGAGGTTTAATTTGTCCACTGGCCACATAGATTGCTTGGGAAGCTTCGGAGGAGTTGACAGAAGTCTAGTCATGGAGGATGACTAAGAATTGGAGAGGCAGAAAAGGGGCAGAAGGAGCATTCCAAGTAGAAAGAATACCGTGTGCAACTGGCATGTGCCCACCTCCAAACATCTCTTGCTGCACTTTAATTTATATCTTAACATACTTCCTCTAAGTTTGGCATTAAACCCTTCCCTTCCCAAATGTCCCCCTCAGTCATTCCAGTCCCTAGTGAGTTTATGATATTGCACTTAGGATGCTCTGCCCCAAAGCTCTGAGAAATCCTGTTCATCCCTCCAGGCCCTGCTCAAATATGACTCTGGGAAGCTTCTTGGACTTGCAGACTTGCTGGGCTCTCATTATCCTGCAACAATCTTAATAGCTCTCAACATGCTCTCAGTGATTTCTCTTATAATTATCTATTGAAAGGGGTACCACCCCCACAAAAAACTGTGAGTTCCTCAACGTCAAGAGTTTTGGGAAGCAATCTGGTGACTAAATCCATTGGTTCTGAAGTTAAATTACTTTGGTTCAAATCTTTGGTTCTTCTCTCTGCCACAATTCCTTCTAGTTATTTGGCCTTGGGCAAGTTACTCAACCTCTGTAAGCCTCAATTTGGCCATTGGAAAAAAACAGAAGCCACACGAAGGTAGCAATTCCTTTTCTTTTCTTTTTTTTTTTTTTTACAGGGACAGAGAGAGTCAGAGAGAGGGATAGAAAGACAGAACAGAGAGAGATGAGAAGCATCAATCATTAGTTTTTCATTGTGACACCTTAGTTGTTCATTGATTGCTTTCTCATATGTGCCTTGACCGTGGGCCTTTAGCAAACTGAGTTACCCCTTGCTTGAGCCAGTGACCTTGGGTCCAAGCTGGTGAGCTTTTTTTTTTTTTTGCTCAAGCCAGTTGAGCCCACGCTCAAGCTGGCGACCTCACGGTCTTGAACCTGGGTCCTTCCGCATCCCAGTCCGATGCTCTATCCACTGCGCCACCGCCTGGTCAAGCCCTTTTCTTTTTTTTTTTTTTTTTTTTTTTAATGCACTACTTACTACACACACTTCTAGGTGTACTTTACGGTCTAATGAATATTCATTAAATTGATTCTTGTTATTTCAGTCAAAGCCATCAATAGACTCCTAGATTTTCATGAGATTCAAAAGACAAAGTAATGTCAACTTTGTTTGTGAAACCCTTCATTTTTCCCGTTTCTTTTTCTATCTTTATTCCTGTTATATTTTCACCATACCATAATGAGAGCAGAGACCAAATTTAAGTCATTGTCACTTGATAGAGTTTAAAATTCAGAAAAACATGCTGTCAGAACTCGTTTTCTGTCACAGTAGTAAAATGACCATTAGCAATTTTCAATACCTTTGATGAAGAATAAATAAATTCTCTTTCTACAGCAGTTCTTACTTATCTGCTGTTTGCTTTCTGTGGTTTCAGTTATACCTGGGCAATCATGGTCTGAAAATATCAAATGGAAAATTCCAGAAATAACTCATAACTTTGAAGGTGCACGCTGCTGCTCTGGGTAGCATGATGAAATCTGATCTTCCCTCTCATCTGCTCCAGAAGTGATTCATCCCTTTGCCCAGGACTCCAGGCTGTACACACTCCCCCCACCCCCCATTAGTCACTTAGTAGCCTTCTTGGTAATCAGATTGTCTATTGTATCTCAGTGCTCACATAACCCTGTATATTCACTTAATAACCACCCCAAAGCACAAGGGTAGGGATGCTGGCAATTCAGATACGCCAGAGAGAAGCTGCAGAGTGCTTCCTTTACGTGAAAAGGTGAGAGTTCTCAATAAGGAAAGAAAAACACACATTACACATAGGGTTCAATACTATCAGAGATTTCAGTCCCCCATTATCCATCTCCCCTGAAGATAATGGGGGACTACTATAATCTGAAAAAAAGAGATGAGTTAATTTATACAGTAGAGTTAATGGAGATTGCAGGAAGGGGTGATTTTATTTTATCATGTTGTTTCCTGAAGCAAGATACAAAAAGAAACAACAGGCTAATTCCTGATAGAGAGTTCTTTTTTTCTCTCTTTCTCTTTTTCAGAGCAAGATCTTAGATGCTCCCAGAGTTCATTTTTAACAAACCTGAAAACATGTCCTAACTCAGTGTCCCCAAGGTTTGTTTTTAGCTCTTACAGAGCAGTCATCAAGTAGAATTTATATCCATCCTAAAAATGTATGTGACTGGAAAGGGCTCTTCAATGTATTGTGTTTTCAGGAAAGCATTTCCAACTTCTTCCCTGAAGATAAATATCACAAATATACAAGCAAAAGTTTCTTTTCAAATAATGTTCAGAAAGTATTCCATTATCTCAAATTGTTATTTCCAATCTTTTTTTTTTTACAGAGACAGAGAGAGAGAGAGATAGGGACAGACAGACAGACACAGAGAGAGACAAGAAGCATCAATCATTAGTTTTTCATTGCGACACCTTAGTTGTTCATTGACTGCCTTCTCATATGTGCCTTGACCGTGGGGCTACAGCAGACCGAGTAATCCCTTGATCAAGCCAAGCGACCTTGGGTCTAAGCTGGTGAGCCCTGGTCAAACCAGATGAGCCCGCGCTCAAGCTGGTGACCTCGGGATCTCCAACCTGGGTCCTCGGCATCCCAGTCCAACACTCTATCCACTGCGCCACTGCCTGGTTAGGCTGTTATTTCCAATCTTGATACCTCTTTCTGACACTTTCTATAAGAGGAGAAATTCCTGTTGTTTCCTTAATGACATCTCGTTAATGAACTTATTGTATTAATACAATTAATAAAAAATTAATGCAGCCTGACCAGGCGGTGGCACAGTGGATAGAGCATCAGACTGGGATGCCGAGGACCCAGGTTCGAGACACCGAGGTGCCAGCTTGAGCACGAGTTCATCCGGCTTGAGTAAAAAGCTCACCAGCTTGGACCCTAGGTCGCTGGATTGAGCAAGGGCTTACTCAGTCTGCTGAAGGCCCGCTGTCAAGGCACATATGAGAAAGCAATCAATGAACAACTAAGGTATCACAACGAAAAACTGATGATTGATGCTTCTCATCTCTCTCCGTTCCTGTCTGTCTGTCCCTATCTATCCCTCTCTCTGACTCTCTCTCTCTCTGTCCCTGTAAAAAAAAAAAAAAAAAAAAGGCTGCTCTCCCTTACGAGACAGCCGGGCAGATTTCCTTTCATTAAAGCCTGTTACACTGGTAAAGAAAAAAAAAAATAATTAATGTAAAATTTGTTATTCTAAACTATGAAATGGGCCAGCCTGTATATTTAGAGATGGAAAGAGTTCTGGTAATTCCTTTGCTTACTTTCTCTCCCAATTTCCCCTGTAATATATCTTGTTTATAGCATATATTAAATGACATAGTTTTTAAAGATCTAAGCAATATAATAGTTATGAATGAATGATTTAATCTTAGTTGAAAGCCCTAAGATGCAAAATGACACAGATTTTTATAAAGCCATTACTGGGTCCCCTGTATAATGAATTAAACAGCTGGCACTCACTGCCGACATAGAGTTCTAAAATATCCTAGCCATACATCTTTTTAAAAAGATGTTCCATTAGACTTTAATTTCAGCTATTCCAATTGCGGAAAATATCAAGTCAGATGGGAGAGAGCAGTAACTTATTCTGCATACAGGGAATAATCTACTACAGTTTCGCACAGTTCTGAGCCAGCACCAAGAATTTTATAAAAAAAAAAAATGATAGCAACATCTTGAAATTTTTCTATGGTATTTTTAAAGCATCAAAACAGTTCTACTGAATCATAGAAACTAAACTTGATTATGGGAAGCCTACTGTTTTTCTGAGCTAAACTTAGAGTGCAGATTCCCATCCTGGCCCCATACCTCGGTTGGTTAAGTCAGAGTCCAGATATGCCAAGACAAGAATCAACCAATAAATGCATTAAGTGAAACAACAAATTGATGTTTTTTTTCTCTCTCTCTCACCCTTCCTCTCTCTCTCTCTAAAATCTATCAATACATAAAATTAAAAAGAATGAAGATTCTTAAATGTCAAGGCCAAGAGTGGAAAGTATCAACTGCTAAAGTTAAGGTGTGCAACTATAATGTAAACAATAATTACACAGCCAATTACTGTAACAATCTCGAATTCTACTTGAAGCAGGCACCTATCCTTTGGTTTACCCCCACACTGCTCTGGATAGGACTTGTTATATCTGTTAGTAGGTCCATTATTCCCTTTAATCGACATAGGATGCGATTCAGTGCTTTAAAAGAAACAAATAGTACAACAGCAAGGAAATTAAAAACCCTGGCGACAAAAATCCCATATGTTTTGTGCCGACAGGAGTACTAAACCCAGAAAAAAAGATAGAATGAAAACAATGTTTTAAAAAATAGGACTAGAATAATCATTTTATAGGTCTCCCTGTAAACTTCCTTTATTGTCAAGGATGTTGTGCTTCACGGATCCAACTTCCTATGACAATGTTTACAGAAGAAGAAAAATAAAAATATAGAACGAGGCAAAAGGAAACGCAGGGCAAGCATTTAAATATTGCGTACACAGAGTTGCATCAACGTGCCTCCTTGTCATCTAATATTTAAGGGGCAAAGCCGTAGAAAAAAATAAAGGGCATAGAGACGCTAAGCCAGAGTTCAAGAAAAGGATGTAAAAGACATTTAAAAAATAATAATAAAGCTGAGGAAAGAGGAGGGAAGGGGAGATGATTTGAAGGAGGAAGAAGAGAGATAGGGGGAAAGAACGGGTGGACAGCAGAGCAGGGGACAGGTGTGAAGGAAGTCACCGCTGGGTCCCGCCCCGCCCCTCCTATAGTCAGTCCATCTCTTCGGGCCCCGCCCCTATCCCGAGGCCCCGCCCCGCCTCGCCCCCGGCCGCCGCATCAGGTGACAGCCCGGAAGCAGCCGAAACGGATGAGCGAAGCGCGCCGGCGGCCCGGGGGGGCGGGGCGGAGCTGCAGGAGCCTCGGCCGCGTCCAGGGCCCCCGCGCGGCTCTCATGCGGCGCCCCAGCTGACACCTGAAATCCGCGATCGCCGTCCTCCCGGGGCTCGCCGGGTCGCCCGGCCCGCCGCCCTAGGCGGTTGAAGTCGTGGTCGTGCGGGCCCGCAGCCGCTGCCCATGGAGAACACCGGGCGGGGCTGCGATGGCGCCCCGCGGGGGCCCGTCCTGCACATCGTGGTGGTCGGCTTTCATCACAAGAAGGGCTGCCAGGTGAGGAGGTACCGGGTCCCGCCCCGGGCCATGCGGGGGTCCCGCCCCGGGCCATGCGGGGATCCTCTCGCCGGCAGCGCCCGCTCCCCTGCGCGGGGTGCTCGCTACGGCGCGCTCCGCCCTGCGCCTGAGCTGGTCCCCTCTCCCCAACTCCTCCCGCCCGCCCCACCTGCAGCCCATCCCACGCTCCCTTCTTTCTCCTGCCCCCGAAAATTGCATTCAGCAGCAGAGTCAGTCCCGTGTTGGTGTGTTGGGGTCGGTAGGTGCTTGGGTTCCCCGATGGAGTGGGAGGAAAGAATCGAAGGCCCGCCCCACTGTCTTTCCCGGTCCATCTGTCACCGTGGACTCCGGGCGCCCACCTACGGCGGGAGCCTTTACAAACATTCAGCGCCTGGACCACGTCCGGAAGGTGCTGAGCTCAGTGGGCTTCCGCGGCAATGCCTCTGGTTTAAGCACATGGGGTGCGGTGGCAAAAATCAACTCCCTTTGTTTATCTTTGGAAGCCCTGGAATGGGTCGCCTTGGGGTGGTGTACTGACTCCGCCCCCTTCCCACTGGGCCTTGGTTTGGCTATTTGATCGCGTCCAGATCTTACCTTCTCGTGAGAGATTGACCTCTCCAGCACAAATGCAGTAATAGATAGTGTCTTTACCGAGCAAAGAAATGTGCACAAATACAAAGTCATTTTTAAGCTTCTTCACTGAAACGGTAAAGGGAACAATGGCACGTTGGCAGTCCGTGTATGGAAGGCTGGGGAACAAAACAGGCAGGATTATTTAATGAGCACAAACACTGGAAGGCGGTGATGTCATAATGTGCTAGTGAACAGGAAATTGAAATGTTTAAAACATTAAAAATACCGATTGCTACCACTAGGTAATGTAGCGTTTTGTTGTTTGTACTTCATAGGAATGTGACATTTTAGAAGACTTGTATTGGCAAAATTTAAATTGGTAAGAGGATGATAACAGAAAAGTGGTGAAGTGAGGTTACCATCTGTTTTCTGTTTGTGTTTGCTAGTCCTTGTCCCTCAGGTAGAAATGGCATTGAAAGATTTCAGGGAGGAAGTGGCATTGTGCTGGATGGGGCTTAAAAAATCCCAAGCAGCCTGTTGATTATAAGGTTTTTAAAAGTGGCCTTATATATATTTACAGGTGAGAGAGTAGATATCGGAGTTTGTATCATGGCATGCAAACAAAGTGTTCATCATCGTTAGAGTTTTAATACTTTAAAACTTCACACCTTTAACCTTAATGGTGACTTTATAACTTCCTTTGGCCTTGGGTGAAGTAACTGAAGCTTGGAGGAAGTAAAATGATCTCACTGAGGTCACACTACAAAACAGCACAGGAGTCCGACAGAATGGCTCTGGCACCGCCTGTTTTCAATCTGCAGGGCCACATGGCTTTTCGGAGTCTTTTAGAGTCAAGTGAGAAGTGAGGGCCTACCTCTAAACTGAACTGTTAAAGAAAAAAAAGAATTAGAAGAAGGAAGTAGCCAAGATTGAAAACATTTATTATGTTTTTTGTCAAAAGTAATATAATTTTTATTTCCAGAGAGCAAAAATTATTTCAGGAAACAAAATGTAATGTGCTTAGAGATGAAAGAATACTAAACAACAGATTGTAAGACATAAGAGGCACTTTGGACTGAAGGAGAACTCTGGCATTTCCCTGGATTTGTCTGGTTTCTGGTGACTGGTTTTGTGCAATGAACGCTATGCTGGGAGCTGGGAGACCTGGAGACGTCCTGGCCTCACAGCTCCCAGACCTTAAGCAAGTCCAAATCGTTTAATTTTTCTGTACCTTACTTCTTCCCGAGAATTTTAGACCTGGCAGAAATCCTTAGATTTCTGATGGAATCTACTCCATTCCTCTTAAATTTACAGATGCGGACATTGAAACCCAGAAAGGCTGAGTGACTTAAGCCTTCTTACAGCTAATTTGTTATTATCAGGAAAACCAGAGCTGATCAGTAGTTAGAGCGGTAAAACCAGATCTTACTCAGAAAAGCTATCGCAGTAGGGAAGAAGGGACCTCGGTATAGAACTGGGCTCCATTCTGAATACAGCCAGGAAAAGCGTGAGTTTCTGGCCATGGAGCAGAGTAGGGGTCAGCGAAGGGTAAGTTACTACATCAGGAGGAAAGGGGGTTTCTGGCTAAACCTAACAGGATTCTTACTCAAATTAGCGCAGAGACAAAATCAGTATATCAGGTGTTTCAGAGAGTCTAAATCAGGGGTCCCCAAACTTTTTACACAGGGGGCCAGTTCACTGTCCCTCATACTGTTGGAGGGCCGCCACATCAGTGCTCCTCTCACTGACCACCAATGAAAGAGGTGCCCTTCTGGAAGTGTGGCGGGGGGCCGGATAAATGGCTTCAGGGGGCATAGTTTGGGGTCACTGGGTCTAAATCATGTAAGATTTCCTTGGGATGTATTTATCAACTGCCTAATTCTCCATTTTAAGATTTGCCTTCCAGGAGTGAAGGACAGAGAGTGCATGGCTCTTTGAATTGTGACTCTGACTTCAGATCTTTCAGATTGCTTCAGGGTGCTCCGTTAGACTGGTCTTCCAAATCATGTTCTAGATGCCGTGGGTGGCAGGGGGGGTCACCAGTTCTTTCCATGCGCTGAGATCATTCAGAGCGGAAATCCCCACACTTGGGTTGGGCTGTCATTTTTAGATTCAGGAACTGAAGTAAAACCTTTGTTTTGAAGGAATGCATTACAGCAGTCCACAGGGTTAAGCATGCTGATTTTGCGTAGGGGAATGTACTACATCTTCATAGACTCTTCTGTTATAAAGCTGTTCTGTGGTGACTGCTCTGATAAGGAAGTCAGATGGACGCACGTGGACCACAAGGTTAGAGCCGTCTTCTAATACAGCTGCATTGAAGATCCCCAAACTGGGCATGTAGATGGTCCATCATCTTGTTTACCACATTTTTTTCACCTTTGAGGCCTTCAGCTGTATTTTAATGAAAAATCCCTTCATTTAAATTAAAAATGAATATGTAATAATTTAAGCACTTGGTCATTTTTTCAGTTTATTGGGGTAATTTGTGGTAATGAACTGTTGTGTAGATAACATGTTCATTTCTAACTTTTTTTTTGTGGCAGAGACAGAGAGAGTCAGAGAGAAGGACAGATAGGAAGGGAGAGAGATGAGAAACATCAAATCTTTGTTGCAGTTCCTTAGTTGTTCATTGACTGCTTTCTCATATGTGCCTTGACTGTGGGCCTTCAAGCAGACCAAGTAACCCCTTGCTCAGGCCAGTGACCTTGGGTCCAAGCTGGTGAGCTTTGCTCAAACCAGATGAGCCCGCGCTCAAGCTGGTAACCTTGGGGTCTCGAACCTGGGTCATCAGCATCCCAGTCCGATGCTCTATCCACTGTGTCACCGCCTGGTCAGGCTACAATTAGATTCTTTGACACAAGATAATTATGAGTACCTACTTTATTGTAGTTTACCTGTTATAGATTGTATGTTCCAGAGTTTTGTTGGATCCTTATTTGCTTTGTGGTAGTAAGTATATAAACTGTATTTGTCATATCAGTGCGATTTTTGGCAAAATAATATAATCAAATGTATATCAGTTAAACTTTTTGGTTCTTCCATAGATTGGAACTTTTTTTTTTTTTTGATTGGAACTTTTTTTAAACACTGAAATTAGTGGAGAATAATTATTTTCCAAAGTGATGTCATAAGACATTGGAATTCTTACTTGATTTTTGACCACTGTTCCGATATTGTTCTGTTTGTGGTTTTTTAACAGTATTTATTAGTTTTCTATTGCGGCTGTAACAAATTTTATCACGAACTTAGTGACTGAAGACAACACAAATTTATTGGAGCATTTTGAAGGTCAGAACTTTGAAATGGGTTTCCCTTTGAAACTATGTGTCTCTATTACTTGTCTGTTACATCCTGCCTTTCCTCACACTTGAAAGAATAGTCAGCATATAAAACATGTCTGATAGATTTGTAGAGAAGATGCACAGAGCAATGTGAAGTGCAGTTTGAGACTATTTATGCTCAGCCCCCAGTTCATTGATCTGAAATGACTGATCTCTGAGAGAAAAGTTTTAAAAATCCTTTCAAACTGAAAACTTCGACTGCTTTTGGAGGTGGGGCAGGAAAATGACTGACGGCGCCAGTGGAGGGAGTGAGACTCTTTACTGTGTAGCCCTTTTGGTATCTATACATCTTAAATATGGAAGTAGCTCACCTATTAAAAATAATCATTTTTAAAGCCCTTTTACAACAGACTCTCATGAGATTCAAGTGGCAGCTTGATTCCATTGAGAAGTGGGAAGAGGAGCCATTAGACCTTTCCGTGTTAGACGTGGGATCTAAAAGTGAATCTTATTCCTATGTTGTTCCAACTTGAGTGTACGTATTACTAATACAATGTACATTCCTGTGTTAGATACATTTTTGAAAGAAAGTGAAACATAAGTCACCTAGAACTTCAAAGTCACGTGATAACCCAAGTCCATGTATTTGGTTCTACCTGCCACTTCAAAAGTCTCATGGAAATAACAAAAAGTAATAGAAGCTCAGAGAAAAAATGCTAATAAATCTGGAGGGTGGCAGAAACTGGAAGCATATACTTCGTTCTTTCCACAAGTCACAGTATTGGAGAGACTTTGTTGAACTTTCATTGATCAATTCTCAATCGTGAAAAATAACAATAACCTGAAATGTTGCTTAATATCCCCTCACGCCCCCCGCCCCCCATCAAAACTGTAAACTCAAAACTCCAAGTACTGGGAACAAGGGAGCCAGTTGACAGGAAGCAAACCTAGATGTTGGCTCAGCTCCTCAGGCTCCTCTGCTGGACCTCTTCCACTCAGCTCAACAGGATGCTGGGTTTCCTCGGGGCTCACAGCTCCCTGGCTTCAGTCACCCTCTACTTGAGGACAGCTCCCAAATGTAAATCTCCAGTCCGGTCACTAGCACCACTACCCACTACCCTCTCCTGCACATTAAAATGTAGCAACCCAATAAATCAGAGAGGGGGAAAGGCTAACAAATCCTCTTCCTTTTACTCTTTTTTCCTTTTCCCCTTCTATCCCATAGGTTTGCTGATAATATCAAGTGACATCAACAAGCGTGGCTTACCCTTTCGACTGACTGTCCTTCAGAGTTTGAGCAGCATTTTTGCCTTTCAAGATAAAATTCTCCCTTTGATTAACACACGTAAGACTAATGACTCCTTACTGTTTTAGGTCGAATTCTCTTACCCGCCCCTGATTCCAGGAGATGGACACGACAGTCACACTTTACCTGAAGAATGGAAGTACTTGCCCTTCCTTGCCTTACCAGATGGCGCACACAACTACCAGGAAGGTATGTAAACAGATAGCAGGACAATCAGTGAGTAACATTGTTTCATTTGACAAGACATCTTAGATCCTAAGGACTTTGTACAGGAAATCCTTTGGTAAATTGTGACTATTTATAAAATATCTAAATGTTTGTTTGGAGAGGACTAGTCACTAGAGGCTGTCCCGTAGAGTGCCAGACTTATATTGGTAATGGCTGGTGAATCTTGGCACTCTTGCCAGGAACCTAGCCAAAGTAAGTGATTTGCAAGATTAGGACTTTCGCTGTTAGGAGCACTTCCTGCATTTACACTTCTGGTTCCTCTCAGAGGCAAACTCAAGGGCTTCCCTGCACCAGCTGCAGACTGGTTGGGGCTCTGCCTGCAAACTTATAAGGTTGGTACTCGGGTGCCCACCTGGAAACGGTATTGCTTCTTAACCCTGGGGCTATTGTTATCACGGTGCTCTGCTTCAAAGTTTGCTTGCATGCGTGCAGACCATGCTAACACCCCCAATGGAAGCAATGCTGTGAAGTTAGTACGGAGTCTCCTACCGCCCTATAAATGAGTTCTTTGACTGGCTTAAATAAAGACTACATTTATCATGGCATTATTAGAGGTTCTACTGAAATAGTAGGTTGAACTTGGTTGGATTACCTGTGTTTCTAATATTTAATAATTTATGATGAAATGAAACAAACATTACTATGCAGGGTAACAAAATTTAATTATAGTATTTTAATCCCACAAATGTTTTCATACTAATTTTTCACTATGAACACTTTTAAATGTACAGAAAAGTTGAAAGAATAGTAGAGTGAATATTCCACAAACGTTCTTTGTGCTTGTGCACAGGTTTGCCTGTATTATTTGAAAGTCAGTTGTCAACACCAGGGTACTTTAGCTCTTATTACTTCTCCATGCATCTCCTAAGAATAAGCTCATTCCCAGGATAACTTTCTTTTTTTTTTTTTTCATTTTTCCGAAGCTGGAAACGGGGAGGCAGTCAGACAGACTCCCACATGCGCCTGACCGAGATCCACCCGGCATGCCCACCAGGGGGCGATGCTTTGCCCATCTGGGGCGTCGCTCTGTTGCATCCAGAGCCATTCTAGGGCCTGAGGCAGAGGCCACAGAGCCATCCCCAGCGCCTGGGCCATTTTTGCTCCAATGGAGCCTCGCTGCAGGAGGGAAGGAGAGAGACAGAGAGGAAGGAAAGGGGGAGGGGTGGAGAAGCAAATGGGTGCCTCTCCTGTGTGCCCTGGCCAGGAATCGAACCCGGGACTCCTGCACACCAGGCCGACGCTCTACCACTGAGCCAACCGGCCAGGGCCAGGATAACTTTCATTATCGTCGTCACCGCTGAAAGATTTGTCGGTTGTTCCTTAGTATTGCCTAATGCTCAGTCTGTGTTCACATTTCCCCAGTCATCCAAGAATTTCTTGGATCTGTTCAAGATTCATATATTGGCTCTTTGAGTCTCTATCCTGTGTTAATCTGGAATAATCTTGCATAGATAAAGTATTTTCAGAGGTAAGTGATGGTAGTCTCAATTTGACCTGTTAGGATTCAGCCCTTTGTGCTTTCGTGATGAGTGTATCCTTAAGGTCGTGAGTGGAATTCTAAAAAACCAGTGGTTGCGATGCTAGAAGTGAGTGTGGTGTGGGCTCCTCGCTACATTCTTGTTTTTAATTACTGCATTTACAGTAACTTCACATGTCCAGCTGTCATTATTTTTTAATGAGGGTAACTCACTCAGTATTTACCTTTCTCTGTGTATCTCTTAGATACCGTGTTTTTTCACTTGCCACCCAGAAACGGAAACGGAGCCACCATATATGGTATCTCTTGCTATCGACAAATTGAAGCCAAGGTATGATAGTTAAAATGAACAACAAAAAATGCACTTGAAAATTCTTAGGTATTGACCACTTTAAAATGTAAAATTTGGCCTGACCAGGCTGTGGCGCAGTGGATAGAGCGTCAGACTGGGATGCAGAGGACCCAGGTTCGAGACCCCGAGGTCGCCAGCTTGAGCGCAGGCTCATCTGGTTTGAGCAAAGCTCACAAGCTTAGACCCAAGGTCACTGGCTCAAGCAAGGGGTTACTCAGTCTGCTGAAGGCCCGCGGTCAAGGCACATATGAGAAAGCAATCAACGAACAACTAAGGTGTTGCGACGCGCAACAAAAAACTAATAATTGATGCTTCTCATCTCTCCGTTCCTGTCTGTCTGTCCCTGTCTATCCCTCTCTCTGACTCAGTCTCTGTAAAAAAATAAATAAATAAAATGTAAAATTTGGGGAAATATCATACAGAGTCTTTTTTTATTTTTTTTAATGTGGTGCCTTGTAATAATTGTTTTAAAGTTTTATAAACAGTATATATATCTGTTTGCTCAATAGTAACAATTCACGTGAATGTTGTTGTAAGTGGATATTGGTGATTATAGTTATATTTGTGTCATGTAATATTTTGCAAATTATTTTCAGATGGTGATACCAAACATCCGTTTGTCTTGAAAATAATGTATTTAAATTTCATGGTGTCCTTGAATTTTCTATTTCTAGTGTTTGGTTATATAACTTAGAAAAATGGAGTGTTAATGGTTATTTTTTATTTTTCTAAGCAACGAAAGTACTTATAGTAGCTTCAGAGTACTTGCAAGTTATCTAAATTATCTATAACTAAGATTTTGATCATTCTTAAACTACTGGCCAGCTTAATCCCTGACTTATGATAATAGGTCTAATTAATGAATTCAAATTAACCAAGGTGGGTAGCTCCCCCTTTCATGGTTTGCTTCTGAGAAGCACTGTTTTCTTGTATGTGTGTGGTGGAGATTCTCTGTATGGTAGCTGTGTGCGTTTGATTTCTTCATATACTGTCACCCTTTCATGCTTTTATGTGGGATGAATTGAGCTGCTTTGTGGTAGTAAATTTCTTGAAAATTCGTTCCTTTTACTACCTCTTAGCCCCTACAGGTTAGGGAAGCACTAGTAAAATTAACTCTGCAAAGTCGTTGGCAGTAAGGGCAGTTCTCACGTTCTGCATAGCCCGTAAATGGCATTTCCCACGGCCTGTCTCCCTTAGCCCGGGGCGGACCCACCCCAGGGTGTATTGGAGTTGCCCTTTTCTCCAAGTTCTTCTAGCCGCATCTGATAACGGACAGATAACCTAGAATCAGAGGGACCTAGAGCCCAAGACAAAGACTTGAATTCCCTTCGAACAAAGTAGGAACCTGAGGACTGAGTCCCGGCAAGGTAGAGAAGTGGAAACAGACTGAGGCAGGGCTCTACTCTTGACGGAATTTACCCAGTAGTCAGGGGTCAGCTGTAGACACTGAGGCGGCTAGGTCCTCGGGACCGATCCAGGGAGGTGTCAGGCAGGACCCTACAGAGAGGGAAGAGTCCTGCTGACTTCCCTCTCAGCCTTATCTGAGGCTGATCTGATCACGGCTCCCTTTCTGCTAGCAGAGGGCAGCAGAAATCTCCCACAGTCCTGAGAATCCTGGAGGCATCCAGCTCAGAGCTGGGCTGCACGGCAGGCCTACCAGAGCAGACTGCTGGTCGTGTAGAACAGCCCCGTAACAAAGCTACCCCCAGCTCTCCACCTTGGGGGAACAGGCTGATTTTGGTCTTCTCTTAATCTGTCTCCTCCTCACTGGAAACAGTGGTCTCTGAAAGCGTGGCCCGCTTTACAACCAGAACCAACGATGGTTGATTTGTGTTATGAGTAGCAACTTACACGTCAAGTATTCTCTGTCAAGTGTAAAATCTTTGATAGTAGACATCGTCTCCCACTGTTCTGTTCCCTTCGTCGCCTAGGTTCCCACATGTTCTGCCCTGGCCAACACTTACTCAGTCAATAAATATTTTCTGAGATTCTTTTTTTTTTTCATTTTCCAAGTGAAAGGAGGGGAGATAGAGAAACAGACTCCCACATGCGCCCGACTGGGATTCACCCGGCACACCCCCTCTGGGGCCAGTGCTCTGCCCAACTAGGGCCACGCTCCCAACCAAGCTATTTTTAGCACCTGAGGTAGAGTCTCCACTGAGCCATCCAGGCCAATGAGCTGGAACCAATTGAGCCATGGCTTCCATGGCTGTAGAAGAAAGGGGGGGGGGGGTAAAGAAGCAGATGGTCACCTCTCCTGTGTGCCCTGACCAAAAATTGAACCCAGGACATCTACACGGCAGGCCAGCACTCTACCACTGAGCCAATCAGCCAGGCCCTGAGATTCTCAATAAATACTTTTTGAATTTAATGAACCAAATGAAAGAAGTGTTTTCTAACTGCTGTTTTTATGTTGAAAAATAATGATGTTTAAGTATTTCTGTGAACTAGTTCTAATGATGACTGTTTGTAACAGGCACTGAAAGTACGGCAAGCGGATGTCACCAGAGAGACAGTGCAGAAAAGCGTCTGTGTCCTCAGCCGGCTGGTAAGAGACCGGAGCGCTCACTGTTGATGTTTGCTGAACACCATGGCAGATTTTTTTTTCTTTTTTGTATTTCTCTGAAGTTGGAAGCCGGGAGGCAGTCAGACAGACTCCCGCATGCGCCTGACCGGGATCCACCCAACACGCCTACCAGGGGGCGATGCTCTGCCCATCTTGGGGCGTCCCTCTGCTGCAATCAGAGCCATTCCAGCGCCTGAGGTAGAGGCCACAGAGCCATCCCCAGCGCCCGGGCCATCTTTGCTCCAATGGAGCCTCAGCTGCGGGAGGGGAAGAGAGACAGAGAGGAAGGAGAGGGGGAGGGGTGAAGAAGCAGTTGAGTACTTCTCCTGTGTGCCCCGGCCGGGAATTGAACCCGGGACTCCCGCATGCCAGGCTGATGCTCTACCACTGAGCCAACTGCCCAGGGCCCATGGCAGATTTTTTTTTTTTTTTCTAAGCTGGAAACGGGGAGAGACAGTCAGACAGACTCCCGCCTGCGCCCGACCGGGATCCACCCGGCACGCCCACCAGGGGCGACGCTCTGCCCACCAGGGGGCGATGCTCTGCCACGTCCAGAGCCACTCTAGCGCCTGGGGCAGAGGCCAAGGAGCCATCCCCAGAGCACCCGGGCCATCTTTGCTCCAGTGGAGCCTTGGCTGCAGGAGGGGAAGAGAGAGACAGAGAGGAAGGAGGGGGGGTGGAGAAGCAAATGGGCGCTTCTCCTATGTGCCCTGGCCGGGAATCGAACCCGGGTCCCCCGCACGCCAGGCAGACGCTCTACTGCTGAGCCAACCGGCCAGGACCCAGATTTTTGTCTGAGGTCAGGCACTGTCACAATAGGAGAGATGCAGGAAAACAGGGATGTGTTACAATTCACCAGTGGCTCACTAGCCATGTTCTCCCAGCTTCCCTTCCTGCCTTTCACCTGTTTCACTCTCTTTGCCCCTCACCCAAATGAGATCGGAGAAGCAGATCCATTAGACAGGTTTTGAGGAAGGAAGTTGACACTTGACCAAAAGGAGGTAGTTGTTCTTTTTTGTGTACCTGTTTTCATTTTGTTCTCAAGACTGAATAAATAATATTTTACTAAAATTCAAAATACTATCATTATACTCAGATTTCATTGATACTAGAAGTGCATGACTCTTTTACAATGAAAAAAATTGTGACCTGACCTGTCCTGGTGCAGTGGATAAAACGTCGACCTGGAAATGCTGAGGTCGCCGGTTTGAAACCCTGGGCTTGCTTGGTCAAGGCACATATGGGAGTTGATGCTTCCAGCTCCTCCCCACCTTCTCTCTCTGTCTCTCTCTCTCCTCTCTAAAATGAATTTTTAAAAAATTAAAAAAAAAGAAAAAATTGTAGCCTTCAATTTTTTTTTTTTTGTGACAGAGGGACAGATATGGACAGACAGGAAGGGAGAGAGATGAGCAGCATCAATTCTTCATTGTGGCTCCTTAGTTGTTCATTGATTGCTTTCTCATATGTGCCTTGACTGGGGGTCTACAGCAGGGTGAGTGACCCCGCGCTCAAGCCAGCAACCTGGGGTTTCGAACCTGGCTCCTCTGCAGCCCAGTCCAATGCTCTATCCACTGCACCGCCTGCCTGATCAAGCTTCACTTGCTTTTTAAAAACTGAAAATGTTGGAGGAAGGTGTGACATAATCAGCTGCACTATAACACTACTTTAAATTGTGTTCTATGTACAAGTTGATCAGATACAAGTGTATAGTCACTTTAATTTTATTTTTTAGAAGGAATATATTATCTTTCTTATTTTTCATAGCTCTCTTCGTTAAATCATTCATGATGTTCCACTTCTATTACTAATAGGATAATAACATCTTCACCAATAGCAGTAAATTCCTACTTCTCCATGTAGTTTTTTGTACCCTAGATTCCCTTTGTGGGGAAAACTTCAGATCTCTATCATGTTAATTACCTAGCTCTATGTGATTACAAATACAGATGTTTCTGCAGTAGACCTAAACCAAAATTGAGAATATTTTCTTAGCCTAGTCAGCAAATATATGTAGATTTTGTTTAATTATTTCTTCTGTAAGTGTCCAATTTTTTATATCCATAGACAATTTAAATGTAGTTTGCTTAATATAAGTTGACTTTCGCAAGAGAGAATTTATTTGGGCTTTTATTACTAAGTTAAAAAAATAATAAAGAAGCCTGACCAGGTGGTTGCGTAGTGGATAGAGCGTTGGACTGAGATGCAAAAGGACCCAGGTTTGAGACCCCGAGGTCTCCAGCTTGAGTGCGGGCTCATCTGGTTTGAGCAAAGCTCACCAGCTTAGACCCAAAGTCGCTGGCTTGAGCAAGGGGTTACTCGGTCTGCTGAAGGCCCGCGGTCAAGGCACATATGAGAAAGCAATCAATGAACAACTAAGGTGTCACAACGAAAAACTGATGATTGATACTTCTCATCTCTCTCCATTCCTGTCTGTCTATCCCTCTCTCTGACTCTCTGTCCCTGTAAAAAAAAAAAAGTAATAATAATAATAATAATAAGGAAAATCTCTGAATAATAATAATTTAATACTGTGAACCTTAATAAGATTTTAAGGATCGGACTATTTCTCCTAAGACAGAAATAGGGCAAGAATAGTCTCTTAGTGAAGGAATGGTTGTAAAACATCCCAATGTCAGGTAATTGGTAGGTTGCTAATCTAGAAGGGTGGCTGAAAAATATAAATCAGTGAGTTGCTTTTTTTACATTGGGCCAGATGCCTAAAGAAAAGAAAGCGTAGGAGTACTAGACATTAAAGCAAATGCAACATGTTGAAAAGCTTACCGAGTAATCAATTTTCTCTTTTTTCTTTTAGCCCCTCTATGGCTTACTTCAGGCAAAACTTCAGCTCATTACACATGCATATTTTGAAGAGAAGGATTTTTCCCAAATTTCCATTTTAAAGGTAACTTTATGCCCCTCTATACGTATGTTTGGCTGAAGACTGAGACATGAATCAAGTGAATTTTCTCAGTAATATTGTGAAAGATAATCACTTATTACCTGAGAAAGACATTCTTAAGGATGAAAGAAAGAAGGAGGAAGGGAGGGAAGGAGAGAGAGAGAAAGAAAAAGAGAGAGAGAGAGAAAGAAAGAAAAAAAAAGAAAGAAAATTCTTTGAAAATAACATTGAAGGAGGGCAGAGATCTACCCAAAATGTACAGTTCATACTTAATACATTTAATCAACTATCTTGTATTAGGAAATAATGCAAATGACTATAACCAACACAAATATTTCTATTAATGAAAGGGTAATAGCCCTTTGGTTATGGCATTGCTTCTCCAAATGTACTTACATTGTTGCACTGCTCAGTATGTTTATGTGTCAGGCTTCCGGTTCCTCACCCCCACGGCAAAATCCAGAAAAACTACATAACTATTTTACTGAAATGGGTAACGTGTTTTTCTCAAGGCTGCCGTGAGTATACAGAACGTGGATCTCTCCTGGATCTCTCATGAGTGGGTCAGTTAGGTGTTCAGCAAGGAAGTGGAGGGAACTTATCCCAGGAATCCACACACCACGTGGATGAATCGAGGTCTAAACTGGAGGAAGAAACGGAAAGGGTGCTGGCAAGTGGCACATTTTCAGAGACCTTGATTGTCTCTCACTTTAGGGCCTGGCCAAACAGCCTGCCTCAATCAGAGAGCCGACTTTCTTCCTGACCATCGTATTTCTAATTCAGTGTCCAAAATGATAGTAAAATGTCTAAACTGAATCTGTACTTTTAGGAACTCTATGAACATATGAACAGTTCCTTGGGAGGAACATCATTGGAAGGGTCCCAAGTATATCTTGGTAAGTAGCTTTTCTACAAGTCAGGAGAAATGCCCTCAGTTCCTTTTAATTGGCGCACCAAGATAGTTGTGTGTAAAACTTCAAGATCAGAATTACGTTTTTTGTTTTGTTTTGTTTTTTTATTTATTCATTTTGGAGAGGAGGGAGGGAGAGAGAGAGAGAGAGAGAGAGAGAGAAGGGGGAGGAGCAGGAAGCGTCAACTCCCATATGTGCCTTGACCAGGCAAGCCCAGGGTTTTGAACCGGCAACCTCAGTGTTTCCAGGTTGATGCTTTATCCACTGCGCCACCACAGGTCAGGCCAGAATTACGTTTCTGTTTGGGTTTTAAATTCTTCAATGTTCAATGCTGTTGTTTCCTTAAATGTTTTTTCTTAGCCAGTATTTTATTGACAAAGGTTATAACATACTTGTATCAATATTCACAACTATTGTATAAGGCAAATTTCTGCTTTTCAGAATAATAATGGAAGTTTTTTCTTTTCCTTACATTAATGCTGAGCAGGTCAATTACCTGTCATAACAAGAGAGGGAGGAAAAGAGAGAGATCTGCTTAGCTCTTTCCTATTTTAAGATTTTTCAAGTTGAGTATTTTCTTTTTTTCAATTTATTTATTAATTTTTAGAGAGAGAGGAAGGGGGAGAGAGACGGACAGACAGAAACATCGATCTGTTCCTGTGTGTGCCCTAACCAGGCAACCTTTGCATATCAGGATGATGCTCAACCAACAGAGCTATCCGGCCAGGACTTGCGGGTTTTGTTTATAGCATTTGACAACCCAGAATGTCCAGTGGTGTCCAAGATATTCAATAGGTACTCGGTAAATTTCCTTTACATGATGAAAACAAAAGTTTTAATCACATACTGATTTATGCCCACTCAATTCCTAATTCAGCAGGAAGTAGCCAAGCAGGTAGTCACTTTTGTAATCCTGTATGTAACGTAAGGTACTTATAAAACTCCTAGTCTGAGACATTTTTCTTTAAATTATTTTCTCTTGTCCTAAGGCAAATGATCAGAGAAGACTGATTCAGAAATAAGAGCCTATGGGGTGTTGTGACCAAAACCACGTTTAAATGATTGCCTGCCTCCATGGTATAAGCTTCATAATGTCTAAACTTGGATAATTTGTAAAATGTCTATAGCATGTGGAGAGTTACAGCTGCATTGTCCACAACAGTGGCCACTAGTGACACGTGACTGCTTACATTTAGATTTGCATTAATAAAGACAAATTAAATTAAAAAGTCAGTTTGTCAGTCACACTTGCCATATTTGAACAGCTCAGTGGCCACTGTATCGAGCAGCCCACATTTAGGACATTGCCACCATTGCAGAACGTCTACATTGTCATCATTGCACTGCTCTGTCTGACTAGCGGTAATAATTTGGTCAATTCTGAGTAAATGTGTATGTAATCGAATACTACATAATATTTTCATATTCCTACTTTCTTTTTTTAGCTGCCTTTCTTTTGAGGGGAAACAAACTTTCTCTGAGAAGAACAGTAGGTTGTAGTTACAGATTAGCTTTTTTGTTAACATTGTAGGTCTGTCTCCTCGAGATCTTGTGCTTCATTTTCGACACAAGGTATGATACTTTATTTACCTTACAATGCTTTATTTACCTTACAATGCACCAAAATTGTGTTCATTTAACTGGGCAGATTCTGTGTGCTGCGTAGTCAAATGCCGTTGTGGCATAACTATCTCTCATAGCGACACACAGCTGAAAGTGCTGATAGACGGAGAAATTTCTCAACATACACAAATACCCTCTGTTCATTTTAATGCAGGATGGGATACTTTTTTCTATTGTCTTTGCAATTGCATATATCATGAAATTAGAGTGGGAAGAAACATGTTTTAATCTTGCAGAATATTTTATATGTTGCCTTAAGAGTAAACCATTTTCCAATAAATATCTGTTCTTACTCCTTCTGATCTTGAGAACTAAAGCAGGTGTTGACTGGGCATGCGCACATCGGTCAGTCATTGGACAAGCACCTGCTGAGCGTGTGCTTTGTGAATGCTCCGGACATATGCAGAAATAAATGACTAGGTCCTGCCCTTTAAGGAGCTTGCAATATTTCCAGCAAAAATGGCACAACTCCTTCCAGAAAGCATAGTTTGTTAGAGATTTAAGTGGTTCTCACATTCGTTTAGAGGACACAGATAATATTTCAATTTCTTCATATAAGTTCATAATTTCCCATGTATTTTTTAAAGCACTTAATGATTAAATATTATTAAATGATACATGGTATGTTTGAGGAGGGGAAAAGGCCAATAAATAATAGGCTTGCATTTCTTATTCTAATACAGTGTTTCTTTTTTTGTTTAGGTCTTAATTCTGTTTAAATTAATTCTTCTTGAAAAAAAGGTGAGATCTGAAGGGATGGAATTACTTAACATTTACTGACATTTCTTCACTACTACCTAAAATTAAAACTCATGATAAAGCCTGACCTGTGGTGGCGCAGTGGATAAAGCGTTGACCTGGAAATGCTGAGGTCACTGGTTCAAAACCCTGGGTTTGCCTGGTCAAGGCACATATGGGAGTTGATGCTTCCAGCTCCTCCCCCCCTTCTCTCTCTCTGTCTCTCCTCTCTCTCTCTCTCTGTCTCTCCTCTCTCTCTCTCTCTGTGTCTCTCCCTCTCCTCTGTAAAATGAATAAAATAAAATAAAAATAAAATAAAAACCCTCATGATAAAGTGTAAATGAACTTCTTTGCCTATCAGATTGTGGTGAGCTGAAGCCCCGCTCGCTGCTATAGAGGTATAATTCCCGCACCCTTTCTGGGGACAGCCGGACAGCACCATTCTGCTTTCAGACCTGGGTGTAGAGCTGGTGGGCATTGCTGGGTCATGTGATAGTCGTTTCACATTTGAAGAAACGTCACACTGTTTCCATAAGAGCTGCACCAGTGTAAACTGAATGTAAATTCTGACCAGCAGAACCCAGGGTTCCAGTTTCTCCACATCTCCACCCGTACTTGTTACTTTCTGGGTTTGATAGTGATCCTCCTCACGGGCGAGGCAGTATCTCCTAGTTTTGACTTGCAGTTCCCTAATGATTAGTACAACTGAGCACCGTGCCTTGTGCTTGTTGGCCATTTGTATAAATATATCTTTCCCGGAGAAATGTCTGTTAAATCCTTTGCCTATTTTTTAATCAGGTTGGTGATGTTTTTGTTGTCAAGTTGTAAGTTTCAAACTTTTTATTGTAATCCATAAGAAAAAGTTTTACGTTGTAACCTAGAACATGCATAGATATCTATATCTGAAATAAAAGTTTTATAAAATCATTCTTAGCCTAGTTACATCCAGTAGCATTTATGATCAAGTAAACTTTATCTGATGGGGCAAATCACAGGTACACTCTTTTTATATTGACTTGATAACGTAAGGACATCCTTTAATGCCACATCTGGTTTCTTACGTGCAAGCTACTCCATAAATAAGAGCAGTGGGTAAGGAGGGCACGATTGTGGGTGCTGTGCTTTGTGAAATAGCACGTTAGTGTCACTAATCTAATTGTTCAAGAGAGAAAAAAAACTCAAGCAAATCTTTGCTTGTTTTTTTTTCCAGCTACTTTATTACCAGTGTTAGGTTTAATACTGTATCTAACTGAGTCCTGTTTTAGATTTTTTTCCTCAAGTTTGAGTCTGAAAAATGTCAATAACTTGATAGACTAATAAAATGAACACTTGTACACCCTTCATCTGTATCTGCCAGTTAACATTTTGGCAGTTTGGCATTATATTGCTTTTATATGTGTTCATTTTCCCCCTGAATCAATCATTTTAAAGTAATTTGTAGTCATCATGGCACTTTATCCTTGAATACTTTAGGATATATTTCTTAAGAGTATATGCCTCCTTCACCAAATGCCATTTTCACAGTCAAGAAATTTAACATTAATAATAAATGATACCTAATATTGAAGTTCATTTTTAAATTGCCCCATATATTATAATAATTCCTATAAACTGGTTGGTATCTTTCTTTTTTCTTTTTTCTTTTTTTTTTTACAGAGAGAGAGAGAGAGGGGGATAGATAGGGACAGACAGGAATGGAGAGAGATGAGAAGCATCAATCATTAGTTTTTTGTTGCAACACCTTAGTTGTTCATTGATTGCTTTCTCATATGTGCCTTGACCGTGGGGCTACAGCAGACCGAGTAACCCCTTGCTTGAGCCAGCGACCTAAGGTCCAAGCTGGTGACCTTTGCTCAAACCAGATGAAACCGCAGTCAAGCTGGTGACCTTGGGGTCTCAAACTTGGGTCCTCTACATCCAAGTCTGACACTCTATCTACTGCGCTACTGCCTGGTCAGGCTGTTTGGTATCTTTAAATCTGGGGACCAAGTTGGTGGTGTGTCCTCAGGGCACCACATCAAGAAGTCCATAACTGTACTGCCAGTGATGATGTGAAGTCCAGTCATTTGATTAAGGTGGTAGTTGCCAGATTTCTTCATATTAAGGTACTTGGTTTTCCCTTTGTAATTAATAGGTTGTCTATGGGATGATAAATTTGAGTCTATGAATATCCTGTTGCCCAACAATAGTTTTAGCATTTGTTGGTAATTTTTACCTGAATTATGATGGGTGCTAATTCTATCATTAAGTCTATACATACTAGCTGTTATTCTTCCATAAAGAATTTCCCTCTCGGCCCTGGCTGGTTGGCTCAGCGGTAGAGCCTCGGCCTGGCGTGCGGGGGACCCGGGTTCAATTCCCGGCCAGGGCACATAGGAGAAGCACCCATTTGCTTCTCCACCTCCCCCTCCTTCCTCTCTGTCTCTCTCTTCCCCTCCCGCAGCCAAGGCTCCATTGGAGCAAAGATGGCCCGGGCGCTGGGGATGGCTCTTTGGCCTCTGCCCCAGGCGCTAGAGTGGCTCTGGTCTCGGCAGAGCTACCCCCCGGAGGGGCAGAACATCGTCCCCTGGTGGGCAGAGCATCGCCCCCTGGTGGGCAGAGCATCGCCCCTGGTGGGCGTGCCGGGTGGATCCCGGTGGGGCGCATGCGGGAGTCTGTCTGACTGTCTCCTTGTTTCCAGCTTCAGAAAAATACAAAAAAAAAAAAAAAAAAAAAAAAAAGAATTTCCCTCTCTCTCTCTCTCTTTCAACTCTCTTTTTTGTATCATTGTGGACTCAGATTTTCTAATTTAATTTTTATTGGATCCATTTCAGGTTCTCTTCTATATTTCTCCAGTAAATAAATTGGTGGGTGCTCTGATGACTGTGTTATCCCTTTTCCCAGGTAAGAGGGTAGCAGTATATACTCTTTCTTTCCAGTTGCACTGGAACTTTCGATAATAATGCTGGTCAAGGATAAATTCATTAAGAGTTAACGTTTCTATTTTAATATGACATATTCATTTTGACAAGAGTTTTTTTGTTTTGTTTTGTTTGAAATTTCATTATTTTTACTGGAAGGTTTGCAAGTATAGCTTATTAAAAATTTTATATGAGAGTTCAGCTATTTAGAGCAGAATATACAACTCTCATTTTCTTTCACCTCATTTCAGCCAAGCTGTTCTTTGCTATTCTGTGTTGTAGGCATGATTGAACATGGTCTCAGCGACTGTTCTCAGTACAGACCCCGAAAGAGTTTGTCTGAGGACGCTGGACTGCAGGAAAGTAACCCCCCTGCAGGTGACTCTATTTCTGTGTCTGCTCCTAACATTTCAAATACCAACTTGGAAGCTGTCAAGAAAATCATGACCAGAAACCATGGGGGAGATGAGGCCATCAAGACTGAAGAACCTTTGTTCCCAGAAGAGGACAGCAGCAGAGGACAGGAACTCGGTGACAGCAATCAATATCTGAGACCTCCTTCCCGCCCGTCTCCTGAGTCTTCAGAGAGTGACTGGGAGACCCTGGATCCTAGTGTCTTAGAGGACCCCACCTCGAAAGAAAGGGAGCTGGGGGGGTCAGAACAGACAGACTCATTTCCAAAGGGGTCAGTGCCCTCAGACAGTCCTCCAATTACTGTACAACCTCAAGCAAACACGGGCCAGGTGGTTCTGATACCAGGGCTGATTTCCGGTTTGGAAGAGGACCAGTATGGCATGCCCCTGGCCATCTTCACAAAGGTAAAGTTTAATGTCCATAAATAATCTGACAGAGTCCTTTTCAAACTTAACTCTTAGTGTTGAACACATTTTCAGCTCTGAAAGTTTGCCTTGAAAACTAAAATACAGACCAAATGTGTAGTGTTCTGGCTCTGTGACCATAGTGCTCACGGTGGTAAAACAGGAAGATTCTGGAACCTCCATGCGGATTTTTGGAGTTTTTTTTCCATCCTGTTCAGGAAGAACTATTTTATTGCCATTCTTGAATTATTTTTCCAAATGGAGCAGAAAAAAAAGAAATTCCATTGTATTCCTTAGCCAATAAGATGTATTGCTGTCCCTGACCATCCCAGGATCTAAATGCTTGCATTCGTGGTCGTGCAGGCTACCCTAAAGGGCAGATACATCCTTCCAGTAACTAGAGAGAAAGGGAAGGATGATAGTATAGACTTGAACGTGTATTTCTACTCTGCCATACTCTACCGTAAATTCCTTCTGGGTTTATCCAGCTTTACAATTGGGTACTTGCCCGAGTCAGTCTTGCTGAATAGTTAACAGAGAATGCTATCTTGGTCCGTGTCACACCTGTGGGCAGACTCAGAAACTGTCCTGATTGGTTTCATAATTGGACTAAAACGACTAAGTGTAGTCAGTAGCCACAAACTGTGGGTTCTCTGAACATACCTGTGGGTGTTACGACTGCCTATATTTTTTGGAGCCCTTGTTTTGCGGCTGTACCCACCACTTCTAAATGTCATCATTGTGGAGATATCAAGAGGGAGAGTGACCAGAGGGATTTTGTTTTGGTCTGTGAGGTTGCAGAGTCAAGCACAGCTTTGTAAACATACATCTTGTGTGCGGTAATGAACCGTGCTTACTGCGTATTCTATATATTTGTGTGCATTAGACCAGTGCTGAATATAGGATGGGCTTACCACTCTCATTATGGTAAATAGAGCATTTTTAATTTTGGTTTTATGTTTTATTATGTACTGATTAAAATCAAATCTGCTGTTGAATCCCATTTTTAAATACAAATGCTGATTCTCTCATGTCCGTATCTTTGGAATGTGAAATATTCTTAAACGTGAGTTGTCCTTGGGCTCTTTTTCTCTTGGAGATCTTAAAATGCTTGTACAGAAGGAATTAAGTTAGTGAAACATCTTGAAAAGTAATTTCAAAAATAGCCAGAGAGAGACTCGGCTGCCGGGAGAATGTTGCTGACGTGGGGCAGCGAGCTTGGAAGAGAATAACAGCTGACTGGCCCCCTGACTCAGCACCTGAGCAGATGGATACAGATGTCTACAGCGTAAAACGGCTCTCTCTGGTCCGTGGTTCTCTCTGGTGCTTGACGTGCCTGAGGATGCTCCCTCGTGTCAGTCTTAGAGACCAGGCTCACTGTGGGAGTGCAAACAGCAGATTCTGTAACATGCTGGAGCCCTTCCTGAGAGCGGATTTAGGAAGTGTAGGGAAGAAGCGGGTGTTGAGGGCGAGGAGATGGGACTGGAGCGGCTTTCAGGGTTTGAGTGGCCCCCACAGTTTCCATTCCCACCGCGGTGGGTAGGACTTCCTGTCGCTCCACATTCTCACCGACACTCTTGTGGTCAGATTTCTTAATGTTTAGCCAATCTAGTGGTGTCTGTAGCCCTTGGTTCGCTTTTTTTTCAGGAATCACTGTCGGGAGAAAGCATCTTCTGTTTTGGTTGGCCGTGTGGAGTCCCCTCTGGAATATTTGTTCACAGCTCTGATTCTCTCCCTTGTTGTCACTGATTTGTGGGACTTCGTATATTCTAGACACTTTTTCTGTTCATCAATTCTTTATTTTATGGTTAGTGCTTTGGGGTCTTATTTAAGAAATCCTCTCTTACCTCAAGGTCAAACAAACAATCCTAAATTATAGTTTTTGACTTTCACAAACAGACTCCTCCATACAGAGAACAGGCTGACAGCTGTCAGCGGAGGAGGTTTGGGGGACTGGGTGAAAAAGGTGAAGGGATTAGCAAAGAAGAAAGTCATAGACACAAACAGCTTGATGACTCTCAGAGGGAAAAGGGTTGTGGGGGGTAGGAGGCGGGAAGGGCGCGATAAATGGTTATAGGCTTTGGATGGTAATAATAAAAAGTTTCTTAGCTCTGTATTGCCATGTCAATTTTAGGGTCAACTTAAGTTCTCACCTACACAGGTAGAGATTTGGATAGGGATTACCTTTAAGCTCTAGGTAACTTTTGGAGAGCACTGGCGTCCCTGTGACATGGAAGCTTTTGTTCCCTGAACTTGCTTCTCTGACCAGAGGCGACATGAGCCACGGCGGTCAGTCCTGGTCATGGTGTAGCCCTTTCCAAGTGGTCAGAGGTGACGCCGCGGTGTGCCTTCTGCTGCTCTTCAGCAGGTAGATCAGCTCTCAGTAGTTCGACCAGGTGTACCAAGCTGAGAGGTGTGAGGGGAGGGGCATGCTTGTTTTTTAATTATGGTAAAAACAAAATTAACTGTCTTTACCATTTTTAGTGTCTCATTCGGTAAAGTTATAGTCCCACTGTTGTTACAGATCTGCAGAACCTTTTCACCCTGCCAGAGGGGGAGTTATACCCATCAAACACCAACTCCCCGTTCTCTCCTCACCCAGCCCTGGCAACCACCGTTCCTTCTGTTTCTATGAATTTGACTACTTTCCATGCCTTAGATAGATGGAATCATAGAAAACTTACCTTTCTGTGACTGCCTTAATTCCTCTCTTTTGATGGCAACATCATATTCCATTGTGTGTATATCGCATGTTTTGTTTAGCCATTTATCCTTCGATGGACACTGAGCTTGCTTCCGTGCTTGGCTATTGTGAAGAATGCTGCTGTGAACGTGGGTTCAGCCAACATCTTTTCAATGTTCTTTTTACCATTTTATACTGCAGCTCCAAACATGAAAGCTAAAGTACCCTAGGAAAAAGGGGGTGGGGAGGGCTTGGGTGTAGAGGCTGCTTTATGTGGAAGGACCCAAGTTCTCACTGCCACTGTATGTTAAAGACTTAATACGCCAAAGTGGTGGGTCCGCGTCCGGTCAGGGCACATACAGGAATCAACCAATGAATGCATAAATAAAGTGGAACAACAAATCGATGTTAAAAAAAAAGAGAAAGGTTTAGGTTCATTTGATCACCAAAAAAAAAAAGTAATGATGATAAAATGTTAAAGGTATTTTGAATTATTTTAAATAATTTTATAAATATGTAATAAATTTACATGGTCAATATTCACTTTGTTCCAAAGCATCTGCAATAAGTCTCCCTGTCATTCACCTGCTGCTCATCCGCCCTCTCCTGTGGCCACCAACATTGTCACTGTCTTCTGTTTCCCTCTAGGGGTAGTTTATGTATAAATAAATGCATAGGTGTTTCCCTATTTTTATGCCTCTTACTCTTTTTTGAATAATTAGGATTCTGGTCTTTTAGAATTTTTTTAAATTTATTGAGAGAAAGGGAAAGAGAGAAACATCCGTTTATTGTTCCATTTTATGCATTCATTGGTTGACTTTCTGTTTTAAAGATTTTATTTATTGATTTTTAGAGAGAGAGAAAGAAAGGTTTGGGGGAGAGCGGGAAGCATCGACTGGAAGTTGTTTCTTGTAACCACCTTGACCAGGCAGTCTCGGGGTTTGGGACCAGGTCGACACTTGATCCACTGCGCCACCACAGGGCAGGCACATTGGTTGATTTTTGTGTGTGCCCTGACCGGGGATTGAACTGGCAACCTTGCTTTATCGGGAAGATGCTGTAACTGACCTACCCAGTCAGGGAGGATTGCAGTCTTATGCTATAATAAACAATGATGCGATAAATAACTTCTTACAAATCTCATACATGAGCAGGTGTATCTGTAGGATAAATTAGAAGAAGTAGAATGCTGGGTCAAAGAGTATGAATACGTATTTTTAAGGAAAGGATTTTTTTATATTCTTAAAAGGCTTTGAACTGTTGATTTTTAAAACACATACTTCTGAGTTTTCATGATGTTATAGACTTCGCCAGGATTCCACTGTTGACAATAGACCTGTGTTCTCTTACAGTATAAATTATGAATGTAATACTATGAGCAATTAAATTCTTTTATTACGCAGTCAAGGCACATATGAGAAAGCAATCAATGAACAACTAAGGTGTTACAACGAAAAACTGATGATTGATGCTTCTCATCTCTCTCCATTCGTGTCTGTCCCTGTCTATCCCTCTCTCTGACTCTCTCTCTGTTCCTGTTAAAAAAAAAAAAAAAAAAAAAAAAAAAAAAGAAATGAGCTATCAAGCCATTAAAAAAAAGACATGACTAACTTTAAATGTATACTGCTTAGTCTAAGAGGCCAGTCAGAAAGGCTACATACTATATGATTCCAACTATATAACATTCTGGAAAAAAAAATTCTTTTATTACTGTTTTGCAATATAAATCTCTAATAATTAGCAATTCTGAGAGTGCCTTTATCAAGGATTCTAGCTGGGGGAGTGAGTATTCTGTTTGAAAGTGCATTCATTATTGTAATGTTTATGTTTATAAACAGGGAGTTAGCGGACGGGGGTGGGGGGAGTTTGTTTTAAAATATGTATCACATAAAGTAAAGCGTGAACCCTGCACCCTGGACCAGCCGTGTGCATTACTCTGAGGTGCCGGGGTCCTTCCAGCCTGTAGTCAGCAGAGAGTACGGGTTCAGAAGCACCTTACTGAGTATCGCTAAGTCACAGACTTGGATTTATTTTTGCTAGTTACTGGGGAGGCTTTTAATTTGAATAGTTAGTGGGGAGGCTTTTAATTTGAACCGAGAAACAGAGTGCTCAAGTGAGACAACCTTCACGTTAGACTACTTTGCTGAGGTTGACCCTTCCTGGACGACCTTAGCAGGTGGTCTCCATGCAGTCGCAAGCTGAGGGTCCTCAGGAACGTCTCTGTAGTGAGTCCAAGGTCAGCTGCCTTGGGGACGGGGTGGCAGCGGGAGAAGGCTGGGGGTTTCTCTTCCCACCACTAGCTCGCTGGGCGCTCAGAGAGAGGTGGTCACCACACTGCCGGCTTCTCTAACTCAGTGTCACCCCTGCGCTCGCTCGTAGGGGTATCTGTGCTTGCCTTACATGGCCCTGCAGCAGCATCACCTCCTCTCTGATGTCACCGTCCGGGGATTTGTTGCTGGAGCGACGAACATCCTTTTCCGACAACAGAAACACCTCAGTGACGCCATTGTGGAGGTAGGTGTCTGTACGAGTGCCAGGCCCTGACCCCGCTGTCCCTGTTTTCATTTCTTACATGGAATCATGAGGGCACAGGGATAACACTCATAGTGGTAATAACTGCTCCCCGTGCCAGGCGTCCCCGGAGCCACCGGTATATTTGCTGATCTAATTCTCACAACAGCCTCTACAATAGGTATTGTTCCTGCCCGTTTGATACCCGCGAGAGCAAAACAACAGAGAGATCAAACAGCAAGTGTGGGTGAGCCAGGGTCCCAACCCGGGCAGTGTTGTCCCACTGCAGCCTTACAATTAAAACGTGTTTATTGTTTAAATAATTTAAATACTGCTAGCCTGTTTAATGCTCTTCCGCTATCAAGAGCAAGAAGCTAGAGATGTTTGACCTCTTATCAATAGATAAGAAATTTAAATCATTTGTTCAACTTTACAGTTGAAGTAATTTTTTAAGCAGGGGAGGAGGATTTAAGCTACCCTAAGGTTTTTTAGAAAGGAGAGAGAGACGTGCTTCCTGGGGAAATGTTTATAATATATAAGTGAAAAATTGGGGTTCAAAGCTTTAGGTGTTTTGAGGAAGAAAAATATATACACATCTTCCAAGGCAGATGGGAGGCCCACAAGGCTGCCTCAGCAGTACTGGTCACATTCTAGTTCTGAAGTTGGCGGGCGGATTCATAGGTATTTGGTTTATTATACTTTAAAACTAACCTGTAAGTTACACATACTTATTTACATTTCAAATATTACACAATAAAAGTATTCCAGAATATCTGTGCACTCAAAGGAAAAATTTTGAAGGAATTCTACTTAATTATATTCATTTCTGGTTGTGTGATAAAGGTGATACTATACATTTCTATATTTTTTTAAATATGAATTACTTTTGTAATTTGAAATTAAATATGCATATATTTTCTGAACATAGGAAATAAGTCGTTTTTTAAATGTAGAAAGAAAAACACTTGAGTGTAAACACCTCTTTCTTAGGCTCGCCTTTTGAGAATGCTGTTGCTCATATTTTTCATTTCCCGCTCCAACTCCCCAGTGGTTACTCTTGAAAGTGTGGCATGATGTCAGCGTGAATGCCCGGCTCTGACCTGTGCCTGGGTCCCCCCTAGGTAGAAGAAGCCCTGGTGCAGATCCACGACCCAGAACTCAGGAAGCTGCTGAACCCCACCACTGCGGACCTCAGGTTCGCAGATTACCTGGTGAGGCACGTGACCGAGAACCGGGATGACGTGTTTCTGGACGGCACCGGCTGGGAGGGCGGGGACGAGTGGATCCGAGCCCAGTTTGCAGTGTACATCCACGCACTGCTGGCGGCCACGCTGCAGTTAGGTAAGGAGCACACTGCCACCTTGTCGTTTTGTAGCAATTGCAGTGTTTGAATTACATAAGAGATACATGTTCATTATAGAAAAATTGCCTGTAATTCCCTGGTACAGAGGTAACTACTCTTAGCATTTTGAGTACCTTACATCCTTCCAGACCTTTTCTATGCACCTGTTTTGGATTTTAGTTTCGTGGTATTTGTGGTGCTTTTTTAAAAAATGGATCCTATTCGCCCTGGCCGGTTGGCTCAGTGGTAGAGCGTCGGCCTGGCGTGCAGGGGTCCCGGGTTCGATTCCCGGCCAGGGCACACAGGAGAAGCGCCCATCTGCTTCTCCACCTCTACCCCTCTCCTTCCTCTCTGTCTCTCTCTTCCCCTCCCGCAGCGAGGCTCCCTTGGAGCAAAGATGGCCTGGGAGCTGGGGATGGCTCCTTGGCCTCTGCCCCAGGCACTAGAGTGGCTCTGGTCATGACAGAGCAACGCCCCGGAGGGGCAGAGCATTGCCCCCTGGTGGGCGTGCCGGGTGGATCCCGGTCCAGCGCATGCGGGAGTCTGTCTGACTGTCTCTCCCCGTTTCCAGTTTTGGAAAAATACAAAAAAAAAAAAAAAAAAAAAAAAAAAAGGATCCTATTATACATGGTTTTAAAGCTTTGTTTTTCTTTGCAACAGAAACAAATGTATATATAAGGACAGTTGCCACTTTTACCGCTTAGTGTTTCGCCATATGGAAAGACAGACCGGTATTTGGGGGCTACTCATAAACACTGCTTATATGCTTTTAAGCTATGCGAAGGGACAAGAGGGAAATACAAAAAAGTGAAAAAATCACCTGAGTGATTATTAGTCCTTCAAAGTTATTCCCATTCTAAGAAATACTATTCCTTTTCAATGGTTAGAATGGAGCAGGTAAACACAGATCACTCCTGTATAAGAACTATCTCAGTTCCCACAGGAAAAGAAACATAAGGAGACACAGTGAGGCTCCGTGATGAGCTTGTTTCACGGACACCTACGGTCCAGACATTCAGCAGGCAGTCAAGGATTCATTGTTGTCATTGTTAAAAGAGTGTTGAGGTTTTCTTTTTTCCTTTTTTTTTCAATGATCTCTACTACTGTTTTTTTGTTTGTTTTAATTGTAAAATACACATAACCTAAAACTTAACCATCTTAACCATTTCTAAGTGTGTAGCTCCACAGTGGCACTGGGGACTTTCCATGGCTGTGTCAGTGGGGTTTCTAAACCAACCCACCACTGCCACCTCCCACCCGTCTTCACACAGTACACAGAGAGTTTAAACCCAGGCTTCAGGCGTGTTCTTCACGGGGGAAGGAAAGCTACAGAGCAAGGTCTTATTTGTTAATGGGATATTTTTAAACATCTGTTTCTTCTGCAAATAGAGCAGCTGAGACACCCCAATCCAGTCCTGTAACCCAAAGTCGTGTGGTCATCTAGTAAGAAACTCCAGTCTCCACCAGGCATGAGTCTTCGTGTAATTAATTGACCTTTGAAAAAATATTGGCCCAGGTAGCTGTAAGAACCGAATAAGAGCAGCTAGCTTTTTATTGGGGAGAGGGGCCCATTTAGTCCATGCGGGAACCTGTTTTGAGGTCACATCTACTAACTCACGCCATCTTCACAACAATCCTAGAGGTAGACTCCTTGTCACCCTCATTTTACAGAAGAGAATATGAGGCACAGGAAGGTTATTTAAATGGCTTACTCCCCCTCCTGGTAAGAGACGGAGCTGGTATTTAAGCCCTTGTAGTCTGGCTCAGTTCCATGCTGTTAGCGGAAGTTCAGCCCAATGCCCTGTTTGAAGAATAAGTTCTTAAAAGAACTTCCTTGTGCTACGCTTGGAACCAAGTGGATCCTTCTCTTTCCCAGGAACAAACGTCATGCTTCACCTTGAATGCAAGCAACTTGCAGTTAGAATATGCAGCACTAGCCATTGGAATCAGTTCTCCAACCCTTTTCTCTTCTTCCAAGTAGAAGAAATGCTCTGCATTGACATTTCCCCATGATACAGAGAACGCCACAGTTTCCAACGTTAAATACAGAAATTCCCTTGTCTGAAGTATTTTGACAGCGAAACACACGGAAACTATAGAATGACCTCCACCAGATAGTGAGACAGAGGCTAAAGAAGAGAAAATAGTGGCTGAAAGAACCAAATGATGTTCATTCCAGTGCTTTTCTTAGGACATACGGCATCTGTGAGAAGCTAGAAAGGTACCCTACTTGCCCGCCCCCTATGTAAACGCGAGTGTGTGTGCTCACTGTCCAGGCTGTCGTTCTGTTTAGTAAACAGTACTGTGCCTCCTAACCTTGGGAAGGAGGATGTGGACATACTCTGGAGTTGCAGGAGCCTTGGACAGTCTGGGTCCAACCTCTTTTCCAGTTGGGAAAAGGAAGTTCTGAGCGATTCAAGTGACTTGCCAAAGGCCACACAGCTTCTTCTTCTTAACAGGACACTTGGAGCTAGTAGACCCAAGGCTCCTGACACCTGGTAGACTCCCTCCCCCAAAACCAGGGGCGCGACGGGGGAGAAACTATTCCTTTACCCTTTCTGGTTGCTCATCTTCACACCCCTGACTGGCTACAGTCCAGCTCAACTTTCAAATATTTACTTGACAGATAATGAGAAGATACTGTCGGACTACGGGACGACCTTCGTCACCGCGTGGAAGAACACTCACAACTACAGAGTGTGGAACAGCAACAAGCACCCGGCCCTCACGGAAATAAGCCCTCAGTAAGCACATCTCCAGACCGGCAGGCAGAGCACACAGTACCTGGCCTCCTGTGCCCCCTCTAGTGAAAATGCTGTCCTGACTTGTCTTGAGGACTCTCCTGAAGTAGATTGTAAAGGCTCCCAGGTCCAGAAAAGCAGCTGGAAACAGTTTCGTATTCACACTTCTTACTCAGAAAGCACAAAGCGTTTTGGAAGTCCGGACGCTTGCCCCAGCCCTCTGGTAATTCAGACAGGAAGTGCTGGTCCATAGTGATGCTCAGTACATATGGGTCTCCTCCCCCTCCCCCTCCCCCTGGACCTGGACTTTAGAAATCTCTTTAATTTTTATTTATTGATTTGAGAGAGAGATATATCAATTTGTTGTTTTACTTATTTATGCATCTATGTGCCCTGACTGGGGATTGAACCTGCAACCTTGGTGAGTCGGTGGATGCTCTAAGTCTAACCAACTGAGCTGCCCGGCCAGGGCTGGACCTGTGCTTCAGCAGACGGTCAAACAAGACGGAAATAACCACTGGTTAAACTGAGAGGTTATTCTACCTTTTTTTTTTTAAACTGAGGTTATTTTAAACCATGAAGTATGAAAAACTAAAGTTGATATTTGAACACCTATATATGTGGTCAAAACTAGCTTCCATATGAGATGCTAAAATTCAACAAAATTTAATTCCTGTCACAATATTGAATGTTGACTAGACAGACTTTGGCCTGAAAGACATTTGAAAATAATGTCCTCTTTGTGTGGAGGGAACAGGCTCGAGTCTAGGGAGATCAATTGATACAGTGTGTACAGGCTGGGACCTTATTTTTTTCCAAATTAGAAGTTTTAAATGTTGGAGTTTTTTTGTTTTGTTTTGGTTTGGGTTTTTTTATGATACAAGCATACACTGAATGTTTTCCTTTGTATTTTAAGCTTTTACTTGGTGGGAATCGAACAAAAATCAATTTTGTACTGACTACCATATTATTTGGAAGCTAGGGACTTAGCTGCCTGCAGGTATGGTATCAGTGATGCTAGAAGGGATATTCCTTCCCACACAGAAAAATCCAGATGTTTGTGTCATAGGAACTTGGGGAGCATCGACAAAAATGAGATGGTGTCACCTGGCCTGTGGTGGCGCAGTGGATAAAGTGTCCACTTGGAACACTGAGGTCCCCGGTGCAAAACCCTGGGCTTGCTACAGAGTGATGCTTCCTGCCCCCCCCCCCAAGTGCTCTACCTCTCTCTCTTTTTCTCTCATACCTCTGAAATTAATAAATAAAATCTTTAAAGAAACAAAAAGGCCTGACCTGTGGTGGCGCAGTGGGATAAAGCCTCGACCTGGAAATGCTGAGGTCGCCGGTTCGAAACCCTGGGCTTGCCTGGTCAAGGCACATATGGGAGTTGATGCTTCCAGCTCCTCCCCCCTTCTCTCTCTCTCCCTCTCCTCTCTAAAAAAGAAAAGAAACAAAAAGAATGAGGTAGCATAGCAGGGTTCTAGAGAACATGTCTATTAAATTTTATATCTGTCAGAAATGAGGCATGCTCTCCCCACTGGGAGCACGCCCATGCCTTTCCTGCCCTCTCTGCTTCCCCCACAGGCATGCATCTCCTGAACTGTAGGGGTCCCCAGGAGACCTGCAACCAGGGGAGCGGCGGGCAGCAGCAGCTCGTCCGGTCCCGTCCCAGGCTGACCCCTGAACCGGTCCCCGAGGCCCCTTTTCTCTGCCTCCCCAAGGAGCCGACAGCAGCCCTGGCTCACTGCTTTCCCCTGACGTTCCTAAGAGCCAGGCAGCCCCGCCCCGCTCTCTCCTGCTGCTTCTCCTGTCCTAGGCCCCTAAAAAAAAAGAAAAATGACTAGGTTCAGCACCAATTTTGGTGAATTTAGTCATCATACTGAGCAAAAGCAGAAACCTATGTTGTCATTTGAATGTGGTGAAAACAGAGAATTACAAGGCAAAAATGTTAATAGTATTAAATGAAAGGGCTGAGACTTTGGCGTATTCTCCGTCGCTAACCACAAGGCCTGTGTTCTAAAGAGCGATGAGTGGAAGCAGATGTGGGTTGGTCAGCCCCTGGCAGTGCTGTGGCAGTGCTGGGCTGGGGGTGGGGTCTGCCTGGATCGTCCACAGCGCAGCAGGGGGGGGTCCCACATCTTTTCCCGTGGCCCTGATAACCCGCTCAGATCTCTATCCACTCACACATCTGCCAGAGTGCCTTTAACTTGAACCAGCTCTATAGATTTTATTGCAAATCCATAAGAGGCTTAGCTGGCATAGGTTTTTAAAGAATGTAAAACAGTACTTTGAAAACGTGTAAATAAGCCTGACCTGTGGTGGTACAGTGGATAAAGCGTCAACCGGGAATGCCTAGGTCGCCGGTTCAAGTCCCTGGGCTTGCAGGGTCAGGGCACACACAAGGAGCAATGACGATTTGATGCTTCCCGCTCCTCCCCCACCCCACCTTTCTCTCTCTCTTTCTAAAACCAATAAATAAAATCTTTTAAAAAATAGTTTAAAGAAAAGTATAAATAAGTGAGGTTATTTAGATTAAAGAGGAAGCTGCAGAAGGACCTGAAATATATATCCAGGAAGTCGTGCAGGTATGACGATCAGCAGAGTTCCCCAAATTCAAACAAAGCATGCAGTCTCCGGTTATCGGGGGCATAACTGAGAAGTGCTGCACACCAACTGTAAGACATGAGTGTGTGGCTCCCCTTCTCCACTCGAGATCAGAGAGGGCAGTCTGCTGACTCCCTTCATAAGCGGCAGGTATACGCCCTCCTTTCCCAGAATATCAAGAATGATTATGTAATCTTTCCATTTTTTTCAGCCTGTGATTCAGGAATCCAGGGGGGGGGGAAGATTATTAACATGCATTGTATGGATAGTAAAGAGATTTGTCATTTGAAAAGCTATAAAATAACATTTTGATGTTTTTATAATACGCTACAGATTTCACAAGGGTCACTTTCTTTGTTACACATTGACAGGGAGACCCCCCTGAGTATGAGATAAGAATTTGGATATTTATTGACTCCTTTCATACTGTAACTTCAGTTAAAGATGCCTGTTTATATATATCTATATATGTGTGAGTGTGTGCATATATATGTACACACACTTTTTGCCTTTTAAATATATTTTAAGCCCTGCCTTTGGAGTTGTTTTTCTAATAGAAAGTACAGATTTTACACATCTGTCCACAGCCTTTGCGTGACCAATGGCACACGTTTGTAAGACAGCCAGATTCAGGCTGTGGTCCATGGCCATGGCCTCAGTCCCAGACTTTAACCCTGACTGTCCTAGGGAGGAGCGTTCTAAAAAATGTTGATAATTGAGCCCCCCAGCCAAATAAATCACCATCACTAACACACACACACACACCGCAGAAAAACACCCTATTTCACGAGGGAGGAGACCCGCTCAGAGGCCCCTGGGGCTCTGGGCAGAGAGCTGTGGTCAAGCCCGTGGGTGACGGGTGCAGGGTCGCCCCGCAAGGCTCACTGATGCTCCCTGTGACAACTCTGTTTCGCAGTTTTATTGGTAAAACACTCACAGTCCAAACTCAACTTTGTTTTACAGCCATCCCTTCCAAGGGCAGTACTCCGTGTCAGACATGAAGTTAAGATTCTCACAGTGAGTATTTCGAGAACGCACTAGGAAAATTCTTACGTCTGAATTGATGCCATGTGTCGCATTGCTAATTGGGAATTGTTTTTCTCCACTTGATAGACTTGAGCTTCAAATAGTAACCAAACATGCTCATAACAGTCCCCAGCTCAGCGGTGTCTGTGTCAGAGTGAAAACACTGCTGTTCCCTGAGGAGCGGTGTGAACTGATCCCAGCGTTCGCTGCTTTTATGCTGGTGCAGTAGTGTTGGCAACTCATGACTGTTGGGAGAGTTTACCACACACCCTACGTCCTTACCACTTTCTAGTTCATCTGCATTTTTGTTCAGTATTTTCTGAAAATTTGCATGCTTAAAATGTTGGCAGATTAAGACATAATAATGAATAATTTTTCTTTTCTCAATAATTCATTTGGGGGATGGTGGTGTGTGTGAGGGAGATATTATTTTTAAATTGTGTTTAACACTTCTTTCCTTTACTCAGTTCTGTTCAAAACAGTGAACGTGGCAAGAAAATTGGCAGTGTCATGGTCACAACCAGCCGGAATGTTGTACAAACAGGAAAAGCTGTAGGTAAGGCATACATTTAGCTAAGAATGGATTGGAATCCTAACACCTCTCTTCTGGGCTCTCAATATGTCATTGATAAAAATGTAAAGTTGTAGAGATTGTGTATCACGTAATAATACAAGGTGATTCCCATAGTGGAATACAGAAGTTTTTGTTTTGTTTTTAATTTTTGTCTTATTTGTTTTTTTTTTTAAAAGTGTGGCACGAGATAATATCAAAGTTGAGCAAATTTTTGCCACATCTAATGTAGGGGTGACAGCATTTTTTGATGAGTTCACTGTTCCATTACCAGGATTCAGGCTTCACTGGAGTTTCCCTCCATAGTTCAACTTAGATGAAATATACAAGTTCTATGAAAGACTCAGTTTTCAAAACTGACTCAATAAGAAATAGAAAATCTGAATAGCCCTATTATCTATTAAATAAATAGAATTAAATATTTAAAAACCTTGTGGCAAAGTTTTTAATTTAACCCGGTCCCAAATGGCTTTCCATATGATTTTTTTTTTTTTTTTTTTACAGAGACAGAGAGAGGGATAGATAGGGACAGACAGATAGGAACGGAGAGAGATGAGAAGCATCACTCATCAGTTTTTTGTTGTGACACTTTAGTTCAGTGGTAGTCAACCTGGTCCCTACTGCCCACTAGTGGGCGTTCCAGCTTTCATGGTGGGTGGTAGCAGAGCAACCAAAGTATAAATAAAAAGATAAGATTTAACTATAGTAAGTTGTTTTATAAAGATTTATTCTGCCAAACTTAGCGAAAATCAAACATAAAGTACTTGCTTGATAAGTAATTATTATAATATGCTTTAACTTGCTGTAACTCTGCTTTATAAATTTTATAAAGTAAAGTTACTTCCCTACTTTATAAATCACCATTACTGTGGAACTGGTGGGCGGTTAGAAAATTTTACTACTAACAGAGATACAAAAGTGGGCGGTAGGTATAAAAAGGTTGACTACCCCTGCCTTAGTTGTTGATTGATTGCTTTCTCATATGTGCCTTGACCGTGGGCCTTCAGCAGACCGAGCGACTTTGGGTCCAAGCTGGTGAGCTTTGCTCAAACCAGATGAGCCCGCACTCAAGCTGGCGACCTCGGGGTCTTGAACCTGGGTCCTCGGCATCCCAGTCCGACGCTCTATCCACTGCATCACTGCCTGGTCAGGCAAATTTTATCAGACATTTAAGGGTTTATAGTAACTTTATACAAACTCTTTCAAAAAGTGGTGGATAAGGGAATATTCCCTAACTCATTCAGTGATGCCAGTATTCCCTGCTACCAAAGCCACAAATGGTATGCTATATATACTCTTCTGCACCTTCCTTTTTTTACTTAAAAATTTTTAGGATAGTTTCATGTCCGTTCTGAAGAAATTTCTTGTTCCTCCTTTTCTTTTATTATTATTATTTTTTTTTTTTGTATTTTTCTGAAGCTGGAAACGGGGAGAGACAGACAGACTCCCGCATGCGCCCGACCGGGATCCACCCGGCACGCCCACCAGGGGCGACGCTCTGCCCACCAGGGGGTGATGCTCTGCCCCTCTGGGGCATCGCTCCGCCGCCGACCAGAGCCACTCTAGTGCCTGGGGCAGAGGCCAAGGAGCCATCCCCAGCGCCCGGGCCATCTTTGCTGCAATGGAGCCTTGGCTGCGGGAGGGGAAGAGACAGACAGAGAGGAAGGAGGGGGGGGTGGAGAAGCAAATGGGCGCTTCTCCTATGTGCCCTGGTCGGGAATCGAACCTGGGTCCCCCGCACACCAGGCTGACGCTCTACCGCTGAGCCAACCGGCCAGGGCCGTTCCTCCTTTTCTATGTATTTACCTTCTTATTTTTTAAAAAAATGTTTATTGATTTTAGCAAGAAAGGAAGGGGGAGAGAGACAGAAAGAGACAGAGAGGAACATAGATCTGTTTCTGTATGTGCCCTGACCAGTGATGGAACCAGCAACCTCTGTTTTGGAATAATGCTCTAACCCAGTGGTCCCCAACCCCCGGGCTGCGGACTGGTAATGGTCTGTGGGCCATTTGGTACCGGTCCACAGAGAAAGAATAAATAACTTACATTATTTCCGTTTTATTTATATTTAAGTCTGAACGATGTTTTATTTTTTAAAAATGACCAGATTCCCTCTGTTATATCCGTCTAAGACTCACTCTTGACACTTGTCTCGTAAGTTCAACAATTATATTTAAAAATATCACAGTTTTTACGCCAGTCGCATAATTTTATTTTGTGCATTTATCCGTCCCACCCTAAAGGCTGGTCCGTGAAAATATTTTCTGACATTAAACCAGTCCGTAGCCCAAAAAAGGTTGGGAACCACTGCTCTAACCAACTGAGCTATCCAGCCAAGGCTGTCTTTTTATTTTTAATATATAATTTAAAACTTAAAGAAATGGTACAACAGTTTACAGGAATCCCCAGTTATCTCAGGATTTACCAATTATTTACATTTGCTTTGTCACATCAATATGTAACAATAGGACTTAGCTCCTGATAGAAACTGACTAACCCATACTGAACACAGTTCAGGAGCCCCGGACAGGGTGATCTCTCTGCAGGGGTCCTCATAGCTTTACTGTCTAAATACCTGGAGAGCCTGACCTGTGGTGGCGCAGTGGATAAAGCGTCAACCTGGAAATGCTGAGGTTGCTGGTTCAAAACCCTGGGCTTGCCTGGTCAAGGCACATATGGGAGTTGATGCTTCCTGCTCCTCCCCTCTCTCTCTCTCTCTCTCTCTCTCTCTCTTTCTCTGTCCCCTCTCTATAATGAATAAATAAAATCTTAAAAAAAAAAAAAATTAAATACCTGGAGATAGGCAGGGTGAGAGAACCAGTCTACAGACTCGTCTTAGAAGACAAACAGGGAGCACATAGCCCCTATCACTTGGTTCATTTTGTTACAAAGGAATGGGATTTAACATTTTATTCCATGCAACATTAATCATTTGAGGTATCATTTTCTTCCATGCAACATTATGCATTTGACTTATTTGTAATTCTTAGTTTTTTGTTTTTTTTAATTTTTTTTTAATTTTTTTAAACTTAATTTTCAACGATGCTGCAGCTGATATGTAAATTCTAAGGTCAGTTCTGCTCTTCTACACTCCCCTCTCCAAGAATAGAGGGAGTATGTGATACAACGTAAATAATTTCACTTTAGTGTCAACTTTTGAAATAATGTTCTTTAAAACAAAACAGACCTGAGGCAGGTGGAGCTCTGCGTGTCTTCATATAATGCAACATTGTTCGCAAGCAAATTTCCCTAAAGCAGCCCATCCACTCTTGCCTAGGTGTGTGGTTATCAGTAATCAGCTCCGATTTAGAGTACAAAGAGCACATGGACATGTTCAGCTCTCCGCGTGGTTCTAATGCACAGCCGCACTGGACACTGGCCAAGCATGTGGGCATTGAGGAGGGAATTTGCTGAGTACCTCCAGGATGCTTAGGAGCTGGCTGGCTCTTACACCCAGAAATCATCCCATTTCCTATCAGACTGTCTCATGGAGAAGGACTGTTTTGAAACTAGAAATTTAAATGGCATTTTAATAACTATTAACATATCAATGTATTACTGTAAATTACCATGTATTCGATCAGCATTGGTTTTTCTTGGTCTCTTAACACGAGTGAAGGCGGTTTTCCTTTTGTTTTCCCTCCTTCCTTCCAGGGCAGTCCGTCGGAGGAGCTCTTTCCAGCGCAAAGACAGCCATGTCCTCGTGGCTGTCCACTTTCACCGGTCCCAGCCCTCAGAGTCTCCCCGAGCCGCCCAGCGGGAAGCCCTGAGTGGCCGGCCACAGGCTGCTGCTGCTTTCTTAGGTTTAAGTGTTCCCTGACTGTCTGCTGCTCCGGACTGTTCCTCCTCATCGGCCACGGGTCCACAGCAGGGGACCGATGCGTCGAACTGTTTACATGGACGGTCACCTCTGTCTAAATGAATGTCACAGGATGCTGAAAAGATGAACTCACAACCGTAGCAGGGATGGCGTCCAGGTTGGGGTTTAAATTGACTACTTTTATTTCAGTCTGAGCCTGATTGAAACACAGTGTCCCTTCTAATGATTTTTCGAGTTCTGATAGTTATATATTTGTTTACTTTAGGAAAGTTTTTACTTATGAAAATTTTGTTCTGTTTTTCCGTTTGAATAGCTGGATGGTCACTGTAATTTATTAGGGCTAAAATTGTTATATTAGAATTTTAATTTCTCTAAAGTTGGCCTACATGTGCTTATAAAGTTAAGGGGCCATATAGTCCAGCCCTTGGTTATTATTTTGCTTAGTTATAGGATGATTTTTGTTGTAGATTGGTTGGTTTTCTACCGACAAACTATTAGTTGCCTTCCTCCTGTTGACGTGGAAGTCCCAGGTGGTAGATCTGAGGATGGAGTGTTTTGTTTCCTGTTTAATTTATTCGTTTCCAATCCTAAGCATTTGCTGCGAAGCATCAAGGAGTGTCGCTGTGCTTTTGCCTTCTCTTCTAATTGTTCAAGTAGCTGTGCAGAGAAATAGCATAGTGACAGGTACCGCTGTGTTGGAGCGGTTGAACATACATATTTAGGGCAAGATTTTAAAAGATCAGGGTGTTAGTTCTGTCGACTCTGCAATCTTTTACAACCATTTTAAACCCACAGTTTGTGCCTTCTGTTTCTTCTTTTGAACAGTTTTCCATTGGGTGTTTACGGACCACAGGTGTTTTCTTAGTCTTACTCTTCATAAAGCTTCTCTAGGCACTTGGGCTTTGCTCCTTTGATGGAAAACCCTCCTGTAGTCAGTCCTGCCCAAAAGTAATTTTCAAAGGAAAGCAAGACCATCTGTAAATATTAAATAGAAATCTCACCTTAGCTCACGTGAGGAAGCGAGGAGCAGGACAAGGGAACTACGCCACACCAGTCGTGTTTCATCAGGGACATCTGCTTTCGTCTTAGACGTGTGCACACCTGTGCTCTCTACCGAAGACTTTGCCACAGCCGGACCCCAGTGTCTGCACACTCAGCTCTTGTTCGCTGTTCATGGGGACATTGGATGGGTGTGCGCAGGGAGTCTTCACAGGGAAGCCACTGCTTGTTCAGTAACAAAGGATACTTGGAAGATACGTAGTGAGTATAATCTACTGATGATGTAAAGAGCGTTGGGAAAAGGAGGATGACACTTTGTTATATTTGACTCATCCCTTAGGAAACGTTAATGTGACCTACATCCTTCTAAGGCAAGTGAAATGGTCAGAGACATAATCTAAACATCCCCAAATTTTCCAGCTTATGTTTCAACACAAGTCTAACAAATCTAAAGGTGGACACACAAGACAACATGCAGACAAAGTAGTATAGATTGTATACCTGAAACCTATATTTTATCAGTGTCACCCCAATAAATTCAATAAAATTTTAAAAATTAAAAATAAATATAAACAGTGTTTAATTATATAAAAAAATAATTCAGTGATAATAAACTAAAGGGCTTACTCCATTAATTCCACTTCTGCTAGGAAAGTTAACCTCAGGAAATACTACTTTAAGAGAATACCAAACAGACCCTTACAAGGTACTCTAATCAGTGTCACACTGAGACTACAAAACATCCCTTCTAACCTTTTGTTTCATGAGGCCACATCATTGGTTGGAGTGACAGTGTATTAGTGTGCGACTATTACCTGTCAACGGCCAGATAGTCACAGTGTAGCTCTGCAAGGGGTCGGCCAGCAGCTACTGGGCCATCGTTCAGTCTGTGTGGCTTGTGTACTTGGGTCATCCACACTTTGGAATCCCACCGAAGTAAAAAGCTATGTGAAATCTAACTTTGCCTTAGTATCCCATGTTCCCCTTTTTAATATCCACCCTAAATGAACTTTCTCTTAGTGTTTCTAGTTAAGAGCTCAAAGTAGTCATTTAACTGGCTTTTAACATAAAATGAGTATTTCAGAAGGCAGCACTTTTTTTTTTAAAGATTATATTTACTGATTTTACAGAGAGAGGAGCAGGGAGTGAGAGGTATCAATCAGTGCATAGTTGCTTCACTTTAATTGCTCAGTGCTTGTCATAGCTGCCTTGACCGGGCAAGCCCAGGGTATCTAACCAGTGACCTCAGTGTTCCAGGTCGACACTATCCACTGCGCCACCACAGGCCACGCGGAACATAGTACTTTTGTCAAAGAAGTGGTCAAGGCGCCCTGGCCGGTTGGCTCAGCGGTAGAGCGTCGGCCTAGCGTGCGGAGGACCCGGGTTCAATTCCCGGCCAGGGCACATAGGAGAAGCGCCCATTTGCTTCTCCACCCCTCCGCCGCGCTTTCCTCTCTGTCTCTCTCTTCCCCTCCCGCAGCCAAGGCTCCATTGGAGCAAGGATGGCCCGGGCGCTGGGGATGGCTCCTTGGCCTCTGCCTCAGGCGCTAGAGTGGCTCTGGTCGCAATATGGCGACGCCCAGGATGGGCAGAGCATCGCCCCCTGGGGGGCAGAGCACCGCCCCTGGTGGGCGTGCCGGGTGGATCCCGGTCGGGCGCATGCGGGAGCCTGTCTGACTGTCTTTCCCTGTTTCCAGCTTCAGAAAAATGAAAAGAAAAAAAAAAAAAAAAAAAAAAAAAAGTGGTCAAAAGACCGTAACTCTCTTTCCTTCAGGTTGTGGAAGGTGTGAGGGTTTTCAGGACCAGAGGTCTTCAGGATGTGGTTGGCAGGAGCCCTGGACAGCCAGCACAGCTGAAGGCAGGAGCCTGGCTGCTCATCCTGGGAGCCTGTGTGCTTGGGCTTGGCCTCCAGACTGAAGCAGTGGCCTCTCTTCAGCCACTGGCTCTGTGGGCCATAGGAGCCGACACGGGGCCGTCTCAGGCACGTCGCTGTAAAGGTGTTTGCCACCTTTGGTTGCCACCCTTGCTCGATGCTTTTATTTCTAAGTACTGAGTGTCTGTCAGTAGGCCTGAGGGAACCAGGGTCAGCCAGGCCTTTTCAAGGTGTGTCAAACACACTGAGCGCATCTGCAGCTTGGTGGTGGCCTGTTTGTCTAGTGACTTAAAAGTAGTGTGTGGAGCCTGACCTGTGGTGGCGCAGTGGATAAAGCGTCGACCTGGAAATGCTGAGGTCACCGGTTCGAAACCCTGGGCTTGCCTGGTCAAGGCACATATGGGAGTTGATGCTTCCTGCTCCTCCCCCCTTCTCTCTCTCTGTCTCTCTCTCCTCTCTAAAAATAAATAAATAAAATAAAATAAAATAATTAAAAAAAAAAAAAGTAGTGTGTGGAGCCCTGGCCAGGTCGCTCGGTTGGTTGGAGCGTTGTCTGGATGCACCCAGGTGGTGGAGTCATCGTTCCACACACAAGGACAGATTGATGGTCCTGTCTCTCTCGCTGCCTTCCTCTCTAAAATGATTTAAAAAATTTTTTTTTAGAAAAGAAGTAGTGTTTGGAAAAAATCCCTGGCATACAGTAATGACAGTGACATAGGTAAGGAAAAAGAGTTAAAGCTGCTGTGTCTTGGATGAGGTGAACAGAAAAGGTTGCATGCATATCAAGACAAGGCTTAGAGTTATTCTGCATCTGCCTTTGGTGCATATAACCAGTATAGTCTGTCCCCAAACCCATCAGTCACTTATTAGACCCCATGCTTTAAAATAATCCCCATTGATGTCCTTTTTAAGAAACAGCAGCAATGTCTTTGGGCACAAACCAGACCATATGGTGTGATTTCCGCAACCTAATCTTGCATCCTGGGATCTCTGTGAGGCATTAGATTTTTCTGAGAATAATACAGTTTGGAAAGGCAGGGAGAAAGCAAATTAGGAAGAAGGAGGAGAAGTAAGCAGTGCCTGCAAGGCTGAGGAGTAAGGTACTTAAAAATCTCACTGGAAGTATTTCAGGAGCAGTATTTAATATGCTAAAGGTTATAAGACTCCTTTTACAAAGATGCTGACCCTCTTATCTGCTAGTTACAAGTTTAAAAGGAAGCTGTAAGGTGATCTTCCTGGCAGGCAGGTGGTGTCTTCATTTTGTGTTTTGTGGAAGTTAGTGATCCTTTTCCCTGCGGTGGGTGATGAGTTAGGGAGCCCTTGGCTCTGGAAGAGGCCTGGAGACAGATCCCAAAGCTCAGGAACTTGTATCTGCTTCGGCAGTCTGGGAAAGGAGCCGGCAGCTGCTACAGGTCTCTTGCTATTTTACTGGGGATTTGGTTTGGACTATTGAAATGGCATCAACATTTGCATGCTCTGATTCTTCGACCAGAGGTGGCTCGGTGCCCGTGGCCTTTCTACCCAGTTCTGGGTGGCCTTTCAACAAGAGAGAGGACGCAGCCCCCAGTTCTAGAAGGTTCTAGAAGATGCATCTAGAAGATGCTCGTCATTTCCCCTAGTGCAGTGTGCCACTAGGAGTCTTCTCATTCCAGATCTTTGAACTTCCTAACATTGGAATTCTTCTCATACTCGCCAACATTCCATAAATAGTTGTCAAGGACAAAGCAAAGGAATGTGGCTCTTCATTCTTTTCATGGAAGTTACTTTGTCCACATGACTTCCTGCTTTCACAGGAAAGAAACCAGCTCCCTTGTATGCTAACTCCAAAATTATAGGATTGTGCACGTATGAGGGGTTGAATATATTTTGTAAAACTAATGCATTTGTATTTCTGTGCTGTTCTAAAGTTTACCTTTTTACTTATATTAAAGATAGAGAAACTATATATTTAAATCATGTAAATGGGACATAATGTAGGGGTTTTTTCCAATCTTTTCATTAGCTTCTCTCACACACATAGTATGCTGCTCAAATTTGTGTGTGTGTGTGTATGTGTGTGTGTGGTGTATGTATGTGTGCGTGCACGCTCAATATATACATTTGAACATTTCAGCCAGGTACTGAGCCAGGAAAGGTAATTGAAGTCTTAGAAAGCTTCTGTCCTTAGAAAATACTTTGTTTTCTTGAAACATTAATAATTTATCGATGAAAAAATAGGATAAAGACTTTGTTTCAGGGCACTTAGTCATTAGTTCCTAAATTTAGGAAACATTTAACAATTGCTTGGTAAAGGCATTTAGTGGTTACAAAACTAATTTTAATATTTGAGATTGAAGGCTTTCCACTAGGGAAACTCTTCCTAGGGAAGTTTAGCTTAGAAATCTCAGACAGTTTACTAAGGAAGTTTAGCCGGGGCATGTGTTTTGATGAGAAAGGTCGTTTCTCTTTGCTCCAGTGAGTTTTATCATTTGTACTAGTTTGTTTTTGTTGTCATTTGTTTCAAAAGAATGTTAAAATTATAAATCACGTCCAATCATACTGAATTGTAAAACTCCTACTGTATCTTTATTTTAAAGAAAAATGAGAATAAACTTCTGTTTGTCCTGAATACAGTCGTACCTGACCTATCTTTCTAGGGGTCCCCGCCATGTTGCCGGGGTGGCTTCTGACCCGCTTCCCAGTTGGACAGCAGTGACAGCTCCCCTGAAAGGTGGCGCAGGGGATGCAATAGAGGACCCACGGCTGATCCAGCCTTTCGCTTCCACTCTGCTCGTGGCAGCGCCTTCAGTGTTTAAGCTGGTGAGCCCGCAGGGACAGCCCCCCCCCCCCGTTTTTGTGGACTGCTGAGAGCAGGGGCCTGCGGAGGGCAGGCAGGGTGGTTGTGCGAGAATGCCGCAAACAGAGCCCCAGGGGACAGGCGCCAGCACAGGCAGCCCTCACCTTGTCATGCACGTGTCCATGGACTGTGCTTGTCTACAGACCAGGTGTTCCGCACAAGCAGGCAGGTTTCTGTCCCCTGGGAAGGTGTGCTTCCTGGAGCACAGGGTTAAGGTGAAGGCACCAGTGTTCTCTGACCTGGGCTGTCCACGTCCTGGAGCTGAGGCGGTGACAGGAGGTGACTGGGAGATGGAAGAGGTCGCACTGCGGGCATCTCCCCACTTCTCTCTGCTTGTTGGTGACGTGACTCAGGGCTGCGCCCTGCAGCCTCACTTCCCTTGTTCCTGGTGTTTGCTACCTGCGTCCAGCCTGCCCGCTACACCCAGGTTCATCTCCCTGAAACACGGGGGTATTCTTCACGGTCACCTCACTGCATGGTAACCCTCAGTGTCAACAGTTGTCTACAGGATTAAACACAGCTTCCCAAACCAGGCCCTTGGGTCCCCACATAGTAACCCGTCTCCTGTGAGCTGCTCTGCGGGCGGCTGGCCTCCACAAGCCCCCTGGCCACCTGTGACCTTTGCTGTGGCCAGGCCTTCCCACCTCCTGCTTGCTGGACAATCATTAAGAGAACCCAGAACAGACGCTAATCAGAGACCCAACTCCACCTTCTCTTCCTCGGGTCTCCCCAGGGCTAACTTCAGTCCTTTCTAAAGCGCTTGAGTGAAGCGCTGGTTGAGTGCTCCAGACACAGGCTTCCCAGCCTTGGAGGTTTGCAGTTAGTAAAAAAGAAAGAAGATGGGGCAACTTAAGTGTGAAAAATACAGATAAAAGCAGGAAATATACATTAAAATGAACATCAAGGTCCTGGCAGGTTGGCTCAGTGGTAGAGTGGCCTGGCATGCATAAGTCCTGGGTTCAATTCCCGGCCAGGGCACACAGGAGAGGCGCCCATCTGCTTTTCCACCCCTCCCCCTCTCCTTCCTCTCTGTCTCTCTCTTCCCCTCCCGCAGCCGAGGCTCCATTGGAGCAAAGATGGCCCGGGCGCTGGGGATGGCTCCTTGGCCTCTGCCCCAGGCGCTAGAGTGGCTCTGGTCGCAACAGAGCGACGCCCCGGAGGGGCAGAGCGTTGCCCCCTGGTGGGCGTGCCGGGTGGATCCCGGTCAGGCGCATGCGAGAGTCTGTCTGACTGTCTCTCCCCGTTTCCAGCTTCAGAAAAATACAAAAAAAAAAAAAAGAACATCAAGTAACCTTCATGCAATCACAACCCAGGTAAGAAATGGCATATTGCCGAGCCTCATCCCTGTGTCTCTCCCAGAACATAACTGTTCCTCTTCCAGAGGTATTTGATATTCTTTTGAGATAATTTCTTTGTATGTTTACCTCCTTCCTCCTGTTTGTAGTCCAAAGAGCAGAGTTGATTTTCTGTCTGCTTTTGAACTTGTATAAACAGAATCACACCACTTGTATTGTCTCTTCTGGTTAATTTGGGTTTTTAGGAGACTGTTCTCTTTCATTGCTCCGCAATCCTATTCCACGCTGCACGCTACCGTAATGCACCCTGTCTGCCAGAGGTGGACCCTGGCCGTTTCTGGTTTGGGGCTAACATGCAGAGCGGCACTGCTGACCACGGTAGTGCTTATCCGAGTCACCTGTGCACGTCCCCCCAGGGTGTACACGTGGGACTATGGACCTCTCCGACCTTTTTGTTTTGGTGTGCTGCCATTGTGCCCTCCCACCAGCATCACATCAGAGTGTCACTGTTCCACGCTGTCACCTATGATTTGGTGCCACCAGCAATTTAAATTTTTGCTGAACTGGTAGGTGTGAAATGGTATCTTAGTGGGTTTTAACTTGTATTTCCCGAGTACCAAGAAGGTTGAGTACTTCTTCATTTATTGACCATTTAGATTCCCACTTTTGTGAAATGCCTGTTCCAAGTCTCCCACCCATTTTTCTATTGGGCTGTCTGCTTCTTGGCTTGTTTTATTGTATGAGTATGTATGTGTATATACAGATGTGCGTTTTCTGGATACTTTGTCAAATGTGTTGCAAATATAGCATTCTGTGACTTATCTTCATTCTTCATAGTGTCTTGATGAATAGACTTCTAAATGTCAAATTTATCTTTCCTCTTATGGTTAGAAGAAATTGTATCTGTGTGTCTTATTTAAGAAACCGTCTTCTACTTCAAAGTCATGAGGATATACTCTGTAATCTTTGAGAATTTTTTCTTTGCCTTTTACATTTAGAACTTGATCTACCTGGAATATCTTTTTTTTATTTTTTATTTTTCTGAAGTGAGAAGCGGGAAGGCAGAGAGACTCCGCATGCGCCTGACTGGGATCCACCCGGCATGCCCACCAGGGGGCAATGCTCTGCCCATCTGGGGCGATGCTCTGTTACAACTGGAGCCATTCTAGTGCCTGAGGCAGAGGCCATGGAGCTGTCCTCAGCACCCGGGGCCAACTTTGCTCCAGTGGAGCCTTGGCTGCGGGAGGGGAAGAGAGAGGTAGAGAGAAAGGAGAGGGGGGAGAGGGGAGAAGCAGATGGGTGCTGCTTCTGTGTGCCCTAGCAGGGAATTGAACCTGGGACTTCCACACGTCAGGCTGACGCTCTACTGCTGAGCCAACCAGCCAGGGCCTGGAATATATAGAGCGGTGTGTGATGAGTCAAATTTCTATTCCCTATCCAGCCACCCCTGTAATATGGCCAGAAAGTTTGGGCACTTCATACAAAGACATTTTAGTATGAAAATATGGGGAAAGCCTTTCAATCAAATAATTGAATTGTACTCGTTTAGTTAGTTCGTTTTTTTCTCATCTTGTTATAGGTCCTATGCAAAGCGTTGCTGCAGCACCAGTCCATGGAGGTGCATGAAGGGGCTGATGTTCCCCAAGTCTGACAATCACATAAATGCCCAGTGTCTCAAGAACTGTCCCGGGCAGTCACAAATCCTAAGGACTTTCAATACTGCACCAAAGACTCACACTGGTTCTCCAAGTGTGACCCAAGAGTTTTACATCTTTGGCTACTTCCCCTGGGAAGTCACCCTTAAGACAGACCCAGGTCCCTCACAGTGCGCTTAAGGCCTGCCTTCTGCCCGAGCACTTGGCCTACCATGCACACGCAGAGTACGCATGCCCACAGTTCCTAGTGGCTGCTGTTCAGCAGGAAGGGACGGACAGTCACCACAGAGGATGGAACGGGCCAGGTCAAGGGTAAGCCAGGATGTGTTCAAGTACATCATTGTGGTCAACTTCTTTTTGACAGGGATGAATAGATGTCTCTCCCCCTGGGAGCCCAAAAGTCTAAGTGAGTTTCAAGGGAGAAGTAGGGTGGGGGAGAGGCTGTGAGATACGACGGTCTTCAGGGCCTAGGAGAGCAGCATCGGCCAAGACTTGGAAGCTGTTCTCTGGTGTGGCCAGAGATGAGGCTAGAATAGAAGGCCAAGTGAGGATGGGGTCCCTGTTGGCCTGGACGGGGGGCGCAGGCTTGATCTAAAAGGCAAGAGAAGCCCTTGCAGGCCTCCCTGCAGGCAAGCGGCCGGTGGGTGCTACACTGTAGTTGATTCTGGGCTGGGACAGCATCGGCGCAGTCCTCACTCAAATTCAGTGACGTTTCTCTGAACCCAACAAGCAACCCCTCTCCCTCCCTCAAGGGCCCCATCTCGCAGCTTTCCACTAAATCACATCTGCTTCAAACAAAACTCAGCCCTCAGTCAAAACCAGCTACCATGAGAACATGATTTCGCCAGAGGTTAGACTGGGGGGTTGGGGGGTGGTCCACGTAACGCAACTATGACATGACCAGGGACCATGCTGGGGATAGCCCAGGGAACGTGGACTAACCTGGCAAAGTGGAGACCCAAGCCACATGTGCCACCAAGGCTGTGTTGATATGTTTAAACTTGGGCAACACTTTTTCTGCAAGTGCTTTACCAGCAGTAAACTACATGAAGCCAATAGTCTGCATATTCAAAAAATCCACCAGCAGCTGATGTCCGGATTTTCATTTACATCTGCTCTAATTGGTGTTGTTGTTTTTTTCTGATAAACTGGACCAGAGGAACCATGTGCTGTTAGCTCAGGGGAATGACTGGGTCCAAGTAGGCCAGGGGAGAATTTGAAGTCTCCATTCCAGCCGCCCCTCCTGGCCGTGCCCTAGAAAACAGTCCCTCCGCAGCACTTCCTAGAAACCACGGAGACGGGAGGAACCACCGCCGCCCTGGGCAGCAGGCACCCTGAATCGCTTCTTTGTCCAAGATCATCCAGGAGACACGGAGGCCTCTGTGCCCTGAATGGGTCATTCACTCCCCCATGCTTGCAGAATGGAAATTCCCAGGTAAAGTTTTAACACTTTCAAGCTGACAGATTTAAGGCCAAACAGTGCTGTTAGGTAGACACGGTCAGTGGGAAAACTATGGTTTATGTTTTTCAAGAAAAAGGCAAACCCCAGAAGGCTGGTATCTCTGACCAGTGAAAAGTTACAAAAAGGTGCCTGCGTTTTCATCTCGCTAGACTTTGGCAGTAACAAGGAAGACCTTTGCATTTGCTCCGGGCCCCGTAAATGGGAGGCAGGCACCCACACTTACTCGACACCTACCCTCTCTGAACCTGGGCTTCCCTTGGGTGCAACAGGTTACCATGAACGTGCAGATCCATTTGTTTTCGTTCACTGGCCATCTTCCCCCAGGATGGAAGAAGGGATCTTTATCTGATTTACTTCCTGCTATCTCATCAGGGACAAGGAATGTGTTTGGCACACAGTAAGCACTCAGTAAACACTGGATGAGTGGACAGACAGTTCTGATCTGTAACGGGGGAGAAAGGAGTAGTTTTATGTAACTGGAAGGCCAAGGGTCACAATGCACAGGCAAAACACAGGAGAAGGAAGAGTGGTGTGAGTTCCTGGCACTGAGGATGGGGTACCACAAACGATGGACAAAAGCAGACATAGAGGAAATGTTGAACTTACTATGCATACTCCAAATGGCATCCTATCTGACATATGCTTAACTCTGAATACATATTTGCTATCACTGTTACTTTTCATTCTTTGTATTACCATTGGAGAGAGTCAAACAGATTTTTATCATGGGTGTAGGCAATGAAGAATAAAATGAGCACTCACCACCCAATGGTGTGTCTCATCCCTCTGAGTTAAAAAAGGGACAGGAAGAGGAGACGACACGCAGAGAGTGCCTATCGGGCTCCCCCCTTGGGCTCCCTACCTCAGTTTCCCTCATTGACTAGGAGAGTCCATATACAAAGAACTCCAAAAGGTGAAGGCACAGTAGTCCTTGAACGCTGTGTGACCTTGAGCAAGTTAAAGAAAAGACTTCTCTAAACCTATGTTCTGAATAAAATAGGGGAAGGTCGATTAGAGGTTCTCAAGGGCACTCTTGGATGGGAAACGGCTTAAACACACCCGTCCCAGGTGAGTAAGGCTTCCCTGATGAAGAAGACACCTCCCCACTCCACTGTGCGCTGACTGGCTCCTTCCTTGTGTAGGTCTCCATGACTCCGCTTCTTGTATGGCAGTGGTCCCCAACCTTTTTTGGGCCACGGACCAGTTTAATGTCAGAAAGTATTTTCACAGACCAGCCTTTAGGGTGGGATAGACAAATGTATCACGTGACCGAGACAAGCGTCAAGAGTGATTCTTAGACGGATGTAACAGGGAATCTGGTCATTTTAAAAAAATAAAACATTGTTCAGACTTAAATATAAATAAAATGAAAATAATCTAAGTTATTTATTCTCTCTGTGGACCGGTACCAAATGGCCCACGGACTGACACCGGTCCGCAGTCCGGGGATTGGGGACCACTGCTGTATGGTATCAAGCACCCACCCTCCATTCTTTCTTGTGTGTTTGAATGTTGAGCTAACGAACACCTTTGCGTTGCTTTGAGGTGTGCTTTTAAGAAGCATGTTCAGTAAAGCAGGCATGACTATTTTCAGGGCCCTTAAATCAGGAGCACCTAAGTCATCTTAAATGGGATTAATCCCATCCTGGGCCTGACCATCATTCCATGCCTTAGAATTACTATCAAGAAAAGACTCCGCCCTGGCCGGTTGGCTCAGCAGTAAAGCGTCGGCCTGGCGTGCGGGGGACCCAGGTTTGATTCCCGGCCAGGGCACATAGAAGTGCCCATTTGCTTCTCCACCCCCCTCCTTCCTTCCTCTCTGTCTCTCTCTTCCCCTCCTGCAGCCAAGGCTCCATTGGAGCAAAGATGGCCGGGGCGCTGGGGATGGCTCCTTGGCCTCTGCCCAGGCGCTAGAGTGGCTCTGGTCGCGGCAGAGCGAGGCCCCGAAGGGGCAGAGCATCGCCCCTGGTGGGCGTGCCGGGTGGATCCGGTCAGGCACATGCAGGAGTCTGTCTGACTGTCTCTCCCCGTTTCCAGCTTCAGAAAAATACAAAATAAATAAATAAATAAATAAATAAATAAATAAATAAATAAATAAATGAAAGACTCCAAAAAGGAAGGAAAGGCTATGTGCACCACGTTGTCATGGCAGTTTTCATTATGCTGGATACTGAAAAATTGGGACCAATCTCCATTACCCACCTTACTGTTCTGGGGGTCACCATCTGGTTCTGAGCTATGAGGACAGGGAGGCTGGCACAGTAGGCACCTGATGGATACTGTGACACAAACAAAACGTTCCTTTTCCAACACGAGGCTCTGAGCTGATGGTTTTCTGAGCACGGCGGGGCTGACGCACTGAGAACAGTAAAAGAAAGCAGTGCTTTCAACTATTTGTTTTACTATGTGCAGGGTGAAACTGTAAATGGATATTTAGTACCACAAAAAGTAGGCCAAGGGTAAGAAAAACTCTCCACACACAAGAGAGTTCAGCTGACCAAATTAAGTCTGATCCAGAATAAACAGTTCTCATGTGGAAATCCAGCAGTCAGAGTACGATCCACGGGTCAACGGCCCATGGTGCTGATCTGCATAATGATGTCACCCTTTAGGAAAGAGGGAAGAAGGGCCATCGCTCTGGGGTGTGTGGAGAAAATCAAATGTGAGAAAGTAACAATTCTCAGGCCTCAAAGAGGACTTTGTTACTGAAGAGAAACCAGGCTCCTATGCTTTTTCCCATGAACTTGACCAACCTCGATCACTTCTCCCCATGCTCACCCTGCATCCAAGGCCTAAAACAAGGTTTCTATTATCAAATCCCTCCAATAGAAATAACGGCGTCACATGAGGAGCACTGCACATGAAAGAATTCTATTGAAATGAAACTGCAGCTTAGCAGTTATGAACCTGTCAAGACCATTCATACTCATCTAAGATGAAGGTTTTGCCATACTTATAAAAAAGGCCAAGGAATTTAGGATATTGCCAAGAGTAGAAGCATTAAGATAACAAATAAGTTTTAAAAAAAGTGACTAATGAAACTTCTATTGAGAAGGAAGAATTTGTTGTATTAGGATGGGGTGCTTTTTTTATTACCAACTATGCTACAGGGTAGGGCAATGCAGCCCTGAATAAGAAAGTCTTTACTGTCAAAAACATGGATCACTTTGTAGAAAAGTATTCAGACCAATAAGAATACTCCATAATGATCAGGATGATGAATCGATCAAGGTACGCAGCATTAGGGATGTGAAGGGCCACTCCGCAGCACAAGGTAGAGGTGGTTGTCAGGGAAGCCCTCTCTTAAACAGGTCCTGGATAGTACAGACAGCCATAGGCAGGTTTGGGATGGGACGGCCACTCTGAGTGGAGCAAGTGGCACGGGCAAAGGCGGGAAGCATAGCAAGTCAAGAGTCATGGGTCAACAATCTAAGATAAGGCTGTGGAGGTCACTTAAAGCCAATTTCAAGAGAGCCTTAAATGTGCTGAAGAACTCTCCACCCTGTGAGGACACGACAAGGTGGTTGTCATCTGCGAGCCAGGAAGACAAGTGTTGGCAGAAACTAACTCTCATGGACTTTGGTTTGGAACTTCTAGGCTCCAGAACTTTCTGGAGGATAGGAAGTCAGAGATCAAGATGCTGGCAGATTTGGTTCCTGGCAGAGATGATAAAGAAAAAACAAACCACCAAGTGAACAAGCACACAGCCATGTACAAGCCAAGGAGCGAGGCCTGGAACAGCTCCTCATAACCCTTACAAGAAACTACACCTGCCAGCACCTTTATTTCACATTGCTAGCCTCCAGAGGCTTATGATAATTTTTTTTTTAATTTAGTAAGACAGAAAGAGAGACAGGAACATTATTCTGTTCCTGTATGTGCCCCGACCAAAGAACCAAACTGGAAACCCCTGCGCTTTGGGATGATGCTCTAACTGAATTATCTTGCCAGGGCTATAATAAACTCTCTTACATAAAAGAACACTAATGGTATTTATCCATGGAATGATGCTTAATTTTCACTGATTTGAGAGGAAGGGTGAGACATTGATTTATTCTAGATATTTATGCATTCGTCGATTCTTGTATGTGCCCTGGCCAGGGATCAAACCCGCAACCTTGGCGTATCAGGACATCACTAAGCGACTGAGCTACCTGGCCAGGACCAAATGCTCTTATGATCCAAGGATTCATCCTCAAATGATTTAAACTTATTCCCAATGTTTAATTCTCTTGCTTCCCTTTATAGTTCTTAAGACAAAGGTCCCGTTTTCTAAGTTCTCTACTTCCTTTTATGCTATCAGAAAATGTGATCACTCCTAAGGATCAAGATGGTGCTTCCCTGACCTTCTTTAAAAAGTCACTGGACTATGTGCCAGTGTGGACTGAAGCTCCCTCAATTTCTGATGAAGTCTGGCAGAATAATTTCTCTCAAATAGAAAACTATGTTTACTTATGAAATGGTCTTTCAATTTAAAATCACCTTTATAGATTGGTAACTGGAAAAAAAACAAACAACTGTGGGCTTAGCAGTAGAGCACTGGCCCAGTGTCGGCACGGTGTGTAAGTCCCAGATTGGATTCCCGGCCAGGGCACACAGGAGAAGCGCCCATCTGCTTCTCCACCCTTCCCCTTTTTTTCTCTCTCTCCTCCCCTCCCGCAGCCAAGGCTCCACTGGAGCAAAGTTGGCCCGGGCACTGAGGATGGCTCCATGGCCTCAGCCTCAAGTGCTAGAGTGGCTCTGGCCACAATGGAGCAACGCCCCAGATGGGCAGAGCATAGTCCCCTGATGGGCGTGCCGGGTGGATCCCGGTCAGGCGTATGCAGGAGTCTTGTCTGTCTGCCTTCCCATTCCTCGCTTCAGAAAAATAAAGAAAACAGAAAACTGTTATCATGGATTGTAATTTCTTTGCCTGGCCTGTGGTGGTGTAGTGGATAGAGCGTCGACCCGGAATGCTGAGGTCACTGGGCTTGCCCAGTCAAGGCATTCACAACAAGCAATGAACAACTCAAGTGAAGCAACTATAAGTTGAAACTTCTCGCTCCCCAACCCCACCTCTCTGTAAAATCAATCCTCTCTGTAAAATCAATAAATCTTTAAAAAAAATTTCTTGAATAAAATGTTAAATACAAAAAAAAGCACATTTGGCCATGACTTCTTTTCTTCAGTAGTGGCGGAGGCAGCGATGAAGGAGATGGGTGAGCTCGCATCCACCCTGGTACAGGCTCAGCTCGCTTCACTGCCTTCCCCGAGGCTGCATTGTACAAACAGAAAGCCCTCCACCAGCAGAAACGGGCCCACTCGCCACAGCGCCGTGGCCCGGAACTGAGCGCACATGATCTCTGAGGAGCGCCTGTATTGAAAGCCTAACCCAATAGTTCTCAAAGGACCTGCATGTAAGAATCACCTGTCGTGCTTTCAAAGACACTGCTGCTAGGGCCACCCACCAGACTGCAGCTCACTGCTTTGGGGTGAAGTTCCGGCACCATCCAAAGCTTTAAAAGAGCACCTCAGATGAGTCTAATATGCAATTAGGGGTGAAAGGCATTGTTTTTTTTGGGTTTTTTTGGTTTATTTTATTTTATTTTATTCATTTTAGAGAGAAGAGAGAGAAGGAGAGAGAAAGAGACAGAGAGAGAGAGAAGGGGGGAGGAGCTGAAAGCATCAACTCCCATATGTGCCTTGACCAGGCAAGCCCAGGGTTTCTAACTGGTGACCTCAGCATTTCCAGGTCAATGCTTTATCCACTGCGCCACCACAGGTCAGGCCAAAGGCATTGTTTTTGATCTACAGTGTGGACTGGTCCAGCAAGGGTCAAATCACAAGATAAATGTAAACCCAAAATTCTGAAGAAATCACATGTAAGAAGCTAACCTGACCCAGTACAATTAAAACTAAAAGTATACCATTCCCAGCACCAAAGAAAAACAAATACTGAATATATACAATTTATTTAATAAATTAATATCATTCAAAATACAGTGCCAGAACATTATGCAGTTGAACATGCTAGTAATGTTTGTCGTGAAGCACCTGTGCTCATGTCCGATGGCGGCGCCGCTACTGCTAGTGGTTCCTGGGATGAATGCCTGAGCGGCCCTCGTGACCTGCCGTCCGCACCGCTGGTGCAGAGAATGCCTGAATGGTTCGCCTTCCTAACCCTACCCCACACGCACACAACAGGTTAAAGAAACACACCCTGACGGCTAACGCATACTACACAATCACTCTACAGTAATACTTGTTATTAAATTAAGATGTAATCACCTGGTTGACCCACTCTAAGTCTTTAAGATGGAGAACTACGACAGCAGCAGGTAGTTATACGCATGAGCCAATGTTAATGTAATACAGAAAGTGGAGGCAGTCACTGATGAAAGCTCCACCCAGACCCGCACAATGAGGGACCAGCAATTTTTATTGCAAGCCCAGCAACTTAAGTCCATACCTGGTAAATGGCCAGCTGATTGGAAGACCTGTATTCTAGAGACAAGTATAAGTTAGTGAAAAGAGAACACATGCACCTCATAGTATAGTTAGACTGATCCTGCAGTCACAGCTTTCCCTGTGCAATACCATGAAATGGAAGATCTTCCTCAACTATAGTATAGCATTTAGACATTTCTAATCCAACACGGACGTTAGTGTTAAGCGCAGCTGAACTAACTACACTGATAAACACTGTACTCTGAGACTTCAGAACAGAAGCACAGGAATGAAATACATATGCTAAAGTAACCTCAGCACAGCCTGTGATCTACCACGCTAGGAACAGGAAGCTAGTTTAATAAGTGAGCTTTAGAGCTGTACACACACAGGGCTACCGATGTTAGATAATCCAGATTCTATGCTCTCGTGTTACACATAAAGGTTTCTTAATTATTGGATAATCTATTTCATATTATGGAAGCACATCTTTCTGCAAGATTCACTGATATATATTATACTGATGCAAATATTAAGTAGGGCATAAAAATAAAATTTATCAAAGATAGATTTTTATGTACTCATATTTTGTCCTTTCATAGCCTCTTGCTTAGCAAAGAAAATGAAAAAGCACATAAATCAGGCGTGCACTTCCTGAACTCCCAACTATACAGGCGGCAGCGCGACCATTTCTCCATCCAGTTCAAACTCCTCTGTCCCATCCGGTGAAAACAGATAGGTGGGTGGTTTCCACGGAGACTCTTCCAGGCAGGATGGGTACAGTTTCCCCACAGTGCATCGGAAGTCTCTCCCTAAGTCCCACAGTACACGTTCAGATATGTGCTGCCGCAGAGACCACCGGTCGAGTTCCAGATCATACTGGTAAGTGACATATTTCGCTCTTTCATTTAAATGAGTTTCTCGCATAAACACACAAAGAGAATTTGAGATTACAACAGCTCGAACACAGGGGTCTGAGTACCTCTTAGCAGGGATGTTGGCTGCCATTTTCCACTCGTTTTTATTCACATCATAAATTTCCACAGTTACTGAAGACCCATCGACAGTGCCGGAGGGGAGTCTTATGCCAGAATTGGTAGCAATGTGTAACCCTCCAATATAGAAAATTTTATCACCAAAAGCCGCGGCTGAAGCAAAAGACCTGCTGGTCTGTCTCATGGCCATTTCTACCCACGAGTCAGACCTTGGGAAGTAACAGTACATGAGGTTCAGTGTCATTACATAAATGCAGTCATGAACCACCACTGCTGCGCTCCACTGCCAAGCGCAGGGCAGCGGGCTGACCATTGTCCACTCATCCTTCTCCGTGTCGTATCTCTCCACGGTCCTCCGGTTCAGTTCTCCCCCTACGCTGTCTCCTCCAATGGCATAGATGTAGCCCTCACAGCACACCAAGGACGGCTTTATGCGGACAAAGAGCATCGGGGTCTTTGGAAACCAGGTATTCTGCTGTGCATCAAACCAGTAAAAGCAATTCACAGTTCTGAAGGCAGTCTGAAGTTTGCTGGTCTTACTGTGATACGTTTTCGTGTTTTTCAAAGGAATCTGACCACCTGCTATATAGATGTCGTTATCAGGAGTTACAACAGTCCCAACTTTATGCAAATCAGCTGGTGGGCTGCACAGCTTGTAAACTTTTTCTGCTTGGGGACTATAACAGACAGAAGAGTAAAGTCCACAAGAATTTTCTGAAGATGCTTCAATGAAAATCATCATCTCCTCTTTCGTCATCCCAAGTCTCGGTTTGAAAAACTTGGGCATGGATTTATACAGACCCTGAACCACTACAGACTTGTCATTGGGCGGCAGGCCTTGGAACCAGGCTCTCTGCGTGACTTCTGACAGGGCGTCGATCCTGATCTGGCTCAGAACCGAGGACAGATACTGGGAGCGGGACTCCGTGTTGTACTCCAGCCACAGCATGGCGGCTTCGCGCACCGTCTCCTCCTTTTCCACGTTCAAGTTGTCGCTACTGAGAATGTCGATGAGCAGGTCGTGGGACAGCTGCATGAAGGCCTCCTGGTGACACACAGCAGTGAACTTGTGCTCCACCATTCTTTTAGCGCTTTGTTTCAGTTCCTCACAACTGAACAGATCAGCAAAACTAAACAATCGCACACAATTCTCTGCATTTATTTTTTTAATTAAATATTCTCGACACCGTTGTAACACACCTTCTACCTAAAATGTAAAAAGAAAAGTTGATAAAGGCAGAATAGACAAATTTTATTTTTATGTAGACACAGGTATATTAAACAGACCCCTAATGCTGTAGTTTTTATTTTTAGATACATATTTTGGGCTAGGAGATATTTTCTGTAATGATAAAATCAAATAACTCTGTATAAAGCTTTGTGTTTATTCTACCTGTCCAGTGGCCTACTTAACTGCCCTATTTAGGAGCTGGCAGTGTAACACTAAGTAGGCTTTTAACAAACTAAAGGGAAAGGTAAGGAAGTTGGTGTATAAGCTATACACTTTTCTAGGCTTTAAAATAAATAACTGAGAGAACCAAATGAAAACAATGTAAATAAATCATAGTACAGAAAATGATTCTATATTGTTGAGTAGCTGGAATTTGGTTTTATCAACAGAGACAAGATAGCCAAATAAAACCAGATAATTATGCACAATGACTAAGAATAGTTATACATGTCTTTCTTACCTAGAAGGCTAAAAAATAACCAAGCAAAGGAACAACAAATACATTCTGTGTAGTTATAGACTATCTACATTTGGATGACCTAGCTTAGCAACTCTAAGTTTTCTAGATATGTCTTTTCTTAAGAAGAAAAAGCAGTTCCAGATGAATGAGAAGTGCCCCCTACTATACTTACTTGACATCACAGTGGTTAAATAGAAAAAAAGAAGCAGCAAATCCACAGCGGTTACTTAGAAACAACTGATAGAGGCTGGGCGGCTTGGATCTCACTCACACTGCCAGCCAGGGCTTGCACGCTACCTTATTAGACAAATTGCTACTTCTCCAAGTCCCAATTACCTCTTGTATAAAACGGGGATGTCCTCACAAACAATTATTGTAAGAACTGGATGAGAACCTATATAAAGCATAGTATAGTACCAGGCATATGGAAACATCATCGTTTCATGTGGTTAATAGTGAGTGGTTAATAGTGAAAGTCATAAATGACTAATCCCAGGTTGCCAGGGTAACCTAGTCCAAGAGGCAGAGTCTCACTTTGCATTTGGGCAAGCAGAGGAATATGAACTTCATTAATACAACAGAAAAATATGGTAAGGCAAGTGTCACTACTTACAGCAACATAGTGCTCTGGAATCCAATTTCTTTAAATTCCTCAGTTTTTAGCAATTTAATAAAACACCTGCTTTTAGTCCTGGCTTAAAAAAAGCTGACAGAAATTTGTAAGATGTAGAAAGATAGCACTTCCCCATTTCAAATTTGGATTCGGGATGTGAATGTCTTTGGCTTCAGTTTCCCCAATAGATAGAATAGGTACCTACTTATAGGTACAGTATTTTAGGTTATATACTTCTTAAGATCTCAATATGGTCAAATGGCTGTTCTACATATTTAAAGTTTGATCATTTCCATGAGAATCTTAAAATTTTCTGTGAAGTAGTAATACCATAAAAAATTAGGACTTCTATTCAGAAAAAAAAAAAAGACTGAAGCACTTAACCACTGTTAAAAATTACTTTTACCTGTAATCTAAACAATGATACATTAGGCACAAGTATAAGTTTTTCACTTCTCTTTTTAATTAAATCCCATCATAAAACTAGTTTACTGGCTGATCAAATGCTATTCTGTTTTTCCTTTACATGTTGTAAGAAAACTTGTACCTTCTAAAATCTGCAATAAGAAAACTACATAGATCTACTACTGATGAAACCATGTTTCTTGAAAACATAAAGCACAGTTACTGTACACAACAGAAAGCCGCTGACCTGCAGGAAGCAAGCCGTTTCATACAGCTGTTCTACAGTGCCGTCGCTTATTGCCAAGTTACCCGTGTACGCGTAGGTTATAATTATCTGTAAGGTGGCTGCGTCCACATTCCTCAGGTGTACGTGTGTCTGTTTGCTCTCACTCAGTCCGCTCATGAACATGGCCCTACAAAAGAGAGGAAAAACAAACCTTTGGGTTCAGTGTAATACAAACATAGAGCTAAAAAGACAAAACTACATAACGTGGATGTTTCTTTAGGGGATTTGCTGATGGACAACTTACTGGGAAAACTCTTGAGGGAGATAGCAGAAAACTACAGTCCAGTGCTAAAGACAAATCAGACTATTCCTCACACCATTCTGAGTGGCAATATCAAAATTCATTTACAGGCAAACCTTGTTTTATTGCACTCTGCCTATGACACTTTGTAGATACTGCATTTTATTTTACAAATTGGAGGTAAGATCCTCCATCAGCATCAAGATTACAATTCATGTACAGTGGATAAAGCGTCGACCTGCAACTCTGAGGTTGCTGGTTCAAAACCCAGGCCTTGCTTGGTCAAGGCACATATGGGAGTTGATGCTTCCTGCTCCTCCCCCCTTCCCTCTCCCTCTGTCTCTCTCCTCTCTAAAATAAAGTCTTTAAAAAAAAAAGATTACAATTCACTGAAGGCTCAGATGATGGTCAGCGTTTTTAGCAATAGTTTTTACATTAAGGTATGCACATTGTTTTTTTAGACAATGCTGTCGTACATTTAATAGACTATGGTATAAATATAACTTTTATATGCACTGGGAAACCAAAAAAGTTGTGACTCATTTTATTACAGTCCTTGCTTTATTGCAGTGGTCTGGAACTAAACCCACAGTATCTCCGAGGTTTGCATGTCCTCCTCACATTCATACACTGGAATACTATTTGGCAATAAAAGGAACTAAGTATTGAATGTATTACAACACAGATGAACCTCAGAAACATTATGCTCAGTGGAACAAACCAGACTGAAAGGGACACATAAGTGCCAGGTCAAACTGGTCACCTTTACGTATTGGAACGATGCTCTCAACAACTGAGCTATCTGACCAGAGCAGAAAAAGATTAATATGAGTGTGGTATTGTGGATGAGTGGCTTTAATTTCAGCAAGTATTGGACTTATTAGTATTTCTCCTTATTATCTGATTTGCTCTAGGGTAAGTAGTCTCTCAGAAGACCAAGGACACTAAAGAAGGGTGCTAGCTAGTGATAAGGAAACAGCAGCAGCCCTAAAAAGACTGTTGTCTTTAAGCCTGTAACATTAATGGAAGATGTAAATTTCTTGGTCTTCAGGAAAACCAATTCCAACACAATCAGTTAATGATTAATAACCTCATGACTAGAGAAGTTAAATAGTGTTATCTATATCACCACAAACTAAAAGAGGAAGAAAACAAAGACATCTAAATAAACCCATGTTACTTCCTGATTAAAGATAAGACAAAAATATTAGAGAGAATTTCTGCATAGCTTTAAGGTTCAACTAGATGACTGCTAAGTACTACCACAAAAGATTCTAGTCTGATTACAAATGTCAATCTGAAATTCCACAACTAAGGTATAAAAACTCTTTCTAATAATGGATAATCAATTTACAGTTAGTGGTCATTTAAAAGGGAAAGCAAACAGGGCCCAGGTACTGATTCTGTAACCTCAAATTTCTAATACCATCTGACAAAGCCTAGAGAAAAATATAACCATCACAATAATTTGGAATACTCTTAAATATACAAATTCTGAAATTGTAACTTAGACCACTAAATTAGAATTTCTAGGTTTGAAATCCAAGAATTTCTATTTGTGAAAGCACCCAACAAGAGTCTGATGATCAACCAGGTTTTAGAAACACCGTTTTCAAAGCTTTCTAAGGTAAGAAAACGTGTCTGAAATTACATGGAAAATCCAGCTTAAGCTGAAACAACTGCAGACACAGCAAAGCCAGTGGGCACCTGGACCTCAGTTTCTGTAATCGTTATGAAATGTGTTACATGAGGAAGGTGAAGATTCTACATCTTTTCCATGTACATTTACATGAAGGTCAAACTACACCTGTCCTGTCCACAGCTGCCACTAAAGAGCAGCAGAAATTAACATTCATTGTTGATCTCCACTTATGACTGCTAATATCTGTAGTAGAAACGTAGTGGTTCCCATTTAATTAATCTTGATTCACCCTGTCCCTTTCAAACATTAACAATTCAACCAAAGGGCAGAAAATAAAGGCATTGTGATGCCTTAGCTTCTATTCCTCTCATGAAACACTTAACAAAGAGTAACCCACTTTTAAAAGGTTAAAAGTTACAAAATGTCATAAAAATGTAAAGTTAAGCTTTACTTATTTGTAATTAGCAAACAAATAACTAAATCAACTTCTAAACTGTGAGGCATAGAGAATACCAACAATGTTATTGATTATTAAATATTTAAATCTGGCAAAGAGTCTGGTTAGCCTAGGATATCACAAAGAAAATACAGGTCCTTGAGATGTCTAAATAGTGCCAATTATCCTCTAAAAGTATTATGCTCTTTAATAAACAATGACTTACTACTTTTAAAATTTATATGGTCTACCGGAAAGTTCTGTCCGTTTTTGGAATAAAACAAAATACAAATTTTTCTTACTATCAATAAACTTAATTAAATAATATAATTGCATTATTAATGATTTCTTGCCAGCGCGAGGGCAATTTGTATATCCTATTTTTGAAAAATGTTTTATCTTTTTATGAGAAAAATTGAACCTGTGCTTGTTTAATATCTTCTTCATTTTTGAATTTTTTGCCCTTCAAAAATTTTGTAAGGACAAAAACAAGTGATAGTCGGAGGGTGCCAAGTCTGGGGAATATGGTGGATGCGACAATTTCCCAGCCTAGTTCTGCAATTTTTTGACGAGTCCCCAAAGCAGCATGTGACCTGGCATTATCATGATGCAGTATGATGTTTTCTATTGAACATCGCCGGCCTCTTTTCTTGTACTGCTGTCTTTAAATTATCCAGTTGCTGATGATACTTCTCTGAATTGAGCTTTTCATTCGGTTTTAAAAGCTCATAATGTATTAGTCCTCGAATGTCCCACCATACACACAACATTCTCTTATTCAGACAAATTTGGTCTAGAGGTGGAAGAGCTAGGTTTTCCGGGTTCACAATATGCCCTTTTCCTTACAATGTTTTCGTAGGTAATCCACTTTTCATCCCGTTATAATCCGGTTCAAGAAGGGCTCGATTTTGTTCTGAGCAGAGATGTGCATATGACAACTCGACCATCCAAATTCTTCTGACTTAATTCATGTGGCACCCATCTTGAATATTTCCACAATCCTATCTTCCGAATATGGTCCAAAATGGTTTGCCTTTCTGTGATCTCCGATGTCGTCAGAAAAAGATCTTGCTCCAGCATGGTCTTAACAACGTCATCGATCAAAGATGGTTGCCCAAGCCTGACCAGGCGGTTGCACAGTGGATAGAGCGTCGGACTGGGATGCAAAGGACACAAGTTTGAAACCCCGAAGTCGACAGCTTGAGCACGGGCTCATCTGGTTTGAGCAAAAGCCTACCAGCTTGAACACAAGGTCACTGGGTCCAATAGGGGTTACTGGGTCTGCTGAAGGCCCGCGGTCAAGGCACATATGAGAAAGCAATCAATGAACTACTAAGGTGTTGCAACGCGCAAAGAAAAACTAATGATTGATGCTTCTCATCTCTCTCCGTTCCTGTCTGTCCCTGTCTATCCCTCTCTCTGACTCACTCTCTGCCTCTGTAAAAAATAAAAAATAAATTAAAAAACAAAAATCCTTTAAAAAAAGATGGTCGCCCAGAACATGGCTTATCAGAAAGGTCGAAATCACCTATTTCAAATTTTTCGAACCATCTTCTGCATGTCCCATCAGAAACTGTACCTTCACCAAACACTTTCTTTTTCTTTTTTTTATTATTTATTCATTTTAGAGGGGGGGGCGAGAGAGAGAGAGAGAGAGAGAAGGGGGAGGAGCAGGAAGCATCACCTCCCATATGTGCCTTGACCAGGCAAGCCAGGGTTTTGAACCGGCAACCTCAGTGTTTCCAGGTTGACGCTTTATCCACTGCGCCGCCACAGGTCAGGCTTCACCAAACACTTTCAATAAATTTCTACATGCTTCTGAAGCATTTCTTCCTTGTTGAAATTCGTAAAAATTACAGTGGCATAAATGAACTTTATCAGTAGCCATGGGTACACTATCGCTTCACACATAAGACTAACGTGAATCAACTTTGTTTTAATTTGCTACGACAGTATGTATACATTAAGTGATAAAAACAGAGAGGCACACATGCGCCAAATAAACGTGCTTATGTGTTGAAACTTGTGAAACGGACAGAACTTTCCAATAGACCTGATATTTAAAAATCTCAAAAATAAATGAAAATTACCCCATTCATTTTTATTTCTTTTCATACTGTATTATCTTTAAGTACAAAGACTTTTCCCCCTGACCAGTTGGCTCAGTGGTAGAGCACTGACGGTGTGTGGAAGTCCTGGGTTTGATTATTCCCAATCAGGGCACACAGAAGTGACATTTCCTTCCTCACCCTTCCCCTCCCCCTCCTCTCCGTCTCTCCCCCTGATGCAGCCATGGCTCAAAATGGTTAAGCAAGTAGGCCCAGGGCACTGAGGATGGCTCCATGACCCCCCCCCCCCCCGGCTGCTGAAATAGTTCAGATGCCAAATAACAAAGCAGCAGCCCAAGATGAACGGAGCATCTCCCAGTAGGACGCTTGCCAGGTGGATCCTGATCAGGGCTCATGTGGGAGACTGTCTCTCTGCCTCTCAATTAAAAAAAAAAAAAAAAAAGTAGGCCCTGGTTAGTTGGCTCAGTGGTAGAGTGTCAGCTGGTGTGTGGATGTCCCAGGTTCCATTCCCGGCCAGGGCCCACAGAAGCACCTATCTGCTTCTCCTCCCTTCCCCCTCCTTCCTCTCTCTCTCTTTCCCTCCTGCAGCCATTGGAGCAAAGTTTGCCAGGCGCTGAGGATGGCTCCATGGCCTCCACCTCAGGTGCTAGAATGGTTCTGGTTGCAATGAGCAATGGCCTAGATGGACAGAACATTGCCCCCTAGTGGGGCATGCCGGGTGGATCCCGGTTGGGTGCATGTGGGAGTCTTGTCTCTCTGCCTCCCCGCTTCTCACTTCAGAAAAATACCAAAAAAAACCCAAAACGACTTTTTGTTTTTCTTTTTTAATGGAAAAACAACATTCTAAATCATTTTGCCTCCCCATCTTTTCCTTAATTTCACCATTTTTGTAGTTAAACCTTTATAATAAAAATTTCCTTCACTTGTCCCTTATACAGGCAAGGAAATGACCATAAAGCACTATATCCTCTGAATAGAAAATTTGAACAAAACATTAAGACATCTATTTTTTAAATGTAAATAATGTTTAAAAGAATTCATATTAAAATAAGCTAAAATTCTGCATTTGAAATGAGAAACTAACCAAGATTACAGTACTTACCTAAAATAAGAGCTACATGTTGCAAGAACCATCTTGTGACAAGGGAATTCAGTGCCCTCAACAATTAACACTATGTCAGTAAACAACTGCTGTTCATAAAACAGTTTTAACTGTTCCAACAAGGACACAGCATACTCAGTATTGATCTGCCTCTCGTCTTGAGTGGACATGACTGTATTCCATTAATATCCCCCAGAGCAGATAAGGAAAGTCAGCCTTACTGGTGGAAGGTCAAGTGAATGTTTCAGAACTAAAGGAAGAAACTCTTGCTTGCTTTTATCTGCAGCATTCAGAATTCAGACTGACACATTCACTATGGAACAGTGTCTTGTTATTGACCCAGAAGCACTCCTAGGCCATCCTGTGGTAATGAGGTGCTTCAGAGGTTCTCAACAGTCTGCGACATCTTGCTCAGATCTGCAATTGCTGTACAGCTCATGAGGAAAAGACAGGAACACCCGAGGTAGGTTTCGTGGCAGCATCCTAGTTCTATGGCTCTTCTGTAATAAGTAAAAAGAAAAGTTCAGTTACAGTATATAGGCCCAGAATATTTCAGCATACATTTCAAATAAAAATTATATTTATTTGAAGTTCAACTTTAGATTTTACCATAAAAATGAAACATGAGAAGGAATGTTTTTAAAAGTCTATTACATTTAAAATTTAAAGACAAAATAATTAACATTCATAATTTTAAGTTAATTTTGTCTTCTATACAAAATATTAAACATTGTAGAAAATAAGCACATAAGTATACATTTTTAAAGTTCTTTAAAAATAAAAAATTTAAATCATAAAACCATCTCCCCTACATATTTGAGTGGCAGTATATGACCATAACTTAAGAGAAAAATACCCTTTTTCTGGCAGAGAATCTCATTTTGGAGATATATTTTAAATGTATTCACAAAAGCTTTATATTTAATTTACATTATTAAACTATACGGTAAATGGACTCAATTTATTTGCAAAATATAAACTGTATTTTTTTATATCTGCAGTTCAATTCTACAAGGGAAGTATATGTAATATTAATCTTCACACAGTGTTTCCTTCCTATAAATCTTTTTAAGAGCATACAATTTTATTGGGAGAAAAAAATCAAAAACACAAACAAGACAAAATAGACATGTATTCTTATGGGAGACTCCGTATCATACAAATATAAATGTTCTCCAATTTAATGTGCAAATTTAATACAAATCCAATCGAAATTCTATTTGCAGAGGACTCACCTGAAAGAATGCACAAAAGTTGCCAAAATATTGGGGGGGGGGGGGGCAAGTTTGTCCTCAGGACTTACTTCAAATTAGGAACAGGGGCTTATTTCAGCAACAATGTTGGAACCACTGGCCACTCACCCAAGGAAACAAAACCTTGGTTTCAGTCAGACTGCATACCACTCATCAAAAGATACTCCAGCTGAATTAAAATTTAACTTTATTTGTAAATCATTATTTTCAACTACAGCAAAGAAATTACAAATAAGAGAAAGGAAAATTCACATAATAAGCTTATAGTAACAGTAAAAAACTACCATCTCTTTTCTAATGTGATGACTCTTAGTTCCCATAATCATAAAGTCAAGTGGGGTTCAAACAAAAACCTATAAATATGATCATCGCTGGAACCACCAACATATCTTTTCACAAGATATGATCCGTATGACAAAAAGATCAGTACTTCCTGCCCAAGTATACTATTCAAGGAACAGCTAACTTGATATAATCTGTCAAGTATCCAGCCAAGGTAACTATGGAAGTTAACTAAAACAGATGCAGAGTGTGTGGCGTTGGGTCAGTTAAGGTAATTTGGGTCAGTTAAGGTAATGACTTTGCTCTTCCAGTTGTGAAAATTACACTGTAAATCTAAGTTCTACTACACTGCTCACAAAAATTAGGGGATCAGGGAACGTGCAGATACTCCAGTCCTTTCAGCCTTTTGTATAGCGCATTTTCACCAATGAAATAAAATTTGGTTTAGCATCTCATTTGCATAATCAAACACTGACTTGTTTGCCTTTTTTTTTTTTTTTTCCTTTTTTTTGTATTTTTCTGACGTTGGAAACGGGGAGGCAGTCACCCGACCGGGATCCACCAGGCATGCCCACCAGGGGGCGATGCTCTGCCCATCTGGGGCACCGCTCTGTTGCAACCAGAGCCATTCTAGCACCTGAGGCAGAGGCCATAGAGCCATTCTCAGCGCCCAGGCCACCTTTGCTCCAATGGAGCCTTGGCTGCGGGAGGGGAAGAGAGAGACAGAGAGGAAGGAGAGGGGGAGGGGTGGAGAAGCAGATGGGCGCTTCTCCTGTGTGCCCTGGCCGGGAATCAAACCCGGGACTCCTGTACACCATGGCCGACGCTCTACCACTGAGCCAACCGGCCAGGGCTGTTTGCCTTTCTAATGTTCTTGTTTAATAAAAAAAATCAAATGCTTTTTTTTATTGCTTCATATTCTTGAAATATCCCCTAATTTTTGTGAGCAGTGTATTTACTACAACCTCTAAGACTAATAGATAATAACTAAAATCACTGGCTATTTTCACATTAAGAATGCAGCAAGGCGCTGGGGATGGCTCCTTGGCCTCTGCCCCAGGCGCTAGAGTGGCTCTGGTCACCACAGAGTGATGCCCGGGAGGGGCAGAGCATCGCCCCCTGGTGGGCGTGCCGGGTGGATCCCGGTCGGGCGCATGCGGGAGTCTGTCTCTCCCCATTTCCAGCTTCAGAAAAATACAAAAAAAAAAAAAAAAAGAATGCAGCAAAGCCTAGCCTGACCAGGCAGTGGTGCAGTGAATAGAGCATCAGACTGGAACGCAGAGGATCCAGATTTGAAACCCCGAGGTAGCCAGCTTTAGCATGGGCTCATCCAGCTTGAGCTTGGGGTCATTGGCTTGAAGCCCAAGGTCACTGGCTTGAGCTAAGGGTCACTCACTTTGCTGTAGCCCCCAGGTCAAGGCACATAAGAGAAAGCAATCAATGAACAATTAAGGTGCCTCAACGAAAACTTGATGCTTTTTTTTTTACAGAGATGAGAGAGAGAGAGAGAGAGAGAGAGAGAGAGACAGGGACTGACAGGAACGGAGAGATGAGAAGCATCAATTATTAGTTTCTCGTTGGGCATTGCAACACCTTAGCTGTTCATTGATTGCTTTCTCATATGCGCCTTGACTGCGGGCCTTCAACAGACCAAGTAACCCCTTGCTCGAGCCAGTGACCTTTGGTCCAAGCTGGTGAGCTTTTGCTCAAACCAGTTGAGCTCGCACTCAAGCTGGCAACCACAGGGTCTTGACCCTGGGTCCTTCCACATCCCAGTCCAACATTCTATCCACTGTGCCACTGCCTGGTCAGGCAAGACTTGATGCTTATCATCTCTCACTTCCTGTCTCTCTGTCCCTATCTGCCTCTCTTGAAAATAATTAATCAACCAACCAATGAATGCAAACAAGTGGAATAACAAATTGATTTCTCTCTCTCAAAAATCAATTTCCAAAACCAAACTAGACAAATTCAATAACCAAAAAAGAGGTTGGCAAGTAAGTGAAGCAACTGGGTATAAGACACAGTTTCCTTGAAATCCAGGCGTCTTGATATTTCCATTTCCAAACTTTTGATACCACAAGAAATACGGAATCAAGAAAGTAGTTGGCACCTGCACCCACTGCTAACAGTGGTTCACACTGCAGAGTAAGAAAAAACTTTTGAAGATCTACTGAATTTATTAATATATGCAATGATTATCTAATTTAAAAAACCCACAAACTTTCAAAAGATGTACTACTTACTCTCTCTTCTCATCACAAAGACAAAAATATTTCAGGCTTTGTAAACCTACTCTCTGTCCCAAATACTTGTTACTGGTGTTTGCAAGCAGCAAAAAACATTATGTAAACAAATGGACAAGACCGTTTCAATAAAACTTTATTTACAATAACAGCTTGCAGGCCATATGCACCAATCTCTGGTCAGACTGCTTCTTGATCAAATATTAAGAATCAGGTAGTGCCCTGGCTGGTGGCCCAGTAGATAAGCATCGCCCTGGAGAGCCGAGGTCTCCAGTTTGATTGTGGGGTCACCCAGTGGATCTCAAGAGTGCCAGCTCCACCCCCAGGAATCCATCCAGAGGGCCCTGGCTCCATACTCCCCCACCCTTAGATTGTAGGTTGGAGCCCTGGTCAATCAATGGCACAACTAGGTGAAACAAGAAGTTGATGCTTCTCTCTCTTTCCCCCGCCTCCTTCTCCTTTCTCTCCCTCTCTAAAAAAATAATCAGGCCCTGGCTGGTTGGCTCAGTGGTGGAGCATCGGCCTGGTGTGCAGGAGTCCCGGGTTCAATTCCCGGCCAGGGTACACAGGAGAAGCGCCCATCTGCTTCTCTGCCCCTCCCCCTCTCCTTCCTCTCTGTCTCTCTCGCAGCCGAGGCTCCACTGGAGCAGACTTGGCCAGGGCACTGAGGATGGCTCCATGGCCTCTGCCTCAGGCACTAGAATGGCTCTTGTTGCAGCGGAGCGGCGCCCCAGATGGGCAGAGCATTGCCCCCTGATGGGCATGCAGGGTGGATCCTGGTCAGGTGCATGCGGGAGTCTGACTGACTGCCTCCCCGTTTCCAACTTCAGAAAAATACAAAAAAATAATAATAAATCAGAGAGAACCAGTTATCTGCCTTCTATTTTGTCCAATGCTTAGGTAGGTCTGTTCCTGTTGTCAATACTGCCACACCCACGACGTCACACATGCTCATATTATATTAAATGGAATACATCCTTTGTATTTGTATTTTTGACACTACCACTATATTATGGAAAAAGTAACAAAAATTAGAAAAAATTATGTAAAAGAAAAAAGGAATCAGCAAATAATATATATAACTTGTTTTTCTTGAATGTTTTCCCTTCAGATCACAAAACAAGGAAAAAGCACAAAACTTAAATGCTTGAAAGTTGAATTAAATATAATTCATCTAACCTATATAACCTCTTTTCAATTTAAGTATTTTACATCTCATACCTAATCACACTACTGCTTCCCCCACTACTGCAGGTTCAGTGGAAAGTGAAACACTTTCTTTATCAAGTTTGAGTACCCTTTGTTAAAAGCTTAAAAAAGGGTCATTCTTCCACATCATAATCTGTTGAAAAACCCCACAATGATAAAGAACTATTATAATAAAAAAAAATTTATTTTATCAACTACAGTATCTACATACATTTAAAAAAGAGAAGATGTACAGTGTGTCCGTAAAGTTATGGTGCACTTCTGACCAGTCACAGGAAAGCAACAAAAGATGATAGAAATGTGAAATCTGCACCAAATAAAAGGAAAACTCTCCCAGTTTCATACCTATTCAGTGCAGTTTGATGTGGGCTCACGCACAGATTTTTTTAGGGCTCCTTAGGTAGCTATCCCGTATAGCCTCTACAGACTCGTCACTGACTGATGGCCTACCAGAACGGGGTTTCTCCACCAAACTGCCGGTTTCCTTCAACTGCTTATCCCACTGAGTAATGTTATTCCTATGTGGTGGCGCTTCGTTATAAACGCGCCAATATTCACGTTGCACTTTGATCACGGATTCGAATTTAGCGAGCCACAGAACACACTGAATTTTCCTCTGTACCGTCCACATCTCGACTGGCATGGCCGTGGGTTGCTCCGCTGTATACACGGTGTTATGTCATCATCTGCACATGCTGCCACATCATCCTACAGAAACTGGGAGGGTTTTCCTTTTATTTGGTGCAGATTTCACATTTCTATCGTCTTTTGTTGCTTTCCTGTGACCGGTTAAAAGTGCACCATGACTTGATGGACACACTGTATATAAAACAATGCTTGCAAAAGACATGTAGTGGATACATAGATTGATTAGATGAACCAAGGGGCCCAATATTGGGAAATCACTGTTACAGGCTACAATTCCTGGGACCAGGTACTTCAAGAGTACCAGGAAAGTCCTATCTTTTAAAGCACACCATTAGGACATAGTTCACAGAACACAGTAGAAATGCCAACCAGAATAACAGAGGTCATACAATCATGACATAATAAAACTCAGAATATTATACAGTACAGTGTACTCTGACATAAAATTTGGGTTCTAGTATTTTTGTCTAGAATACCACCCAAGCCTCCAAGGTTCTAATAAGTGAATTCCACTACACAAAATAATTCCAAAACATTGTTATTAAGTGATCATTACAAATAAATCAATCAGAAATTCACAGTAATATATATAATTCTACTTAAAAATCTGAAACAATTCTTTTTTTTTTTGTATTTTTCTGAAGCTAGAAACGGGGAGAGACAGTCAGACAGACTCCCGCATGCGCCCGACCAGGATTCACCCGGCACGCCCACCAGGGGGCGACGCTCTGCCCACCAGGGGGCGATGCTCTGCCCATTCGGGGCGTTGCTCTGCCGACCAGAGCCACTCTAGCACCTGGGGCAGAGGCCAAGGAGCCATCCCCAGCGCCTGGGCCATCTTTGCTCCAATGGAGCCTGGGCTGCCGGAGGGGAAGAGAGAGACAGAGAGGAAGGAGAGGGGGAGGGGTGGAGAAGCAGATGGGCGCTTCTCCTGTGTGCCCTGGCCGGGAATCAAACCCGGGACTTTTGCACACCAGGCCAACACTCTACCACTGAGCCAACCGGCCAGGGCCTGAAACAATTCTTATGGAAAATTATTGCAACTGGTTTTCCTCCCTTAACCGATGAGGCTGATCAGCAGTTCACTGAACTGTTTAAAAGAAAGGATAAAAGATGAGAAAGCTGCAAACAAAGATTTCATAAAAATTACTGTACACAGCAGGGATAAAATAGTAAGAGAATAAGTCATCATCTGTATGAAGCATCTTCAAGTTGTGTATTACCAACTTAGGTGGTGCTGCCACTTCCAATGCTACCAATGTCAACACAGAAGATTGAAAACTTTCGCTGGAAAGGCTCCAAGGCTTTCTGAATGTTAAATATTGCCAAAAACTAAGAGCATGGACTGTGGAGCCAAACTACTTGGGTTGAAAGCTCAATTTGCAACTTACTAGTTATGTGACCTTTTTCAAGTTACTTACATTCTGTGCTGTAAAATGGGGTATGAAAATAAACTCTTCTCAATGGATTAAGGATTAAATGAGTTTTAAAAAGAGCTTGGAAGAGTGCCTGACACACAGCACTACTATATAAATATGTGCAAATACTTTTACTGATGCATCACTGGTGAAGCTTTTTGTAGCCCTTTCCAAACTCCTGAATCTCAACACCTGTACCAGGTCTAGGGGTCCCAATTACAAGGTCTCGGCACTTAAACACAGTGCTCTTTTCACCTTGGGTGAGTGGTATTTTATTTTATTTTTAGAATTAAATTTATTGGGGTGACACTGGGGTGTAACATTGCATAATACATCATCCGTATACTGTACTGTGTGCTCTCCACTCCAAGTCAAGTCTCCTTCCATCACCATTTAGTCCCTCTTGACCCTCCTCCACTCCCCCCACTACCCTGGGTGAATGGAATTTAGGGAAGAGAAATGTGTTCAAAGATTATTGGGACTATTTTGATGGTACAAATAAATCATGAAACAAACTAATTCAACAAAGACTAATCTTGAGAAGGCGGAAGGACGCCAGCACAGAGAGACACAAGGCAGGCCAGGAAGGCACCAGTCATAAACAAGCCTTCCTTGATTTCAGGGAGCAGCTAGACTTCCCCAGGAGAACAAAAGCCTGGTTGGTGCCAGACACAGTTTGATAGTTTCACCTTATCAAAACAACCCCCACAGTTGAGAATGTTAAGAAGACTTCGTTTTTAGGCTGTCAACCATTACACAATCAGAATTTATTTAAAGTTGTGACAAACATCAATTGAAAAACACCTGGACTTTTGAAGAATTTATCAAGTTTAATCAGTTTCAGTAGTATCCCCTCCTCCAATCAAATTTAGAGTTTAGGTCTACTCTCCTTCCTTTCCAACCACACTGAGAAGACTACAGAGCTCTACCCAGTAATTTATGCTCAGTACCCTAACTAAATTCAGGTCGCAACGTAAGCTTCTATATTACATTAATAAGTAGCCTCACTTTTAAGAAATGTAAACATAAAGGAGATGCCATTTGTGACAGAACAATTACTAGTATGGCCTCTTATTTTGGATATCACTTTTTTCCTCCCAGCTCTGCAGAGACTAAAGAACGCTGTAGCTAAATTTCACAAGAGTAAAGAAAGTGGACCCTAATTTGTTCACTGGGATTTCATTTTCCAAGTCAAATGATTTTTGCAATCACAATCACAGAAAACAGTTCCCAGACATTCATACATACAAGGTGATTAAGGGCACAGCTACTTACTTAACTGTGAATGATCAGAACCACTGACATTTCTCAGTTTCTGTAAAAAGTAAAATAAAAGGTAAAAGGAACACTACACTTAGAATATTCTGCCTACCATGGAAGAAGCCACTACATGTCCACCACCTGTTAGAGGCATGGGAGGGGAGCAGAGAAGGAAAAAGTTTAAAGCACTTAACAAATTATTCCCTTTTTGCCCTGGCCGGTTGGCTCAGTGGTAGAGCGTCAGCCTGGCGTGCAGAGGTCCCGGGTTCGATTCCCGGCCAGGGCACACAGGAGAAGCACCCATCTGCCTCTCCACCCTCCCCTCCCGCAGCCGAGGCTCCATTGGAGCAAAGTTGGCCCAGGTGCTGGGGATGGCTCCTTGACCTCTGCCCCAGGCGCTAGAGTGGCTCTGGTTGCGGAAGAGCGACGCCCCAGAGGGGCAGAACATCACGCCCTGGTGGGCAAAGCCTTGCACCCTGGTGGGCGTGCCAGGGTGGATTCCGGTCAGGCGAATGCGGGACTCTGTCTGACTGTCTCTCCCCGTTTCCAGCTTCAGAAAAATACAAAAAAATTAAAAAAATTAAAAATAAATAAAAAATTATTCCCTTTTCTCCAATCTACAATAATCCACTGCAAATTTCTGGAGGAACCAGAAATAACCTTCATATACTTAAGGTACTTGGCCGTGGCAGGGTAGCTCAGTTGGTTAGAGTGTTGTCCTAATACCCTAACTTAAGGTTAGGGGTTCAAGCTCCAATCAGGGCACAAACAAGAATCAACCTATGAATGCATAAATAAATGAAAAACAGATGTTTCTCTAAAATCAATAAAACAATTTTTTTAACTGAAATCAACCTGTCCTTTCTAATATTCAGAGTTATTCCAACCAGTTGCTCTATTTAAATGCCAAAAAACTGAAATCAATACAACTGAGATATAAGAAGGATTGACATTTTCATTCATATATTTTTAGGGCAGCAGGGCCAAACCTTTTTCCTGGTCTCAAGAATATGGGCAAGGAGCCTGACCAGGCGGTGGCGCAGTGGATCGAGCGTCAGACTGGGATGCGGAAGACCCAGGTTCGAGACACCGAGGTTGCCAGCTTGAGCGCGGGCTCACCTGATTTGAACAAAGCTCACCAGCTTGGACCCAAGGTCACTGGCTTGAGCAAGGGATTACTCGGTCTGCTGAAAGCCCATGGTCAAGGCACATATGAGAAAGCAATCAATGAACAACTAAGGTGTCGCAATGCGCAACAAAAAACTAATGATTGATGCTTCTCATCTCTCTGTTCCTGTCTGTCTGTCCCAGTCTATCCCTCACTCTGACTCTGTCTCTGTAAAAAAATAAAATTAAAAAAACAAAAGAATATGGGCAAGGAGAAAAACAACTCTTCGCTAAATGTGTTAATTTCTTGGGAAAACCAAAATATCTTTTGCCTTTTAAGGTTGCAATCAAGTTTCCAGGAACTGACCTTAAATGCATTCAATGTTTGGATCGTATGAAATATCTCATTATTTCCATTAACCAGGAGAAAAAAAACCTACGGAAGAATGTAGGCTTAAACACCGTGAAACCCCTGTTCCCACCCACCTCCTTCCAGGCCTGGTAAGGAACTAAAGTGAACATTATATTACATGGTAATGCTTCTTATGGGAGGAAAAAAGGGAGAAGAATTATACCTTGTCCAACTGTGTCCTACAAAGCTGTGTGTAGAGAACACAGCACTGTGTGGGCGAGCGTGGACTCTAAAGCACACTCAACAACACTGCCACAGCCCCGCAGAGTTAGTTCACCAGGGATAACAAGCCCTTGAGGATCTCAGGGCCCCACCGGAAAAAGCCTTCAAATGCGCGCTAGACCAACAAAAGATCAAAGGGAAGGAGTCAGCTCCACATTCGTTAGCGGCCGGATGGAAAGAATAACAAATTCTACATCATCAAGACTGGAAAACAACGGCCTGGTTTTACTTTCCAATTCACTTTAGGTCAGAGGAAAAGTCCCTTTGAAAAAAATGTCGGGGTGGGGGAGTGCTTACCAAAGGTTAACGAAAGTAAGTCACAATGGCGGGAGAGTCGTAGCCACACTCCTCAGGCCAAAAAGAAAAAAGAAAATGTCACTTTGGTCAGACGACACTGCCGATATGGTTTTGTTTCCGAATGCTTCAATGCTGGCTGAGCCAGACAAACAGATACAAGCAACACGTGACCGACCAGTCCTGTACCCTCCGTTCGCATCCGGCCAAGTGACCCAGACGACGGGCATTCCACACTAACATACCCTTTCAGAGTGAGTTCTACATTTTGGACTCTCTTCTACTTTCCCTTGAAGGGGCCATCGAGGCAGCGGACAATCCTAGACAGACATCTGTAACCCAAGGAATGTGTACATTCCTCTCCCCTTGAGAAGCTATGAAAAGAAATCTTGGATTGCTAAACCAGAAAAAAAAAAAAAAAGATACTAACTGAAAATAACTACTGCACCTCAAACTAAAGGATGCTCTAGTGCCCGGCGGTGGTCGAGTTCCACTAAGTTAGCGACTTCAGACGCCGGCCCACCCCGTGTCCGAGGGCGGCCTCTGCTCTCTCTAAAAACCACCCGCCGCTCACAATGGGGCCTCTGTTAGCCCAGGCATCCCTCGGCCACCGCTCCGGACGCGCCGCGGAAGGGAAACTGCAGGAAGGGCTGGCGCTCCTCCGGCCCACGCATGAGTCGTCCGGGAAGCGGCTGTTTCGGCGGAGGCGGGCGCCGCCCCGGGGCCCCGCGGCCGGAAACGCCCCCGCACGCGGCGCCCACGCCGGGCGCCCAGCAGCACAGGGGCCGCGGCGGGGAGCGGGATGCGGGGCGCGGCGCCGGGCCCCTCGCCCTCCCCCGCCCGCGGCGGAAACGTCTCCGGTTTGAAAGATGCCGCCGCCGTCCCCCGCCCGCCCAGCCACAAAGGGCCGAGCCCCCTCGCGCCCTCGCGCCCTCGCGCCGCCGTCCCTCCTCCCGAGTCCTCCGCGCGTCGTCGCGGACGCCCCGGCCCGACCCTCCTCTCCCGGCACCGGAGACGCCTACTCACCCGCGTCCCTCGGTCCCGACGGCTGGAATCGGCGCGGCCGGCGGCCCGGGGACACTGGGCCCCTAGGGCGCGGCGGCGGCGGGGGCGTGGCCCTCCCGCCCCGCGCGGCCCAGGCTGGGGTCTCGCCTGCGCCTCCGGCCGAGGAAGGCTGGGGCCGCCGCCGCCGCCTCTTCCTTCCGGCTGCCCCTCGCTCGGCCGGTCCTGCGCGGAAATCAGCGTCCTCTGCGGGCGCCGCCGCGCGCTCCTCGGGGCCCGGCCACCGCCAGGCTCCTCCCCCGGGAGCCGCGCCGCCTCGTCAGCCCGGGGCCGCCAGACGCCCGGCTCGCCGCTCCCGCCCCGCCCCTGCGGCGCGCTCTCGCCTCCTCGGCGGCCCCCTCGCGGGCCCCTGCACCGCCCGGGAACGTACGGGCCGCGGGCCAGGCCTGGCCAGCTTTGCCGTCGGACGGCTGCGCGCGCCGAGCGGCCCAAGCGGCAGTTTTGCAGTTTCCCGGGTTCTCCGGCCTCCCCCCACCCCGCCTTCCCCCAGCTCCCCCCTCTTCCTAGGCTGGAGCCTTCCGGAAAACCAAAACAATCGGGTCCGCGCAGGCGCGAAAAAGGAAGCGGAAATAGCAAGAAGGGCGGGGGCGCTGCGAGGTGACGGGGAAACGCTATTGAAGGGGTTTCCCGGGGAAGGTCAGCGGAGGGCGCGTGCGCGGCGGAGCCCGCGGATTGGGGCGGCGGGCGGTGCAGGTTTTTACTCCGGTGCAAGGAGAGACCGGGAATTTTCCTGCTAGGAAATCTGGGAAGCAAGGCACCGAGGTTTATGCCGTAGGCTGTTTTCTCCGCCTGGAAGTATAAAAATTTGCAGAGCAGTCGGGGAATGGGAATGGGGGCTAGACAACAACAGACCTGGGGGAATAAGGGGAGACGCTGGGCAGCTGGGTCCGTGGGCTTTGTCCGTTCAGCCCCTTCTCACCAAAACACGCCCTCCGTCTTCCAGAGCACGTCCGGTTATCCCGATCTCATCCAGAAAGGTCCCCTGTCCCGGGCTCTCCAGGCCAAGGCACAAGTCAAGGCAGCACTGAAAGGGCCCGCGTTGGGGAGGAACCGCCGGGGTGCGGCGGGGAGCCTCTGCGTGGGGAGCTTTCAGATAGTTTTGTGCCGCAGTGCGGGCTGCTCCCTGCACCCCGCGTCCCCAGCAAGTTCCAGAAGAGTACCTTCATTTCAGCTTCACGAAGTCAAACCTTAGCGGCAGCTGATGGCTGTGGCCCTCCCTGGTTTGGTTAACTTGGCACAGTTGCGCTCTCATTTGAACAAAGTTATTTGTGGATCGGAGATGGTCAGAAATACCCACACAGCCGTCACCTACCTTGGTAATTTCACTCCTGGCACAAGCCCAATCTGCACAACGTCCAGGATTAATTAAAAACTGAAAGCTGTATGTTACTGAAGAGCCGCTTCCCTCCAGTATAGGCTCGACCAACTGAATGCGCAGGAAGATGTGTGTTTTGGGGACTACTGAGAAAGGACTTTTCGGTAGGATTTAGAAACTAGATCGACTCAGTAAATCCTTATTAAGCGTCCAATATGCTGTCACTCTACTTAGTCTGATTAAATGTTTAAATGTTTTGATACTAGTCAACAAAGAGGCCACGTAAAAGGGGCGCTTTCCCTCTCAGGAGCATGTCCATGCCTTTCTTCCTTCTCTGGCATGCATCTCCTAAATTCTAAGGGTCCCCGTAAGACGTGCAAGGAGGGTTACAATGAGCAGTGGCACTCCTAGACTGACCCCCTGAGACCGTCTCCAAGGCCCCTTTTCTCTGACTTCCTGGCAGCCACAGCACCCCACCTGGGCTCATTGCTTTCCTAATACATTTCTAGAGAGCCAAAGAATCTCTACCTCTCTCCTTTTGCTTCTATCCTAAGCCCTTCCTTGTTTCACTGTCCCCAGCTTTAATAAACGTACTGTCAAAATAAATCCCCTATGTCCCCCCGCTAAAAATCAAGACATGCAAAATATTCAGTCATTTAATGTTTTCTGAATGTTTTTTGTGCCAGACTGGGTCCTGGAGATGCAAAGTCTAAAATGGAAGACAGAATCAAATACTATGATGAGTGTGTTTTATCCTGTAGAACCATTTGTTTTTAAGGAGGAGACTATCTTGATAAGACTTTAGAGAAATAATTATGAAGTGTGGTCGTTTCCCACCAAAAGCGGGATACTAATTAGGAGACTAAAATAGTCCAGACAGAAAAAAAAAAAAAAAGTCCAGACAGGTAATGGAAAGTCCAAATTCATTGAGTGGCAGTGAAGATTGTGAAGGATGGATTTGAAACTAGCTAGATATAATAAACAAAAGGAAATAGTGATTAGGTAGTAATATCAGTAACAATATAAACAGAAGCTAATTGTGAGGATGAGAGAGGACTAAAACCATTTTAATAGCTGTATAGTTAGGAAGCATTTGGCTGCAACTAAAAGAAAATTCTGCCCTGGCCGGTTGGCTCAGTGGTAGAGGGTCGGCCTGGCGTGCGGGGGTCCGGGGTTTGATTCCAGGCCAGGGCACACAGGAGAAGCGCCCATCTGCTTCTCCACCCCACCCGCTCTCCTTCCTCTCTGTCTCTCTCTTCCCCTCCCGCAGCCAAGGCTCCATTGGAGCAAAGATGGCCCGGGCGCTGGGGATGGTTCCTTGGCTTCTGTCCCAGGCGCTAGAGTGGCTCTGGTCGCAATAGAGCGACGCCCCCCGCCCCGGAGGGGCAGAGCATCGCCCCCTGGTGGGCAGAGCGCCCCCCTGGTGGGCGTGCTGGGTGGATCCCAGTTGGGCTCCACCATGCGGGAGTCTGACTGTCTCTCCCTGTTTCCAGCTTCAGAAAAATACAAAAAAAAAAAAATTTAAATTAAATAAAATTCTATTTGTAATGACTTAAGCAAACAGCCTGACCTGTGGTGGCGCAGGGGATCAAGCGTCGACCTGAAATGCTGAGGTTGTGGGTTCAAAACCCTGGGCTTGCCTGGTCAAGGCACATATGGGAGTTGACGCTTCCTGCTCCTCCCCCCTTTCTCTCTCTCTCTCTCTCTCTCCTCTAAAATTAGTAAATAAAAAAAAATAATTTAAAAAACAAACAAAAAAAAACCAAATAAGGGTCCATTTGGTCTCTAACCAGTCTGCAGATAGGCAGTTACCCTCCCTTGTCAGTTCAACAGCTTAAGAACAGAGCCACGACTTTTGTGATTTTCTTGACATTACCCCGTGGTTGCAAGATGTTTGCAGCAGTTTTAATCTTCACACATGAAGATGGAGAAAGGAGTGGCTTCAGCCACCTATGTTTCTTTTTTTCAGGAAAGTAAATTTTTTTTTTTTTAATTTTCATTTCCTGAGAGAGAGGAAATGGGGAAGAGCGGGAACCATCAACTCCTACATGTGCCTGGACCCAGCAAGCCCAAGGTTTTGAACCAGTGACCTCAGCATTCCAGGTCGATGCTTTATCCACTGCGCCACCACAGGTCAACTGACACATTTCAACTTTTTTAAATACTGTCAACTTGCTCACCCAAGTGATTTTTACCAATTTACACTCTCACCAGCAGTGTATACATATTCTTGTCACTCCACTCTTGGTGTTGTCAGACTGATAGTTACAATCGGTCTGACAGTTACAAATGGCATCTCATTGCAGATGCCACAAAATGTAGGCTCCCTATGAATTATCATTTTGTTTTTCTTCCCTGCTGTTTCCTTGGGGCTCAAATTGTGCTGGTCCCATTGTAGGGACTCAAATATTTGTGGAGGAAATAAATGAATGACGGATTACTAGGGAGGCCGGGCATCCTTGGCATGTTCATTGCTGACTAGTATGGTCAAGGTGAGGCTCAAGGTGTGGGAACATAAGACTGTCATGACACTGGTGTTTAAAATTTTAATATGTAATCAGTGTGTCAGCTGAGGGGAAAGTTGAAATCACTCTGCTTTAATGAGAGACACACACTGTCAAATTGTCAAAATGAGGGGGAAACTGACCGCCGAACCCTATGAAAGGCAGAGCCTAAAAACCCGAAGATCTCAGCCTACTTCCTTTAGTTGACTGCAACCTCACATATATGGGCGGGTTACTTAACCTCCCTGAATCTCAGGTGTCCTTATCTTAAAATAGAGATGATGATGATGAGATGAGATGAGATGATACCCATTTGGAATCCTGAAGAGAGAACACACAGTTCACTAACTGGACCTTAACACCTAAATAGCAACCACCCTCTAACATCAGATACCCCACTGCACACAAAATGCCGGAGTCAGCACAAGACCTTCTTCCATACGAGGTTGAGTTGGGACCCGCAGACCAGGCAGCACCACTCTGTTTCAGCCTTGCCATCTTCCAGCACTGCCTTCAGCTCAAACCACGGTTAGTTGGCATTTCCGGACACTCTCATTCCACTCCTGCTCCCTGGTGGTCTTACCAACCAACCCGCTCACCTGTGCCACCGGGGAGCCCCGTTTGGCTACAAATGAGACACTATGTCCGTCAACCTATTCCCTGAATAGTCCTTGATGTGTTCCCTCCCAAGGACACTGCTAAGGACAGCTGCCCTGTGTAGCTGGCCTACAGATTGTAAAAGTTATTATGTGGAACTCAAAAGAGTATTCTGGGGGCCCTGGCCAGTTGGCTCAGTGGTAGAGCATCGGCCCAGCATGTGGAAGTCCCGGGTTTGATTTCCGATCAGGGCACACAAGAGAAGCAACCATCTGTTTCTCCAACCCTACCTCTCCTCCTTCTCTCTCTCTCCCCCTCCTGCAGCCATGGCTCAACTGAGCAACTGAGCACTGGGTGGGGTGCTGAGGATGGTTCCAAGGCCTTGCCTCAGGTGCTAAAATAGCTCAATTGCCGAGCAACAGAGCATCTGGGAGATGGGCAGAACATCAGCCCCAGACGAGGGTTGCCAGGTGGATCTTGGTCAGGGTGCATGTGCGAGTCTGTCTCTGCCTCCCTGTCTCACTTTGTTTTTAAAAATAAATAAAATTTTTTAAAAAAAGTATTCTGGGGCCCTGGCCGGTTGGCTCAGCGGTAGAACGTCGGCCTAGCGTGCGGAGGACCCGGGTTCGATTCCCGGCCAGGGCACACAGGAGAAGTGCCCATTTGCTTCTCCACCCCTCCGCCGCGCTTTCCTCTCTGTCTCTCTCTTCCCCTCCCGCAGCCAAGGCTCCATTGGAGCAAAGATGGCCTGGGCGCTGGGGATGGCTCTGTGGCCTCTGCCTCAGGCGCTAGAGTGGCTCTGGTCGCAACATGGCGACGCCCAGGATGGGCAGAGCATCGCCCCATGGTGGGCATGCCGGGTGGATCCCGGTCGGGCGCATGTGGGAGTCCGTCTGACTGTCTCTCTCCATTTCCAGCTTCAGGAGAAAAAAAAAAAAAAAAAGTATTCTGGGGGAAGAATGACAAGCAAGACTTAAAAATGTTGGGAGTGTAGATATCTAGGATTTTGTTCATTACAGTGGTTTAATGGAAAGGGGATTTAAGTAAGGTGGGACAGGGGCCTTAAACTTCCTCTTTTGTGTCCCCTGTTGTAGATAAGGCATGTTATATACATTATGCAATTGTTTTCCATGTCAAGGAGTGTTTTTAAGTTCATCAGTTACTGACTTCAGCTGGGTAGTAGAAATCTAAGTCCTCCTGCCCAGGTATCTCAGCTGGTTCGAGTGTTGTCCCGACACAGCAAGGTTGTGGGTTCAATCCCGGGTTAGGGCATATCACAAGAATCAACCAGTGAATGAATAAATAAGTGGAACAACAAATCCATGTTTTTCTGTCTTTCTAAAATCAATCAATAATTTAAAATAAAGAGTAGACTAATAGCTTTGGGTGATTAGTGAAGGAGAAAAGATGACTTTAATAACACCTATGTTTCTCCTATGGGTGACTGCATAGTGTCTCGTGGTGGTTTCTAGTGGCAGGGACATGCTATTACAGTATTTTGTTGTAGTGTCTTATACCGTACAAGGTGTATGGACAGATTTTTATCGAGGAAATTATCTGTCTTTGTAGTTACATAAACACCATTCTGTTGGCTTTCAACTTGTTGGTCAAATAAGTTTGTAAATATGATATATATATTTGCTCGCTTATAGTTTGCATTGGGTGTGGGGGACAGGCTGTAAGGCAGGGTCGTTATAAGGCTTAGTTTTAAGACTAAGCCTTTCCCACCCTAAGTGACTGTATCAGACTTCCTTGTTTGTATATGGGATTAACGGGTTTTTTTTGGGGGGGGGTGTTTTTTTTTTTACAGAGACAGAGAGAGAGTCAGAGAGGGGGATAGATGGGACAGAGAGGAACAAAGAGAGATGAGAAGCATCAATCATTAGTTTTTTTGTTGCGACACCTTAGTTGTTCATTGATTGCTTTCTCATATGTGCCTTGACCGTGGGGCTACAGCAGACCGAGTGACCCCCTTGCTCAAGCCAGTGACCTTGGGTCCAAGCCTGTGAGCTTTTGCTCAAACCAGATGAACCCACGCTCAAGCTGGTGACTTCGGGGTCTTGAACCTGGGTCCTCCATATCCCAGTCCGACACTCTATCCACTGTGCAACCGCCTGGTCAGGCTGGATTAAAGGTTTTGATTTCTACACTATAAAAAGGAGCAAACCGGGAGCTTGCTCTCTCGGTTCCTGAGATTAGCATTAGAGGACAGAGCAGAGAAAGGCCATGTGGAGGAGAGGAGAAGCAGCCAAGGTGGCAGAGTGCTGAAGGAGAAGCCAGTTTGTACAGAGAGGAGATGGGGAACAGAGGTGAATAAGGCTGGTGAGCTAGAAACCTTTGATTCTAGGAAACTCGGATGCGTCAGTGGCTTTGGGAGCCCTGAATGGAAAGGGAAGTGCTTTCCACTGTGTGTATTTCTTGCCCGCCAGGTACAAGCTAGGATTAAAGGTAATGGCCCACCAGCTCTTGGGTCCGTTGTTTCATTACCGTCTGTCGGAATCAAATGAGAACCTGCATGGGCCAGGCGGCTGTGGCTGGCCACAGAGATGGTGGCTCACCATCTCTCCACAGATGGTGGCTGTGGCTACTGGCCATACCCAACTCCTTACAGATGGTGTTAAACCCCAAGCTGAGACTTCATTCCTTTCTTTCAATAAAGGAAAAAAAAAAGCCACACATGCTTGTTGGAAGTATATTCCGCCAGGTACAAGAGGCAGTTTGGTACATTCCTCAACAATGAAATTGCGTTTATAAATCAGCCTCACAATGTTGACTAAATCAGCCTCACGAACACTTTCTATACTTAGAAGTTTTAACTTCATTTGTCAATTATATAAATCGGTCTTGCAAATTCAAAGCCTTTGCCAGGAAAGTATTTGTATGAGAAAAATGTGTCTGATATTAATGGACGCCAATGCAGTGGTTACCCCTGAAGAGTGGAAATGTGTATGTGTGTGTGTGTGTGTGTGTACATGTGTGTGTGAGCATGTGTATGAATGGCACTGAATAAGTAGGTTAGGCAAGGCTTTGCAATCCAAAGAACGTGTGTTCCCTTTCACTTTGTAAGGCCTGACATGAAATTTTTCTTTGTGGAGCCATGGCAGTCCATAATATGCGTGTGTACTTGGTCTCTTTTTTAAAAAAAGGACTCATTAAGTACAGGTGATACTCCATGTGCGGGCTAACCGACGTGGCCTGGGGACCTACCAGTCAGAACAGAAATCTGCTCTAGTGCTAAAGAATGATTTTGGGGGCCCCTCTAGTTCACTCATTTTCCCTTTATTTGTTGAAATCTGGGATACCCAGGGTGGAAATGGAGGCCCTGAGTTAACAAGTCCATGGTGCGCCATACTGGTACGTACTGTCTGCATGTTGTGACTAGCTGTGGGAGACAAAGGGAATCACTGCCTTATTCCTCCCTAGGTTTCAGAAATGGAAATCTGTATTTTCCATATTCAGTGGCACTCAATGAGTATCTGGCTTCCTCATACCTGTCTCCACTGCTACACTTAACCTCTAACAGACCTATATTCCCTCTGTGTTATAATCAGGCACACGTCTGGCACTGTTGTGGCTACGGTAAAAAAAAAAAAAAAAAATGGAGAGACTCAAACTGACCTTCAGCAGGTTGGGAACACGAGTGAAAAACCACAGAGACTCAGAAGGCAACGGCTGCGCCACAGGCCCTGATTTTGACACAGAAACTGACAACAGTCCCGCAGAAACACATGGGGCTGTCTTCTGTCGCCCAGAAGAGGGAGCTACATGCTAAGTTAGGGGTCTTGTAAGGACATTCTCTCTATATGGAAACACACCTCAAGGAACTTGTGCATTTGAGAAAGAGAGAATGAGGATGGAAGAGAGCAAAGGATCCCATGGAATACAGTTCTGGAAGACTTAGAAAGAAACAATGCATTTGTATGACCTGGTTCATGGTAAAGCCACGCCAGATGATGTGGGATTTCAGAGCTCGTGTGGAAGCCGGGGTATTCTCGGTAACCCTCACGAGGTTGAATATTGATCCCTTGTGCGTATGGAGGGAACTGGGAGGGAAGAACAGCTGCTCCCAGGGACCCGTTCTCTCTGCCGCCTGGTTGACCCAGTCTAAAAGTGTTGATGAGGCCATCCCGTGTGGTATGAGCTGGTGGCGAGATGCAGAGCTGGAGAGGCACCCCATTCGTCATCAGAAGGGAGTAGAAAGGGAACAGAGGAAAAGTTACAACCTTTAGCTTTAGCCCTGGCCGGGTAGCTCAATTGGTTAAGAGTATCAGCCTGATATAGCAAGGCTGTGGGTTTAGTCCCTGGTCAGGGAACGTACAAGAATCAAGGAATTAATGCATAAATAAGTATAACAAATCAATGTTTCTCTCTCTCCCTTCCTTTTACTCTAAAATGTGTGTGTGTGTGTGTGTATGTGTGTGTGTGTAGCCTGATCAGGCGGTGGCACAGCGGATAGAACATCAGACTGGGATGCGGAGGACCCAGGTTCGAGACCCCCAGGTCGCCAGCTTGAGCATAGGCTCATCTGGTTTGAGCAAAAGCTCACCAGCTTGGACCCAAGGTCGCTGGCTTGAGCAAGGGGTTACTCAGTCTGCTGAAGGCCCACAGTCAAGGCACATATGAGAAAGCAATCAATGAACAACTAAGGTGTCCCAACAAAAAACTGATGATTGATATTTCTCATCTCTCTCCATTCCTGTCTGTCTGTCCCTATTTATCCCTCTCTCTGACTCATATATATATATAAAGACCTTTAACTTTACCCTAAAATGAAAACTCAAGATACTGGCAATGATTCTCTATATAAGATACCTAGAATTTCTTATACAACCTATTTAAGGAGATGTACTATTCCATCGTTGGCTCATAGTAAACTAATTTCTGAGTTCCAGCTACAAGAAATAACTAAATATTGCAAGAGCATAATATGTGGCTTAGAACAGATATCTCACCTGATTTGAACTAATAAAGCTATGGTACCAACAACCAAGTTAAGAAATTATGACACTGTAAAGCCTTAGGAATAAGTTGCAAAACAATAAATAAATTGAATTGTATATGAGTGCAATCCTTAAACCTTTCCTTTCCTTTCCCCAATGGCCACATCACTAATCACACCATCTACAGGATCGGTAATTTGTATATACTTCCTCCTTGTAGCCAGTCTTATCATCTCCAGGGAGCTTAAGGTAATAAGGTGAGGCCCTGGCCGGTTGGCTCAGCGGTAGAGCGTTGGCCTGGCGTGCGGGGGACCCGGGTTCGATTCCCGGCCAGGGCACATAGGAGAAGCGCCCATTTGCTTCTCCACCGCCCCCCTTCCTCTCTGTCTCTCTCTTCCCCTCCCACAGCCAAGGCTCCATTGGAGCAAAGATGGCCCGGGCGCTGGGGATGGCTCCTTGGCCTCTGCCCCAGGTGCTAGAGTGGCTCTGGACGTGGCAGAGCGACGCCCCGGAGGGGCAGAGCATCGCCCCCTGGTGGGCAGAGCATCGCCCCTGGTGGGTGTGCCGGGTGGATCCCGGTCGGGCGCATGCGGGAGTCTGTCTGACTGTCTCTCCCTGTTTCCAGCTTCAGAAAATGAAAAAAAATAAGATAATAAAGTGAAAAGGACTGTGGATCTGAGGACAAGAGAAACAATGAAGGATTCTCCATAAACAGGACCCACCCTGAAAACAGAGATTAGGCCCAGCTCATTTTTATAGACAGAGAGACCAGGTGCATGGGAGGTCCCTGATGATAACACGGATAGATGTGCCCAAGGCTGGGTCCTAGTTCCATATATTCTTCCAACCAGTGTACGCTCCTACGGGAAGTGTTAGGCAAACAAAGGGATTTTAAAATGTTTTCTTGATTGATTGCTTATAGAGAAGGGAGAGAGAGAGAAAGAGAGAAACACTGATTCAGTTCGTTGTTCCTCTTATTTATGCACTTACTGGCTGGTTTCTTGTGTGTGCCCTGACTGGGGACCCCACCTGCAAGCTTGGTGTACAGCAGGAGGACACTTGAACCAACTGAGCCATCCGGTCAAGATGGGATCATGCATGCATTACTCAGAAATAAAAGAAATATATTTGAAAAATAAATAATGGCCTTTTATTATCTTCACCACAGAGAAAAGTCAAGCCTGAAGTCTGGGGAAGGAAGTGGCCTCCCTGTGACGGCGACAGCACCGGGAGGGTGTCCTCAGCGTCCCCCTGAGTCCGGCCACCCTGACACTGCTCAGGAGCCACCAGCCACAGCCATCGGCAGGGGGCGGGCGCCGGGCAGAGTGTTCCTGCCGGATGTCGCCGCTGGCCAGAGCCAGCACCAGGAAGATGCAGCTCCCTCTCCGGTGGCCAGGCCTGCACTGGAAGGTAGGTGGGAAGCCCCACGTGTGACACCAGACACCCTCCCTGGTGTCCTCTCTCCAGGCCTCTCCGCCGCTGCCGTCCTCTGTTCCTTGGCCACAGTGTTGGATTCTGAGCCGAGAACTGGAACAGGCCGAGCCCCCGTCAGTCCGAGTCCGAGCTCTCATTGGACCTGGAAGACTTATGCTTTCGTTTCTTCTTCTTTTTCTTTTCTTTCTTCTTTTTCTTATGCTTTTCTTTCTTCTTCCTCTTCTTGTGTCTCTCCTTACCTTCTGAGGAACTGGAGCTGCTCCCGTCGTCCTCCGAGGTGGAGTCTTCCAGCAACTGCTTTAACTGCTGGATCCTAAACAGACGGGGTCGGTCAGGAACCAGAAACCGCTCAGCTTAAAAATACTAGCTTAGCAGCGACGGTCAAGAAGTCACAATCACCTCCGTAAGCACAGTACCTATATTTCTGCATGTTCTCCCCATTCTTGTCCACATCATGCCTGTTTATACAGGACTGTAACTAGTGTATAAGCGGTCTGTACTCTTCACTGTCCTAAATAATTCTGCCCGTTGCCATGGTCCCTACCATTACTCGTTCTAATAGACATACTCTCTAAAGTCACCCCCACTGCTCAAGGTCGTGCCAGGTCATACACCTTCCCAACAACTGTAACTCAAGAACGCCAATTTGGAAAAACAACAAAATCTCCTGCTTTCCACCCTATCTTTTTTCTTTTTCTTTTAATAATTTTATTTTTTTAATGGGGTGACAACAATAAATCAGGATACATATATTCATATCCTTTTTCTTGTCTAAGAATAATTTTCAGCAGTAGCTCAGATCCCTGCAGACAGTGAAGAGAAACTAAATGAGAGAGAACCAGTATTCCCTGCACACCTGCTCGGGCAGCGATTACTCCTGCCCTCCAAGCGTTTCACAGTGCGAGCTCCACATTTAGTAAACTCCTCCTATTATACTGGATAGCTTGTTTCCAACTTAATATAACTTAAAACTTTAAGATAGTACTGTTATCGTCAGGGCCACCTCACCTCATATCCTTCTCATGCCTTTTATTCTCTCGTATGATGTCATACATGGGATCTTCATGCGCCTTGGGGGTTAAAGAGGGTTAAGGTTGGGTTAGGGTTCATGGACCTTTAGTTAAATAAACATTAAATCCGTACGTTACTAAAACCACTAATTTTTTCCCCAGTTTGGTCTAGTATTTTGTTTAACATGTTCTTATCCTTCCTAAGGATCACCATCACTGCAAACTCATTGAGGCTGTACAGAGGATTGTGTAATTTGAAAAATGTAGGATTAAAATAATATATATAAATAGGATGTCATTTAAATATCCTTTATAAGGAAATAAACCCTGGAAGAATCATGAAATTCTATTCAAGGTAGAAGGTAGAAATATTCTACCTTGTTCTATATGGATAGATGGTAATTCTCTTTGTTCTAATATGGATAGATGACCAGGAGATAGTATTTAAAAAAGAAAAACAAGTGAATTAAAAGAGATAATATATAAGAATGAAACATTTATAGGTACACAAAAATATGCATTAAGTACTCTAAATAAACAAAGTCTGGAACTGTACAGGAAGTACAGATAATTTAAAATAACTAGAATTAGTTAAAAATAAGAATACACTTATGGGAAATGTTATGGTATGTGAATTACTTCAACTTAAAAAAAGAAGTAATGTTTAGTGTAGGAATTATAGATGTTATAAAAAATTCAGTTTTAAAAAACTATTACCTTACTACCTAAGGGATAATTACTATAAATACTTGGTCTCTCTCCTTCAATAATTATTCATAACTTATGAAAAATTATAATTATTTTATATATACAACATATACAACTCTACTGCTTTTCACTCGTCATGAACATTTTCCTATGACATTATACATTCTTCTAAAACATAATTCCTACCCCTGGCTGGGTAGTTCAGTTGGTTGGAGCGTTGTCCCAATGTGCCAAAGTTGTGGGTTTGATCCCTGATCAGGGCACATTCAAGAATCAACCAAGGAACGCATAAATAAGTGGAACAACAAATTGATGTTTCTCTTTCTGTCTCTCTTCCTCTTTTTAAAGTCAATAATAATTTTTTCAATTAAAGAGATATAATTCCTAATCGCTAAATAATTTTTGTTACAGTATTTTATGTTGTCATGTGGGACTATTAAGTTGTTTCCTACTTTTCCTTCACTTCCGTTTTATTTAATCACAAAATGAACTGTGGAAGTTCTCCTGATGCATACATAAGCAGCTCTGTGTATACTGATGTTCTCTTACTCCTTACGGTAGATTCTTAGAAGTGATATTTCTGAGTCCAAAAAAAAAAGTTACGTTTAAAGTTTCTGAGGTTTATCACCATTCTGTGTTTTATAGTATTTATAGTGTCAATAAAAATTGACATTTCAGCCTGGCCTGTGGTGATGCAGTAGACAGAGCATCAACCTAGAATGCTGAGGCTGTCGGTTCAAAACCCTGGGCTTGTCCGGTCAAGGCACGTATGACAAGCAATCAGCGAACACCAAAAGTGAGGCAACTATGACACTTCCAATCTTCCTCCCTCCTCCTCTCTCTGTAAAATCAAGAAATAAAATCTTTTAAAAAAGAAATATAAACCTGATATTCCACCTAGAAGTGAAATGATTATAAAAAAAAGTCATTTATTATTAAAAAATTAAAGCAATACTTTAAATGTCTGAAACACTTCAGAGACTGTGTGTTTCGACATTGGCTGATAACCTCAGTACATCCAGACAACAGCATATTTCACTGGGCGGAAGCAGTTACTGAATGCTGAAATAACACCTCTGGGCGGTGACTGTTAAATTAAAGTGAGGAAATGGCAGATTTCTTTTACTGGCATCTAACGAGCAGATATAATCGATATACACACTTCTAGCTTATAATTTAAAGACATCTAATCTTTAATAAGGACTGGCAACCTAAAACCCTCATTTTTGTTATGAATCATGATTTTTTTAAATGTAGAATTTAAAGAATGATTAAATAACACTTCAAAAAAAAAAAGCAGCCCTACTCCCAATGTGTAAGGAAGTGCCACTTTAATAAGAAGTTAGTTTTTTGTGAATGAACTAATCTGTCACACAAATGTAATTTAAGAGAGATGCAGTTAACACCAGGTACTCGGGCCGCAATGCTACTGGGAATGTATCTTATGTGAAACTCCAGTTTACCGACTACAGCCTGATTCGCGGATATTTACTATCTCTAATAAATGGAAATTCACATGGTGTGGTTCTACTTACTACTCTGAACTGTTCTAACTTTTGGTTGCCTTTGATAAAGAAAGGGCATTCTTTGTCGCCTGTTCGGTGGCCATACCGTTTACAGCGCCAACCTAAAAACAAAGGGAAAGAAAAGAAATATTTCCGTAAGATAACACAATTTCATTTCATGCAGATAAAGAAGGCCCTGGCCAGACAGCTTGGTTTAGAATGTTGTCCCAGTATGCAAAGGTTGCTGGTCCGATTCCAGGTCAGGGCACATACAAAAATAGAGCAATGTTTCTGTCTCTTTCTCTCCACCCACTCCCCCCCCCCAATTTAAAAAATTTTAAAAAGGAAATAAAGAATCAGATCACATTAAATTTTTTCTTCCTTAAACTCCAATTCTAAAAGCAAATGCAACCAGTGAACAAACCATGTAAGATCCTAGAAAACTGGCAACACGTGAGATTGTTAGAAATGCAGCGTAGCAGGCCCACCCCAGAAATACTGACACATACTTGAATTTCAAAAGATTTATTGGTGATTTGTAGACATAGTCAAGTTTAAGAACGGAACTAGTGTTACCGTTCCAGGTAACACTACAGCCAATAAAAATGAATGAAGGGAACTTTATGAATCCATACATAGATGGGGCATAAAAATGAGACTCAGAGACATGGACAAGAGTGTGATAGTAACGGGGGTGGGGAGGGGGTGAGGAAGGAGAGAAAGGGAGTGGGGGGAGGGGAGGGGCACAAAGAAAACCAGATAGGTGACAGAAGACAATTTGACTTTGGGTGAGGGGTACGCAGCATAATCAAATGTCAAAATAATCTGGAGACGTTTTCTCGGAACATATGTACCCTGATTTATCAATGTCACTGCATTAAATTTAATAAAAATAAGATTAAAAATGAATGAAGGTATGTACAATATGTACAGTATACGTGTCTTTTATCATGTCTGAGATGAGTCCAAGTTTTGTGGGGCCTGGGAGGCCGGGGCGGGGGTGCTCTTCAGGAAAAAAAAAAAACTTTACAAAATCATTTGACCATATCAACATATCGATGGGGTCCCTGCATGCCTTTGAAAGGCACAACTGAGGTGCTCTCAAGATTAAACTTCATTTCCTTCTTGGTAAAACTGGCTCTGGTCCCAACCTACTCATTTTCCAAGTCAATCAAATAACTCTAAGACGGTAAGTGAAATGCAGCCGGCCACCTCATTAAAGAGAGTAGTGATTTTCAAACTTAAAGAAGAAAAGAAAAACTACAGACTTCTGGGTAAAGATGACAGACTGAACACATTTATCTGCTTTGACCTCTTCCTGAAAGTCATATAAATGACAGTGAAGAGAATTCTTTTCAAAAGGAATAACCCAAGAAGTACATCAAGAAGGGCCAAGTGCCTGGCCTGCGGTGGCGCAGTGGATAAAGCGTCGACCTGGAACGCTGAGGTCCCCGGTTCAAAACCCTGGGCTTGCCCGGTCAAGGCACATATGGGAGTTGATGCTTCCTGCTCCCTCCTTCTCTCTTTCTCTTTCACTGTGTCTCTTCTCTAAAATGAATAAATAAAGTCTTAAAAAAAATACTTAAAAAAAAAAAAGAAGGGCCAAGTGACCTGATGAACGAAGTAGAAACAGAGGCATGGGCACATGGAACAGACTGACCCCTGTCAGAGGGGTGAAAGGAGGGGGACTGGGTGAGAGAAGGGGAAGGGATCATCCAGAAGACATGTACGTAACCCACAGACCACAGTGTGGTGGTGGCCAGAGGGAAGGGGCAGGGGGGTGCGGGCCACGGAGGGGAGGGGCGGGGGTGTGTGCGGGCCACGGAGGGGAGGGGAGGGGGTGTGTGCGGGCCACAGAGGGGAGGGGCGGGGGGGGTGCGGGCCTCGGAGGGGAGGGGCGGGGGGTGCGGGCCACGGAGGGGAGGGGCGGGGGGTGCGGGCCACGGAGGGGTGGGGCAGGGGGGTGCGGGCCACGGAGGGGAGGGGCAGGGAGTGCGGGCCACGGAGGGGTGGGGCAGGGACAAAAGGAGACTCTGCGTGGGGCGGAAGGTGCATGGTGCGGTGGGCAAATGGTGTTTCATTGAGTTTTACACCTGAAACTTGGGTGGTTTTGCGAACCAGTGTCATCCCAATAAATTCAATTAAAAAGAATAGCCAAGTGACAATATCGATAAATCTCCCTCCATAAAAGCATGGACAGCAGCTGCAAATTTGCCCAAATCAACTGCCCTGACACCCTTGGAGTTAACCATTGGCTGGTCACAATCTGAGGAGCATTACCTCAAGAAAAATTAGTGAACCCTGGCAAGAACAGCAGGATTGCTGGCATTTTAACTGGACCTACTCCCAACCCCCTCTCACCCTTTCTACGGGTCTTGAAACCAAGCAGCATCACAGCCCCGGCGTCCGTGACAGGCAGCAGCCTCACCCCCACAGGAGGGACAAGACCTGGTTCCCAACAACCTCAGAAAGCCAGACCCCAGCTGAAAATCCACGCGTAACTGCAGACTCCCCCCAAACCTAATAGCCTACGGTTGGCTGAAAACCTTACCGAGAATATAAATAACAGATTAATACATATTGTATATGTTACATGTATTATGTACTGTATTCTTAGAATAAAGGAAGCGTTAGAAGAAAAAAGAAAATGTTATTAAGAAAGTTATAAGGAATATACATTTGCAATACTTACCGGAAAGAAATCTGCATAGAGGTGGATCCAGGCAGTTCTAACCTGCATTGGGATTCCACTCACAACTCTGAACAATTCTAATTTTTTTTTTTAATTTTTATTTTTTTTTTACTTTTCCAAAGCTGGAAACAGGGAGGCAGTCAGACAGACTCCCGCATGCGCCTCACCGTGATCTACCCCGGCACGCCCACCAGGGGGCGATGCTCTGCCCCTCCGGGGCATAGCTCTGTCGCGACCAGAGCCACTGTCGCGCCTGGGGCAGAGGCCAAGGAGCCATCCCCAGCGCCTGGGCCATCTTTTTGCTCCAATGGAGTCTCGGCTGCAGGAGGGGAAGAGAGAGACAGAGAGGAAGGGGGGGGGTGGAGAAGCAGATGGGCGCTTCTCCTGTGTGCCCTGGTTGGGAATCGAACCCGGGACTGCCGCACGCCAGGCCGACGCTCTACCACTGAGCCAACCGGCCAGGGCCAGAACAATTCTAATTTTTTAAAAAAGTTGTAGCCTGACCAGGTGGTGCACAGTGGATAGAGTGTCAGACTGGGATGCAGAGGATCCAGGTTTGAAACCTCGAGGTTGCTGGCTTGAGTGCGGGCTTATCTGGCTTGAGCTCAGGGTCACTGGCTTGAATGTGGGATCATAGACATGACCCCATGGTTGCTGGCTTGAGCCCAAAGGTCGCTGGCTTAAGCAAGGGGTCACTCGCTCTGCTGTGGCCCCCGCTCAAGGCACATACAAGAAAGCAATCAGCCTGACCGGGCATGGCGCAGTGGATAGAGCGTCGGACTGGGATGCGAAAGACCCAGGTTCAAGACCCCGAGCTCCCAGCTTGAGCGAGGGCTCATCTGGTTTGAGCAAAAGCTCACCAGCTTGAGCCCAAGGTCGCTGGCTGGAGCAATGGGTTACTCAATCTGCTGAAGGCCTGCGGTCAAGGCACATATGAGAACACAATCAATGAACAATTAAGGTGTTGCAAGGCGCAAGGAAAAACTAATGATTGATGCTTCTCATCTCTCTGCCCCTGTCTATCCCTCTCTCTGTCTCTGTAAAAAAAAAGAAATTAAAAAAAAAAAAGAAAGCAATCAACGAACAACTAAAATTCCGCAAAGAAGAACTGATTCTCATCTCTCTCCCTTCCTGTCTGTCCCTATTTGTCCCTCTGTCTCTGTCACTGCCAGAAAAAACAGAAACAAACGTTCTGGTAAATGTGCAGACATTGGAGATATTGTGGGTTTGGTTCCAGACCATCACAATAAAGTGAGTTCTGCGATAAGGCGAGTCTCAATCTTTTTGCTGGTGGAAGGTCTAGCCTGCAATATTTCAATAAAGCAGTATTTGTACAGCGCAATAAAATGAGGTGTACCCCTACACGTAAAATCTGCCGTCACCATCATCCATCTCCATGACCCTTTTCTTTTGTAAAATTGAAACTCTGTTCCCATTAAACAATGACTCCCTATTTCCAACCCAACCCCAGTGAACAGGCAACCATCGCTAATCTGCTTTGTCTCTGACTGCGATTCCTCCAAGTACCTCACGGAAGTGACTCACACAGCGTCTTTTTCTGTCTGGCTTATGCCACTTAGCATCCTGCCCTCAAAGTTCATCCATGTTGTAGCATGTGCCAGAATTTCCTTCCTTTTAAAGGCTGAAGAATAGTTCACTGTACGCACATACCATGTTTGGTTTATCCATACACTCGTTGATAGACACAGGCTGCTTCCGCCCTTTGGCTATTTATGAATAATGCCGCTATGGACATGGGTGTCAAACTAGCTCATCAAGACTGTACTTTCTCGCCTGACCAGGTGGTGGCGCAGTGGATAGAGCGTCGGACTGGGATGCGGAAGGACCCAGGTTCGAGACCCCGAGGTGGCCAGCTTGAGCGCGGGCTCATATGGCTTGAGCAAAGAGCTCACCAGCTTGGACCCAAGGTCGCTGGCTCCAGCAGGGGGTTACTCGGTCTGCTGAAGGCCTGCGGTCAAGGCACATGTGAGAAAGCAATCAATGAACAACTAAGAAGTCGCAATGCGCAACGAGAAACTGATGATTGATGCTTCTCATCTCTCTCCGTTCCTGTCTGTCTGTCCCTGTCTATCTCTGCCTCTGTAAAAATAAAAAATAAATAAAAAAAAAAATAAATAAAAAAAAAAAAAAGACTGTACTTTCTCAATTCTTTTGGGAATATACCCAGAAGTGAAATTGCTGGATCACATGGTAATTTTATCTTCATTTTTTAAAAAGGTGTTATTTATTGATTTTACAGGGGGGTGGGTACGAGAAGTAGTTGCTTCATTCAGGCTTTTTTTCATCAGCTGCTTGTTGTATGTGCCTTGCACGGGCAAAGCAAAGGTTTTGAACACGCAACCTCAGAGTTCCAGGCTGGTGCTCTATCCACTGTGTCACTGCCTGGTCAGGCTGATCGAGTTTCGTTGTTGCTAAGTTAGGCGTTCTCTATATATTCTGTGTGTAGTCCTTTATCAGATGTGTGACTTGCAAATATTTTCTCCCATTCTGTTCGTTGCCCTTTCATGCTACTGATAATATCTTTTATTCACAGAGGTTTTAATTTGTCATCAAGTCAAATTTGTCGATTTTTCCTTTTGGTTCCCGTGCCTTGGATGTTTTATTCAAGAAATCATTGCCAAGTCCGATGTTGTGCAGCTTGCTCTACGTTTTCTTCCAAGAGTTTTATAGTTTTAGGTCTTACATTTAAGTCTCTTATCCATTTAGTTAATTTTTTGAATTATTAGATAAGGGTCCAACTTTATTCTTTTGCACGTGGATATCCAGTTTTCCCTGCACCATTTGTTGAAAAGACTGTGCTGTCCCCATTGAATGGTCTTGGCCCTCCTGTGAAACCTCATTTGACCATATAAGTAGAGCTTTCTGTCTGTGCTCTCTACTTTATTCCATGGGTCTGCATGTCTGTCTTTATACCAGCACCACACTGTTTTTTGTTTTTGTTTTTTAATTCATTTTAGAGAGGAGAGGAGAGACAGAGAGAGAGAGGAGAGACAGAGACAGAGAAGGGGGGAGGAGCTGGAAGCATCAACTCCCATATGGGCCTTGACCAGGCAAGCCCAGGGTTTCGAACCGGCGACCTCAGCATTTCCAGGTTGACGCTTTATCCACTGCGCCACCACAGGTCAGGCTGCCACACTGTTTTGATCGCTGTAATTATGTGGTAAGTTTTGAAATCAGAAAGTATCAGTCCTCCCGCTTGGTTTTCTTTTTTTTCTCCCAAGATTCTCCTGGCTATCTGGGGTCCCTAAGGTTGCATATGAATTTTAGGGTGGGTTTGTCCATTTCTGCAAAAAATGACACTGGGACTTTCATAGTAATTGTGTTGCATCTGGAGGTCACTCTGGGTAATACTGACATCTTAACAATATTAAGTTGTCCAATCCATGAACATGGGATGTGTTGCCATCTATTTATGTTGTCTTTAATTAATCACAGCAGTGTTTTCTAGTTTTCACTGTATAAGTCTTTCATCTCCCTGATTAATTCCTTTTTTTATACTATTGTAAATAGAATCATTTTTGTAAGTTCATTTTCAGACTGTTCATTGTCAGTGTATAGAAATGAAACTGACTTCTGCATGTTGATATTGAATCCTGCTACTTTATCAAATTCATTTATTAGTTCCAAAAGGTTTTTTTCTGTAGCATCATTAGGTTTTTCTACATATAAGATCATACCAGGAAAACTGATTCTTTTTTTTTTTTTCAGAGAGAGAGAGAGGGATAGACAGGGACAGACAGACAGGAACGGAGAGAGATGAGAAGCATCAATCATTAGTTTTTTTTTTAATTTTAAAATGTTTTTTCTTTTTTATTTATTCATTTTAGAGAGGAGAGAGAAAGAGACAGAGAGGAGAGAGAGACAGGGGGGAGGAGCTGGAAGCATCAACTCCCATATGTGCCTTGACCAGGCAAGCCCAGGGTTTCGAACCGGCGACCTCAGCATTTCCAGGTCGACGCTTGATCCACTGTGCCACCACAGGTCAGGCCAATCATTAGTTTTTCATTACGCGTTGCAACACCTTAGTTGTTCATTGATTGCTTTCTCATATGTGCCTTGACCGCGGGCCTTCAGCAGATTGAGTAACCCCTTGCTGGAGCCAGCAACCTTGGGTTCAAGCTGGTAGGCTTTTTGCTCAAAGCAGATGAGCCCGCGCTCAATCTGGCGACCTTGGGGTCTCGAACCTGGGTCCTCTGCATCCCAGTCCAATGCTCTATCCACTGCGCCACCGCCTGGCCAGGCGGAAAACTGATTTTTAACCTAGCATTCTATAGCTTGGCAAATTTTAAAAATCTGGAAAATGAAGTTTTTTTCCAGTAAACTAAGGCCTTGACAATGAAGGTATCTCCTATAAACCTATTTCAAAGGAAGCTGTGGGAGGATGCACTCCACCATAACAAGAGCATTTCACAACAAAGATGATGACTTAAGATCCAGGGGACAGGAGCTCCGACACAGGAAGAGGCTGGGGCGCTGCGGAAGGGTGGGGTCCCAGAGTTCGCTCAGGCCCACAGTGCAGGAGACGGGAAGTCTAAATAAGATCTGGGTGGCAGCACAGTTAGTTTCTGAGGAGTGTCTCTTCCTAGCTTCCAGACAGCTGTGTCCTCACATTGTGGAGAGAAAATAAGCTCTCTGGTTTTGCTTCTTTTTAAAGAAACTAATCAATCACATCCGGAGAGCCATCCCTCATTACTTCATCTAATCCTAATTATGTCCCAAAGACCCCATCTCCAAATACCACCCCACTGGGAGTTAGGGCTTCAACATATGAACTAGGGGGGAACATAACCATTCAATTCATAACACATGGGGAAGGGAGACCACTGGATGATCAGCATGGGAGCAACCATTTCAGAAAGATAAAACTGACAGAATAATTCAAGCATTTTTAAGGTCTTAAGATTTAAGCTTGGGGCCTGACCTGTGGTGGCGCAGTGGATAAAGCGTCGACCTGGAAATGCTGAGGTCGCCGGTTCGAAATCCTGGGTTTGCCTGGTCAAGGCACATATGGGAGTTGATGCTTCCAGCTCCTCCCTACCTTCTCTCTCTGTCTCTCTCTCCTCTCTCTCTCTCCCTCTCCTTTTCTCTCTCCTCTCTAAAATGAATAAATAAAATTAAAAAAAATAAAAATAAAATAAAATAAATAACTCCCTCTACTCACTGCCCACCCTCAACTTCAAAAAAAAAAGATTTAAGCTTGGAAATAATTCCGGGATGAATTAGAAATCAGTGCATGGAAATAAAAAAACAATAACAATAACAAATAAACAATGCACACAAACAAAAAACATAAAACAACCCCCCCCAAAAAAAACAACAACAAAATAATCAAGATAACCATTAATTCTGAGGGAAGTGAGAACATTATTCAAGATGCATGAAAGGAAAAAAATCAGTTTACTATAAGATTCAGCTCTAATATAATTATAAGAAATCAATACCAAAGACTTATCAAACCAAAACTGTGATAAAACTATTCTCGGGAAAAGGAGGTATAATCAGGGTACGTGTGCAGTGAGGGCAGGAGAGAGCTAAATTCTCCTCTTCCAGTGAACAGTGTCAACAGAGAATGCCTAGACCTGAAAAATCAATACAATACAAGTATAGTCTTTAGACATAAGAAGATAAATATCAAAATAACCAACCCAAAGGGCATCAAGTGGAAATGGAGGGAGAGAGACTGGAAACAGCTATTTTAATCAGTGCATGAAGAACCTGAACAAACAAATGTCTTTAAAAGACTGCAGCGCCCTTTCTTCAAATGCCACCTTGTGCTGCCCAGAGGCGTTGCTGCTCTGGTGTGGGGGTGCACGCAGAGCCCCACTGTCCCACACCCCCCTTGGTGGACAGTACCTCCATCCCTCGTCCTCCATGGCCCTTCTACCACGGAACACCCTTGTGGCTGCAGGGATGTCAGAGTGTGTACACCAAAGGCAGCTGCTGTCCTGGGAAAGCCCACTGCTCTCGGAGTCAGGAGCCCTGGAGTCACATGTCTGCTCCACCTCTTACCTGGGACCACTCACTGACACAGGCGAGGGGGTTTACGATAAACAGGCTCTGGGAACCGTGGTGTCTGAGTTGCGCGCACTTGGGAGTACCTGACACACTTGCACACTCACACTGCATAACTTTGACTTCCTTCCCCAGTGGCATCCAGAGTCCCTTGGTGGGCGCGTGAGCCAGAAACTCCCTGGCGTGTTCATTGCCCGGTACATCCGGTATACAGTCTTCTGGCTTCGTCTCATCTTCCTGAGAAAGGAAACCCGTGTGAACAACAGGGCAGAGAGCACCGGCACTCTCTCCCACCTGCCTCGGAGCTCAGCACCGCCCGGCTTTCCCGTGGGGCGGGGCTCCACGGTCATCACTGCTTACCCTCTCAAGAACTGGAAAGACAAATGAGACCTGAAGAAAAATGGAATGTACCAGAAGAATTACATCACGAAAACAAAGTAGCTGTTCTTGGAGAACAGTTACTAATGAAGCAGAAGAGAAATCTATCCTTCATATGAGAATGGTCTGTGACTTCTATCTAAGTTTAATGTATATTAGACATCAAAAAAATGTTTTACTTCAAGTTTTTGTTTGTTTTTTACAGAGAGAGCGAGAGTTAGAGAGAGATAAAGACAGACAGACAGACAGGAACGAAGAGAGATGAGAAGCATCAATCATCAGTTTTTCGTTGTGACACCTTAGTTGTTCATTGACCGTGGGCCTTCAGCAGATCGAGTGACCCCTTGCTCAAGCCAGCGACGTTGGGTCCAAGCTGGTGAGCTTTTGCTCAAAGGAGATGAGCCCGTGCTCAAGCTGGCAACCTCAGGGTCTCGAACCTGTGTTCTCCGCATCCCAGTCTGACGCTCTATCCACTGCGCCACCACCTGGTCAGGCCAAGCTCTTTTCTTTTAAAAGATTTTATTTATTCATTTCAGAGAGGAGAGAGAGAGAAAGAGAAGGAGGAAGAGAAGGAAGCATCAACTCTCATATGTGCCTTGACCAGGGTTCTGAACTGGCAACCTCAGTGTTCCAGGTCAATCCTCTACACACTGTGCCACTACAGGTCAGGCCTCTTTTCTTTATTTTTTAATAAGAGAAAATTTATTTAGAAAGTCACTTGGACCAGGCCAGGCTCAGCTGGTTACAGTGACATCCTGACAGGCCAAGGTTGCAGGTTCTATCCCCCGTCTGGGCACATATAAGAGTCAACCAATTGCCTCACTGGTGGTGTAGCAGTGGATAGAGCGTTGTTCTGGGAAACTGAAGTCCCAGGTTCAAAAACCAAGCTCACCAGCCTGAGTGTAGGATCATTAACATAACTTGAGCCCAAGGTTGCTGGCTTCAGCAAGGGGTCACTAGTTCAGTTTGACCCCCTGGTCAAGGCACATATGAGAAGTAATCAATGAACAACTAAAATGATGCAACTATGAGTTGATGCTTCTCATCTCTCGCCCTCTCCCCCTTCCTGTCTGTCTCTCTGCCTCTCTTCTCCTTCCTCTCTCTAAAAAAAATTTTTTTTTTAATTAATAAATTAAAAAGTCACTGAGGTAGAAAAAGTGAGCTGTAGAAGACAAAAACCAGGTAACAAGTTACAGAGGCAAAAGAAGGGCCCTGGAGCTCAGGGGAGAGAGAGAGAGAGAGAGAGAGAGAGAGAGAAAGGAAAACGCCTTGGGAAGGAGGGTAGGGAGAGGCGCAGGCGTGCTCCATAGAGACAGCCGCCCACTACCTCAGACTCTTTGTGGAATGAGGCAAGATAGAAGAATTCAACATAGGCCCTGGCTAGGCCTAGGGCTTTATCAGTGGATAAAGCATTGTCCTGGCGTGCCAGAGGTCACGGGTTTGACTCCCGTTCAGGGAACACAAAAGAAGCAATCAATAAGTACAACTAAGTGAAACAATGAGTTGATGCATCTCTCTCTCTCTCTCTCTCTTTCTCCCTTCCTTCCTTTCTCTCAGATTTATGAAAAAAAATTTTTTTTTGAAAAAAAGAATGAAAGAAGGCTATCTGGAATAATAAAAATGGCATTATGCATAAAAATAATTATACCTTAAAGGCCACTGTGTCATGTTCTCTAGGAACACACATGCTACATCTCTGATATGCAATTTCACCACTGAATAACTATATATATATATATATACACACACACACACACACACACACACACATATATATATTTTTAGTAAGAGACAGAGAGAGGGGCAGATAGGGACAGACAGACAGGAAGGAAGAGAGATGAGAAGCATTAATTCTTCGTTGTGGCACCTAAGTTGTTCATTGATTGCTTCTCTTATGTGCCTTGACCGGGGGGCTCCAGCAGAGTGAGTGAACTTTAGCTCAAGCCAGTGACAGTGGGTCACGTCTATGATCCCATGCTCAAGTCAGTGACCTGCACTCAAGCTGGTGAGCCTGTGTTCAAGCCAGAGACCTTGGGGTTTCGAACCTGCGTCCTCTGCATCCCAGTCCAACTTTTTATCTACTGTGCCACCGCCTGGTCAGGCACTAGTTATAATTAAGGAGCTCCCCCCACCCCAGTTTCCCTGAATATTAAATTTATAATGAAAAAAAATTTTAATCTTTTAAAAATTGAAAGTTAAATCTTTAAACAGAAAAGGTTGTTTTGGCCTTTAACCACTCCTGACTCTCATGCCCCCAGAGGCTCTGACACTGGCCAGGGTGCTGGACGAGGGCTCGTGCTCCAGGGGACCTGGGGCTGGAGGAGCTGCAAGTCTCCCTGAGTCCACTGTTCTCTGAGCTGCTGACATCAAGCCACCAGCACCAGGCCAGTCAGACTCGGCACCAGGGCGGCAGAGCTGGGGGTGGGGTGGTGGTGGCTGAAACCCACGTGGGCCTGCCTCGGGTTCTCAGGGAACAGACAGGAGGCTGAGTAAGTTTCTACAAAGACACAGGCTTGCGGCGAAGCCCAAAGTGTGTGACTGGCACCTGCGGGGAAGAAACGGTTATCACGAAAGGAGGTTCAAAACCTTATCCAGCCCTGCCCTGGCAGCTCAGTGCGTTCGAGTGTCATCCCGATACAACAAGGTTGTGGGTTCAATCCCTGGTCAGGGCATAGAGAAGAATCAACCAATAAATGCATAAATAAGTGGAACAACATATCCATGTTTCTCTCTCTCCCTTCTCCCTTCCTCTCTCTCTAAAAAAACAAAAACAAATCAAGAAGTAAAAAAATTGGCCTGACCTGTGGTGGCACAGTGGATAAAGCGTCAACCTGGAAACACTGAGGTTGCCAGTTCAAAAAACCCTGGGCTTGCCTGGTCAAGGCACATATGGGAGTTGATGCTTTCTGCTCCTCCCCCTTCTCTCTCTCTCTCTCTTTTTTTTCTCTCTCTCTCCCTTCTCTAAAATGAATAAATTTTAAAAAATCTTTAAAAAAAAAGAAGTAAAAAAAATGTAAAAACCTTATGCAGCTGTTTTTATAACAAGTGACTGAGTCTATGCACTGATTCAGTCTAAAAGAAGAACCAACAGGACAAACTTCACACTGACCTTGATTAGCCCGGGAGGAGGTTTTTCATAACTAGAAAGAAAGAAAAAGAAAAAAACCATCACCAACCACATTAACAGGAACGTAACACATTTCAATAAGCAAAAAGCAACTAACTGTAGGCTAAAATAAAAAGGATATTTCTAATAAAAACCTAAAACTACATTATATGCTAAACAGTTAATAAGATATGTCCAGGCCCTGGCAGGTTGGCTCAGTGGTAGAGAATCGGCCAAATGTGTGGAAGTCCCAGGTTCAATTCCCGGCCAGGGCACACAGGAGAAGCACCCATCTGCTTCTCCACCCCTCCCCCTCTCCTTCTCTCTGTCTCTCTCTTCTCCTCCCGCAGCCAAGGCTCCATTGGAGCAAAGTTGGCCTGGGTGCTGGGGATGGCTCTGTGGCCTCTGCCTCAGGCGCTAGATTGGCTCTGGCAGCAGAGGAGCAAAGCCCCAGATGGGCAGAGCAGCGCTCACTGGTGGGCATGCGGGTGGATCCCGGTAAGGTGCATGTGGGGGTCTGTCTGCCCCTCCTTCCCACTTCGGAAAAATCCCCCCCCCAAAAAAGATATGTCCAGCACCCACGAGATCACATATAAATAAACTGATGCTATCCCACATCCTGCTGAGATCTAGAACTTAATTCACTGAAATAGTAACTAACTTGTTGTCTAAGCACAACGATTTTATTTTTAGGAGAAGGGAGAGCAAGAGGTTACAGGGAAAGACCTGTAAGTTAATTGTGGTTCCTACTGTCACTCTAGTCGTCAGGTTGGTTACCTGGCACAACTTCCACTTAAGGTTGAAGAAGCTCATGGGGGGACAGGCTGAGTGATCCGCTCTGGCTTGGCTGGGGTCAGCACAGGGGGAGGAGCACGGCTGGAAGGAAGGGCCTATCCTCCGCGAAGGAGGGGTGATTTGTCCCAAAGGTTCCCCTTCCCATTTCCCTGTAAGTCCCAATTCCAGATCCTCCTACCTCCCCCCACCCCCCACCCAGAGTGATGCCACCCTGCCCCAGCCCCCAGCCCCCAGCTGCCTGCTCCTCAGCTCTGACTGCCCGGCCAGCCGGCCATGCCCTACTGACCTCACCGGATTCCGGGGGTGGGACCTTGCACAATGCCTGTACAAAAGGCAGCACTGGACACAGAGCTGCTGGATGAAGTGCTGGAGTGACTGTGTGGGAACACATGTTCCCTTTCGCCCACCCAGACTCTAGTGCCCCGAGGACACGAGTCACGCCTATGCTCCCCACACACGTGACCCTTCCCTAACTCTGAGGGAGCTGTTGGAAGAGCCTTCTGGATTCCACGACTGGAACATGTGCCCTGAATGCTTATGTTCATTGTTAAGTATTTACTCACTACTGGCTATTAAACACGGCGTGGGTGTTTGGCTTTAATTGTGAATATCTAAGGGACCAAACCAATATTTATTTAAGAATGAAAGAAAGACACAGGAAACCAAACATCCCGGGCCTGTTCAGTGCCTCCACAAGAAAGATTTTACTGAGGTTGTCTGGCCGCTGTGGCCGGATTGAAGTTGCGTCCTTAACTGCGGAGACATGGAAACACCGCAGCATCTACATGGTGAGAGCAGGGCTGACGGATTTTCTATAATGACACGTATTACTCTTATCACCAGCAAACAATAATAAAAGAGTGAATTAGATAGTGATACGGGACAATGTCCATTCAAGGTTCTTTTTTTTTTTTTATTTTTTATTTTTATTTTTATTTTTTTTCATTTTTTCATTTTTTCTGAAGCTGGAAACGGGGAGAGACAGTCAGACAGACTCCCGCATGCGCCCGACCGGGATCCACCCGGCACGCCCACCAGGGGCGACGCTCTGCCCACCAGGGGGCGATGCTCTGCCCATCCTGGGCGTCGCCATATTGCGACCAGAGCCACTCTAGCGCCTGAGGCAGAGGCCACAGAGCCATCCCCAGCGCCCGGGCCATCTCTGCTCCAATGGAGCCTTGGCTGCGGGAGGGGAAGAGAGAGACAGAGAGGAAAGCGCGGCGGAGGGGTGGAGAAGCAAATGGGCGCTTCTCCTGTGTGCCCTGGCCGGGAATCAAACATTCAAGGTTCTTTTAAAAAGGAGAAAATGAAAACTGCTCTTCGAAGTGACAATGTAACATTATAACTGTCCCAATAAAAGGAGATGTTCTGTTTTCTTGGAGTAAAGGAGCCCCCCCCCCCAGTATCTACCAGCCCTAAATCGGGATGAATGTGACTCCGGTAGCGGGAAGTGAGGTAGAGTGGAGAGCAAGCCCATGGGCTTTGGGGATAAAAACTCTTGGTTGAGTTTTGACTCGTTCTCACTGCCGTGTACTTTGGGCATGTCACCTAATCCCACAGAGCCTCGATTTCCTCAGGGGTATGTCACAGCTCACATGGGAGAAGCACTCCGCATGCTGGCTTGGGCCCCTTCTGCTGAGGACAAGCTGATGTTCTCAGAGGCCTCAGGAGGCAGCTCCAGGCTGGATCACTCGCACCACAAAGGCCAAGACCTGGATCCAACAGCGGTGGGAGAAAACAGCTCGATGTATGTATGTAGGGGCCACAACAAACGCCCCAGCTCTTCTGAGCTGAGTGAGCAGGGTCTGCGCCATGGGTTTTCCACAGCGAACAAGTGGGCACGCATAAACTCGGCTTCTTAGGTGTGGTACAGCGCTTTCCCCAAAGTGAATGCTTAAAAAAGTTGTCCAACACAAAGTGGTGGTATGACATAGCTATAACAGCAATAACACTGGAAGTCTGCATAAATCGGGAAAATGATTTATTAACAGTTCGCCCACAACCATTCATTAGAAGCATGAATGGTACGTACGCCTTATGCATAGAGAGTGAAGGGAGTTTGGTAGTACCGTCTATAAATCCAATAATCTATCTTTTGAGGCACAGGAGTTGTACAAACAACAACATATGGCCAATCAAACTGAAATCCAAATTCCTGAAAAATATGTAACTGTTGTTGCCAAGATGGAAAAATGTGTGATGGAACTACACATTTTGAAATCTATTGTTAGCAACGGCATTGCCTAAAAAGTTTATTTCACAACTGTTTTCGCAAGTTTAAAGGAACATAGTTGACGTTTTTTCCTAGGGCTAAACAACTATGAATTTAACATATTCAAGAGAATTCTCAAAGTTTAAAGTAATATTGAATTTCTAAATATAAAAGACTTGGAAATGGGAGTATGTTAATACACGGTTTGGCTTCCGCACTCTGAGAGTTGAGTAATCTACATGTATCTTTGCAGTTAATTCTTGATATTAAAAAAAGTTGCCTGACCTATGATGACGCAGTAGATAAGAGTGTAGACCTGGAATGCTTAGGTCAGAGGTTCAAAACTGTGGACTTGTCCGGTCAAGGCACATAGGACAAACAACTTACTACATCTGATGCTTCCCACTCCTCCCCCCTTCTTTCCCTCTCCTTCTCTTTTTCTCCTCTCTTTAAAATAAAAAAAAATCTTTAAAAAAAATGTTGATGAAGGCCCGTTATTTTGTACCATCTGAGAAGCTGTTAATTCATTCAGATTGTAAGAACTTACTGTGTAGTAAGAAGACTAAATTTATGTTAAGAGGGGAAACAATCTTTCCAATAGTGTACAGGGCAAGAAATCTTTAGGTTGGCAAACAGCAGCACCACAGAGAGTGCCCTGAAGGGGCCAGGGCTGTGCATGCCAGCAATGCAAGGCCCCTAGCCCTCAACCACCGCCCCACTGAGGTGACATTGTCCCAGGGCCACACTGAAAAGAGCAGGCCAGATTCCAAGAAAGAATGAATTTTTACCAAAGCTCCCAGAAGGTTAATTATGAAGCATTTTAAGTGTTTGAAGAACTTTCCTTACATGATTGTCTTAGCACCTGAAACAGAAACAGTTTATTAAATAACTCAGTAGCCTGACCTGTGTTGGCACAGTGGACAAGGCCACAACCTGGAATGCTGAGGTCACTAGTTCCAAGCCCAGGGCTTGCCCTGCCAAAGCACATATGAGAAGCAACTGCCAGCTGATGCTTCCCACTCCATCCCCCCATCCTCGCTTTTCTCTCTCTCTCTCTCTCTCTCAAATCAATAAAAAATAATCTTTAAAATAAATAAATAACTCAGTAAACACCAAACTTTTTTTTTTTTTTTTTTTAAGTGAGAGATAGGGAGGCAGAGACAGACTCCCACATATGCCCGGACCAGTATCCACCATCAAGCCCCTTCCCAGGGATGCTCTGTTCATCTGAATCCACTGCTCCATTGCTCGGCAACCAAGCTGTTTTAGCAAGGGAGACAAGGCCATGGATCCGTCCTTAGCTCAGGGGGTCTCCTCAGCACCAGGGCCAACTCGCTCAAACCAGCCATGGCTGCGAGACAGGAAGAGAGGGAGGCGGGTGGAGAAGTTGCTTCTCCTGTCACCTGGACTCTCCTTGACCCCCCTGGAGCTGTGGAGCACAGTGCTGCCTAAACTAGGCCACCTGCAGGAATACACTCTGGTCCTAATTCTTTTTGTTGAGCTGGAATCGGCCTCTACGCAGCTTCCAGCCTTAATCCTGGTAAACATCCTCAGGACTAGAGGACAAGTGTCCCCTGTCTTCTACCTGACAGCCGCCTTTGCAGTAGTTAGGGACAAGTCCCTCACCCCACTGTTGATTCTCTTTCCTACCAAACTAACGATACGGAGCTGCGTTTCCTCTTCTCTTAGTAACACAAAATGGAAAGATTTTATCGGGTTCATAGTGGGCCCTGTCACCTGAACACCGCGAAAGGGCAGGGGCCAAAGCGCACTTCCCGAGTATGCAGTCCCCAGAGCCCGAGAGAGCACGTGACACAGCCCCACCCAAGCTCCGACCCCGCGCACGTGGACACCGCGGCGGCTCCCGCGCAGAAGACCCCTCTCCCCGCCCCGCGGGGGCCCGAGCCTGGGGGCGGGGCCTCCCCCGCACCGACCTCTCCTCCCGCCGGGGCGGAGGGCGACTGCGAGGCGAGTGCGCGCGCACGGGCTCGGTGACCGCGCGGGGCCGCTTGCCCACTCGCGGGGCTCCGCGGGCCCCGCCGAACGTGCCCACGCGCGCCCATCCCTCTCTGGAGCCCCGGGGCGGGCGGGACTCACAACGACTCCAGGTGCTTGAGCTGCTGCAGCTGCTGCGCGTCCTGTCGCCGTCGCTTCTGCTCTCGGCGCCGCTGCAGCTCCTGCTCCGGCGGCTCCCGCGCCCGCCGCGCACCCTCGGCCCCCGGGTCGGCGCGTCCCGATCGGGACGCCATCGCGGCCCGCGCGGCTCAGGCGGCGGCCGAGACGGCGCTTCCTCCGCGCCGCGCCGCGCCCGCCGGGCCACCGCAGCGCCCCCTACGGCCGCCGGCCGCCTTCCTCCGCCTGAGCCCGGTGTCTCCGCCGAGGCCGCGGGTCCCCGCCTCCCCGCCGCGCGGCCTTCTGTGCCTGCTCCGAGCGCGCCCCCTGCGGGCGACGGAGGGTTGCGGCTGCCGGCGGTTGGGAGCCGTTTCCCGCTGCCCAGGGACCTCTAAGCGTGCGATCCCTGGTTAAAACTGTACATATTAAATTTAGACAAGGTTTGGGTGCTGAAAATGAAAACCTGATATATACTGAGTGCTTTTATGTGCTGGTCATGGAGCTAAGCCCCTTAATAAGATCTGATTTAATCTTTAAAAACTTAAGTTCTGTTACTACCCTTCATTATTACTCTAATTTTATAGATAAGGAGGAGGCCCAGAGGGTTTAAGTGACATGCTGAAGGATGCAGAACTAGTAAACTGTGGATCCAGGATGCCAAAGTATTAGGTGCTTACCTACTACAGATTGTATTTTTTATTATTTGTGTGTGTGTGTGTGTGTGTGACAGAGACAGAGAGGGACAGATAAGGACAGACAGACAGGAAGGGAGAGAGATGAGAATTATCAATTCTTTGTTGCAGCACCTTAGTTATTCATTGATTGTTTTCTCGTCTGTGCCTTGAGCAGAGGGAGTGATCTGCTCGGTGACCGCGGATCAGAGTGTGATCCCTCTGCTCAAGCCAGCAACCTTGGGCTCAAGCGGGTGAGCCTTGCTCAAACCAGATGAGCCTGCGCTCAAGCTGGCGATCTCAGGGTTTCGAACCTGGGTCCTCTGCATCCCAGTCTGATGCTCTATCCACTGTGCCACCACCTGGTCAGGCTAGATTGTATTTTTTAAATGTTATACAATATGTGAAGTTATAATAATTGTGTCCCAGAACTTGGAAATCACGTCTGCCTTTGAGAAGTGACAGACCGTACAGGGACCAATCCAGTTGTTTATTCAAGTTACCTGAGCCAGTAAGAGAAATACCTTGCAAGCCTGACCTGTGGTGGCGCAGTGGATAGAGCTGCCACCTGGAACGCCGAGGTCACAGATCTGAGGCCCCTGGCTCTGCTCATGGCACTAAGAGAACGGCTCAAGTGAAGCAGCTAAGAGTTGGTGCTCCTCTGTCTTTCTCTAAAAAAAATCAATAAATAAAATCTTTAAATACCATACAAGATATTTTCATTCAGTCAAGAATACTAGCCTCAGGAAGATGATACGCAAAGAAAACGTAACTTAACAAAGGAAAGGGGTCTACAGAATTTGGAATGGGAGGACCAAGGAAAAGCAATTGGGCAGCATTAATTCAGCACTGCCCTTTAAAAATACCGACTCTAAACACACAGGAGTGTTCTGGTGACTACAGAAAAATATGCACCATTAGGAATAAGGTGCAAAATTGATAAAACTTGGTCCCATCTGAAAGGAAACAACCTTCCAAACAGCCAAGCCCCCTGTGCTGGTTCTGTACTCACCCAGCAACACTGATGTGTACCAGATCCTCATATGAGAAGGATATGTAATCAGATCTGAGTATTGGAGTCAGTGCAAAGATATGTCTCCTACTGTAAATCACAAACCCGACATTGCAATTTAAACGTTAATGTCTTATGATTGGTTGTTGTAGCAAATTGTATTATACAAGTTGGCTGCAGTAATCTCTTCCATCTCACTTGTTTTCTACAAATGACTTTGACACTGCTTCCACGGAGAGGTGAGGTCTATACCTCTTGCTTTGAATCTAGTCTAGACCAACCTTAATGATAACACTGTAACCAGTAGATCAGGGATCCCCAAACTTTTTACACAGGGGGCCAGTTCACTGTCCTTCAGACCGTTGGAGGGACGGACTATAAAAAAAGCTATGAACAAATCCCTATGCACAAAACGGGAAGAAATACAATATTTAAAATAAAGAACAAGTAAATTTAAATCAACAATCTAAACAGTATTTCAATGAGAACTATGCTTCTCTCACTGACCACCAATGAAAGAGGTGCCCCTTCTGGAAGTGCGGCGGGGCGGATAAATGGCCTCAGGGTGCCGCATGCAGCCCGCTGGGCCGTAGTTTGGGGACCCCTGCAGTAGATAGTAGTGAAAGGGATGCCGCAGCACTTTTGAAATTAAGTCAGAAAAATTCATTTGGCTTCCACTTGGTTCTTTTGAATTCCCTCCTGAAACCTTCAGAGATATAAATGGTTCAAGTGCCCTAAGGCCACCACACAGTGAGGAGGCCCAGACTAACTCATGGAGAGCAACTACATGAACAAGCCCTGAAAAACAAACAACGATACAAATGTCTTTGGGGATAGAACTCCAGGAATGGCTGGATCTAGGTGCTGAAATGTTAGTCAGCAATTTCTCTTTCTCTCAGCTTCCCTTTTCTTTGTACTGCTTCATCGTCATGCAAGGTTCTTTAGTTGAGGGGGCAAAGACAGCCGACAAATTAGCAGCCCCAGGTGGAAGAAACCTTTCTCAGTTCTAATAAAACTTCCATGTATCATACTTGGTATAGTGAGGGTAATGTAGTTGTCATGGAAACCATCACTGTGATCAGTATGCTAATTCCCAAGGGTAGGATCAACTACTCAAGCCATATAGACTAACAATGTTAATAGGATGAATCATACTAATAGGTTTTCTATTTCAACAGAATAAGCTCTAATAGGAACAATAAACATGAAGTTTCTCATTAGATCCTGGTCTCTAATAAGACCTATAATAATTTTGTAATTATCCTGTTTTATCTTCATCTTACAGAGGACCTTGCTATTTAATTTGCTGAAGGTCACTTAGGTAGTCCATATGCTATATGTATTATTCCTTTGATAAATTGTTGAATTCAATTTGCTCACGCATTATTTAGTATTTTTGCATATATAATATATATTTATACATTAAATTGGTGCCTAGTTTCTATCTTGCTATCTTTGCCACATTTTAGTATCAGGATTGTTTGCTTCTGTGCACCCTGGGAAAGAAGAAACCTACAAAGTAGGGCTCCTGGTGGCTAACTGAACTCAAAGTAGAAACAACATGCCTGCCCAGGTTGGATAGCTGGGTGATTCAAGCAAGTCCTCCCCACCTGTGGAGATAGCGGCTCCATCCCTTGTCAGGGCACACACAAGAATCAGCCAGTGATGGCAAGAATAAGTGGAACAACAAATCATTGTTTTTCTCTGTCTCCCTTCCTTTCTTTCTCTAAAAATCAATAAAAAAAAAATATTTTTTCAGTGCCAAAATTTTTTAAGTGCCTAAATAAATAAATAACTAAAACAAACAAACAACTGCTTTTACACAAGGACCTCTCACACAAACAGAACGTCGCGGAGAGGCCTGAACGGAAGTGCTTGCCTGCCTCCTGCTTGTTCCTGCCACTGGAGCACGGGCCCAGACAGAGCAAAGCTGAGCAGGGCAGAGTGAAGGGGACAGGAGCAGGGCTGTCCTCGAGCTGGAGAGGGGCCTCACCACCAGGAAGGTGTCCCACAGTTATGCTCTTCCACAGCCACGCCATGTCATAATTGAGCTGTAACACGGTTGTGCTGTTCCAACCGCCAAGCTGTATCATAAATGAGCAGTGTCCCGGAATAACGTGTCCTTTTACACTGAACTTCAAATGGGGGATTCCTGTGGGGGCTAACAAGCACGGATAGACACTGTGAAAACGACCTGAGAAGCTTTTGTGGTTTGCTTTCATTAGTGCCAAGTTTTAATCAACAAGGACAGAGGAGTCTAAGCTAAATGTATTTACTCCAATAAAGTTCTTGAGGCATCTGAGTCTCTATTGTTAAGTCCTAGCAGGCTTAGTCACGTGTGTGAGACGTGTGGGATGTTTGCCATTAAGCCAGCTCACAGTACATCCTGATGGCTTGGGGAACACTCCCAGTTAACTTAAAACTTTCGTCTGTACTACTGTCAAAGGAGTCTGGCCACACGTGCCTCTCTCTTTCTCTAAGTATTAAAAGAGATTCCTGAAAAACATCTTGAAGAATGGTTTCAGTCTTTTTCATTGTAGAATCCGTCCTTGTAAGTAAATTAAAAAAAAAAAATCTAAGTTTCTTTCTCTCCCCGAAGTTGCAAGGAGTAAACGAGTCCGGGGCCACGTTGGAGCCTCTCCTGATTCTAAATCCAGAGTCTCCAGGGACAGGCAGAGACCAGCGGGTCTGCTTAGGCAGTAAACGCGTTTCTCCACCAACTTTGGGCCAAAGCCCAGTCCCGGGGAGTGCACGATTTCTCCCTCGGGATGGGTCTCCTCAGTTGCTGCCAGCTCTCTCCCCGGGGCGGGCCACCAGGGTCGGAGGGCCGGGCCAGGCGAAGGCGCAGGGAGCACGGAGCCGCCTCGCACCGGGCCGCAGCTCCTCCCCTCGCTCGGATGTGGCCGAGGGCGGGGGACGAGGGCGAGGGGGTGGTGGCTGCGGCCCAGGGAGGGCCGGGAGTCTTTTCCACGTTTGCAAACGCCGCTGTTCCTAGGCCCAACCCGCACGCCGCCCGAGCTCCGCGCGCCCCCGCCGGCTCCGCGCCCATCCCCTGCTCCTCTCCTCGCCGCCCCCGATGGCGTTCAGGGCCCGGGGCTGGCGGTCCCCGCCGCCGCCGCTGCTCCTGCTGCTGCTCTGGGTGACCGGGCAGGCTGCGCCCGTGGCCGGCCTGGGCCTGGGCTCCGACACGGAGCTGCAGATCGAACGGCGCTTCGTGCCCGACGAGTGCCCGCGGACGGCGCGCAGCGGTGACTTCGTGCGCTACCACTACGTGGGGACATTCCCCGACGGCCAGAAGTTCGACTCCAGGTACCGCGCCCGAGCGCCCAGCGGACTCTCCCGCTCCCCTCTCTCCGGACAGGCCTTTCCCTCCCGACGGACCTCCCCCAGCTCCGCCCCGCGACCCCCCGAGCTCCTCCCTCTCCCGCCTCCTACCCCGGAGCTCCGTGACCCTAAATCCCTCAGCCCGGGGGGCGAGCCTCCCGGCCCGCGTGCGCTCCTGGTCCTCTCACCCAGGGCTAGATGGAGTCGTGGAGAAGACTGCGCGGCGGAGATGGGACAGTCACGCCCTCCCTCTCCGCCCAGCGCGGTTACTTGCACACGCGGAATCTAGGTAAGACGGGCAGTCCGCGGGGCGACCCGCGGGGTGAATGTGGATGTGCGCTCGCCGCTCCCCTTCACTGTTCCGTCCCGCAGGCCCGTAACCTCTGCAGACCATGCCGATGATGCTCAGGTTGGTGGCGGCGGCCGGTAACGTTTATGGAGATATTACAACGTGCCACAGTAGTTCTAAGTGCTTTCCAGATAGTGAACTCATTTAATTCTCACAAATATTCTCTGAGGTTGGTATTGCTATTACCCTCACTTGGCCAGTGAGGTCACTTGAAGCCGTGGAGGCCGAGAAACTTGTTTAAGTGGAATCAGATCAAAACCCAGACAATCTAAGGACAGTCAGTGCTGGTAACTTACCTACCACTGCCCTCCCTTCGGACCTTACAGAAAACCTCCCGTGGGTGGGAGGTCGTGCAGAGCAAGTCTCTCAGCTTTTCCATGGGGCCCTGCACTGTGTCCAGGGTTCCTTCCCTTAACTCTGCCCCAAGATCACAACCTCTCTGCCCACTTCACTCCAGTGTAGCTTTAGGGTTAACAGGCCTCTCCTCCAGCGCCAGGCCCTCCTCCTGAGGCTTTGTTACCAACCCAGGTCTGTGCGGACCCATCTCAGTGAATCACCAGGCTAGGCAAAGAACTGCTCAGCATCTGCTCTGTGCCCTAGGCTGGGCTAGGCTCCTTACTGAAGTCATCTTACCTTCTCTTGCCTTTCTTGAAATTACAGACAATTCCTGAATGGACAAAAGCTGTTTGGCATACTCTGGGGCACATAGCAAGTGCTTAGAAATGCTCATGCTTACTATCGTTTCAATCCCTTCTTTTTCTTTTTCTTCTTTCTCTTTTCTTTCTTCCTTCCTCTCTCCCTCCCTCCCTCCCTCCCTTCCTCCCTCCCTCCCTCCCTCCCTCCCTTCTTTTCTTTCGAACTATATACTTCACCCATTTAAAGTGTACAGTTCACTAGTTTTTAGTATATTCACACAGTTGTGCAACCATCACAACTATCTAATTCCAGAACATTTTCATCACTACAAAAAAGAGAAGCTGGACCCATTAGCGATTGATCCTGTCCCAAATCCCCCCCCTACTCCCCCCCACTCCCCCCCCCAGCCCTAGGTAACCATTAATTTACTCCCTGTCTCTTAATGGAATCATACAATTCGTGGTGCTTTGTTTCTGGCTTCTTTCACTTCATGTTTTCAGGGTTTACCCATGCCGTAGTGTATATTAGCACTCCATTCGTTTTTATGGCTGTATCATATTTCATTGTATGGCTATACCACATTTTGTTTACTGATTTATCAGTGGATGGGCATTTGGGCTGATAACACTTTTTGGCTATTACAAATAAGGACGTGGACAGTCGTGTACAAGGTTTTATCTGTGGGCCCTGGCCAGTTGGCTCAGCGGTAGAGCGTCGGCCTGGCGTGCGGGGGACCCGGGATCGATTTCCGGCCAGGGCACATAGGAGAAGCGCTCATTTGCTTCTCCACTCCCCGTCCTTCCTCTCTGTCTCTCTTCCCCTCCCACAGCCAAGGCTCCATTGGAGCAAAGATGGCCCGGGCGCTGGGGATGACTCCTTGGCCGCTGCCCCAGGCGCTAGAGTGGCTCTGGTTGCGGCAGAGCAATGCCCCAGAGGGGCAGAGCATCGCCCCCTGGTGGGCAGAGCGTCACCCCTGGTGGGAGTGCCGGGTGGATCCCGGTCGGGTGCATGTGGGAGGGAGTCTGTCTGACTGTCTCTCCCCATTTCCAGCTTCAGAAAAATACAAAAAATAAAAAAAAAAATAAATAAATAAAAAATAAGGTTTTATCTGTGTAGGTCATTGTAACAAATGGATCGCTGTGGTGTGTGATGTTGATAATGGGGCAAGCAATGCATGTAGAGGAGCTGGGGCACAGGGGAGATTTGCTGTAACCTAAAACTTCTTTAAAAAATAAAGACTGTCTAAAATAAAATCCTTGCTCTTAATTTGGGAAGGGAGAGGACACAGAAACCCATTACAATTGGCTTTAGCAGGAAGAGAAGGAATTTATTGGAAGGATCACTGATTCCTCCTGAGGGGCCAGAGTCTTGCCCCGAGGTGACGCCCTGCGTCTCCCCAAGTGGATTCAGGGGATCTCCCTTCCTCTCCTCTCTGAAGGGAGAGCTCCTGCGAACCTCCAGGCCACCTACGCTAACTGGAGTCTGTTTCAAGGCTACCCTCTCAGGAGAGAATCTGATTGGTCCTGTCTGGGTTAGGTGCCCACTGGTTTGTGGTAAGTGAAGGGGTGTTAAAGCTCACCACTTCTGCAGAACTGGGTCTCAGAGGAGAGCCAGTGGGCAAGGCGGCACCCAGGATGGTGGCAGGGTGGACTGCAGGGGTTAAATGGTGGCAGGGTAAGTTTTACGTGTTCTCACCACAAAGAAAGAAAGAAAACGGTCATTATGTGATGTGATGGACATGTTAAATAGCTTGATTGTGGCAATAATCTCACACTGTAGACATATATCAAAACATCACATTGCTGAACAGGCGGTGGTGCAGTGGATAGAGCATGGGTCCCCAAACTATGGCCCGCGGGCCACATGCGGCCCTCTGAGGCCATTTATCCGGCCCCCGCCGCACTTCCGGAAGGGGCACCTCTTTCTTTGGTGGTCAGTGAGAGGAGCCTAGTTCCCATGGAAATACTGGTCAGTTTGTTGATTTAAATTTACTTGTTCTTTATTTTAAATATTGTATTTGTTCCCATTTTGGTTTTTTACTTTAAAATAAGATATGTGCAGTGTGCATAGGGATTTGTTCATAGTTTTTTTTTTATTGTCCGGCCCTCCAACGGTCTGAGGGACAGTGAACTGGCCCCCTGTGTAAAAAGTTTGGGGACCCCTGGGAATAGAGCGTCGGACCCAGGTTTGAGACCCCAAGGTTGCCAGCTTGAGCGCGGGCTCATCTGGTTTGAGCAAAGCTCACCAGCTTGGACCCAAGGTCGCTGGCTTGAGCAAGGGGTTACTCGGTCTGCTGAAGGCCCACGGTCAAGGCACATATGAGAAAGCAATCAATGAACAACTAAGGTGTCACAACGCAAAACTAATGATTGAATCTTCTCATCTCCCTGTTCCTGTCTGTCTGTCCCTATCTCTATCCCTCTCTCTGACTGTAAAAAAACCCACACAAAACAAAACAAAAAACCCCATCACACTGTACATCTTACAGATATATAATTTTTGTCAATTATACCTCAGTAAAGATGGGGGAGTAATGTACTCAGTTTTTATTGATCTAAACTGAATCGCAAACTGGCATTTAGAGCGAGCTGGCTTTTCCTTTCAGAACCGACCAAGGCTTCAGCTCTCACTGCAGGGCAGTTTTCTCCCCTGTGCCACGACCGTTGTCCCCTTGTTTCTGGTCTGAGAGCGCAATGATCTCAGCCACAAGTAGTGTACATGTATGTCAGTATTTGCAAAAAGCTTTAAAATGAATTTATTGGTAGTTTTGAAAAGTAATACATACGGTGATTAAAAACCAGTTAAATCATTCCATACGGCTTAACATTATAGTCACCAAGCTGCTAGGAGTGGGGCGGGGGCTCCGGGGTGGGTGCAGCTGTTCTGAATGCAGACTTTCAACTGCGGCCTTCCTCCTGCCCTGCCGCCTTCCACCCCAGAGGCTCTGGGACACACAGGGCCCCCACCCTTGGCCCTGTCCCCTTGACATGCATCGAGATTGTTTCTTCCCTTCTAGGTGAGTTCCTCCTCCTCCATTCCCTTCCCACCTTCCAAAATACTGTTGCTGTTTCTTGACGGTATCCTTCCTGGTTTTCTTTCTTTTAAAAAAATTTTTATTGATTGATTTTAGAGAGAGAGAGAGAGAGAGAGAAATATTGACTTAATGTTCTGCTTATTTATGCCCTCATTCGTTGATTCTTGTATGTGCCCTGACGGAGGATCAAATTCACAACCTTGGCATATGGGGTCGATGCTCTAACCAACTGAACTACCCGGCCAGGGCTCCTTTCTGGTTTTCTAACTCCTTGTTGAAAGAGAGTTTAGGAGCTTGGGGAAGGAATGGGCTTTGGAGACCTGAGAGAGGGAGTATGTTCGATTTGCCTATGTTCGTCTAAAACTTTGTGCTCGTTGCAGATTGAAACTTACACTGAGAAAAAAGAGCCATGGTATTTATGCTTTAAGAATACAGCCCCGAGCCCTGGCCAGTTTCGGCTTAGTGGTAGAGCGTTGGCCTGGCATGCAGGAGTCCCGGGTTCGATTCCCGGCCAGGCACACAGGAGAGGCGCCCATCTGCTTCTCCACCCCTCCCCGTCTCCTTCCTCTCTGCCTCTCTCTTCCCCTCCCGCAGCCAAGGCTCCATTGGAGCAAAGTTGGCCCGGGCACTGAGGATGGCTCTGTGGTCTCTGCCTCGGGTGCTAGAATGGCTTTGATTGCGGCAGAGCGACGCCCCAGATGGGCAGAGCATCGCCCCTGGTGGGCATGCCGGGTGGATCCTGGTTGGGCGCATGCGGGAGTCTGTCTGACTGCCTCCCCGTTTCCAACTTCAGAAAAATACAAAAAAAAAAAAAAAAAGAATACAGCCCCGGGGTAGGCATTTATCCCGAGGAATATGCTGCAAGGTGATGTGTGCTTGTGTGTAGACAGTTTAGTGAGATGAATATGGTGGCTTTACATGATGTCTCCAGTCCTAGTGGGTTTGGGGCTGATAATCTTGAAGAGTGTCATTGGAGGGTACCGCAGCCACCTCCCGTCATCCCCTGGGGCAGGGGAAGGTGTTAGGCGCAGCAATGGAAAGGTCTGCAGCAGAGAATAGCAGGGGAGAAAAATAAGCTGGTGGAGAGGAAAGGGGACTGTTGGAGGTGCTGGAGGATCTCCACTTGCCTTTCTAGATCCACTTTCCCCTGTTCTGATGATTCAAAGGGGTTACATCAGTGACTCCCTTGTCATCTGGCTTCTGGTTGGGTTCAGCCAATGGGGCATCAGAAGAACGGAGGGAGAAAGGTGAATAAAGTGGAGATATTTATTCCCCGGGCTCCCTGTCTGTAGAGTCACCATGGGTGGTGGTGTCCCCTAGAGCAAAGGTCCTAATTTTTTAGCTTCTGTCAGGTGCCCTGAGCTACCCTTTCTGTCCTGGATCCTTTAGACCCAGCTGTGACTAGAGCGCCCCCTACTAGTCCCCAGAGGTACGTCATGCCCCTGTCTTTTCTCTGCACCCTGCACACACACTTTTTGCACACAGCCCCTTTTATTAAACTTTCCTGGAACTGCCTAGTTTAGGCGTATCATCTGTTTCCTGCAGGACCCGGCCTGGGATGTCTGCAAAAGGTATCAGTCCGCCAGATACTGGGACAGGTTGTATAACTGCTCATTCCTGAGCTTCGTTTTCCTGACCCGCTCCGGGCTTGACGTTGCTCATGAAGGTATGCCAGTTGTCCTGAGCGGCACAACTTTGCCCAGAACAACTTTATTTTTCCAGATGGTCAGAGTTTTCCGCGGTAGATAAGACTGGTTTTGCATTGTTGGTTTCTCACATACGTAAATTATACATTTTCTTTTAGAAGGGCGCCTTTTTGTTTTCAGCACTTTGCTTAGGGAGTTGTCAAATGAAGAAAGGAATACATTCTGCGGGCTAACAGCTCTTATCCATCACCTAGGGAGACCCTGTGTCAGGGTGGTGAGACGTGAACCGTTCTGAGTTCTAGCTTTTTTTTCCCCCACTTGGCTAACCATGTGAGCCTGGGACATTTTTTCACCTCCAAGGAGCCCGAGGAGGAGCACCCACCTTCAGGGGTTGGATGAGGGACGAGCCAATGAGATATATAGTCCATGGAAAGGCGTAGTTTGCCTCTGTGCCTCTCTAAACGCTTCCTAAATAGTAGTTGTTATTAAAAATTCTCATTAAGTTTGGGAAGTATATTCAGGCGCTGTGGATGAAAAACGTAGTTATAAAGTAGTTTCCAGGCTATGCACTTATTGCCTTGTGTGCATGTTTGGTGCCCCGGGAGTCGTTGAAGCCTCAAGTTCTGATCCATTAGGAACCCGCCAGTTTGGTGGTGGTTCAGGGCATGGCGACCCGCCACCTGAAATTCAAGAGCTGGCATTCGAAGGGGTGGGAGTTGGTCCTCCGGAGATTGAGGCTGGAGGTGTAAAGCCGTCTAGGGCCAAAGCTGACCATATTTTTTTTGTCCTTTGGTTTGTTGGCTGGAACTTGGAATCTTGCTTTCCGTTCACTGACCTTGGAGAAAGGAAGGCGATTAAAATGGGCCGTAAAACTGGGAGGAGAAAGGGAAGGGGGGGGGTTGGGGCCTGAGGAAGCTGCCCTGGCCCGTGGTGAGGATGACTGTGCTGTTTCCCAAGCTTTTTTTTTTTTTTGAGAAAATGAAAAGATAGAAGTAATTTACTAACGAAGGGCAGTGCATCCTAATGAGGTAAATTCCAACAGCTCTTAACATCTTAGCCCTGGCTGGGTAGTGCAGTTGGTTAGAGCGTGATTCCCATATATAGGTTTGGGCCCCTGTCATTTACAAGATGAATGCATAAATAAGTGGAACAACAGATCAATGCTTCTTTCTCTCTCTCTAAAATCAATAAGTAAAAATTTAAAAATATTTTATTACACAAATATTACATGATTATTTTGAAAATTAAGAATTAAAGAGAAGGCCTGACCTGCGGTGGTGCAGGAACGCTGAGGTCCCCGGTTCAAAACCCTGGGTTTGCCCGGTCAAGGCACATATGGGAGTTGATGCCTCCTGTTCCTCTCCCTTCTCTCTCTCTTTCTCTCCTTTCTAAAAATGAATAAAATCTTTAAAAATAAGAAGAATTAAAGAGAAAACAAATTAAGTCACCTGAAATTGCCTACCTGTAGATCATTATTGATAATATTTTCATGTATCACCTTATAGATTTTTTTCATGTGCATCTATATAAGTTAATCCAAAATGGGATTATTTTACACTGTGGCTCTGTAACATGCATTTTTCTTTTAATAAGTATATCCTTCTGTGCCAGTGAATAGAAATCCATTTTTTCCCAAAATTTTAATTGAGGTTTAATTGACATATGACATATTAGTTTTGGGTATACAACATAGTGATTTGATATTTGTATATATTACAAAATGATCGCCACTGTAAGCGTAGCCAACATCTGTCACCATACATAGTTACAAAACCCTTTATCTTGTGAAGGGAATTTTTAAGATCTACTCTCTTAGCAACTTACAAATATGGAATATAATATGCAAATGATTAACTGTAAATAAACCCCAGACTGTACATTGCATCCTCATCACAGAAATCTGTTATTTTTAAATGGCCATGCAGCCTTTATTGTATGTCCTTGCTTTAAATGCAACCAGTGCCATACCCTGGAACTTCTAAATTTTTTCCAGTGTTTCTCTATTATAAGCCAAGCCTGCAGTTGTTTGCTTAGTGTCTGAGACTCTGTTGGTGTCTCTGCCAGTTTTTTTATTTTTTTAAAATATATTCTTATTTATTAATTTTAGAGAGGGGAGAGAGAGAGAGAAGGGGGGGAGGAGCAGGAAGCATCAATTCCCATATGTGCCTTGACCAGGCAAGCCCAGGGTTTCAAACTGGCAACCTCAGCATTTCCAGGTCGATGCTTTATCCACTGCACCACCACAGGTCAGGCTTATTTTTTTTTATAGAGACAGAGAGAGAGTCAGAAAGAGGGATAGATAGGGCCAGACAGACAGGAATGGAGAGAGATGAGAAGCATCAATAATTAGTTTTTCCTTGTGACACCTTAGTTGTTCATTGATTGCTTTCTCATATGTGCCTTGACCATGGGGCTACAGCAGACCAAGTAACCCCTTGCTTGAGCCAGTGACCTTGGGTCCAAGCTGGTGAGCTTTGCTCAAACCAGATGAGCCCGTGCTCAAGCTGGTGACCTCAGGGTCTCGAACCTGGGTCCTTCCGCATCCCAGTCCAATGCTCTATCCACTGCACCACCGCCTGGTCAGGCTCTGCCAGTTTTTTTTTTAATAGCCAAAGTCCATGCCTTGCACTTTTTTAATATCCCCCCACCACCAAAGCACCCAGCACAGCTTCCTGATAGGCAAACCCTAGTTGGTTGTTGAATTTGACATTGAAGAGGATGAGAGCGTGGGTTGTATAACTATGATTCCATTATTTAACTTCCCATCTAATGCCATTACCTGTCGGCCTTTAAAACACATGTGTTAGTGATGTCAAGACTTCATCAGGCGCCCTCCCTCTTGGGAGCACCCAGCACCTCCCCCTCCCCCTCCCCCCTTCCCCCCACCCCCAGACGTGGTACCTTTACCTTTCTCTCTCCTCAGCTCCAAGAGCTCTTCCTTTGCTTCGGTGACCTGTGTTCCTGAGCCTACACAGCCCAGAGCTGGCTCACTTCTAGTACTTCTGCAACCTCTAAATACACTTTCTCTTACAATTTGAAAGAAAGAAAAGACATCGGACTTTCTATTCCCTATGACAGTTCTAGGAACACTGGCCTGGCCCTTAGGTTTTCAGAGCCCTTCTCGTGTTGTTTTGTCGTGCAGATCTTGGGATGGCCACTATTATCATTGCTGTTTTGCAGTGGAAGAAACTGAGGTTAAGAGAGTTTAAGTACCTTTTATGCTACACCAGGCTGCCTCTTTAAGTTACTGACTTAAAAGAAAAGAGACATATCTTAACTCGGGCATTAGTATCTATGGTGTTGCTTTTAGGTACCAATCACACAAAGATGGAGTAAACTGTATTTAAGTACAGTAATTGGTAGCTGTTTTGCAAGATAAACTTTATACATATTTTTTTTGGGGGGGGGAGAGTCATGCTGATGCTCTCTAATTAGATTTGCTGGCAGCAGTCACAGTCATTGACAAACTCCAGCTCTGCAAGAACTGTTCCCGTATCAGTAGCTCCTCCAGCGGGCTTTTTCTTTGCAGTGACCTCTCTCTGGCCATGGGTGCCTTTTCACAGGTCGGTTTCACTAAGGGAAAGATGACTCATGCTTTTCTTTCTCTTTCTCTTTCTCTCTCCCTACCTTTTGGGTCATCAGCTATGACAGAGACTCTACTTTCAACGTGTTTGTGGGAAAAGGACAACTGATCGCAGGGATGGACCAAGCTCTGGTCGGCATGTGCGTCAACGAGAGGCGTTTCGTGAAGATCCCCCCAAAGCTCGCCTACGGGAGCGAAGGCGTTTGTAAGTTTCGTCATGTGTTTGTGAACGCATCTGCAGAAACAGCCAGAACATTCGCAGGCTGTTCAGTCAGGCCCACCGGAGGAGAATCTTTGGAAGCTTTAGATTGGGGAAAATAAGAAGCAGTGACCCCCCCCCCCACACACACACACAGAGCTAAAACTTCTGCTTTGGGTTTATTCCTTCTAGATAGGAAAGAAGTTGTTATTACCATGGGTGTATTGAATGTTACCCTTGTCGAGAGGAAAATTTCGTGGTTTTTCTCTTTTCTTTCAACTTCACTTGGCTCCTATGGGAAGTGGATGCCTGTGTGCCGTTGAGCCCTTGGCAGCCTGCGAGGTGTTGAATCTGGCCCGAAAGGCGGCAGCTTCTCAGCGGGAACTCTCTTTGATTTCTAGCGGGTGTGATCCCCCCCAATTCAGTGCTTCACTTTGATGTCCTCCTGATGGATATCTGGAATTCTGAGGATCAGGTCCAGGTTCACACTTACTTCAAGCCCCCCAGCTGCCCTCGGACCATCCAGGTGTCTGATTTTGTCCGGTACCACTACAACGGGACGTTCTTGGACGGGACGCTCTTCGATTCGAGGTAAGTCCCACGTTCATGCCACTGTCAGCGAGATGCCCCGGAGTTCCTCTGTCTCGCCCGCTTTTTGTGTCCGTGGAGAAACCAGAAAACGGACTCTTCCCAGCCTTCACCAGCATCAGCTTCCTCACTTCAGGCTTTGGGGTTCTATTTGATGCTCCGGACAGCCCAACTCAAGTTGTAATACATCTCAGGAACATCGAAGAGCAGTGTTTCTCTAACTTAATCGTATTTTCAGATCTCATTGAGTGAAGGGCCCTATTACCAAGTAGTTCATGCAAGTGTTGGTCCATTTCTGTCGTTTTCCCATGGAAGGAGGAGGGGAAGGCTGAGTGTATATGTGAAGTTATAGAGAAGGGTGGGCGTAAGGTGCTAGGCTGGGGACAGGGAACCCTTTCCTCCCGTTCTCGTCTGTTTGGTTAGGCGGAAGGACGGGGCTGTTTTTGTGAAGCGCTGTGGCTCAGTTACCTGGATTTTTATCAATTTGAGAACGTCTGCTCTGTGATGGGGAACAGAGATCCGTAGGAGCTTGTCTCCAGGGAGGGGGGTGGGTTCACTGTTCCGCTGAGACGTGGGTGACAAAACCACCGCGGAGGGACGAGTTAGAAGCGTCCCGATGGGCGTGGAACTTTTCTTTCCCCTTTTCTCGTTGGTTTCCAGTCACAATCGCATGAAAACGTACGACACCTACGTGGGAATCGGCTGGCTGATCCCCGGAATGGACAAGGGGCTGCTGGGAATGTGCGTGGGGGAGAAGCGCGTCATCACGATCCCCCCTTTCCTGGCCTATGGGGAAGACGGGGACGGTGAGTCCCGCCCCCCTCTGGCCGCTCACTCCCATCGGTCCTTATTTCTATTGCAGCGATTAATGCAACTTGCTACTCGAAACTCCCCAGATCTTTGGATCGAGACCACCGATTTTCAACCAGCGTGCCACATGAAATTAAAAAATAAATGTACTGGGTTGACATGGTTGGCCAAACCGTACGGGTTTCAAGTGTTCAACTCAATATACTTAACGCCAACCACACAATGCACTACCTGATTATTGAGTCAGGGGCCTGACCTCTTTTCCCTTTAGATTGTCAGATTTAAAAATGACAACAGCCAACACAACAGTAGCCGTCCAGCGTGACTGCCCTGTCTGGAACCATGAATATATGGGTCATGTCATAGAACTGCATCTTATTGGTCACGTTGCATAATAAGGTTGAATCTGACTGGTTAAGTCTTAGTACCAACAATCCTTACATACAAGCATAAGCTGATTTTAAAACAATTTTATTCATTGATTTTAGAGAGAGAGGAAGTGAGAGAGAGAAAGAGAGAGAGAGAAACATGGGTTTTGCTATTCCACTTATTTAGGTATTCATTAACTGATTCTTGTATGTGCCCCGACCAGGGCTTGAACACACAACCTTGGCGCTACCCAGCTAGGGCCAAACTGATTGACTTTTTTTTTGTGTGTGTGGCAGAGACAGAGAGAGTCAGAGAGAGGGACAGATAGGGACAGACAGACAGGAAGGGGAGAGATGAGAAACATCAGTTCTTCGTTGCGGTTCCTTAGTTCATTGATTGATTTCTCATATGTGCCTTGACCGGGGGGCTACAGCAGACCAAGTGACCCCTTGCTCGAGCCAGTGGCCTTGGGCTCAAGCTGGTGAGCCTTGCTCAAACCAGATGAGCCCACGCTCAAGCTGGTGACCTTGAGGTCTCAAACCTGGGTCCTCCACATCCCAGTCTGATGCTCTATCCACTGCACCACTGCCTGGTCAGGCTAAGCTGATTTTTTAAAAGTTCACTTTGGAGCCCAGGCTTGGCTTGTCGTGTGGTTCACTTGCCCAGGCCTACTCCTTTGCCTGGTGCAACAATGACAAGTAAGAGGGTTGAGGTCAGTGGTTTGTTCTTTAACCTCCTTTTACCCCAGAGTACTGGATTTAGAGATCTTTATTGATTGATGCTGGATCTTTGCAGGAGAGCTAGTGTCCGATAATCTTGCCATGTGGATTATCACGTGGGTGATATTCAGTGAACCCTTGTGTTAGGAAGATCCAAGAGAGGCAGTACTCCAGAAGTGACATAGAAATGACCTGAGGACTGGTCATATTTTAGGCTGTGGTTGCCCCCTTTTTCTTTCAACTCAGCTCACTTTAACTTTATTTATATCTTGTTTTGGAGGCATGTAGAGGATTGAATTTTGCATACTGTCTTTTAAACATATTGGCTGTGGATTCCAAAGACCAAGCCTCAGTGGTGTTCTGCAGAACCAGAACTGAGCTTTGGAATCTGTACCTTTGAACTTCTGTGATTTGCATTTGTACACAAACAGAAACCCCCAGAGGTATGTCCTGGGGTTAGCATGTGGGTGTGCCCACCTTCAGCCTTGATTTGCCAGCACAAGCATAGAAAATATGGTCATTGTCATTTTTCATGTCATTAATATCCTTTTCTGAGGAACTCAGGCTTCAAATTATACCTGTGAGCCCAGTGTGAGACACCGGGGATACCACCCACGAAGAGGAAGAGCATTTGTTTCCTTGGCTTGAAAACTTCAAGCAATGAGTGACACCAACACGGAGGGCATTGAGTTGCAGTCAAAGTGCCTCCCAAATCTTGTGTCCTGATTTCGTCACCTTCCTCCATTCCACTCTAGGGAAGGACATTCCTGGGCAGGCATCTCTGGTGTTTGATGTTGCATTATTGGACCTCCACAACCCCAAGGATGGCATTTCCGTTGAGAACAAGGTAGTCCCCCAGAACTGTGAGCGACGGAGTCAGAGCGGGGACTTTCTCAGGTATCATTACAACGGCACGCTTCTGGACGGCACCTTCTTTGATTCCAGGTGAGGACCAGGATCTCAATACTCCGTCCCTGTGGACTTGGAATTAGTCTTTTCATCTCCAGTACAGAGTCTCATTTTCTGATACTTAGTTCCTTCAGAATCTGTTAGAACTGTCTCTTTGGAGCGTGCGGTAGATGAATGCAGGGAAACAAGAGAGGCTCACTCCAGACGCCCACCATCCCTCTCTACTGTGCTCAGCTATCCGAGTACAATCCCAACTATGGGGTCCACGGTGGGGAGTGGCCAGAGGGGAGATCCAGGCGGTAGGATGGGAAGAGAACAAACTTGGTGCCGGAGACCTGGGTTCCAGTCCCAGTGGACGGTGCACTGGCTGTGTGAGTGAACAGCATCTGACATCTCTAAGCTTTAGTTTTTTACCTGTTATTAGCACCTTTCTCAAAGAGATGGTAAGAGATAAGGGTGAAAGTGCTTTGCAAACTTGAAAGTCTTTTTTTAACATAGATATTTTAATTTTATTTATTTTGTGACAGAGAGAGAGAGACAGATAGGGACAGACGGACAGGAAGGGAGAGAGATGAGAAGCATCAATTTTTCGTTGTGGCACCTTAGTTGTTCATTGATTGAATTCTCATATGTGCCTTGACTGGGGGACTACAGCAGACTGAGTGACCCCTTTGTTCAAGCCAGCGACCTTGGGCTCAAGCTGGTGAGCCTTGCTCAAACCAGATTAGCCTGAGCTCAAGCTGGCAACCTAGGGGTTTTGAACCAGGGTCCTCCGCATTCCAGTCCATCGCTCTATCCACTGCGCCACCGCCTGGTCAGGCTTGACAGGCTTTTTTGCTGCAGGAGACTGGTTGGATGCATTCAGCTTCCTTCCTGCTGTGGAAAAGGCTAATTACGGAGCCTCTGTTGTTATTCAAAGTTGTGCTATTTGTAAGGCTCAGCCTGCAGGTGTGCAGATGGTTGGGACATACCAGCTGTTCCATGTGTCTTACTTCTTCAAGTGGCATGTGTTGTTTGCAAACCACTCCTGTCAAGCTAACAAGTTATGACAGCAAGCTAGCTGTCCCTCTGCGGTAGTAGACTTCAAATTCTTTTAGTCGTCCAGAGACATTACAGAAGAAGTTTTGTATAGTCTCATTTTATTTGAATCATTTTTCCTACTCCTAAGATCTTTTCTTCTAAAGTTTTCTTCTGATTTTTTTTTTTTGAAAAAATAATAGTCACGGTTCAAAATGAAAGCCCAGTATGCACCGATACATTGTCCCCCTGGTCCCTGCTTACCTCCCGTTCTCCTCTCCTGTAGCCACTACAAGTTAGCCACTTTTATTACTGAGTTCCTTGTTATTCTTCTAGCGTGTGGGTGTTTTCCTAGTGCAGATGTAAGTAAATACAAATGCTATCCTGTTTTCTCCCTTTATGGGGCATAGCATGTAGAATGTGATATATAGTATTGTTAGTGTCAAAGTGGCACTGGAATGTTACTGGCCACTGGAGCTCGGTTCAGCATCCTTGGTACTCGAGTGGTGTGTGTCGGGGGGAAGAAGGTAACCCTCAAATTCATTTGGAAAAAGAGATAATCAAGAGTATTGCTTTGGGCCTGACCTGTGGTGGCGCAGTGTATAAAGCATTAACCTGGAATGCTGGGGTTGCCAGTTCAAAGCCCTGGGCTTGCCTGGTCCAGGCACATATGGAAGTTGATGCTTCCTGCTCCTCCCCACTTCCTTCTCTCTCTCTCTCTCTCTCTCTCTCTTCCTCCTCTAAAATGAAATAAAATCTTAAAAAAAAAGGCACTGCTTTGGAGGTGCAGGGCATAGCACACTCTCGTTCCTGGTGGGATGGGAAGTGGGGGACTATATATCACTGTATATGAAAGACCGATGACATTCACGTCCTGCTTCCCTGTGAAGAGGGGGACTGGGTGACTGAGGGACAAGGAGAGGAGGAAAATTCTTCATTGTGTACTCAGACTTTGAGGATTTTGAACCATGCCAATGTATCACTTAGTAGAAAATAATAATTTTTTTAAAAGAATATTTTCTATCATATAAATTAAAAAGCTATAATAGTTAAAGGTGTGACACTGGCCCAGGAGGAGTTAGACCATGGAAAAGGGTAAAAATTCTAGCCAGAGACTCAAAAGCATATTTAAGAATGTGGTACATCATAAAAGTCAGATTATATTTTGATGAGTGAGGGAAAAAAACAGAGTTATTAAATAAAGGGTGTAGGAAACACTAGCTAACCATCTGGAAAAAAATAGTTAGATCCTTACTGTCACACTGAATACCACAACAAATTCCAGATGGACTGAAGATTTAGACGTGAAAGCATTTATAAGCATGGAGAGAAACTGTGGGAGGTTATTAATATTTACTCTGGTAGTGAGAACAGCAGAGGTTGATGGGAAATCATTACATTTTATTGTATATCTTTGCATTGTTTTACTTATACAATAAGGGCATAATACTTTATAAAATAAAAATTCTAATAAAGACTATTTTACAGGATAAGAAAATAAAACCATTAAAAGGGCCTGAGGAAAATGCGGCAAGCAAATATTTATATCCTCTAAGAGAAAAATGGTCTTTCAATTAAAATCTAATTCCAGGGACTGAAGGACAGAGAACCAAGCTCACCTGTGACAAGTAATAACAGACACACACAAACTGGAGGTTTTTCTGTGATAGAAAAAACAACAACAATCAAATATTCATCAATAGGAGAATGGTTAAATAAATATGTACGTTCACCCAATGAAACACTAGGGAGACGGGGAAAATAAATGATTTCTCTCAACGTAGTAATATGGAAAAATCCCAAGGCGAATAAAAGCAAGGCGCAGAATACGTAGCAGACGTAATGTAGCGAGCAGTTAGTTAGGCCTGAGCAGAGCAAGGACGAGAGGCCAGGTGCAGAGGGTCAGTTTAGCAATGGGCAGTTTTAGGGTGGGACCCCACCCCCAGAGCGACTTCTGTTCCCCAGTTTTAGGGTGGAACCCCACCCCCAGAGCGACTTTTATTCCCCTGGCATTTCGCTCAGATTTTGATTGGAATCATTTTAAAATTCATCAATTAGTTTTGGGGAGCATTGATAACAGTCTCAGCTTGGTCGTTGGGGAGCCTGGTGGTTTTCCATCATTGACTTCAGTCTTCTTTTAAAGTTGTTTGAAACTCTTCTGCACTACAAACCCCCCCCCCCCCAAGCTCTCTCAGCCTCTTGGCCTTGGCCGCCCTGTGACCCATGAGCCAATCCCGTATCCCTGTGTCCGTCACCTTCCCCAGACTCATGCAACCTCTGCTGACGCTGCCAGGTGCTGGCTTCCCCTGCTCTGAGGCACCTGCCACCTCTGTCACCTCTGCCACCGCCAGGTGTCTTGTCCCTTTATGAAGGACTGCATCTCATCGGTGACCCCCTTTCCTGACTGGCTGGCAGTACGCAGCTCTTTGCTGATGATCACCCAACAGCTGCTGCAGAGGTTGTCACCCGGGGGAGGTGACAGGGCAGAGGGCTGAGCCCATCCCCCCCCCGTGTGGCTGTGTGCCGTCCTGTTCCCCCCCGCGCGGCTGTGTGCCATCCTGTCCCCCCCCCGCGCGGCTGTGTGCCATCCTGTCCCCCCCCGCGCGGCTGTGTGCCATCCTGTCCCCCCCCGCGCGGCTGTGTGCCATCCTGTCCCCCCCGCGCGGCTGTGTGCCATCCTGTCCCCCCCGCGCGGCTGTGTGCCATCCTGTCCCCCCCGCGCGGCTGTGTGCCATCCGGTCCCCCCCGCGCGGCTGTGTGCCATCCGGTCCCCCCCGCGCGGCTGTGTGCCGTCCTGTCCCCCCCCCCCGTGCGGCTGTGTGCCATCCGGTCCCCCTGTGCGGCTGTGTGCCATCCTGTCCCCCCCCCCGCGCGGCTGTGTGCCATCCTGTCCCCCCCTGCGCGGCTGTGTGCCATCCTGTCCCCCCCGTGCGGCTGTGTGCCATCCTGTCCCCCCCGCGCGGCTGTGTGCCATCCGGTCCCCCCGTGCGGCTGTGTGCCATCCGGTCCCCCCCGTGCGGCTGTGTGCCATCCTGTCCCCCCCGTGCGGCTGTGTGCCATCCGGTCCCCCCCCGCGCGGCTGTGTGCCATCCTGTCGTTCCCCCCGCGCGGCTGTGTGCCGTCCTGTCCCCCCCTCGCGGCTGTGTGCCATCCTGTCCCCCCCGTGCGGCTGTGTGCCATCCTGTCCCCCCTGTGCGGCTGTGTGCCATCCTGTCCCCCCTGTGCGGCTGTGTGCCGTCCTGTCCCCCGACCCCGTGCGGGTGTGTGCCGTCCTGTCCCCCCCCGCGCTGCTGTGTGCCATCCTGTCCTCCCCCACGCTGCTGTGTGCCGTCCTGTCCCCTGTGCGGCTGTGTGCCATCCTGTCCCCCCTGTGCGGCTGTGTGCCATCCTGTCCCCCGACCCCGTGCGGGTGTGTGCCGTCCTGTCCCCCCCGCGCTGCTGTGTGCCATCCTGTCCTCCCCCACGCTGCTGTGTGCCGTCCTGTCCCCTGTGCGGCTGTGTGCCATCCTGGCCTTCCTGGCCCCAGTGAGGACAGGAGGGCTGGGCCCCTCGGGCTCCGTCTCCGTCTCTGCAGCCTCCTCCAGGGCGGGCTGTGCAGGTAGATGCGCTTCCCCTGGGGTGAAGGGATTCATATGACTTCCATTTCTTCTTGCCCCTTGGCTTTGTGGTTTCTGAGGGGTGTTGAGAAGGAAGACTCCCCTGACTCCTCCATTTTGAAGGCCGCCCCCCTTTGGCTGTGTTGGATGAGGTGATGGCGAGACTGACCGTCTCTTTCAGGACAGGCTTTCTGCCACGTCTGCGCCAGGTGGGCTGGGTCGTGGGTACAGCCTGCTGTGGTTCAGAGTTGGGTGGTAGACGTGGCAGAGGAAGTTTTACTATTTTATTCTGGAATCGTCGGGCTTTGGGGAATCGACTCTTGTTCTCACCAAACTCGTAATACTTGAACTTAGCTGGCAGCTCACACCGGGGCTGGACCTCACCACCGAGTGGAATGCATGGGCCGCCAGCCAGTGGCACTTGGGAAACCCAAGTCCTCACCAGAAGGTAGCGTGGCGAGCGGGGATTATAGCAAGGAGAACTCGCCCAGGCCTTGGTGGAGCCTGCAGAGCTCAGCTGCTCTCAGTACACACGCTACTTTTCTGGCAATTTGAATATTCTTGTCCCGCATTTACAGATGTTCTCATCTTTAGCTGCTGGAGACATTGTCCTTGGAAACAGTCTTGGTTTCAGATAAAGGGTCCCCTTGATGCTTTCTTCATTAACTTGAAATGGTTGCCAAGTGTACGGTCCAAATTACATTCGCTACATTTCTGTGGCTGCTCCTGGTCACTGTGTCCTTTTTATAACTTGATCGGCAGGTTGGAGGGCTTATTTCTGGGGGTGCCTCTGTCGATGGCCACCTCTGCGCTGTGTGCGGACAGAGGAGCCTGTTTCCTGGTTGTGTTGTCAGATTCCCAGGTTCACTCTGTTCTGGGGGCTGGTGGCCTCTGTGTCCTGTTGCCTTACGGTGCTAATGTCACAGCCGCTATTGGTGTCTGTCCCTTGTGAGGAACCCCTTTCTTTTCTTCTTTTCTAGCTACTCACGGAACCGCACCTTTGACACGTACATTGGGCAGGGCTACGTGATTGCTGGGATGGATGAAGGTCTCCTCGGAGTTTGCATCGGGGAGAAGCGGAGGATCGTGGTCCCCCCTCACCTGGGGTACGGGGAGGAAGGGAGAGGTGAGTGCACTGTCTTCTCCGGGTCTAACGAGGTGGTGCCGGCTGGCTGCTGCAGGCTGGTTCCAAGCAACCAGGGCTTCTTGACCAAAATGTTGAAAGTCAAGCCCAGCTGAAGACCCGAGTGCCCGAATCGCTTTAGTGTCTAGAGATGCTCTCTCTGTTGTTTCCCCTTGTCCTCCCTGCCCATTTTCTTTTTCCCTTTGAAAAGTCTTCAACCTACACCACAGTTGGAAGAACTGTATCGTGAGCGCCTCTACACGTGATGGGCTTTGTTGCTGTCGAGCCATTTGAAAGATTGCCAAACCCACCTTTTGCTTTTTAACAGCTTTATTGGAGGAATAATTTATACACTCTAAAAATTCACCCACTTTAAGTATACAACTCAATGACTTTCAGTAAATGTAGGGAGTTGTACAACCATCACCCCCAAATATAGTTTTAGAACAGTTTCTGTCACCCTAAGCACAGACGCCTCTTACACAGATAATATATGTTGACTTTAGAAAAAGAAAATAGAGATAAAAACACAGAACTCTCCCATCATTTCACCCCCCCCAGGAACAAGCATTGTAATGTGGTAAGCGAAAGAGCAGCCCCAAAAGATGTCCATGTTCGGTCCCCAGATTTTTTTTTTTCTGAAGTTGGAAACTTCAGACAGACTAGGGAGGCAGTCAGACAGACTCCCACATGCGCCTGACCAGGATCCACCCGGCATGCCCACCAGGGGGCAATGCTCTGCCCATCTGGGGCACCGCTCTGTTGCAACCAGAGCCATTCTAGTTCCTGAGGCGGAGGCCATGGAGCCATCCTCAGCGCCTGGGCCAACTTTGCTCCAATGGAGCCTTGGCTGCGGGAGGGGAAGAGAGAGACAGAGAGGAAAGAGAGGGGGAGGGGTGGAGAAGCAGATAGGTGCTTCTCCTGTGCGCCCTGGCCGGGAATCGAACCCGGGACTCCTGCACGCCAGGCCAACACTCTACCACTGAGCAAACCGGCCAGGGCCCCGGTACCCAGATTTTGAGAGTATGTTACCTTCCATGGCAAAGGGGACTTGGCAGATATAATTAAGGTAAAGATCTTGAGATGGAAGATTATCCTGGATCATCCAGGTAGCCTCGAAGTACTTACAAGAGTCTTTGTCTTAAAAAAGAAAGAAGTCTTTGGCCCTGGCCGGTTGGCTCAGCGGTAGAGCGTCAGCCTGGCGTGTGGAAGTCCTGGGTTCGATTCCCAGTCAGGGCACACAGGAGAAGCGCCCATCTGCTTTTCCACCCTTCCCCCTCTTCTTTCTCTCTAACTCTCTCTTTCCCTCCCTCAGCCAAGGCTCCACTGGAGCAAAGTTGGCCTGGGCGCTGAGGATGGCTCCATGGTCTCCACCTCAGGCGCTAGAATGGCTCCGGTTGCAGTGGAGCAACGCCCCAGAAGGGCAGAGCATCGCCTCCTGGTGTGCATGCCTGGTGGATCCTGGTCGGGCACATGCGGGTATCTCTCTGACTGCTTCCCCACTTCTGACTTTGGAAAAATACAAAAAAAAACCCCCGAAAAAACAAACAAAAAAAGAAGTCTTTGTCAGAGGGAAGCAGGAGCTCAGAGAGAGGAGGAAACACTAAGCTGCTGACTTAGACCAGGGAAGGGGCCGCGGGCCAAGGAATGAGGGTGGCCCCGAGAAGCTGGAGAAGGCAAGGACAAAGCGTCTCCCCTGAAGCCTCCATGAGGAACACACCCCGGTCAACACCTTGAAATCAGACTTCAAACTCCCAGAGTTATGAGAATAAATGAGCATTGTGTAATGCCCCCAGGTTTAGGGAACTAAACAGCAATAGGGAACTAATATGACCACGGGGTGAATGTTCTTCTATGCTTGTGAGCATATGTGATCTGTAGATAACAGGAGACACACGTCCACCTATGCGAATACTGACAAAAATGGGACCTGTGCACATAACTTTGTAATTTTTCTCTCCACCAAAGTTGTTGTGGACTACTCTCGATGCCAATAGGAATTTTTAATGGTTGCATAGTATTCCATGCCTTATTTCCTTTTTTTTTTTTTTTTTACAGAGACAGAGCGAGAGTCAGAGAGGGATAGACAGACAGGAATGCAGAGAGATGAGAAGCATCAATCTGCAGTTTTTCGTTGTGGCACTTTAGTTGTTCATTGATTGCTTTCTCATATGTGCCTTGACCATGGGGCTACAGCAGACCGAGTAACCCCTTGCTCAAGCCAGCGACCTTGGGTCCAAGCTGGTGAGCTTTGCTCAAACCAGATGAGCCTGCACTCAAGCTGGCGACCTTGGGGTCTCGAACCTGGGTCCTCCGCATCCCAGTCCGATGCTCTATCTACTGCGCCACCGCCTGGTCAGGCTGTTTTTTTCTTTTTTCTTTTCTTTTTTTTTTTTTTTCATTTTTCTGAAGCTGGAAACAGGGAGAGACAGTCAGACAGACTCCCGCATGCGCCCGACCGGGATCCACCTGGCACGCCCACCAGGGGCGATGCTCTGCCCACCAGGGGGCGATGCTCTGCCCATCCTGGGCGTTGCCATGTTGCGACCAGAGCCACTCTAGCGCCTGAGGCAGAAGCCACAGAGCCATCCCCAGCGCCCGGGCCATTTTTGCTCCAATGGAGCCTTGGCTGCGGGAGGGGAAGAGAGAGACAGAGATGAAAGCGCGGCGGAGGGGTGGAGAAGCAAATGGGCGCTTCTCCTGTGTGCCCTGGCCAGGAATCGAACCCGGGTCCTCCGCACGCTAGGCCGATGCTCTACCGCTGAGCCAACCGGCCAGGGCTTGTTTTTTTCTTATATTCCATTTTTTGGCCAGCTGGCTTAGGAATTTGTTTTCTTTTTTGCTGATGGGATTCTGGCTGGCCTGCTAGGCTGATGACTACTGATATGTCATAGGGATCTTTGGAATTTTCCCAGGAGGGTTTGTCCAGAGTATCTAAGAAAACATCAGGTTGCTTGTGCTGTGGAGAAACATATCTTTTTTTCCTCCGACTTAAATTTCTGATGATTTATAAAGCCCCAGTAGATGACAGATTCAGACTCACTCAGCAGGCCTTGCTTCCTGCCCTGTTTGTCTGGTGCCCTGATGCTTTGTTGTTTTGTGTCGTGTAAACGCCGGCTTTTAGCCAAACCCGTGCAGAAATAGCAGACTGCTCTCTGAGTATTGATGTTGTGTAATGATGCCCTCAGGACTAATCCCTCCTTTTCTCTAAGAGGAACATATTGATGGGAAACACTTGCTTAAATGATTTTTCTCCTTTTGGCTTTCTATCAACTATGAGAGCTCTGCAGAGAATTATATGAGGTTCTGGGAAGTGTCCGAAGGCTCATACATATTCTGGGCGTGAGGCTGCCTCATCCTGAGTCATATGCTGCCGTGGGGAGGGGCGCCTGGTCATGTAACACCCAGGTGCCTCTGTTCCGGGCTCACCTCTGTCCTCTTGATTTGCTTGGCACCCATGCCCTCTTGGTGGGGTGTGATAGGACTGACCTCAGACGGGTGTCAGGACCCAGAGGACGTTGGTGGTTTCCTTGCCGCTTACCATAGAGCCAGGCACATAGGGAACGTTCAGTAAAGGCGTGTGGAATGAATGCAAGGGTGGGCTCTCCATGGGGTTCACTGGCTCCGTTCCGGGCACTGCTGCCTTTGGTTGAAGCCGTTTCCGCCGCCCGGTGGTGGCAGATTGAACGAGAGAATGTATATGAAAGATGCTTTTGTAAATGGAAGCATTGTTCAGGGGTTGTGTTTTCACAAGTGGAGCTGGTGGAAGAGAACGCTGTATCAATGATTGTGTGTAGAAGAAGCAGACAGGCGGTGTTGTCGAGGCCCTTTGGGAATGTTGGGTGCACTGCGTCCTAAGGGGTGCACGTGGGCCGTCGCGGCTGGGGGTTCTTCCCTGTGAACGTTCGGTTGGTTTTCTTCCTCCTGGGCAGTGACTTTTACTCGATAGGTGGGCCTCACCGCGTCTGAGCTTCGGGGTCCTCCTCTGGGTGAACGGTTGGTTTTCTTCCTCCTGGGCAGTGACTTTTACTCGACGGGTGGGCCTCACCGCGTCTGAGCTTCGGGGTCCTCCTCTGGGTGAACTTAGCATAAATTTGTCAGGCTCGGCGATTCCGTGGGGCAGTCACTCATCACCTTGAATTGTAGTACCAAACTGTGCTCCTAACTGGCCATGTGACCTGGTGGAAATTCGTGCCTCAGTTTCCCCATCGATAAAGCGAGGGTTAGTTTACTTGGAACGGACCTTCCAGCTTTATTCTTCCGGTAATCTCTAGGATGTCACACCCGAGTCCCTGGACTCCTTCCTGACTGGACGCCTGTGAGGACATACGGGTGACATGGGGCGGCACGCGTCCTGCTGCTTGGAGAGTGTCCTCGTTCATTTCCCGTGTCTGTCCTTCAGGGAACATCCCCGGCTCGGCCGTGCTGGTGTTTGACATCCATGTGATCGACTTCCACAACCCTGCAGACTCCATCAGCATCACCTCCCACTACAAGCCCCCCGACTGCTCGGTGCTGAGTAAGAAGGGGGATTACCTCAAGTATCACTACAACGCCTCGCTTCTGGACGGGACCCTGCTGGATTCCACGTAAGGGCCGCCGGGAATGGCGGGGGTGGGGGGAGCCTACCCGAGAACAGTCCTGCATTCCCAGGCAGGACTCTTCTTTTCGTAAGATACCGGTTGAGAACTTTCCTCTCCGTGGTCCCCCCGGCCCCCTTGCCGCATGGCTCAGTCCTGTGTCACTCACTGCTTGTAATGTTTTATGCGTTAGCTGCCTTTTATTTTCATTTCTATCTCGGCTGCTGGGTTGCCCAAAGTGTTCCTTCCTATTTCCATTCCTTACACCTCGCCCAGAGCACCGCCCGGCAGGGCAGGAGGGAGCCTTTTGTAAATGTCAATTGATGGAGGCGACTCTGAAGACATATTAAAGGGACCAGCAGTATAAACCAGTATCAGGGAGGCTTAGAGGGGCTTTGCTTGTGGTGAGGCTGAATCTTCAGACGTATCTGGGAGTTGGTGAAGCATTCTGTTCTTTGGCAAAGGGACATCTGCAGCCCTTCTTTGTATCTCTGTGTGAGGACATTCATTTCTGCACCAGCTGAGATTCCCGTTTGGTCTTGGGTTTCGTAGGAGTCGTATGTGCTGCGCTTACTCTATCTAGATGGGGAGGGTCTTCGCTGCCTCCCTCAAGTTCCTCTGCCTTCCAGCTTCAGGTGATGGAGTGTGGCTGGGGACAGCCAGGCCTGGAGAGAGAGCCAGCCCGAGAGACATACTGTCCAGACGAGTCTCTCAGCTGCTATGAGGTCCTGCATACTAATGCATTGAGTGCATTTTATCACGTCCAAAATGTGTCGATTATTAGAGGCATCATTTGATGAATCTCTCTGAGAAAGTAAAAATGTGAACAGATGCGCATTACAGAATTAATGAAATAGGTCCTAGCTTCCGGGGGCGAGGACTGATTGGCACGGGCCTGACTTAAAGCAGACCTCCTTGCACTGACGCTGCCAGCCTGCGAGGGCAGTGTGTGTGTGTGTGTGTGTGTGTGTGTGTGTGGAGCGTGGCTTGTGGTTGTTTTGGGAGGAAGTGATCTCGTGCCTGGGAACACGGTCCTCAAGGTTAGAACAGTCCACAAGGTCAGCGGCGTGCTGTCGTTGCCACGCTCTTGCTAGTGTTCATGTTTTTGTCTCGTGCTCCTAAGACCGTGGAACGGGGACCTAGGGGTGGGAAATGAGCGGAAGAATTCAGTTCCCGTGGGGTTAGCATGTGCTTCTCGTGTGGGGTGGGGAGAACCAGCCTGCCCGCGTGTATCTGTGAGTTCACAACCTTCTTCCAGAGCATCTGGGAGATGCCGGCTGCTCCTTCCTCTTGTCAGAGACTCCATTCTGTACCATGAGGGGTCACCTGTGTGATACGGGCGTCTACCAAGAAGGGCGGTGTCCTTGGTGGGCTCTCCTGGGTGTAGGCTTCAGGATAAGGGGATAGTGGGAAAGCTGGCCGGTGTCTGCCCACCTGTGTGAGGAAGAGGAGCCCCTCGGAAACCGGGGCCTGGGCTGCCCCTGTCCTGTGCCTGGTGAAGACTCTATAAACTGAAGAGGCAGTGGGCTGTGGACAGGACAGAGGGGAATGCTGGTGGGGAGCCTGGGAGGGCGGCCGCAGGCAGGGGGCAGGAAGCTTTGTAAGCACAGGATGAATGAGGAGAATGTCCTGGAGAAACGGAGAAACACTGGTGGAAAATACAGGCAGAGCTGAAAGGATGACCCGAGGGAAGAGAATGAGTGGGCTTTTCAGATGATGACACATGAAAACAGGTTGCTTGCTTGGAGGGTTTTCTTAATGTGTGTTGAAACTGGCCTGGGAGAGGAAGAAGGAAGATTCGCTGTCTGATAACTCAGTGAGTTGCTGATGGCTCTGTCAGGCCAGGAAACCCTGTCGTCCCTCGGAGGCTGTGAGGGTCCCTGGAGGAAAGCGGGATAAGGCGCCTCTGTGCTGCTGACGAAGGCGGGATTGTGTGTGTGCAGCTCCTCCCAGGCCTTGGGCCCAGGCCTGTGTCCGGGCGGGCTTGCTTTCTGCTCCCTGCCAGGTAGGCAGATGCACACCCTGTTTGGTTTCCTGGCCCCAGAGAACCAGCTGGGCCCTGGGGTCCAGGCTGAGGAGGGAGAGAACCACAGCCCTGTGCCCGGGGGAGGCTGGAAGCCTGAGTGGGGGATGTGACCCAAAGGGGCTGACCCTTCCGGGCACCAAGGGGCCTCTGTGACAGTGGGGAGGCTGGAAGCCTGAGTGGGGGATGTGACCCAAAGGGGCTGACCCTTCTGGGCACCAAGGGGCCTCTGTGACAGTGGGGAGGCTGGAAGCCTGAGTGGGGGATGTGACCCAAAGGGGCTGACCCTTCCGGGCACCGAGGGGCCTCTGTGACAGTAGGGAGGCTGGAAGCCTGAGTGGGGGATGTGACCCAAAGGGGCTGACCCTTCCGGGCACCGAGGGGCCTCTGTGACAGTGGGGAGGCTCTTCCCTTTGGCAGTGAAGAACGTTCCCACTGTTTGCTCTTAGGAAGTTACAGGATTTCAAGACTTTAGAGAGAGAGGAAGGGAGGGAGAGAGTGAGACAGGAACAGTAACCTCTTCCTGAATGTGCCCTGACCAGGGATCAAACCCACAACCTTTGTGCATCTGGATGACGCTCTAACCAGCTGAGCCATCCGTCCAGGGCTACAGTATCTATTTTTTAAATTCCCATGGAGATTTCTGACTAGGACATTGGCTGAAACTTAATAAAAATTTGTAAGAAAGTACAAAGAACTTTTCCCCCTGAACCTTTGGAGAGTACGTTGCACCAGGATGTCCCATCTCCCCTGAGTACTTTAATGGGCTTTCCCTAAAACCAGGGACCGTCTCCTGCATAACTCACTATATACATTAAAATCAGGAAGTCAGCATTGATACATCACTACCTTTTTTTGTTTGTTTGTTTGTTTTATTTTGTTTGTTTTTTGTATTTTTCTGAAGCTGGAAACGGGGAGAGACAGACAGACTCCTGCATGCGCCTGACCGGGATCCACCCGGCAGGCCCACCAGGGGGCGATGCTCTGCCCCTCCGGGGCGTTGCTCTGTTGCAACCAGAGCCACTCCAGCGCCTGGGGCAGAGGCCAAGGAGCCATCCCCAGCGCCTGGGCCATCTTTGCTCCAGTGGAGCCTCGGTTGCGGGAGGGGAAGAGAGAGACAGAGAGGAAGGAGAGGGGGAGGGCTGGAGAAGCAGATGGGCGCTTCTCCTGTGTGCCCTGGCCGGGAATCGAACCTGGGACTTCTGCACGCCAGGCCGACACTCTACTACTGAGCCAACCGGCCAGGGCGATACATCACTACCTTTTAACTTTCAAACCCCACTTAAGGTTTGCTAATTGTTCCCATAAGGTCTTTAATAGCCGAAGGACCCCATTCCAATATATCCTGCCAGGGAATAGGCTCTCAGTCTTCCTCTGGTTTTCATCTTGACGTTTTTTTGAAGATCACAGCTTGTTTGTTTATTTACAGTGCCCATCGGCGTGGGTGTGTCTGTTTCCCACGAGGAGACGGGCCTTCTGTATCCGAGGCAGTGACAGGAGGGGCCGGAGCAGCGATGTGTTCTCCACCTGAGAACGCTCGCAGGTACCAGTGGGTTGATGACCTCACCGGGGCCTCTTCTGTTTCGTTTTCAGGTGGAATTTAGGCAAAACGTACAATATCGTCTTGGGATCCGGACAGGTCGTGTTGGGGATGGACATGGGTCTCCGAGAGATGTGCGTCGGAGAGAAGCGGACAGTGGTCATTCCACCCCACCTGGGCTACGGGGAGGCTGGCGTGGGTGAGTGCCAGTATTAGAGGGTGTTTGGGGGCACGGTCACCATCCAAATTCTGTGCTTTTTGGGGTACCATATTTAGACTCACACTGTGCTGCTTTCATTTTTTTTTTTTTTGCATTTTATATTTATGTTTCCATGAGAATTTGCTTTTGTTATTATTTCGTGTTGGTTTCAGGTTTACGGCACAGTGGTTAGACAGTCCTATCCTTTACGAAGTTCCCCCTGATATTTCCAGTGCCCGCCTGGCAGCGTACGTAGTAATCGCAATCCAGGGGTGGGCCAGCGTAGGTTGACAGTTGTCCGAATGGAAAATAATACAATAATTAACTAAATAATAATACAAAAGTAAACTGTTCTGTGTACTCACACCGGTCAACCTACGCTGGCCCACCCCTGCAGTATAGATGACGACGTTCCCCGTGCTGCACGCCGCGTCCCCACGGCCGCCCGCGCTGTGACTACCTATCTGCACTGCTCACCCATTCACCTTTATTACCCGGTCCCCCAACCCTGCTCCCTCCATTTTGAACCCAGAGTCTGTTGTTGATTTAAAGTATTTAGCATTTTTGTTTAAAGACCCCTGTGAATTCGGAGTTCATGCCAGACTAAGGTTCCGTGCCCTCTTGAGAAAGCAGGGTTTCGGGTGATAAACCTCAGACTTCACACCCACGTGCGGGAAATGTCCCTGAAGGACCTTTCCAGGCAATTTCTTGCAGGCAGGCCGGTGCTTCCTCCTGGAACTGTTTCCTGGGACAGGAAACTGTTTCCTGTGATTATATATTAAGTAACTATATCATACTCTGTGATAGTAACTTTAAACAGTACATATTATATACGCATATACATTCACGTGCTTCTTTGGGGCCCCTACTGTAGACACAGTACTGCTCGTGAATTTGAGTTCACCGTCATGCCTTAGGTCATGATTTCTAAGGCATACTTTATTATTCTTACAGTTCCGCCATTAGATTTATTCAAAAGTTCTCCCATTGTAGTCTCTCCTGGTGGCTTTCAAATTTTTCTCACCGAGACACACAGTAAGAAGTACATACACAATTTATACACATATACGTGTACATTTAGTTTTATATAAAAGGTTGAAACTCACGCTTCATAAAATGATACCTATCCTTTCTATGGGCGGCCCGTCCTGATCTGTTTTATCTTGTTCGTTCATTTAAAAAAAAACACAAAAGAATGCTGGTCACCATCCTCTAACGGATTTGATGACTCACTCACTGTCACCACCTGCAGTTTGGCAAAACCACATGCTGATGGTGAACTTGGCTTTCACCAGAACTGCCTGCCCTCCACGAGGCAGCTGGCGCAGGGAGGGTGGGGGGGCGGTGTCGAGGGGCCGGGCGACTGACGCACAGCGCTAACCCCGCCCCCTCCCTGGCGCCAACCCCGCCCCCTCCCTGGCGCCAACCCCGCCCCCTCCCTGGCGCTAACCCCGCCCCCTCCCCGGCGCCAACCCCGCCCCCTCCCTGTCGGCGCTAACCCCGCCCCCTCCCTGTCGCCGAGGCAGACGGAGAAGTGCCGGGTAGCGCCGTGCTGGTGTTTGACATCGAGCTGTTGGAGCTGGTGGCCGGCCTGCCGGAGGGGTACATGTTCATATGGAACGGCGAGGTGTCACCCAACCTCTTTGAAGAAATCGACAAGGATGGCAATGGAGAAGTCGTCCTGGAAGAGGTAGCTGGCCTTTGAGGGCAGTGGGGACTAGATGAGCTCAGGGAGCCTTATTGGGCCGGGGGACCCATTCCGAATGGGAAGGCTTCTCGGAGCCAGGAGGACACCTGGGCTTATCTCCTGTGGTAATGACAGCCTGCACGCTCACGTACCTAGCACGTTCACACTGGCTAAGTTGCAGCTCTTTGAAGAAACCGGGGCCCGAGAGGTGCAGGGACTGATTCCAGGGCTCACAGATGTGGATCAGCGTGAGCTGCTCGCTGCACACCTGCCCAGTGCTCAGTGCTTCCACATCTGTCATCTTGCCTGGTCCTCACCACGGCCATGGAATGGTCCCCAGTTTTCAGAAAAAGCAGCTGTGCACAGAGGAGGTAAATGACTTGCCCAAGGGTCACACAGCTCCCCAGGGTTTGAGCCAGGATGATCCACACCCCTGTTTGAGCGCCCAGATCCTGTCTTCTTTTTCCTGGAGTGGGGAAGTGGAGTCCCCTGTCCTGTCACAACCCTGGTGAAGTCCTCGCCTGCTCATTCAAGGACATCACCCCAGCCTTCCCCCTTTCCCTCACACTGTCAGCATTTCCCCGGCTGCTGGAGGGCTTGCATGAGCACTGCATCTCCTCCTGCCAAGGGGTGCCTTTCATATTGCTGAGTCCCGTGGTCTGTCCTCACGCTCTTATGTCAACACAGCGGACTCCTTTGCACGGCACCTTCTTTCCCCAGCTTCCGGAACACCTCGCTTTCCCAGAGCTCCTTCAGCCTTACCCAGGAGTCTTTTCTCTGAGAGAAAACATGACTCAGATTAAGGTCTGCTGTGACTCAGAGCTCTGAAGAGGTCCCCCTATCCCTGAAGTCCTTACAGTGGCTCATAAAGGCTCTGCCAGGCCTTCCACACCCTGCTCACTGTGACCTCCTCTCCCACTGTTCCCCTCTCGCTGGTCTGTTCTGTACCCACACTGGCATGCAGCCCCTGGGCCTTTGCACTAGCTCTTCCGTCTGCCCAGGGGACTCTTGCCTGAGATAACTGGCTCCTTCCCTCACTTCCTTCAAGCCTTTCGCTAAGTCTCCCTTTTCCCCTGGGGTCTAACCCTGACCACGCGTTGGTACTCGACCCCTCACCCACTTGCACTTTTTTTTAAATTTTTTTTATTTTTCCGAAGCTGGAAATGGGGAGAGACAGTCAGACAGACTCCCGCATGCACCTGACCGGGATCCACCCGGCATGGCTACCAGGGGGCGACGCTCTGCCCACCAGGGAGGCGATGCTCTGTCCCTCTGGGGCATCGCTCTGTTGCGACCAGAGCCACTCTAGCGCCTGGGGCAGAGGCCAAGGAGCCATCCCCAGCGCCCGGGCCATCTTTGCTCCAATGGAGCCTCGGCTGTGGGAGGGGAAGAGAGAGACAGAGAGGAAGGAGAGGAGGAGGGGTAGAGAAGCAGATGGGCGCTTCTCCTGTGTGCCCTGGCCAGGAATCGAACCCGGGACCCCTTGCACGCCAGGCCGACGCTCTACCACTGAGCCAACCGGCCAGGGCCCCACTTGCACTTTTAATATCCCTTAGAGCTCTTTGTTTTCTAACTGAATATGTAACTTATTTTTGCTGTTCGTTTTTAACTGTGTGTCTTTTCTACTGGAATGTGCAGATGTTTTGTTTGTTTATTGATGTTGCTCTAGGATGGTGCTCCTTACACAGTGAGTGATACTTTTTTATTATTATTATTAATTTTAATAGGGTGACATTGATCAGTCAGGGTACATAGGTTCAGAGAAGACATCTCCAGGTTATTTTGACATTTGATTATGTTTCATACCCATCACCCAAAGTCAAATTGTCTTCCGTCACCTTCTATCTGGTTTTCTTTGTGCCCCGCCCCTCCCTTCCCACCTCCCTCTCTGCCCCCACATCCCCGGTAACCACCACACTCTTATCCATGTCCCTAAGTCTTATTTTTATGTCCCACCTATGTATGGAATCATATAGTTCTTAGTTTTTTCTGATTTACTTATTTCACTCAGTATAATGTTATCAAGGTCCATCCATGTTGTTGTAAATGATCCAATGTCATCATTTCTTATGACTGAGTAGTATTCCATAGTATATATGTACCACATCTTCTTTATCCAATCTTCTATTGAAGGGCTTTTTGGTTGTTTCCATGTCTTGGCCACTATGAACAATGCTGCAGTGAACACGGGGCTGCATGTGTCTTTATGTACCAGTGTTTTTGAGTTTTGGGGGTGTTTCTTGAATGAATGAATGAACGTACGAACGTAGACAGCTAGACAGCGGTGTTCCCAGAGGGCAGGGAGGTCAGGCCTGAGCCTTTGGAGAAGAAAGGGGCTGATTCAGGGAGGAGGGGACAGCTCTGGGAGCCACTGGGGGTGCCTGCCTGGAACCCGAGGGCTCCTGGACTCACCTCGTGGGGAGAGAAAATCCCAGGCCGTGCAGCTCATGAGAGATTGTCTGTTTTGGTAGCTCAGACTGAAATCCCCTTCTCCTCGGGCCTGGGCTGGGTGCTCTCGGCCCCTGTATCTCAAGGTCTGTCCTGTCCCCTCTGCAGTTCTCAGAGTACATTCATGCCCAGGTGGCCTCGGGCAAAGGGAAGCTCGCTCCTGGCTTTGACGCCGAGCTGATTATGAAGAACATGTTCACCAACCAGGACCGGAACGGAGACGGCAAGGTGACAGCAGAGGAGTTCAAACTCAAAGACCAGGAGGCCAAACACGATGAACTCTAACGCCAACGCCAGCCACTTGTGCGACACGGAGCCCCCCCTCCCCCATGGTGGCAGATCGTGCCGTGAGGGCGTGAGGGTCTCTCGGAAGGTGAAACTGTCAGCGAGTGGTAGTGGGTCACACATCAAGGGTGGGTCGACGCACATGGTGAGAAATTTTAGGCCGAATGCCAGTGATGTTAAACAAAACCAGCGCGGGGTGCCTTAGCATGGGCTGTGTAGGGTATTGAAGAGGTCTCACGGCCAACCGTGGTCCGTGGGCCTTCTGAGTAGTTTTGTTATTAGAGGAAAATAGTGTCACACAGAGGTTATAACCATCTTGGAGGGAACAGAAGAAAAAGTACCTATGTAAAGAGGGTTAAGAAAAATTTTTTTAACCTGCTGGTGTTCTACAAGCATTGTCCAGATGGGCAAGAAAAAACAAGGGGTATATCCCAGCAGGATTCCCAGAAAGCCTCCACCTTCCCCTACACATTCTCTCTCTCTCTCTCTCTCTCTCTCTCTCTCTCTCTCTCTCACACACACACACACACACACACACACACACACACACGCACTTTTCTAGTTAAATCATGCCCCACACCGTTGTGGTCCTCCGATTGGGTAACTTGGAGGCTAAAAAGAAAGTCAGCGGACCAAATAAAAGGCACTCAGGACCACAGGTAGAGAAGTTGCGTTTGCCACATGAGATGATCTGCTTCCCTCTTCTTTGTTCCCATCACCCGATCCCTAGCGCACTGGATCCTTAGATCAGATAGATACGTGCAGGGCTGCTGGCTACGCCGAGCTCCAGAACATCTCTCCGTGGCTCGGGTGGCTATGCCATCCCAGCAGGTGAGCATCAATAAGGTGACATATTTCTGCTGCTCATCTGTGTCCCGGAGAGGGAGGTGCCCGAAAGCCTGGGGCCTCGCCCTGCAGAGGAAAACAAGGACACTGTCCCTGCCTCCACGTTACGCAGTGACCACCTGGCTGCTTTATGTCCTCTCTTCTCCACTGGTGGTGGCACTCACTCTGAAGTAACCCATGATTTTCCTTCTGAAACTGCTTCATTTTACTAATTTAAACTGGTTTGTTTTTTTTTTGTACTGACGTAGCTCTGAGGTAGTCCATGAGAATGCTGTGCACTCGTTCAATTGAATGTTGGAAAACCGATCTTTTCGTATATAAAATGTTGAATTCTATCATCAGGCTCTGTGGTGTTTTATTTGAAGCTAAGAGGATCCCCAGGGAAATGTCCCATGCAGCCGGAATCCGCTGTGCAGCGGGGGCTGTGTTGAGTTGGGAGAGTGCCGAACCGTGAAGTACAGAGTGTGGGAAGGGTCAGGGTCCGGGCTGGAAACACCCTCCCGGGGACTCCTGCAGGAAAGCTAATGAAAGGACTGTGTGCAGAGGTGTGGATAGGACTTGGGGACCCAGGAAGAATGTCAGGGAACCCAGGACGGCTGGTGGCCAGCAACAGCAGGAAGCGGCTGTGCCTCCCTGGGCCTGAAGGGTGGAGGGGAGCACAGGCAGGTCCATCTAGTGCAGGGGTCCCCAAACTACGGTCCGCGGGCCACATGCGGCCCCCTGAGGCCATTTATCCGGCCCCCGCCGCACTTCCGGAAGGGGCACCTCTTTCATTGGTGGTCAGTGAGAGGAGCCTAGTTCCCATGGAAATACTGGTCAGTTTGTTCATTTAAATTTACTCGTTCTTTATTTTAAATATTGTATTTCTTCCCGTTTTGGGGTTTTTTTTTTTTTTTTTTTCATCTTTTCTGAAGCTGGAAACAGGGAGAGACAGTCAGACAGACTCCCGCATGCGCCCGACCGGGATCCACCTGGCACGCCCACCAGGGGGCGACGCTCTGCCCACCAGGGGGCGATGCTCTGCCCATCCTGGGCGTCGCCATGTTGCGACCCTCCTGGGTGTCGCCATATTGCGACCAGAGCCACTCTAGCGCCTGGGGCAGAGGCCACAGAGCCATCCCCAGCGCCCGGGCCATCTTTTGCTCCAATGGAGCCTTGGCTGCGGGAGGGGAAGAGAGAGACAGAGAGGAAGGCGCGGCGGAAGGGTGGAGAAGCAAATGGGCGCTTCTCCTATGTGCCCTGGCCGGGAATCGAACCCGGGTCCTCCGCACGCTAGGCCGACGCTCTACCGCTGAGCCAACCGGCCAGGGCCCATTTTGGCTTTTTACTTTAAAATAAGATATGTGCAGTGTGCATAGGGATTTGTTCATAGTTTTTTTTTTGTTTGTTTGTTGTTTTTTTTACAGAGACTGATAGAGAGTCAGAGGGATAGACAGGGACAGACAGACAGGAATGGAGACAGATGAGAAGCATCAATCATTAGTTTTTCGTTGCGCATTGCGACTTCTTAGTTGTTCATTGATTGCTTTATCATATGTGCCTTGACCGCGGGCCTTCAGCAGACTGAGTAACCCCTTGCTGGAGCCAGCGACCCTGGTTCCAAGCTGGTGAGCTTTTTGCTCAAGCCAGATGAGCCCGCGCTCAAGCCGGAGACCTCAGGGTCTCGAACCTGGGTTCTTCCACATCCCAGTCCAACGCTCTATCCACTGCGCCACTGCCTGGTCAGGCCATAGTTTTTTTTTATAGTCGGGCCCTCCAACAGTCTGAGGGACAGTGAACTGGCCCCCTGTGTAAAAAGTTTGGGGACCCCTGATCTAGTAGGAGTCATGGGGGGCCTGCGCCAGTCCCGGAATGGGGCTGGCCCTGACGCAGACAGGAAGGAGTGTCTGGTCTGCGGGGAGCGCCCGGTGGCTGATCCCAGGAGGCACCAGGAGAAAAGGAGCTCCGGCTGGCGAGACTGGCCAGCCCCCTGGGGAGCGGAGAGAAGCGGAGACTGAATTGAGGAGGGAGCAGGCTGGGAGGAGATGGAGAATCATTGGCACGCGTATGGGGGAAGTATGTAATATATCTATGGTTTTCAAAAGCAAATATTATTGTTTACTAAAAGTAAACAATACGGAGTCCGTGTGCTTTTGGGGAGGCAAAGGAGATGCCCATGGCCTTCCAGGCTGCTGCCACCAATGTCACTAACGTTCCTTAACCCTCTCCTAGCCGGTACAGAGTCACTCAGTTTTCCTTCAACAGAATCCTTGCTGCGCCCTAGACAGGCTGGTAAGGGCACTACGTGGAAACGCCCGCGAAACGCGTAGGACCGCCCACGTCCTCATCAGGTACGCCTCTCCGTGGGGATCAACGCCTCGGGCTGATTCGCCACCCCCGGGTTTTAGCTGGTCCTGCTTGAGTTACTTCACCGCTGGAAACCGTTTGGCTGAATGAAATGAAAGTTTCTCTGGGGAGACTGAGGGCTGAGCAAGACGAGGGGAACCTTGCGCTTGCTTTTGTTTCTAAAACGCTACCTGCCTGACGGCACGGTCCTTCCCGGGCCTCAGACTCAGACCCGAAATCTCGGGTTTCCACCTGTCGGCTTTCTTTGTTTTTCCCTCTTTTTTCCCAGATTGATCGAGGTATAATTAACAAGTAAAATTGTTAAGATTATGTAAAGGGTATATGAAAGGATATACAAAGTAGTGCAGACTGCTTACGCCTCCACAGTAGCTTCTGGTCCAAGCACATAGGCCCCGGGCGTGCTCAGTGTCATGTTCTCTGATCTCTGAGACAGTCCACTCCCCACGAGGCATGGACGATTGGACGTATATTGTGAAAGGAACCCCCCACCCCTTCTAGTTCATGAACACATCCGTCACCTCACGTGTTCATCTTTTCCCCTTGTTTGGTGAGAACATTCTCAAGTTCTCTCTTAGCAAATTTCAACTGTCTAGAGTAGTGTCATCAAGCGTTGTCACCTCATTATACTTTAGATGCCCAGGCCTAAAATGGAAAGTTTGTATCCATTACCAACCTCTCCCTCCTTCCCCAGCCCAAGCCCTGAGTAACCACTCTTTTACTTTTTTTTTGATTGCAGCTTTTTTTATTTTTAAAATTCCACACATAAGTGATACCATGTGGGTTCATTTATCTTTCGAAGGCTCTTGGCTCATTGTTGAGTGCTGCCTGTCTTCTCCTTGCTAAGGAGGGCGTGCATTATCTGTGGCTGTGCCGCGTGTGGGCTTGAATCCCTCCGCCAGGGTGGGCAGCTCGGCTGGCCTCGCTTGGTGCCGCTGCTGCAGCCCCTGCTTGTGCCCGCATTTCGATGGCCGCAGCTCTGCGGGAGGGCTGCGAGTGCCCCTTCGGGGTCAAAGGGAGGGCAGGGCTGCCAGCCAGCCTTTTCCTTCAGTCAGTTGACATTCAAGTTCTGCGTCGCCGCTGAGGGCTGGGGCCTCCTGACAGAACACATGTCCGGTTTCTACGTGAGGACACAGATTGTAAATTGAGGCCCAAACGGTGAACTGAGTCATTTATGCCTCGTGGGGGGATGAGAGAACAAGATATCTGAGGAACACATGTGCTTGGACACCACAAGGCTACTTCGCCAGCGTAAGCAGTCTGCACTATTTTGTTAAAACCCAGGGAGTGTTGATCTCTGATGACTCAGGAAATTATGCTGCTTTTCAAAAGTATTAAGACAGAATTTTTTTTTTTTTCATTTTGGCCGGGACGTTGGCCTGACCGCAAGGTTATATGTAAACACACTACTTAGGTTTCCAGGGAAAACGTTGCCTTCTTTGAAGCCTTTCTGGCTCACCTGGGGTTCTGGGGACTTCTTATGAAAGAATACTGCTCCCAGTTACTCATTGCTGGTTGCAGATATAAACATTAAAGCTTATTAAAATACTGTTTGATTCAGTGTGGTCTTTTGTCCTAATGGTTGGCACTTCAGGTCAGGGCATGCCTTCCAGTTTACACCGGCTGTCCTTTAACCCTCACCTCATTGCTGACCGCTTATCACTTCTGTTCTTCCGTCCCATCTTCCAGGGTGGAAGGCCCACGCAGGCAGGAGGCAGGTCTGATTTGTTAAGGACTGTCTCTCTGGGGCCCAGCACACAGTGAGGACCTGTTAACCCCTTACCTCACTTTACAGAGGTGAAGACCGAGGGTTAGAAGAGTCAGCAGCTTCCTCTACGTCACAACATCATAGCCTCAGATCCCATGTATGACTCACTCCTACGCCTGCGCCCCTCACGTTGCGGCATCGTTTACCTTCTCTCTTAACTTGGGCTGAAATAACCAGACTCGGCACAACACGCAGTTTGATTGTTAAGTCCTGGGGCGACCTTGCGAAGTTGTAGGATTAGTCACGGGAGAACACATGTACCTTTTCCTTCCTGAGTCTCCTCCATAGGGTATACCAAAGAGAAGAAACTCTGAACGTGAACTCTGGATAGAACCTCCAGTGATCTAATCCACCTGCTCAACTCTGGGGTCTGTTACGGCATGGAAGGTATAGCTACCTTGTGGAATCACTCTGGAATGAGCTAGTATCTCTCACAGGGTTTGTTTTCCAGTTTCGTCAAAATTGTTCATCTTAGCACTAAAAACTGCTTTACCTCAAAAAGTAAAACTTGAAATTGAAAGAAAAACTACCAGCTAATGTTTTTTTGTTTGTTTGTTTTAGAGATAGGGAGGGAGGGAGAAGAACAGACAGGGACAGACAGACAGTAAGGAAGAGAGATCAGAAGCATCAATTCTTCATGGCGGCACCTTGGTTGTTCATCTATTGCTTCTCCTTTGTGCCTTGACCAGGGACAGGGACTCCAGCCAAGACCGTGACCCCTTGCTCAAGCCAGCGACCTTGGCCTTCAAGCTAATGACCTTTGGGCTCAAGCCAGCAACCATGTCTATGATCCCACTCTCACACGCTCGAGCTGGCAACCCCGTGCTTAAGCTGGTGAGTGCTCAAGCCGGCGCAACCTCGGGGTTTCAAACCTGGGTCCTTAGCATCCCAGGCCAACGCTCTATCTACTGTGCCACCACTTGGTCAGGCAACTAATGCTATTCTTTAGAGATACGATAGTTACCGTACACTACCAATGTTCACCAGAGCCGAAAAAGACATTTCCACTTGATCAATTCACCCATACTATGCTGGGGATGTAATAGCTTATACTTTTGTGGATGGGTAATAGTTAACAATGTTGAATGCTTGTGCTAAGCTATTCTAAATGCAAACATAAAATGTAAATGCCCACACATAGATGTCATTTCTAAATCCAGTTACTGGAAATGGTCAACTGCTCTCCAGCTCCACGGCCCCAGTTTTCCTCATCCTCACCAATCTAGAGGACACATCATTACCCCACCGCACAGATGAGCACACTGGCCTCGCACCTACTGAGTGGTGGGAAGAGGACTCAAATCCAGGCAGCCTGACTCGACAGCCTGTTTCCTAACGGCTAGATCACACACCTCTGAAAACGGAACCGGAAAACAAGTACAGTGGTCCCTTTTCTATCACAGGGGTTAGGTCCCAGAACCACCCATGACAGGCGAAAGCCCGTGAAGTAGCAACCTTATATTTATTATTTATATATATTTTAAGGCTTTATAAACCCTCTCCACACTCTTATAAACCTTTCCCACACTTATTTTGCTGTAAACATAATTAAAATAATAAATATATAAAAATACCTATATACCGCAAGATCCCGTGATATAGTGAAAAACCCACGATACAGTAAGACCACAAAAAGTGAACCGCGATATGGTGAAGGATGAATGTATTTTTAATATCAGTAGCCTCAGGGGCTGTGAGAGGTGATAGGGTCACAGGCTTGGAGTGGAAGAGGCAGAGGCCTTGGCCCAATAATCATGTTATTGTGGAAGTGGCTAGCCCTTCATTCCGCAGGGAGGTGACTGACCTCGCCCTATTAGGAAAGGGCAGAGGCGTGACTTGAATACAGGTCATAACTGCAGTATTCTTGACTCTCACACGACGCAACATGTTTTTGTGGAAGCATACGACAAACTCCCCTGGAAATAGCTCCAAATAGCTACTTCCTTTTTTACAGGGGTAACCAGCTATCATGAGATCAGAGATGCCCAACATTTTTCTACGTGAAAGTCTGCCAGGTAATTCTGATACTCCCACACTATGTTATCTGCTTTAACGCAGGAAAACTGGTGTTGGGTTTGACTTTGGGAGTAGCTACGCTGGGAGTAACAGTCCCCTCTCTGCCAGCACACAGTTTCACGGTGTGTTACGGAAGCGAGACATTGTGCTGGAGGGTAAGGGTGGCGTGCCTTGGGAGAAAGGTTTTCACCACCGGGACCTTGCCTCCCTGCCACATCCGACTGGGCTACAGACTGCTGCCCACACTGGGTGTCCGGAACCAGTCGGATCATGCTTTCTGCGTATCACAGTTCAGATGCTTGAAGAAAATTGATAGCTTCTTGCAGACTCTGGCGCTCCAGCGTTAGAACCAGGGTCAGATTTATCACGATGGCAGATCTAAGCCTGCATGAGGCACTTAGGGGCGGCAGACGTTTGGAATGGGAAGCCAGACTACAGGGAGTAACGCTGGTTCCTGACCTTGGGGCACCCAGTTCCGGTCCCTCTGAGACCCAGCTACATGTTGTTTCCTGAGTGCCACTATGACAACATCATCAGGATTCATACATCACACATGCAAGATGAGCCCAGCAGGTGCCTAGAAAATATGTGTTGACTGAATGAGTCAGTGACAGTCTTGCCAACAGAATTAAAAAAGCTTTTCATTTCATGTTTATTAACAGTGCATCAATACAGAACATTTAAAATCATTAGTGACACATGGATGGACAGCAAGGTTTTTTCAAATACCAAGTGCTAGTTCTGGTAAATTTCAATCCCCCCCCCCCCAAACGAAGTAACGAGCACAATTTCAGAAGAGGGTGATGCCATCGGCGTGATGTCCTCAGATGACAAACAGGGCAGTGCTTCAAGTCACGCATGCGTGAAGAGGCTCCTCGAACGTGTGGCGACGTTCAGCCACAAAATTCGCTCTGGAAATGTAGGCAGTTATTTGTCAAATTTTGACTTCAAGATTTTTTTTCTTTTTTATGCCAAAAGATACGGTGAGGAGTGTGTTGAGAGAGGTGGAGAAAAGGAGCTTCCAGTTGATGGATTCGGTATGTCTGAAAACACTTTGAGAGCAAGGATATGTTATAAATAAAAGTCTTCCAGCACGATGAACGCGTGAGCAGTCCGCACGAGAGATGTCCTCCTGAAGATTGCCGGCTCACAGAATCTTCTGTAAGATCGAGTTGGCTACGTCCAAGGATTCATCTTTTACTAGAACAATATCGTAAGCGTCCATGTACTTGTCTAAAAGCTCATCCACCTAATCCGCAACAACAACAAGAAACCCAGAGGGGTTAGGATACGGGGAGAAGACGCAGATAATTTCAGTACGAACCTCAATGTTATGTTAGCTCTGCTGGTCAATTAAATTCACTCTCATAAAACATCTGGAATGAAGTAATACTTTTAAGTATTCAAAAATTCTTTAAGGCTCATGGATAGAAAATTTCCCACATGGGGGGGGTTTCTCCCAGGATGAAGTCTCTAGTCCAGGGGTTCACGAATGGGGGGATGTGGTGCCCCTGTTTTTTTTTTTTATTCTCGTGACCGGAGACTGCTATTGCTATCCAATGTGGAGAAGCCAGAGAAGAGAGGCCCTTTATAATGCCCGCCCTCCCTCCCCAACACCAACAACGTGCTCCTGTGTGCCAGCGCCTTTGCTCACTGCCACAGGGAGGGGGAGAGGACGGCCCCGATGGCTCCCGCATAACTGCTTTTCTCTATTTAATTTAGAAATCAGGTTTGCTGGGGTGCCATGAATGCGTAAGAGTACACTGGTTTCAGGTAAACATCTCTATAGCTTTTTGAGCTGTTGATTGTGTTGTGTGCCCATCACCCAAAGTCAAATATTTTCCGTATGTCTGTCCGCCTCTGCTCCCTTCCCTCTCGTCCTCCTCCCCTGGCAACCACTTCACTTTGATCTATGCCTGCGAGTCCTGGTTTTATATCCCACCTGTGTGTGAAATCATATCGTTCTTAGCGTTTTCTGATTTACTTGTGAAATAGCTGCTTTCTAAGGAAGCTAGGGTAACAATTACTATCCAGTTTCATCCTAGTTTTTTCTTCTTCTTTTTTAATAGAGACAGAGAGAGAGAGAGAGAGAGAGGGAGAGGGACAGATAGGGACAGGCAGGCAGGGAAAGCGATGAGAAGCATCAATTCTTCACTGCAGCCCCTTAGTTTTCATTAAGTGCCTTGACTAGGGGTTGGGGGAACAGGGCTGCAGCAGAGCGAATGACCCCTTGCTCAAGCCAGCGACCTTGGCTTCAAGCCAGCGACCTTAGGGTTCAAGCCAGCGACCCCACACTCAAGCTGGATGAGCCCGCGCTCAGGCCAGCACCCTTGGGGTTTTTTTTTTTTTTTTTAAAGGAAAGTTGATTTTATTTAATTTTTTTAATTTTTATTTATTTATTTATTTTACAGAGACAGAGAGAGCAGAGAGAGGGATAGACAGGGTCAGACAGACAGGAACGGAGAGATGAGAAGCACCAATCACCAGTCTTTCATTGCACATTGTGACACCTTAGTTGTTCATTGACCGCCCTCTCACATGTGCCTCCACCATGGGCCCTCAGCAGACCGAGGAGTCAGTGACCCTGGGTCCACGCTGGTGAGCTTTTGCTCAAACCAGATAAGCCCACGCTCAAGCTGGCAACCTCGGGGTCTCGAACCCGGGTCCTCGGCATCCCAGTCCGACGCTCCATCCACTGCGCCACCGCCTGGTCAGGCACCCTCGGGGTTTTGAACCTGGGTCCTCTGCATCCTAGTCCGACACTCTAACCACTGCACCATCACCTGTTCAGGCACCTTAGTATTTTCTTAGAAGGGAATTAAATGACAGACTTGTATACTTACTCTGTCGTTTAGATATCCAATTTTCAAGATGTGTTCAACATTGGCTACTCCATCTGCCATTCTTAAGTCTCCCTGGGAGTCTCCCAGAAGAATTATGTTGCTGTTGTCTTTTAGTTGATTGAAATACTCTGTGTTCTTCAAGGCACCATCATGTTTGTTGAATACATGAATTAGATCTCCTTTAAATCCTTTGAGCACCCCCTATTAAAATCATATTATACAAATCCTTTGAAATAACAGGATTTTTGCAAAATTGATTACATTCATGACAGGTAAGGACTCTGAGAAGTAAATGACTTTCTAGAGATACTTTAAATATTAACATGAGTTGAAAGTCCAATTTTTACTTTTCATTTAGTTCCTAACTCAAAGGTCCCATTTTATTGTATCTTATATTGTCTTGATTAGAAGAACTTGATCAAATCACATGAGTTTTAATTTGCTTCTTTTTTCTATCCATGGATGTTAATTCTTTAGAATTGTTGCATTAAGTTACATTAAAAGAAGTTTTTACTAATTTTAATATTAGTCTATAGCTTGAGGAACAAAAGCGTTATTACTACTGATGATCTTTTCTTTGATGAGTTTTTTTAATTTTTAAAATTTATTCATTTTAGAGAGGGGAGAGAGAGAGTAAGAATGGGGGAGGAGCAGGAAGCACCAACTCCCACATGCGCCTTGACCAGGCAAGCCCAGGGTTTCGACCTGGCAACCTCAGCATTCCAGGTCAACGCTTTTATCCCACTGCGCCCCCACCGGTCAGGCTGCAGAGCTGTTTTTAAAACATGGATATGGAAACAACACTAGGAAAGGTGACAAATTCCATCGCAGGCCGACTGACTTGGCCTAACTTAATGAGTATGCGTGAACTAATAAATAACAAATGCATTTACATGATTAAAATATTTTCAGATTTTAAAAGTAATTATGAAGAATGTCTTGATATTCTTACATTGTCATCAAAATCCATGAAGTTGGACACGACTTTGACATTTGGATAATAGACGCCAGCTTGACGGATAATCTCCTCCAGGACGTCCCCGATACCGGCCGAAAATATGAACACGGGGATACCGTGTTGTTGGAGCTTATAAAAGAAATTTTCATATCCTTCCCTGCAGGACGGAGGGACGATATGACTGTTAAAGTGAAGATATATTCTCTTTTCACCTAGATATATAGAAAAAGAATCTGGTCCTGGCTGGTTGGCTCAGTGGTAGAACATCAGCCCAGCATGTGGAAGTCCCACCCAGGTTTGATTCCCGGTCCGGGAACATAAGAGAAGCGCCCATCTGCTTTTCCAACTCTTCCCCTCTCACTTCTCTCTCCTCCTCCTGCAGCCAAGGCTCCATTAGAGCAAGTTGGCCCCTGGTGCTGAGGATGGCTCCATGGCCTCTGCCTGAGGTGCTAAGAAAAGCTTGGTTTGGCCCTGGCCGGTTGGCTCAGTGGTAGAGCGTCGGCCTGGAGTGCGGAAGTCCCGGGTTCGATTCACGGCCAGGGCACACAGGAGAGGCGCCCATCTGCTTCTCCACCCCCCTCCTTTCCTTCCTTTCTGTCTCTCTCTTCCCCTCCCGCAGCCGAGGCTCCATTGGAGCAAAAGATGGCCCGGGCACTGGGGATGGCCCCTTGGCCTCTGCCCCAGGTGCTAGAGTGGCTCTGGTCGCAACAGAGCGATGCCCCAGATGGGCAGAGCATCGCCCCCTGGTGGGCGTGCCGGGTGGATCCCGGTCGGGCGCATGCGGGAGTCTGACTGCCTCCCTGTTTCCAGCTTCAGAAAAATACAAAAAAAAAAAAGAAAAGCTTGGTTCGAGCAATGGAGCAATGCCCGAGATGGGCAGAGCATCACCCCCTAGTAGGCTTGTTGGGTGGATCCCAGTTGGATGCATGCGGGAGTCTGTCTGACTGCCTCTCTGAATTAAAAAAAAAACAACTACATATTTTCCCCTAATTCTATGGCTCACTTAATTCTCACTTCTAAATATTGCCCAATGGGGCTGTTACTGATGTCTGACACTAGCAATACATTTTCAAACAACAGTTAACTTTTTACCCTCCTTTTAAGAAATTCTAATAGTAAAAAATTTATTGATTGATTTTAGAGAAAAAGGAGGGGAGGGACAGAGAAATAAAAGAAACATCGATTTGTTGTTCTACTTATTTATGCTTTCATTGAGTGATTTTATTTCCTTTTGAGAGAGAGAGAGAGAGAGAGAGAGAGAAGCATCAAGTTGTTGTTCCATTTAGTTGTGCCACTGATTGCTCTTCGTGTGCACTGACCAGGGTTGGAACAAGCGACCCTGGGGGTCAAGCCAGCGACCCTGGTGCTCTAGGGTGGTGCTCTATCCGTTGCACCCCCACCAAGGGGCTACTGGTTGATTCTTGTATGTGCCCTGGCCAGGGATCGAACCCACAACCTTAGTGTACTGGGACGTGCCATAACCAACTAAGCTACCAGGCCAGGGCTAAAACTAGACAATTTTACACTCATATTGACTATGGATAAGCCTACAGTTCAGAATTTATACCGTTAACAGCAGCTAGTTAAGCCGTACCTTGAAACCCCATTCAGGGAGAGCTGGAGAGCCCTGCTTGTTCCTGGGCTCGTCTGCTCTGGCCTCTCTCCTGCCTGAGGTCTGCAGCTACTGGTAGGGTTTTCATCTTAAACTCCTCGCTTCTCCTTTTACTCTTCCTGGGTGGTGGGATAAGCTGCCTAACGAAGGAATGAAACACTACGTGTCCTCACACTCTCACACAAGGTAATGTTTTCTTCCTTAGAAGAAGATTGCCTTAAAATTTAGCATCATCAAAAAAGAAAAGGAAAGAGAAGAAACAGCATCATATTTGCCTTGCTAGCTGAAGAGTTTGGGAGGCAGTAAACAGAATTAAAAATAAGTTTTAAAATGTTAGTATCTCATAATTCCTGTATGAGAAATATTTTTATTATTTGCTAAAGCATATTCACCTTTCCTAGAGATAGTTTTCAAGGGACTTGGAGAATTCAGAAAGTAGATTCATGTTAATTTAAAAACAGGGTACCGCCTGCCCTGGCTGGTAGCTCAGCTGGTTGGAGCATCATCCCGATAAGCTAAAGTTGCAGGTTCGATCCCCAGTCAGGGCACATATAAGAATCAACCAATGGATGCATAAGTAAGCGGAACAACAAACTGATGTTTCTTTTTCACTCTCTCATTCTCCTTCCTCTATCTCTATAGAAAACCAGTCAATTAAAACAAAACAAAACTGGGTACTAAATACTTTTCAATTTGACACAGACATTCTTTTCACATTTCATGTCTTTGAAAAATATTTTGCTAAAGGAATTTCAAAATGGTTTTGGTTTCATAACTTTGTTAGTCTTGAAAATTTTAACTTGGAGAGAGGAGATGAAAATTAGTGCTTCCAGCTCTTAAGGCTTTCTCTATCTACCATGTCGTTCTGAATTCCCCATCTCCTCGCTTTTATTATGTGATGGGGGGCACATTTTTTTTTTTTTTGTATTTTTCTGAAGCTGGAAACGGGGAGAGACAGTCAGACAGACTCCCGCATGCGCCCCACCGGGATCCACCCGGCACGCCCACCAGGGGGCGATGCTCTGCCCCTCCAGGGCGTCGCTCTGTTGCGACCAGAGCCACACTAGCGCCTGGGGCAGAGGCCGAGGAGCCATCCCCAGCGCCCGGGCCATCTTTGCTCCAATGGAGCCTTGGCTGTGGGAGGGGAAGAGAGAGACAGAGAGGAAGGAGGGGGGAGGGGTGGAGAAGCAGATGGGCGCTTCTCCTGTGTGCTCTGGCCGGAAATCGAACCCGGGACTTCTGCATGCCAGGCCGACGCTCTACCACTGAGCCAACTGGCCAGGGCGGGGGGCACATTCTTGAAGTATTTTTAGATGGGATGTTCTTAGAGACTCTATTAATAAAAACACACACTCGAGTACATACGTAACAACAGTCCAAGTCTACAGACCATTCACAATAACAACAAACACCCAAGACACTTACTTGAGCTTCACATCAGACTCAGCCACGATTTCATGAATTCTAGCTCTCGGTAAAGCCTGTTCCACCAGCAGACCATGTGATTTCGTGTACCTGAAGTTGATGATCACAGAAAAAGAACAGCAATGAAAGCAAATGAGAGCTGCTACCTTCTTACAAAGCCCCCTCCAGTATGAGAACATGCAGTATTTTCAAGTCGTGAGAGTCTGGGTTTACATTTCAGGCCTTTAAGCTCGTCCCTAACGGGTACGTAGCCCTCGTGTCTGAAAGGGGCCGCACAGGCTCGTCCCGCACTTCCCAGTGCTCTGGCTTCCGGTCAGCGTGCTGACACGACAGTGGGAGGACGCCAGGTGTGAACCTTTGCTCCGGCTGCAGGTAAGAGCTCCAGCCTCGGGAGGCACGGGCACCGCTCTGACCGCAGTAACCACGGGAGCAAGGCCTGCTTTTCTCCTGCCTGTAGTCTGAAGTTTCAGGAGACGCCTAAGGACTGACCATGCTGACCAGTGAACAAGAAAGAAGGTCCTTGCTGTGGGAAGTTTTTATAGTTACATAAAAGCACCTATAATCACACCATCTCAGTGGAACCAGCCTTCAGAACCTCTCCACCTGACACCTAGATGCCACCCCCATATTAATCCTCAGTGAAACCCCCTCTTTGGTTGGCTCTCATCCTGTTAGTGAGCCCTTCTCCCAGGGAAGCTAATACCATTGTTCTAGAAAATGCGAACTGCCAGACAGTCTTAACAATGTGGGCCGCATGTGGCCCCCTGAGGCCATTTATCCGGCCCCCCGCCGCACTTCCAGAAGGCGCACCTCTTTCACTGGTGGTCAGTGAGAGGAGCACTGTATGTGGCGGCCCTCCAACTGTCTGAGGGACAGTGAACTGGCCCCCTGTGTAAAAAGTTTGGGGACCCCTGCTTTACATCACGCCGAAGCCCGTACCCTAAAGCCTTCCAAGTCTGGTTGCAATTCCGGAGGCTGAGGAAGCCTATCCTCTTTGCAATACTTCACTCCATTCACACAGATCCGTGTCCAAGGTGCTCAGGTGACAGGATGAGGAACATGAGTAACAGCACTTCTGCTCTAAGATATCTAAAATCACCCAGTGTTGCTTCTCAAGTCAAAATTCTCTACTCCTTGAAATCTTCCTCAAACAGAATGGCTCCGTTCCTGGGATTATCTTAGTGGACTCCCCTGACAACATCCTCTTAGGATCCAACACAGGGCTTCCCGTGCGGCCTGCTTTGAACGGCGCAGTCCAATGAACGCGACCAGCAATGAAGGGCCATTTCTCATGAGCTGTCACCTGATGGCTCCAACGCAGTCCAGGGGCCATCTAAATCCTAATAGCTTGTCCTTTTAGGCTGAGCCACATCCTGTCCATATACTTCAAAGGATAAAAAGTCTTGTTTTGAGTTTATGGTTTCAGTGCAGAATTTTAAATTCATTCCTACTGATCTTCATCTTAAAAAAAAATAACAGGCACTTCTCCCGGCGGAGTGCCCCGGCAGGTCTTTCTCCTTGAATAAAGCCTGCACATCTGGTGATCGAGTGTCGTCTCATTCTTATATCTGGTGCCAAAACCTGGGACAGGGTACTAACTGCCTGGACGATCCCTCTTTGCCGTCCAAACTTAAAACCAGGGAAGCAATGGGCAGCGGCAGCTCGTCCCGGGCTTACTCCCTGATTCTGTTTGGACGTGTAATTGTAGGTCGATTGGCCGGCACTGTCTAACTCTGTCCTGAACCCCTGCTGGACCAGAAAGTTTCTTACAGAACTGCATGCAGACCTTCGGGAATCAGAAAATTGGAAAAATCTACCTAGCCCTACACACCAACCCTGAAACGTGCCCTCACAAAACAAAAAAATCTGAAACCCTGTATCAGCAAGCCTCCAAAATCCTATCTTTCAACCCCTTATAGGTCCCCTAACCCTAAAGCTCTCCCATATCCCTGAGAATGAATATCCCTGAGAATGAATAACAATCATCTCTTAATGCTTCTCAGTCTTTTTACCTTTCACATAGTAAGGGGACAAGATCGCTGGGTCTTCCTGGCTGAAGAAGGACATGAAACATTTCTTTTAGCTCAAGCTAACTGCTCTCTCCAGGGCTGCCAGGGAAAAATATCTCTAACTTGACCATGGAAGAACTTTCACCCCCACTATACAACCCTCCTTTTGTCTGCATTCCTAATCTCCAAACACTTGCCTCTCTTTTTTTTTTTTTTTTAAATTAAATTCCTACAGGCCCGGATGAGAGAAATCTCTAGGATTACCTACAGTCAAATGCTCCTACACTCCTATTCCCCAATACCCCAAGAAGAACTCCACGAGGGAAGTATCAAATAGGTAGGGATGACAGCAGGAAGAAGCCACCCCTCAACCCAAGAAGTTCCCTCCTGAACGTTCTCCAAACCCCCTTCCTTTTAATATTCAGTCCTTCCAAAAACTTACACCAAGAGGTTCCCTGTTTCTACAAATCTCCACATGTCCTCCCATTTGAGAGGAACCAGACCAGCACGTCTCATGAGGCTCATCCAGGAGACCATGTATCACCATGTCACTCTGTCCACTTGGCACTCGCAACAAGCAACTAACAATTATTACCTCGCAAAATTTTTTTTGCTTCCTCACTCAGGTTTTCAGAGACATCGCCTGGTTCAGACCTTACAGCATGGATATTGACGACCTCCTTAACTGAATGAGGGACTTGGCTTGGCATGGTTCCCTTCTTGAGTTCTCTCCAGAAGAAGCAATAATTTTCCAATTTTTTCTCCTCATCACCCACTCTCACTCACCATATATTATAAAATTAATAACTGCCTTTCTTTTATATGTAACCACAGAGCTGAGAAATGATAGATATGTGTATTCCAAACTGACCTCTTGATGTTCCGCTTAGCTGTCAGACCTCACCCTTACTGGACTATCGCCCCTGAGACAAGAATTCCAAAAAGCTGACAAGCCGCCCCAAGGAGGAGCATTCCGGACATACCAGGACTTTTGCCTCAGTATCCCCTCAGGCTCTCCCAAACACTAAATAACTCGCCCCTAGTCTGTAACCCAGTGCTCTTTTCCTGGAGGAGTGCCCGGCAGGTCTTTCTCCTCTAACAAAGCCTGCACATCTGGTGAGAAAACCCCCCCAAAAAACAAAAAAACAGAACAGAACACAACTAATTCTAGACTATGAGGACTGTGAGAGTAATTAGAGAATTAGTGTCTGTTTTGTTAGGGTTAGTCACTGCTCTAACTCATTGGGCAAGTTATCCATCTATTTATACATGGTGCAGGGGAAAAATAAACCGTTAGTTGTAATTGTATTATCATTGTATTATATTTTAACTGTCCCAATTCCCAATACACACTTACCATTCTACCATATAAGGGTATTTCTCTTCAACAGTAAGAACAGGATCAATTTCAATAGCATAATACTTTTCCTTTAGTTGCAGCAACTAGAAATAAACAAATACCGTCGTCATGAAGACTGAAGAGCCGTCAATAGGCTGCTTAGTTTGATAGAAAGCAACAACAATGTGAACAAGTGTTTTCCATAAACTGCTTCAAACGGTAGAGATGAGATCATGAGTCACGAGTCCCTAGTACATGTAGCAAATGAAAAGATTTCTGTTGATTTTGGTTTACATGTGACTAAATATACTTGGCAAAAAGCTACCTTTTTTTCCCCTAAGTACTTTCAGGTCAGCAATTCAGTGAAACCGACAAACTATCACTACAAGAATTTTTTTATTCTCGTGAAAGTTTGATTCACCTTTGGAGTCTTATTTTGTTAAGATAGACACGACAGACACCTACTCAAAAAAAAAAAGCCGAGGACGAAGGCAATTTCCTGATCAATTTAAAGGAGGAAAACCTACATGAAACCAAGTACTTTTAATTTTCCAGTTAAAGACATCAGAATATTTTCGTAATCATTTAAGTTTCTCATGTACGTTTTGTTGTAATTTTTTCTCTAAAATATGTTGAGTGCTAAATCCACAGACTAAAGCTAACATTTCTTGAGTGTTTCCTCCGCGCCAGGTATGGCTACAGGCTCTTTGCATTCATTCTTGTCCGTATGAATGAATCTGAAGAAATTCTCAGGCAAAAAGGATAATGAAGTCTTTCAGTAACTGGATTACTGTTAGTGCTTTTACCTTTTTCCGACATTCATCTGAAACCAGCTTACAGTTGTCAATGACATCTAAAGAGAGAAAGCAAACCAGATGTGAAGATAAATACTACCAGGATGAGCAACATTACTTTTCCCTTACGTTTAAACATGAAGTCAAGAAGTATGGTTATTACAACAGCTGGTGTAGTGCTATAACCCACATGGCATTGCTAGAGAATACAATGGTTTAAAAATCCATGATTTCGTGATTCCTTATTTATACCACTGGGCAGATAATTCAGTCTTGAAACACTGAATTGTATTCTGAACGGTCCCTTTCACACTCTCCTTCTTAATTAAACAGAAACAAGGAATACATGTTGAAATATACCTTTTTTTCTTAATAAAATGTTAATAAACAATGTGAATAAAATTTTGGTGTATTTCCTTTCAGTCTTAAAAGTTTTATGCCTTATCAGTTAGAAAAGAGATGAAACCAGATCTGTTTTTGAATTCTGCTTTTTTTCACTTCACAAGGCAGTCTGTATTTCTTCATATGATTTAAAGCTCTCCGTGAATATCACTCCTGATGGCTATATATCCTGTTACATAGGCATGGCAGCATTGATACTATTTCCACAGTGTTCAAATTCTTAGCTTGTTTCCAAGCTTTTGCTTATTATAAATTATTTTATGTTGAACTCGGTTACCACTATTTCTGTGAATACAGTTTTAGTACCTACTTTTAGGATTACTTGATTAGAAACTTTCCAAAGAGGAATAACTGGGCCAAAGGGTATGACTTTGAGGTTTTTATGTAATTTATCAAGATGATGTCTCCAATTACGCATGCATCAATAGTCAATGAGAAGGCGGGCACCACAGCTTCTCTACCAGGTTGAAGAGTATTATTTTAAAAACTTACTGCTAAGTTTGGGAAATAAAAAAATGTGTCTTATTTTAGCAACACATTTTAACTTGATTTTTTTTTTTACTAATTCTTTAACTTAATTTACATATAAATGACAAAAATTTAGTCACATTTCCAGAAAATGTTCCTTATTGGTAAATGCTGTTTCTTAGGTTACTCCACAATTTCAAGTCCATTTCAATATTTCTTGGATAATTTCTTGAATACACTACATTTGGAGAGAAACATTTCAGAAGTCGTTATGCTTCTTACAACCGAAACCGTACAGAAAACAGCCATTTATATCAATATAACATGAGAGGGGAAAATCAATCCTCAAAATTTAATAACATAAGGCAGGTGCCCTCACTTTCAATGTCCAAAGAAAATAAAAATAACCCCAATCTTATAGACAATATGGGAGCTAGAAAAGGATCTTAAAATAATGAATCCTTTCATGAATTTGTTATGAGTGCCACACTTACTATGACATGTTGGACATCTTTTCCCTTCATAGGAAAATCTACTCAGGGTCATATCAAAGTCTGTTATTATCTGGAAGAAAAGGGGAAAAGGCATTATGAGAACAGAGCCACAAGGGCACACAGGTACTGCCAGCGGACTTCCCAGAGGCAGGGACTGTGCTGGGGACCCGGCCCCTCCTGGAAGTGATTCCCTCTACACTGAGTTTCCTAATGCAGTTCACTACAAAGCCCGGAGAATCACCGTAACGACAAGGGAATCAAGACCTCACACGCCCGAGTGGTGTTACCGCAAAAAATCTGATTAATCAGTAGAGGAATTTGCAAGTGCAGGTGTAATATGGTTATAGTTATACATAGAGACAAAACATCGCACAATTTCAACCCCCTTGATCAATGTGGGTGGAGTGAAAGCAATTAAACTATATGAGGCTCTTAGTTATTGACACTTACATTCTAGATGTAACTTGTCCATATGGGTAAATAAACTACATCTGTCAATGAATGTCCACGGTAACAGTCTGCCAGCTCTTGCAACTTAGGGGACTGGGTTAAATAGTTTCCCAAAAATGTTTTAAGAAAGAAATAACTTATTTTTACTGAAAATCCAGATTTTTGATGTAGTTTAAATTTTAAATATCCATTTAAATTATTTTTTATAAAACGAATTATCCTTAATAGTGACATGTTAATTTGAATTACTGTGATTTATTTCATTACAAGATGGAAGAGCACGTAGGGTGGTGAACACATAATGCAATATACAGATGATGTAGTTCAGAACTGTACCCCTGACACCTGTACAGTTTTATTAACCAATGTCGCCCCCATAAAGCCAATAAAAAAATTAAAAAGAAAAGATAGAAGAGCAACTTGAAACTCTCCATATTTAATACTCTTAAAATAGTTTAATACTTAAGCACCGTACTTTAACTTTGTACTTAATATTAAAGAAAAGCTAAATTCATTTCAAGGCTATTTATTTTTGTTTCCAACAGGCTATTCTATGCATTTTTGGCCAATTCTAGATTTATCTTTCAGCTTTTACATTCTAAAAGGGCAGGCGTTAGAACGTCTATCCAAACTTTCATTGCTCAGATTACAGCAAACCCTGAGATAAATGTATCTACATGAACATTAGAAATAAACGTTTATCAAATAAAGGCTTCTTGATACTCAGTCACCTGAAGTTTGACAGCTCCGCCTTTGATCAGACCACAGATAATTTCTTCTACTCTTGTAGGGTTCTTGATGCGAACAGTACTTTTTTGGAATTCTGGCATCTAAAAATATAAGGAAATTATCTATTTTTAATTCCTCTTTTCTCAGGTTCCTTTGATACCAAGCAGAAGCTTATTATTATGTAAAAGTTTTAAAATATTGAGGCCTTATATAAAACAAGCAAACCGCCGTATCAGATTACCATTTATACACAAAAAGTTTAAAAGCTCATTAGTAGTTTCCATCTAGAAGATTAAGACAAAACTGCATTTGTAATGAATACATTATTAGAGCGTGTAATTTTTCCAATTATAGAAGTCATGCATGCTTATTACAGAAATTACAGAAAAAAGAAATTGCCTGGAATTCTATCACCCAAAAATAAAGAACCATTTTGTCATTAGTTTCATTTCTCTGATTACAAACATGCATGTATACGCACAGTTTATATTGTTCTCATAATGTACTTTGGCTTTCTGAAATTAATATTACATAGATAATTATAAGAAAGAATTTCTAACAGAATTCATTAACTGAAATGGAATGCGAGAATTGAATGAAGACTGTCTGAACTTGTTGATAAAGAGCTTTCTTGTAAGAACCTTTCTGTTTAAGTATTAGTTTTTATTCATATTTACATTTTCAAAAATTTCTTAGAATGGAAACAAATATTAGATGATTATTCCCCTCAAATTTACCTTTGTACCGATAATTCAAATATATTGAATTTGGAAAAGTTGCTTCAAGATGCTTCTGCTTTATTGTAATAATATCCCAAGTGACTTCATTGTTTTAGGCATAAATTTTACAACAGATTTATTGCAAGTCAGAACAACTACTAAAAAGCATGAGACCAACTGGGATTAGGCTGCTATAAGCATGGTTGATGCAGGCTTTTTCTAAAGCCTTCATAAACAATGTAACCTTTCCTCCTTCCCTACTGCAGACAGAATGAAGTGGATCAGAGGGAATTCAGCACAAGCACGGGGGGTCTTAGATCACATGCACAAGTAGACAGGGAGGAGGCAATTATGGACCACTTAGTAGTTGGCTCCACGGCATAAAAAAAAGACGATCACAGAACCAAATTATCAAGGTTCTATACTGGTTTGTACCTGACCATCTTTATTTATTTCATATTCTGGGTATGTTCTTACCAATATTAGCATATTTCACCTGTGTAATGGGCACAGTTATAGAAAATTCTCTAGAGCTTGTATCTTTGCTACAAGAGAATCTGACCGGGTAAGTCTATCGGATCCTATGCCGTCTCTACACAATGGACAAAGTTTGGAAGAAGGCTGAAATGCTTTCCAAAGATGGACAGGTGGGTGCAGAAGTATCTAGGAAAGAGAAATGCTAACATTAACATTTCCAGCTAGTAAGTTCATCTCCTTAACAACCAAGTTCTGCTGTTACCTCTCTGCCTTGTGTGACAAATGCATAGTGACAAGCATAGGCTGCTTCAGAAACTCACTCAGTGTGGGAAGCAACAATACAGATATCTACATATCTCTCCTATCTATAGATGGATAGACTTTCAATTTATTTACTGATGAGAGAGAGAGAGACAGAGACATCAACTGTTCCAGATGAGCCCTGACCAGTAATCAAATCAACCACCTGTGCATGTCGGACGATGCTCTGAGCTGTCGGGCCAGGGCGTGTCACCAAGAATATTAAACATTTTATTTCAGGGTATCCTTTCTGAGGAAGACACCTGACCTCGTGCAAATCACATCCTCATGTTTCAGCTAATGGATAAGATAACAGCACTGAGCCTACTACGGAGCCTGGTTTCTACGGAGCCGGTTGGCTCAGTGGTAGAGCGTCGGCCTGGCGTGCAGAAGTCTGGGGTTCGATTCACGGCCAGGGCACACAGGAGAAGCGCCCATCTGCTTCTCCACCCCTCCCCCTCTCCTTCCTCTCTGTCTCTCTCTTCCCCTCCCGCAGCCGAGGCTCCATTGGAGCAAAGATGGCCCGGGCGCTGGGGATGGCTCCTTGGCCTCTGCCCCAGGCGCTAGAGTGGCTCTGGTCGCAACACAGCGACGCCCCGGAGGGGCAGAGCATCGCCCCCTGGTGGGCAGAGCATTGCCCCCTGGTGGGCGTGCCGGGTGGATCCCGGTGGGGCGCATGCGGGAGTCTGTCTGACTGTCTCTCCCCGTTTCTAGCTTCATAAAAATAAAAAAAAAAAAAAAAAAAAAAAGAAAACGAAAAACAATATCAGAACATGAAGAAGCACACGGTAAGTGTGCATTCATCAGACTTTATGTTATTTCCTCAAATCCCTTCTCCCATGTTCTTCTCGGACAAAAAATACACCTGTTTATTGGCCCGTAAAATCACGATACAGTACTTCAAATCTGAAGGTCAAATTACTGTGAATTACGCAAAGGCTTTTCAATTTGAATAGGATACAACTTTATGGAAAATAAGTAGGAGGCTAAAAATGTCCTTCACCGTGAACAGAAGAAAGTGAACTCTTTTCTAAGGCCAGGGTACAAAATGCTGGTGAGGAGCAAAGCTTTCCTGACAAGAATCAGGGGATGTTGGCTGACTGGACCCTCATCTGAATCAACACAAAAGATGACTGAGAAAAACCCAACACATCTATTCTGGCTGATCTTTAAAATAGTGTGTTTGTATAGATAAAACAAACTCCTACTTGTCTAGAAAAGCGGTGGTTTCTACAGAAGTTGATTTCAAAGATACACAGGTTTATTCAAAACTCTATAGCAATATTAGATTATTTGGTATTATTTTACAGATACATGTATTAAGATACAAATGATGAGATATAATTAAAGTAGTTCCATGGTATAGTCACAGAATTGTCCTAGTGATGTTTACTTATATTTTTCTGAAAATAGCCTACATAAAAATTAGTTTAAATTACTTAATAATTTCTGCCCCAAGCTCTCAAGGGATGTATTTTTTCCTCTAATGTTAATATTTGGTACAAGCAAAAGGTTTTATCACTGCACTGGTAGGAGGGAGTGGGCACTACAATTTTTATGTAACTATATAAAAAATATAGATTTAAAGACACCTATTCAGATTGGTACATTTACTCACATTCACAGATGATTCTGATTTATGGGAAGATCATGCATTACTAAATTTTAGTGATAGCTGTCTCCCCCTGCCTCTCACATATCTGTCCTGTCTCCATGCTAAGGTCACGTAGGTCAAAATCATTCCTTCATTCATTCACCATATAGTCTTAAACATAAGGTACTATGTTAAGCAGGGCCGGAAGTGATAAAACTTTTAGTAAGATGTACTTCTTACACTGAAGATATATAGTCTATAACATGGATTATATGATATAATACAGGTACCCAAATAACTACTTTGCTAAGACAGCTGGATAAAATGCAAATGGAACAGGAGAAACTGAAATCATTTAGGCTGGGGCCAGAGGAGGAAAAGCTACCTGAGCTAGACTTTCAAAGAGGAGCAGGATTTGGATAGGTCAAGGTGGGGAAGGAATCAAAGTTCAGGGTCTAATGTGGGAGAAAGACAAACAGCTCGGTTTGTCTGAAATCTCAGTGAATGTGGGGAGGGGAGAGAGAGAGAGAGAGAGAAGGAGAGAGAGAGAGGGAGAGAGAGAGGGAGGGAGAGAGAGAGGGAAGGAGAGAGAGAGGGAGGGGGAAAGAGAGAGAGAGAGGGAGGGAGGGAGAGAGGGAGAGAGAGAGAGAGAGAGAGAGAGAGAGAGAGAATGTGTAAAGTCTAGAAGGTGAGATTTGGAGCCAGACCATGAAAAGAAGAGGCTAACATCCTACGGAGCTTTTAACCTACAAGCTGTATCAACATTTTTAGAAAAGAAAATCCAAGCCAAAAACTGTAAGTAAATTTATTAATACATCATCTTTGGCTTTTTTCCCTTCCATAGCCCTTTTGTGGATTGACTACAAGGCTACTTGCTTCAAAAGGAGACATGTTAGCTCGACCAGGCGGTGGCGCAGTGGATAGAGCATCGACCTGGGACGCAGACGACCCAGGTTTGAAACCGCGAGGTCACTGGCGTGAGTCTGGGATCACAGACAAGACCCCCATGGTCGCTGGCTTGAGTCCAAAGGTCACAGGCTTGAGCAAGAGGTCACTAGCTCGGTTGGAGCCCCCTGGTCAAGGCACATATGAGAAAGCAATCAATGGACAACTAAGGTGTCGCAACAAGTTGATGCTTCTCATGTCCCTCCCTTTCTGTCTGTCTGAACCTGACTGTCTCTCTCTCTCACTAAGGAAAAAAAAAAAGAGATACATGTTAGGTTCTGGACCCAAGTAATACAAAATTATATGGTAGGCCATTCCTGTATCACTTGTATTCATTCTGGTTAAAAAAATAAGTAAGACTCAAGCAAGAAAATAACTTTATACTGATTCAATTCCATATATCAGACCCAAGCTCAATACCAATGAATCAAACACTAATCACACGATAGAGACAAAGTTCACATCCATATGATAGGTTGGATCATATGAGATTGCCAATACTGGACTATATTTGATGCATTAAAAACAGCAATTTCATATGATTCCTCCTAACAGCAGCAACCATACTGAGGACAGCTTAACCAGTGCTTTGAGTCCGCCTTCCCTCCCGTCGTACACTGGATGGAAAGTTCATCTGAACAGGAGATTTAGTAACTGTCACACAAAGTTGTCTGCATGCTAAGTCATGCTCCGGTTCAGAGGTTCAAACCAGAAAAGGAAAGCTAGAAAGACGCAGGAAGAAAAGCAGAGAAGAGGAAGAACAGGAAAAAACCAGAAAGAGAAAATAACAGAGAGATTACGGGGAAACTGTGATTTTTAGGACTTTGTAAGTGTGAATATGGAGAACGGATATTTTTTTCTACATGTACAAGTAAACATGCTACATACATAGTTAAAACACTAACATAATACAGGAGATTAACATTTAGAGTGCTTACTACATGCTAGTAGGCACTTTACATACTTTAACACTAAGTATAATTAATAACATTCCAGTTATGAGTAAGGTCTGAGAAACTAAAGTATATTATGGTAACTACAGTTTAAAACTATATTATATAGAGTTAAAATTGACATTTTCGTATAATTGAAATGTGCTGAAAGAGTAGAACTTCAAAGGTAAGTTAAAATTCAATTCAACAGACATTTGAGGTTCTACTGGGTGTCCAACATTGTGAAGCAAGATCTGCATAAAGTCACACAGTCCCAGGATTAGTTAGTTACCTGGTTAGAGGCAGAGGTACAAGTGGTGAAGGGTGACCGTTAATAAACGGAATTGGAAACATTTAAATACCCACCATGTTCACATGTACAGCAGAATCTTGATTAGTCATATCTTGGTTATCCAATCTTCTGGATTTTCCCAGGTGATGTCACAGTAAAAGAGAGAAAAAAAAAAAGCACACGTGACACACATACATTTCAGGCTCTCCCTGTATGGTAATGACACACCGAGGTGGGATGCTTTTGGATTGATTTAAACACTAAGTTACTGAAGGCGTCTTTTTTCTTTCCTAAGAAGCACAGGCAAGATTCTCCTCTATTGCACAAAGTTTGAGGTTGAAAATTTTACATGGACCATCTGCAGCTTTCCTCTTAAGAATTTCTATGGTGTTAAGAAGATCTGAATACTGTTAAGGTGAAGTAGATATTTGCAAGAAAATGCTTTATTACAAGACTATTTTATCAACATTTCTCTACATGTAAGGATGATGTTTGTGGGAAAATTATGCACAACTATTACTAAAGCAATGAAGGAATATATAAAAAGAATGTAAGGAGAAACATAATACACAAATGTGTTCTTTAATTTTCTTATATTAAAATCTTTAATTATATGAACTATAATGAAGATCAGAGTTGTGTTTGACTCTAGCAGAGTATCTAGAACAAAACAGACATGTGACAGTGTTTGTTAACTGAATAATCATTTTAGGGGTTTCAGTAAAATTTATATACGTCCAGTGTTTAAAACAAAACGAGCAGTTTTAAAAATATCTCATTATGGTAAATTTTTTTCATTTTTGCAGTATAAAAATGAAAAAAAATTACTTATTTACTTTTTGGTGCTCAATGATTTTACTTTTACTTTATTCTAGATAAGTAAAATTTTATAATAAAAGTACTATTTAAAAAGGGCAAATCAAGTTGTAAGATAAAAAAAAAATAAGACTTTTTCTTAAACTTTAGTAACAGAAGTTGGACCTTAGCTCTGTGTTCTTGATAATTAATATGTGTTGTAGCAGATACATAAAAACTCTAACCCAGGCTGGATAGCCCGGTTGGTTGGAGCTTCGTCCAGAAGTAGAGAGGTTGCCAGTTCGATTCCCGGTCAGGGGACATACAGGAACACATGTTCCTGTCTCTCTCCTGTTCTCTCCCTTCCTCGCTCTACAATCAGTAAAATAAACATTGAAAAAAAAGTTTTTAAAACTCTTTTAATTCTTAAATCCATCCCCCACCTTCCATTTTAAATGCATAAAACTGGAAAAAGATCTTATAAAGAAAGTATTTTCCAAGCCGTGGCTGGTTGGCTCAGTGGTAGAGCGTCTGCCTGGCGTGCAGGAGTCCCGGGTTCGATTCCCAGCCAGGGCACACAGGAGAAGCGCCCATCTGCTTCTCCACCCCTCCCCCTCTCCTTCCTCTCTGTCTCTCTCTTCCCCTCCCGCAGCCAAGGCTCCACTGGAGCAAAGTATGCCCGGGTGCTGAGGATGGCTCTGTGGCCTCTGCCTCAGACGCTAGAATGGCTCTGATTGCGGCAGAGCAACGCCCCAAGATGGGCAGAGCATCGCCCCTGGTGGATCTTGGTTGGGCACATGCGGGAGTCTGTCTGACTCCCTCCCCGTTTCCAGCTTCGGAAAAATACAAAAAAAAAAAAGAAAGTATTTTCCCCCAATGGTTCTTTTTCAAAAAGGTTATTAATAAACTGATGGTCTTATAATTACTGCCATCTTAGAGTTGACTAAAAAGTATTTCCAAATAATAAGATATCTCTAATTTTTCACATGTGAAAAAATAATGTAGTACCTGTTATCCATCTGTATATATATACATATACTCTATATAATTCATAAAACATTTGATCATACCCAAAAATGTCATTATAATTGTAGTTTGGGGGTTAGTAGTCTTTAGATGACTGTAGATGTTAAACATAAGAGTCAAATTAAAAAAAAATTATTATTGAGTTTAGAGAGAGAGAAAGAGAAAGGCGGGGAGGAGCAGGAAGCATCAACTCATAATAGTTGCTTCTTGTATGTGCCTTGACTGGGCAAACCCAAGGTTTCTTTTTTCTTTTTTGTATTTTTCTGAAGCTGGAAATGGGGATAGACAGTCAGACAGACTCCCGCATGCGCCCGACCGGGATCCACCCGGCATGCCCAACAGGGGGCGACGCTCTGCCCACCAGGGGGTGATGCTCTGCTCCTCCGGGGCATCGCTCTGTCGCGACCAGAGCCACTCTAGCGCCTGGGGCAGAGGCCAAGGAGCCATCCTCAGCGCCCGGGCCATCTTTGCTCCAATGGAGCCTCGCTGTGGGAGGGGAAGAGAGAGACAGAGAGGAAGGAGAGGGGGAGGGGTGGAGAAGCAGATGGGCGCTTCTCCTGTGTGCCCTGGCCAGGAATCGAACCCGGGACTTCTGCACGCCAGGCCGACGCTCTACCACTGAGCCAACCGGCCAGGGCCAAACCCAGGGTTTCAAACTGATGATCTCCGCATTCAAGATCGATGCTTTACCCACTGTGCCACCACAGGTCAGGCAAGAGTCAAATTTAGGTAACCTTTAGTTTAACTTCTATGACTGTAGATACAATTAAACACAGAGTCAAATTTAAGCAACCTTTGGCCTAACTTCTATGACTGTAGATATAGTCAAACAAAGAGTCAAATTTAAGTAACCTCTGGTCTAACTTCTTTGTATCAGAGTCATCTAGCTTAAACAGAAATGTCAGAGAAGCCGCCTATAAGTCTATTTCTTTATTTATAAACCAGAGTGTAGAATATTAAGTGCTTAAGGTTTTTCCTTGATGTCTAGTAGCTGAAATGGAGCCTGGATTTCTCAGAAGGTACTATTTAAACAAAACCATTTTGTTAGCTTGAAAAAGAGGAAGGAGAATGTGGAAAAGTACAATAGAGTTTATAGAAATACCACACACTCTGTGGAACACTGGAAAAGCCCAATGAAAACAGATTTCCAGCAGTGAAGAATACATTTTAATATCTGGGAATCTAAGCTCTTTTTGTTACACATGACCAGGCAGCCCAATCTCTCCCCACCCCCCCCTAAACCCCAAGTAATAAGTGTTCATGCTTAGTTAAAAAAGGAAAAAAAAAGGCAGTGTTAATAGGTAAAAGAATAATCGTCTTTGTCATGATTTCTTCAAATTTTACTTAAGCAAAATGCACACAAAAACAAAGGGTGATCAGAAAGTGCTAGATTTCAAACTTTAGGACATTATTATCAAGAATTGGGACATCACTTTTGATAAATTGGGACATCACTTCTGATAATCTGGACACCATGAAAATTTTAACTGCAGACCTTTCGTGCTTCCCAATCCTCCCCGGCAATTTGACCAAAACTTATCCTTGTTCCATAACAATCTCACACAAAGTGATACTGTAGTCCTAATACAAAAATCAGCCCGAGGTCACTATCATTATAAACGTGAAAAGACTGGCATAAATGTCAGCATTCTGGCACAACGCTAAGGAAGACATAGAAAATGAGGGCAGGGTATTTTTAAACCAATAGGCTTGTAAACCTATACTTGGTATATAAAGTTCTGGCTTACTTTGCCAACAGTCATCTGTCGCAGATGCTTCAGGAGAAGAGTTGTTGGAAAAAACACATCAAGCGTAGAAGACACGTTCAAAAATAGAAACTACCACCCTTGAACTATGAACTCTCTTCAAAGGAAGTTTTGAGGGTTTAAGTCTTTGGAATCTTTCAACTTGGACTGAATAACGTGGCAGGTGGAACGGAACTGCTCTGTGTGCTTTCCGGGGGATGCTAAGGTCTCTGTAACACTGTCACAGGGTTCGTTACAAGGAACATGTAGGACAAGGCTCAAGCCTGAAACCAGAGGTAAGAGCTTCACTGGAACACTTGGGAACTGAAAGTTTTAGCTATTGTGGTCTTTATTCTTTACTTTAAATGATTAACTTTACTTTAAACATATGTGTACAAATCAATGACTGAAAAGTTATATGTCTATGTGAAAAACATTTACTTGTCTGTATACAAGTTTTAAAGTATCTAAATAAAAATTGGGTACTTTTAAAGGCTCATGGTATTCTGTCTTAAGGGAAAATGAAAAAGAATAGATTCCTTAATATATATTATTTAGCTCAAAAAGTTATGCTTCTGCTTTAATTTTGATACCTGAAGACTCATTTAAACTATATACCAATAAGGTCATGAAATTCTGAAGGGCAAACTGTAGACCACTTACATAAAAGGCATGTATTACCATAATACAGAGTACTGGTAACAGGACTAAACTGCCACAATGAATCCATTTTACCGCTCTTCCCAGCAACCTGCATTACTTGTCCTAAGCTTGGGCATTTAATAAGTTTCCTGGGGTAATTACCAAATGGGGGGAAAATAATTAAACTGTAAATTCATTATTTCCATAGCATTATAAATCAGTTTCTTGAGGCATTTAAATAATTCTTCCCAATTAAATTTTCAAGGCAGTAGTAAAAAAAAAAATACACAAACTGGGAAGTGAAACTTTTTCAATGCAGATATGAAACAAAAATGAAACCAAAGAACAAAAGGTGGGAGGAGCCTGGAGTTGGTTAGAGCATCCTCCAGATAAGCCAAGGTTGAAGGTTCGATCCCTGGTCAGGGAACATACAGGAATCAAGGAATGAACGCATAAATAAGTGCAACAATGAATCAATATTTCTCTCTGCCCCCACTCCACTCTCCTCTCTCTCTCAAATCAATTTTTAAATAATGGGAGAAGAGAAGGAGGCAGAAGGAAAGAGGAAACATATTTCAAAGGCTAGTTATTTAAAAATTGGCAATTGATACTAATTCTCCTAAATAGCAAAACTTGGGTCCTTGGTCAGAATTTAATGGATACTTATGAAAATACATTAATTTCAGAGCTTAGAATTTATTCATCTATCCTCCCCACCTGCACTGCCCTAATATCTGCTAGTATTTTTCAAGATGAGTTAAACTGAAGCACATAGAAATTAAGTAACTTATACTGATTGCCCTTAAGGCACTCTGAGTTCTTCTGTCCTTGAGTCTGTGCTAGAACAGCACAGGTGGTAAGCAATATCCAGAGATGCTTGGACAGAGGCTGCCGACAGAAACCAAGGAAGCTGCTTTAAGAAATAGTCTGCTGCATTATCTCATTTTCTTGATTTAAAAAACAGCTATAAGAAATAAAGTAAATTCAATTATTTAAATCTGACTTAGTCATTTATGGTAATATAGATGTTTGAGTCTTAATTTACAATATACAATTTGTTATAAGCCTCAGAGACAGTAATCCAGCTTCTGTCAGCTCATAAAACACACCAGTATAATCCTGTTCCATGATATCCTGGATAAGGCTCAGAGGCACAAAATAAAAACGAGTTATCGTTATTACTAGCCATAATAAATAGTTCCTAATCCTAGAGACACAAAGCATGTGACAATCAGCAGAACCGAGTCACACAGCAACTGAATGAACAACAAAACTGGGTCTTACAATGTTTTTTTCCCTTAAAAAGAGATTTCTGAGGGTACTTCGGTTTTTCTTAACACCTATATGTCAAACAAGAAGCTCTTAAGATTAGATCCTAGAAACTTCTGAGACCCAGGACACTGCAAAGCGCCACACATTCAGGTCTTTACAAATTCCAGTTTTGCATTCTACTGGATCACTCAGTTTTCAGTTCCTTAATTTATGTTTTTTAATGCCTAAAAATTCCAATTAGATACGAAACCAAGTAAGAATCGGATCAAGTGAAAACGGGAGAAGCTCATTTGTTCACACGAACTGTGCACACTTACCCTGAAAGGGAACCGGACCAGCTACGCCAGCGAAAGAAAATTCTTCCTGTCGGAGGAGTACTAATATAGCACGAGGTGGACCCGGGGGCGGTCCCAAGAGCCTCGGCTAAGCCCTATGCAAAAACAGGCTCGTGACGTCTCGCTGCCCAGGGACAGGCCTGCGAGCTCGGAGCCAGTCACCAGCCAGTCTGCAGACCACGGTCCGCAGAAAGAAACGTGTCAGATAAGAGAGGGTCAATCTGCAGGATTAGAGCATTGGCCCCTTGCTGTGCAGAAGAAAAAGGGAACTTCAGCATGAGCGCAAATGCTTAACTACTTCCTTCCTCCTGGTGGTTTTCTTTTATGGTTGTTAGTGTACTCGTGGTATGGGGGGGGGGGGGTGGGGCTGTTTGGTTTTCTTCCCCCAGTGTGAATAATGTATTTCAGTGCAAAGTGAAAAAGAGGAGGTCGTGGTGGACCGGCTGGGGACGGGGCGGTGGGCATTGCTCCTGGGTACCGAGTTTCCACGAGGGGGGTGACAGGACTTCTGGAGGGGACCGTGCCGATGGTTGCACAACTGTGCAAACGGACGTGAAGCCACGGCACTTAAACCTAGTGTAATCGGTCCGTGTTTTACAAGTTTTAAAAGATCAGCTCATTTAAAACATGGGGGAAAAAAGACATGGGGCCTGTATGTATGGTCAACAGAATACTGAGAGCCTTTATTACAAGCAGTGGGATTGAAGGTGATTTTTTTATGTTTTTCTTCACGTTTTCCTGCATTGTTTGAAATATTTAACAAGACCATGCACGGGATTTCCTTAAAAAAAAAAAAAAATCTGAACACAAATGGTGAAAACTAGCATTTACGGTTAAAAAAAAAAAGCAAAAAAGGTTCTTTTGTTGCTGTTAATAAAAGCAGTCACATGGTTGTGAAGGAACAACATTTTAACTTTTATTTTTCAGTGAATTTTTACGCTTTAGCGAGAAGCAGCCCTGCTTTTAACCGGAGCCGTGGGAGCGCAACACTGAGCTAGCTAGCACCATGTGTTGGGACCTGATAAATGACGCAGTGGGCCCTGGGTGGCTTTATCATTAGGTGCAGGGCTGAGCTACCCTTATGTAAATAAATTTCTGTATCAGTCTTCTCTCTTCCGTGCTCAAGAGAACACAGCATTTCAGCAATCCAACTTTGTGAAGTAGCATTCTCTGTTAAAAACAAGCCCCCAACACTTAAAAATTACTGGAAAAAATAAAAAGAAAGGCTACTAACCAATTATCTAAACTTGGTCTCTACCAAACATTAAAAGCTTGGCACTGCTGCCTTATTTTAATAAAGTGGGAAGGTTCACAACAACACATTCCTCTAAGAGGAAATCTTTTATACTTAAGTAAGGGGGGGGGCCTCACGGGCAATGAGGTGATTCATTTTGAAAACACCTCTGCATTGAGGGATGAATATGATGACTTCACTCTCCTGTCATATAACACAGTTGGCAATTGTAAGAATGTTAAAGACGTCAGTTTGAAAGATGACAAGATAAATCATTTACAACAATAACAAAGAATGCTGGAGTTGAGAGTTCCACAACTTTTTTGGAGGGCTATTTAGAAATACTGTCAAAAGCTTTAAAAATATACATTTCCTTTCCTTTCACACAGTGGTTTTGTGTCCTACAGAAATAAGGCAGAATACACAAATACTTAGTTGGAAAGATGTCTACTACAGAGTTGTTTTATAATATCGGGAAACTGTAAACACCTAAATGACCAATTATCTAAAAGTTCATTAATATAGGAGATGAATAAATTGTGGTATATACACAAAATGTAAAATTATACAGTTCTTAAAAATAATTATTATCAATAGCTAAAATTTATTGTACATTTAAGATGTGCCAGACACTTCGAAGCACTGGACATTCCTTGTCTCATGTGATACTCTTAACCCCAGAAGGAATGTGCTATTATTATCCTGATATTACAGGTGAATAAATTAAGGCTTATAGCTGGCAAGTGGCAGAAATAGATTCAAACTTAGGTTACTCTGGCCTATGCCGGATAGGATAGCTCAGTTGGTTAGAGCATCATCCTGATATGCTCTTCAGGATGAGGTGAGGGGTTTGGTCCCTGGTCAGGGTACATACAGAAACAGACTGATCTTCTATTTTTTTTTTCTCTCTCTCTTCTTTATCTCTCTAAAATAATAATAAATCTGAACTTGTAGTCTACGGCCATACCACCCTGAACATGTCCGACCTCATCTTAGATCACTCTGACTTCAGAACTTGCGCCTGTAAATCCCTGGACGGCACTGTTCTGTGAAAACAACGATTACAGCTGCACTGAGGTTCATGCAATCGCCTGTTGGTGGAAAAAGTTACGAGTATTTACAACCAGAGTCCAATTTTGGGGATAAACCTTTTTATAAGCTTAGGAAGTCTAAAACAGAATATATAAGAAAGTACCTGACTGGTGGTGGTGCACTGGATAGAGTGTCAACCTGGGACGCTGAGGTCCCAGGTTGGAAGGCTCATCTGGCTCGAGCACAGGCTCGCCAGCTTGAGTGTGGGATCATCGAAATGATCTCATGGTCGCTAGCTAGGCTTGAGCCCCCCCGGCATGAATGAGAAGCAATGCATGAACAACTAAAGTGCCAAATTACGAGATGATGCTTCTCATCTCTCCTTTCCTGTCTCTCTCACTCTCTCTCTAAAAAAAAAAACCAAAACAGTATCAATGATGGGATTAAGAGGCCTTTTCCTTTTTTCTAAGATTTATAAAATAAATGAGTTCCTGGATAAATATAAAATGCTTATTAAAAAATATTACAGGAGCCTGACTAGTGGTGGTGAAGGATAGAACATTGACCTGGGATGCTGAGGTCCCAGGTTCAAAACCCCAAGGTTGCCGGTTTGAGTTAGGGCTTGTCTGGCTTGAGTGCAGTCTCACCAGCTTGAGTGTGGAGTGGCCAGTTTGAGTGTAGGATTATCTACATGATCCTATATGGTTGTTGGCTTGAGCCCAAAGGTCGCTGGCTTGAGCCCAAGGTCGCTGGCTTGAGCAAGGGGTCACTGGCTCTGCTGGAGCCCCGCCACCCCATAAAGTCATATATGAAGCAATCAATGAACAACTAAAGTGGCACAACTACAAGTTGATGCTTCTCATCTCTCTTCCTGCCTGTCTCTCAGACAACAACAAAACAAAAACAAATAAAAAGTTACAAGAACCTGGCCTGTGGGACCTGGAATGCTGAGGTCGCTGGTTCGAACCAAGGACTGGGCTTGCCCAGTCAAGGCTCATGTGACAGGCAACCAATGAATAGCTGGGGTGAAGCAACTACTTCTCCTTCCCCACCCCACCCGCCCCATAAAATCAATCAATAAAATCTTTAAAAAAAATGTTACAGGGGTAGCACCAAACATGATCCATTAAAAAAAAAAAAGTTAAAAGAAACAAACTTGCAGACCAGAAAACATCATATTATAAATGAATTATTTGAAACTGTTTCTAAAGTACAAAACAAAGAACTTTATAGCCTGAAAAGAAAGATGGCTAATACCTTAACAGGGGAGTGTTTTGGTCTCTAAGGGTAGAAGATACGTATCTTTGGATTGCTGGTGTTCTGCTCCGCTCATCAAAGGAGAGTCGAGAACAGAGGACCTGGGAGTTGCTTCCCGCCTATGGGGGGCTTCCGTCTGCATCCCACCCAGTAAGTGCATGTGTGGTGGGGGTGGGATGGAGCGTCTGGTGGAGTGTCCCTCTGCAAGGGACTCACATTCCTGGACTGCTTCCTGTGTGTCGGAGTCCCAGGAGCACGCAACTGCCCTTTATGTGCATACTAATTTATTCTAATAAGTACAGCTTTGAGAGAAAGACAGTAATTCCCCTCTTTTGATATAGATAAGGGATTTACGGTTTGGAGGGGCTAAGTCACTTATTGCTTGTGTAACTTATGTACAAGGGCTGTGGCACTTGTCTCCAATCTCGACCACGCGGTTTCTAGGCTATGACAGACACATCACAGCAATTCCTGAGAGGGCTAGAGATGGCTACGAATAAGAATGCACTGTGTCACAGAAAGGGGAACAGGATACAAGCAACACACACACACACACACACACACACAAAAGGAAATGGAATTTTGTTTCGATTAGCTGTAGGATACTTAAAAAACAACAACCCACTAAAAGTCTCTTCAGCAGCAACATGGACTTTCATCTCTGGATACAATGACTGGGCCCTGTTGCCTTGGAGATTCTTTACTCATTGTCATAAAACAGAAACAACTCGTATATCGCCCCTAATGCAAACTCTAGGCCTAACACAGTATGCCACAGAGCAAAGAATTTTTTATGTAGGACTCAAACTTTTGGAAGATGTTTCTCCCCTTATAAAACTGAATTGACTGAGTGCAGGCTCATCTGGTTTAAGCAAAAGCTCACCAGCTTGAGCCCAAGGTCGCTGGCTCGAGCAAGGGGTTACTCAGTCTGCTGAAGGCCCGCAGTCAAGACACATATGAGAAAGCAATCAATGAACAACTAAGGTTCGGGAACCTATGGCTCGTGAGCCAGATGTGGCTCTTTTGATGGCTGCATCTGGCTTGCAGACAAATCTTTAATAAAAAAAATAATAATGTTAAAAATATAAAACATTCTCATGTATTACAATCCATTCATTTCCTACAGCTCATGTTCATGGTTGTGGGTGGCTGGAGCCAATCACAGCTGTCCTCTAGGACGACACCAAATTTTTATTGGATAGTGCGTAACATACACGGGTCGTTGTATGGCTCTCACGGAATTACATTTTAAAATATGTGTTCATGGCTCTCTCAGCCAAAAAGGTTCCCGACCCCTTAATTAAGGTGTCACAATGCGCAACGAAGAACTAATGATTGATGCTTCTCATCTCTCTGTCCCTGTCTATCCCTCTCTCTGACTCTCTGTCTCTGTAAAAAAAAAAAAAAAAGAACTGGCTGTCTTTTATCAATGGAGAAGGGGATATCCATTTGTACTTCTGAGTAACTGGTTACAACTATTTAGATATTGTCAATTCTTCAAATCAACTTTAAAAACTATAAGTAATCACTTCATATTTTGCCGCAAAATTTTTCTGAAAATTCTGGTTATGAAACAACAAAAAAACCCATAGAAAATAAAATGTATCCATTTAAACCTTAATTGCTTATTAATTGATTGACTCATTTTGCCTTTAATCTTGGGGTAGGCAAGTTAAGAGAATAAAGGTATATGAATTAATACATGGATGTATGTGAAAGAAATCACTTCATAATCCCACGTAAAACCTGTACTAGTTCTAAATAATATGATCTAAGATTTAATTACTAACTCATTGTTTACCATAATCCAATTACCATTCCACCATGCAATATATTTTAACCTTCATTATCAACTTGACTGACACCCTAGGAAGCTATTCCAAAGAGAACAATAGAAGCTGTATGAGGAAGACAATTCAGTAAGAGAGGAGATGCACTACTCTGTATATGGACTCTTGCAAAACCAGTTTCTGCTAATTGCTGCACAGTGTACACAGAAAGATGATTTTTTTAAACATGCAAAACATCAGTATAGGTATTTGACTTCTGAGTATAAAACTCTTCTGAGAACAACAATTACATAACTTCAACACTATTCAAGACAAAACTAAGATAAGGCGCTATACATGTTTATATGAATATGGTTTAAAATGTTTAAGGAGCACAAACAAAGGTGAAACAATAAATGATTACATTTTGGGGAAATCATCAGCAAGTCAAAATTTTCTCATAAGTTTTTCTCATTGCAAGTCATACCCAAAACTTACTCTGCTTAGGTGACTGCCGGTAACGGTGGTCACTGCATTTATGAACTTACAGACATCTATGCAAACTGAGGAAAACTTACAGTTCTAATCTCAAATGCATTTAACAATTCTATGCAAAACTCTAAGATTGAGTAACTTAGTAACTTTCAGGAACTCAAAGTTCTTGGTCATAGTCTCTATCAGTGGCTTTCAACTTTTTTACACTTAGGGACCAGTGAAAATGGGAGAATTATTTTGGGGATCATTAAGGCAGAAATCACCTAGCATAAGCAAATTTGGCTAAGACCATTGGGTATTAAAACTTTCATACAATATCGGGGGGTTAACGCTTGTGGATCGACTCGAAATTTCTCGTTAACCAGTCCAAGGATTGGCGGTTGAAAAACAATGGTCTACACCATCTTTACTTTTTCATTTTAAAGTAATAAATTCTGTAGTTTAAACTCCAGAAGAAGAAATGACATTGTTGCAATAGGTAGGTCAAGCTCAAGGAAACGGGAGGTAGGACAGTTTCAGAAATGAAGGGAGTCTTTCTTAGCTCCCCTTTTCAGATTCGCCCTGTTCTAAAACGTCAAGATGCTCAGTACTGAAATTGTTTCCATTTTATATCTGAAGCCCTGTGCTTGAAATGGAACAAGATGAAAAACTTTGTTTTAATTCTGGACTCTTTCCACATCACACAGTTGGTATTCTGTCTGTTGAAAAGGAACAGTATTGTTTAGGATTGCTGTTTTTGGCATAGGTTATATTAAAAATGGCAAAAAGGTTTTTCTAGTTAAGCTTTTATGATTGATGTATTATATCCAATACATTTAAATAGAGAGTACAAAGACTTCACTTACTACCCCATTTCTGCTGTGCCAGATAAACTCATATAAAAAATAATATAATGGGAAAAAATAAAATTAAAGAATTTTTATAAACTATATCAAAGAACAGTGAGTGATAACTTGAGTTTTAAAAGTATGTAAGGTTTTTTTTTGTTTGTTTTGTGTTTTTCTGAAGCTGGAAACGGGGAGGCAGTCAGACTCCCACACGACCCCGACCAGGATCCACCCGGCATGCCCACCAGGGGGCGATGCTCTGCCCATCTGGGCCGTTGCTCTGTTGCAACCAGAGGCATTCTAGCGCCTGAGAAAGAGGCCATAGAGCTATCCTCAGCGCCCAGGCCAACTTTGCTCCAGTGGAGCCTTGGCTGCAGGAGGGGAAGAGAGAGACAGAGAGGAAGGAGAGGGGGAGGGGTGGAGAAGCAGATGGGTGCTTCTCCTGTGTGCCCTGGCCGGGAATCGAACCCGGGACTCCTGCACGCCAGGCCAACGCTCTACCACTGAGCCATCCGGCCAGGGCCAGGTGTTTTTTGTTTTGTTATTTTGACAGACAGCGGAGGAGAAAGATGAGAAGCATCAATTCTTCCTTGTGGTACCTTAGTTGTTCATTGAGTGCTTTCTCAAGTGTCTTGACTGCAGGGGTGGGGGATTAGGGAGCTACAGCAGAGTGAATGACCCCTTGCTCAAACCAGCGACCACGGGATCATGTCTATGATCCCACACTCAAGCCAGCGACCCTGCGTTCAAGCTAGTGAACCAGAGCTCAAGCCCACACTCAAGCAGGTGACCTCGGGGTTTCAAACCCGGGTCCTCCGCATCCCAGTCCGACATTCTATCCCTGGTGCCACCGCCTGGTCAGGCAAAAGTATATAAGGTTTTAATCTGACCTGTGGTGGTTTAGTGGATAAAGTATCGACCTGGAATACAGAGGTTGCTGGTTCGAAACCCTAACCTTGCCTGGTCAAGGCACATACGAGAAGTAACTACTACAAGTTGATGCTTCCTGCTCCTCCCCTCGCCACCTTTCTCTCTCTATCTCCTTTCTCTAAAATCAATAAAGAAACTCTTTAAATAATAAAAGTATATAAGGTTTTGAAAATGCTGTTAAAAAATCATTTATTGATTTTAGAGAGAGAGAAACGATTTGTTGTTGTTCCACTCATTCATTGGTTAATTCTTGTATGTGCCCTGACCAGGGATCCAACACGCAACCTTGGTGTACTGTGATGAATGCTCAGAGGTTTGAAAAGAATGTAAAAAATATACATACTAGCCCTGGCCCGATAGCTCCATTGGTTAGAGCAGTGGTTCTCAAAGTGTGCGCCAGGGCACCCTGGTGCGCCCTGAAAGATGTCCAGGTGTGCCCTGTGGTATTCCAGAGAAATATGTGCCTGTTGGAGTCCATACACCACCTCATTTGCTTGATTAGGCTGCAAAAGACTGTTAAGCTGTGGTGCTGGATTGTTTACACTACCCCCCATGTTCCCCAGAAAGACTAGAGGCAAGTTTCTTCTATCCTTTGTTTGGTGTAAAGTAAGATGATATGCTGATTTGCTAATGGCCTCACTTTGCCCTATAAATAAAACAAGATGTGGTTTTTGGGCATGCTTTGTTCTTGCCAGCAGCAATTACAGGGCCCTCCTGACCCCGTATTTTCCGCACTCGGGACCTGGAATTACTAGCTGCGCTGGTTTGTGGCATGTGCCCAGATATAAAAATAAATATAGTTACTATATTATATCATTTCATTATGGAAATGCCACTCTTTTTGTTAACACATCATTATTATATTTATTATTAACACATCATTATATTAGTTTTTGGATAAATATACACCCAAATAAAATCAATAGATTTTTCAAAAAGAAGTGTGATATTGAAGAATCCGATACTGGAAGTGAGCAAAAGTTAAGTGAAAATAAAATAGGACTTGAAGGCTGACAGGCAGAATTTAATTTATAGCATTTTCCTCACTTAACACTGAACAACATGATTGGATTAGAAAACCATTCATGGAAGCTTCAAGTGATTTTGGTTTAACATTAACAGAAGAAGAAGAACTGGCAGCTATATCCACTGATTGTGGATTAATGATTAAACTAAGAATTGTCTCTTGAAGCCTTTTGGCTTTCTATAAAAGAAGACTACATAGCAATATCTAAAAAAGCTTTGCACATTTTACTACAATTTTCAACATCCTATTTATGTGAATTAGGATTTCTACCCTCAATACAATTAAGAGTAAAAAAGAGAGGAATTCTTCAATGTATTGAGGAGGAAATGAGAGTTTGCCTTTCAAATATATCCCAAACACTGAAGAAATCGCTAGGACACATCAGGCTCATGTTTCTCATAAACATAAGAATGAAAAAACACATTTGTACCCAGACCTGCTGAAGTTACTAAATCTTACTAAGAATATATCTATATTTATAAAAAGATAACTTTTTGGTTGTTTTTTTTTATTTTTTAACCCTTCTTTTTTATAAAATCTAAAAAACATAATGCAAAAGTGTAACATAAAAGTATTTTTTTAATGTCAGAATAAATTTAATTTTGTCATATTTATTTTGTTTAATTACCATAAAAGCACGCTTGGACTTTATATTTTTTTCTTTAATATCTGACTTAATTATTATAACATATTTCTCAGAAATTTGTATACAGTGCACTTACAATTATTTGAAGGATTTTAAATGTGCCCCGGCTTCAAAAATTTGAGAACCAGTGGGTTAGAGCGTCATCCTGACATGTAAAGTTTGCTGGCTCAATCCCTGGTCAGGGCACATACAGAAAAAGATTGATGTTTCTGTTGCTCTCTCCCTTTCCCTCCTCTCTGAAATCAATCAGTAAAAAATATCAGAACAGGTCCTGGCCAGTTGGCTCAGTGGTAGATCGTCGGCCTGGCGTGCAGAAGTCCCGGTTCGATTCCCAGCCAGGGCACACAGGAGAAGCGCCCATCTGCTTCTCCACCCCTCCCCCTCTCCTTCCTCTCTGTCTCTCTCTTTCCCTCCCAGAGCCGAGGCTCCATTGGAGCAAAGATGGCCCAGGCGCTGGGGATGGCTTCTTGGCCTCTGCCTCAGGCGCTAGAGTGGGTCTGGTCGCAACAGAGCGACGCCCCGGAGGGGCAGAGCATCGCCCCTGGTGGGTGTGCCGGGTGGATCCCGGTCGGGCGCATGTGGGAGTCTGTCTGACTGTCTCTCCCCGTTTCCAGCTTCAGAAAAATACAAAAATAAATAAATAAATAAATAAAAATATCAGAACAATATTTTAAAATACACTATTTTACATTTTTAGGGATTAAGGTGGATTTCTCTCTTTTGACTTTTGTATATATTTGAAATTTTTCATAATAAAATGTGGCAAAAATAGATGAATTTATTTGCATTTTTTTCAGTTTGTTCATTCAAGTATTTAAAAAAATAAGCAATTATTTAATATTAACAAAAAAGTATAAGTAGAAGAATCAACAAAATACAAAATATAGCTCTTTCAAAACTTCCTTGAAAATTAACAATCTAATGTAATAAACCAAAGTACTTAATTTAATCTTAGAAAAGTTTTGATAACATTATATTCAACCATACAATATATGCCATCATAATAGAACTTAACAGCCTTCACAAAGCTTTATGGTCACATTTTATACTGGTGAGCTCTTTCAAACTTTTAAAAAACAGATGTGTCCTATGCTAGATAAACTGTTTTACATGAGAAGACATTAAGCTTTCCAATTCTTTTCATGAAACTAGTTAGTATGAAATCCTGAAACAAAACCTTGTCAAAAATAGCACAAGAGAGAAAACATGCCTAACTTCACTCATGAATATAGATACAAGAGTCTTAAATAATAAACCAGTAACAAACGAAATTCACTAGTATAATAATCCTCTAACATGACTGAACCAAATATATTCTAAGAATCAACAGTCATCATAGAGGAATGATAGGATCACAGGTGATAGCATTTACTTCTTCATATTTTTTGATATTTTCTGAATTTTCTGTAATGAATATATCATACACCCAGAAGAAAACAAATATATTTTTTTTAAATTAAAGTTATATGTTTCAAAATACAAGACAGTGAAAGTATATAATGTTACTACACCTTTGGAAGAAATGAACATGGCATATGCTAAGTCATGCTCATGAAGGTAAAGTAAAAATTACTCATTGGGGCAAAACCATACCTATTTTTTTTTTTCAATAGCAGCCTTCCTCATTCTGTGGCTGGGAGGGTAAGCTGATGAGTAACATATACAAACTATTCAAACAACATGCTGATCCTCCTTCCATTCTGGCTATAGGATGAAGTCATAATGTGTAAGTGAGGAGGCAAGTGCCAATTAAGCTCTGTAAACATTCAAAGAATTAGTACGTTGGTTTAAAGACACCATGTAAAGATTTGGAAAGGAGATTGCTCAAAATGGAAAACAAAAAACACTTGGAAAAACACATTTGTGACATACTCTCATGGTTAAAATCATTTTATAAAGAGCTGTTGCAAATCAAGAAGAAGAACTCATATGATTCAGAAGAGAAGAAAATAAATGGCCAATTATTTTGCAAAGTTCAACTTAAAAAGTAATAGAAATACTTAAAGATAACTCTCATTTGGAAAGATGAGAAAAAAATGATCCCTATTCCCAGGAAAACCAGAGAGCTTGGGACTTGAACATACTGCTCGTGGAAATGGTACAGCCCTTCTGGAGGGCTGCTCACCAGCCTTAGATGTGTGCATGGTCCCTGACCTGGCCATTCCACTTAGACCATGGACACGACTGTTCACGGATTTATCATAATGAAAAACTGGGATCTCTAAATGTTCAACAACTGAGTACTCGCTACATCAGTTATGATATCCATATATGTGGTATAATAACAAAGTAATGTGATATAGTTATTAAAATAAGTAGGAGTTTATTAAGAAATCAATTTAAAAGTGAGTAATCTTGTTAAAAACAATGCTACAGTATGATCTCATTTTGGGAAAAATGATACTTCATATTTATATGAATAGAGAAAGAAAGGAGTATGCTTCTTAAAATACGGGTTTTTGTTTTTTTTTGCGGTGAGAATTGCAGATTGCTTCTTTTTTCTTATCTAGATTTATTTATTTTTATATCAGGAAGGAAAAGAGAATCAAGGGGAAGATGGAGCTTAAAATACATAAATAATTAAAATGGACAAGTCCCTTACATAAAAGCTGCATCTTAATTCAGGTACTCATGAGGCCTTACTTATTAAAACTTCCCTAAAGCTGACTCGCAGGACTGGAAATCCATGTGTGGACCCCGAGTTATTTTTTGGAAATCTACATGAATCGCACAATCTGTTTTTGTTGTAAGTGTATTAGAGGAGATTCAAAAGGGAGTCAAACACATACACATGGATTCTTTATCCTTTACAGTAACCGATGTTTTTCATAATTTTGGTGAAATTAAATTCCAGTGACTGAAAACAATATAATTATACATGCCAAGGTTCCAAGAGCGCCGCCCACCTGGGTCAGTTCATCCCTCGGCATGCGGACAGCAGGAATGCAGGAATTAGGCCCTGTTTTCTAGAGTGGATGCTCAGGTTAAAATTGTTGCTCAACATTTCACATAATGCTGGACATCTTCCCATTCCTAATCTCTTAAAATTTAGGAATTACGCTATAACTATAAACATTCTGCGTTTATCTGCAGATCTGAGGGCTCAAAGAGAGTACTGTTTATAGAGACCATTTTTAAGTGCATTACTTAATTTGACCCTATGATAAGAAAACATGTCTGAAAGAAAGTTGGGAAAAGAATAGCTTGATTTAGTAGCAGAAGGGAGGAGATAAGAGAATTCACATTTACTGAATCACTAAGGAGTGGTAAGCTTTGTTTGGCATTCCATGTATATCACCTCTCTAATACTTAACAACAACCCACACAGATATTGAGAAGAATGCACTGCTGAAATTGTTCCAAAGTGTAAGTATTTACAGGACCACGTGCCATAGAAATTCAAGCAAAGACAGAACATAGTCTTACTATAATACCCTGAGGAAGCAAGGGGGCAGGAGAGTTTTTAGGTGAACCCCCTCCATTCTAGAGAATTGAAAATAGAGGCATAACCGAGTGAAGGAACTTGTCTGAGGCTAAACCATGATTAAAATGTGGCAGCAGCCCTGATTGGTTGGCTCAGTGGTGGAGCGTTGGCCCGGCATGTGGAAGTCCTGGCTTCAATTCCGGCCAGGGCACACAGGAGAAGCGCCCATCTGCTTCTCTACTCTTCACCTTCCTCTCTCTATTTCTCTCTTCCCCTTCTGCAGCCAAGGCTCCACTGGAGCAAAGTTGGCCCGGGTGCTGAGGATGGGTCCATGGCCTCTGCCTCAGGCGCTAAAAATGGCTCCAGTTACAATGGCGCAAGGCCTCAGATGGGCAGAACATCGCCCCCTAGTGGTTATGGCGGGTGGATTCCAGTCAGGCGCATGCGGTAGTCTGTCTCTCTGCCTCCCTGCTTCTCACTTCAGAAAAATACAAAAAAAAAAAAAAAGTGGCAGCACTGAGATATAAACCAGATACATACTGAACTCCTGAACGTGATGTATTACACAACCTTATTCCCTTACAAGATGTCCAGTGTTCAAACCACAGATCACATGACTTATTAAAGAGAGAAAATATTGCGTATCTTTACTGGATAAGCCACAATAATTAAGAATAATAGGACAATCATTATAGACCACTAGATCCTACCAAAACTAGGAACAGATGTAACAAAATCATTTATGTAATACACGGTATGCACAAAAGACAAAAATAATAAAGTATTTAATTAGCTTGGAAAGACATAGTATTTTTAAAAACTTTATTATTATTTTTTAAATTTATAGGTTGATTTCAGAGAGAGAGGAAGGGAGAATGAGACAGAAACATCGATCTGTTTCTGTATGTGTCCTGACCAGGGATCGCACCAGCAAACTTTGCATATTGGGACGATGCTCTATCTGAGCTATCTGACCAGGGCAGACATAAATTTTTTTTTAAACTTTATTTAGAGAGGAGAGAGAAAGGGGGGGGGGGGGAGAGGAGCAGGAAGCATCCACTCATAGTAGTTGCTTCTTATATGCACCTTGACTGGGCAAGCCCAGGATTTTGAACCCCCAACCTCAGTATTCCAAGTTGACGCTTTATCCACTGCACCACCACAGGTCAAGCATGACATAAAATTTTTCTAGAGATCAGCAACAGAGTACAACCTTACTGAAGAAGTAAGTCTCATCCCAACTGGGAAGTATGCTTTACCAGAAAGCTACAATCAGACTGAATGCTGGCTCTGTGCTGACCATTAATAGACAATTACATGGAACTGCGTACTGAAACGCACATAATTTGTTAACCAGTGTCACCCCAATAAATTCAATTTTTAAGAAAGCTGAAAAAAAGATTACAATAACTACCAGCCGGGCTGTGTTTTAAGGATTAAATAAGGTAAACACAGAGGGTATAGATGGCCCAAATTTTTAGTGCCTTCCTCCTGGTTATAGGATAATAGGACACGACCAATTAACCGAAATGGGAATCCATTTCTAAGTGTTTTCTAGTCCTAATCCCAGTATGACGCAGTTTTTTCTTGAGATAACTCAGTGGGTTTCTATTTTATAACATTTTATTATTCTATAATGGTTAGGTTCTCAAACTTTTCCTGTCTACCCCCATCAGAATCAATCCAGGGTCTCACCCTCTTAGAACCTAATGGTTTGACAGAGAAACCTACATTAACTGACAAATTGTTCATAGGGGGAACACCGTATAAGAACATGATGATTGGCCCTGGCCGGTTGGCTCAGTGGTAGAGCGTCGGCCTGGCATGCAAGGGGTCCCGGGTTCGATTCCCGGCCAGGGCACACAGGAGAAGCGCCCATCTGCTTCTTCACCCCTCCCCCTCTCCTTCCTCTCTGTCTCTCTCTTCCCCTCCCGCAGCGAGGCTCCACTGGAGCAAAGATGGCCCGGGCGCTGGGGATGGCTCCTTGGCCTCTGCCCCAGGCGCTAGAGTGGCTCTGGCCGCAACAGAGTGATGCCCCGGAGGGGCAGAGCATCGCCCCCTAGTGGGCAGAGCGTCGCCCCCTGGTGGGCGTGCTGGTGGATCCCGGTCTGGCGCGTGCGGGAGTCTGTCTGACTGTCTCTCCCGGTTTCCAGCTTCGGAAAAATACAAAAAAAAAAAAAAAAAAAAAAAAAGAACATGATGATTTTACTTTTATGACAATACTCTGAATCCAGACCCTGCGTGGGACATTTAGGGGGAGGCAAACGCGAGGGCTGTGCCATGACCAGTCTGCAGGGCAGATAAACGGGGGCAGGAAGGAGCTGGCAGGAACCCACACATTGCCTCTATCGACTTCCACCCACCTAGAAGCAGGAACTTGCCAAACAATTTGAGCAAGTCTCCAATAATTTACTAAACAATTTTGTCATCTCCTAACACCTTGAAAATGAGGGAGACAAACAACATGTATGAAAGTAAAAACAGACAGCATTTACATCTACACTGGCAGACTGTCACACGTGCATTCAACAAAAATTTTAACTTCCAGCCCTGGCCGGATAGCTCAGTTGGTTTTGAGGAGCCACTGTGCCACCTCACCCGCAGGTGTTGTAAAGTACCAAAAGCTACAGAATTAATATTAATATTTGGGGAGGCTTGAAGAACATTTTATTAATTTGGGTTAAGGTGTGCAGAGAAATAGTGAGAAATAGTCCCTGTACTGTGTGATTGGCATAACCAGGATGGCCCTTGGCATTGTATTGTGAATGCAAAGGGGAGGAAAACATGGATCCCTAGACATTCCACCACATGCCTGTGGGGAAAGGGGTGAATGGCTAGCCAGGTACAGGGAGAGAAAAGCCAAAGTAAATCTTTTCTTATAGCAATGAGCCATTTGCGGGCATTTGTCCCCATGGCAACTACCTCTCTTATGTAAATGCATGTGGTTAATACGTGCGACTCTGGACAGAGAGATGGTGGATGAACACTAGAAAATATAGGAATGCCTTTTAATATGTAAAGAGACATCTTTGTACCATTGTGTTGATTTGTAAATTTTGTTTTCTCCAAAATGATGTATGGCTTGCAAATTGAACATGGTCCTATCATGTTAAAGGACATATGACTATAACCAATAGTGGTAAGGGGCTCCTAATTACAATTTTTGCGTCTGTACTTCCCACTTCCAAAACTATAAAAACTAGGTAAAACACAGGGCCAGCGCGCTCTCCCTCAGACCTCTGTTGGAGTTGCCTCCACTTGGCCAAGCTAGACAATAAAGCTTTGATGTGTAATTGACGGACTTTGTTCGTCTTCAATGTTTCGGGTCCCTCCGGATTAGGTTTAACAGTTTGAGCATTATCCTGAAATGCAGAGGTTGCCAGCTTGATCCCCTGTCAGGGCAAGTACAAGAACAGATCGATGTTCCTCTCTCTCTCTCTCCCTTCTTCTCTTGCTAAAATCAATTTAAAATAAATAAATTTAATTAAAAAAAGTTTTAACTTCCACAACTGAACATCTTTTTTAAGAGGAAGGGTTTTTTAGGCTGTTGATAGCAAGAGAAAGATGCCCGTTCCTGGGGCCTGGGGTCTAAACTGTCCGCAGCACGGCCAGGTGGGAAAGCCACGCGTGTCCACCACCCTGGAGTTAGCAACTTTTTATACAACACGTGAGCTGTTCTGAAAGAACTTCCAGTCACTACAGACAAGAGGGGTGGGAGAAGCAAGCACAGCACCGCCAGGTCCTGGGAGAGGCGCATTCATTCGTAAAGAAGTGTTTGCGCCTTTGGATGAGCTGTGGGCAGCGGACCAAAAAATTCAAGCAGCAGAGGCTCTTGGGGTTTGATAGCACCTGGCTATTTTCTCTTTTAGATAATCATGGAAACAGCCACCTGAATTAATCCAAAGTTTCAGCTGACACTCAGGAGTGTGGGCAGTCTTTTGTTGGTTTTGCCCTGATGTTAGCTGATAACTCCTCCCTGCAGCTTCCTCCCACCCCCTCACCGGCTGTGATTTCATTTAGGGCATCGTGGAACTGCCTCCTTGTCAGGTGGTTTAAACGGGATAGCTGGGTTTAAGCAACACCAGGAGAGTAAACAGAAGTGCATAAACAAGGAAGGTGGTTTAGAAGTGCAGCACTGTCAGAGCAAAGAGAGAAGCCCGCCACCTGCTGACAAAGGTCAGAACTGTATAGATTTCCCTGACTGCCGTCTCAGGAGGGGTGAGGGCGGGGCTGGATATCTAACATGGTAGGGTTCACCATACTAGATTTCACATTATTACACCAAAGGTATAAATTACAAACTCTTAAAAGAGAATAAGGGTTAAAATATGATGTGAGATGAGTTATATGCCTCTACACATTGTGATGCCTGGATTATTTTAAAAGCAAACGAACAAAGGGTGATACGGAAATGATTCAATATAAACTATAGGGAACACCCAAACTGCTACGCACAGGTGGATCAAGGTCAGCTGAGGACCCCGGCGCAGAAGAAAATATTGGGCCCCTTAAAAAAAAGGGAAGGCCCTGACCGGTTGGCTCAGCGGTAGAGCGTGGACCGGGGGTGTGGAAGTCCTGGGTTCGATTCCTGGCCAGGGCACACAGGAGAAGCGCCCATCTGCTTCTCCACCCTTCCCCCTCTCCTTTCTCTCTGACTCTCTCTTCTCCTCCCACAGCCAAGGCTCCATTGGCCTGGCCCCCGTGCTGAGGATGGCTCCATGGCCTCCCCCTGAGGCATTAGAATGGCTCTGGCAGCAGAGAAGCATCGCCCCAGATGGGCAGAGCATCGCCCCCTGGTGGGCCTGCTGGGTGGATCTTGGTCAGTTGCATGCGGGAGTCTGTCTGACTGCCTCTCCACTTCTAACTTCGGAAAAGTACACACACACAAAAAAAGAAGAGAAAATAAAAATACATGTTAACCATATTTTTAAATAAATAAAAAATATTATGTACTATTAACGTTAAAATTGCACATATGAAACCAAACTTGGTGTCATCAGAAAAAAGTGTAAAGTTGGGGTTTTGTGGGGCCCTTCAGACGTCGGGGCCCAGAGCATGCGCCTGGTGTGCCCACCATTATTACATCTACATCTGCCTCTGCTGCTATGAGAACTAAAGGAGACTCTAAAACACTGCAAAAATGATGAAGGCCTGCAGATTTCAGCCCGGCAATCCATCTCTTTTCTCTCCCCTCTCTGCTGCCGCCATAGCAGTCTAGGATTTCTTTCTCTTTCATCCAGGATTACTGTAATTCCGCTCCTCAAGGGCGGCACAGTACCCCCCCCCCCCCAGCGAATGCCTAATAGGCATAAGGAGATCACAGAAACAGCAGACATAGGAGAGGCTCAGCCAACACAGATGTGAACCTTTTGTTAAAGAAGTGTCCATTTATAAAGGAAATCTCCATCTGTAAGAGTGTCTTCTACTATGTACCCGGAGGAGAAGGGAGATTAAATCACAGGAAAGTCTCACCTCCTTATCAGTGGCAAAGCACTGACTCAAATCTGGACAGGAACACACACTCACTTCGCAGTGTTTTCCTTCCTACTCTGAACAGACCTCCCCCAAGCCTCTCTCTCTCTTGTCTCACTGTCCATGGTACAACTCTAAGCCACCGAAGAGTTGTTCACTTCCGCAGAGGTACCTCCCCTGTCTATGTGAACGTGGGGGTGGGGTTCTGTAGAAAGTAACCTCACAGGGTGATCTGGTTACAAATTCCCATGGGGCAGATAGTGAGCAGTCACACCCAGGTCTGCAACTTCCCTAGTAAAAGTTTTATCTTTGCTTAAGCAAACCCTGTGGATTGTTCTTCTTTATCTAGGTTAACGCACCTTTGGAAAGCATAAGCACCCTCAAGAAAGCACATAATCTTTTTTTTTTTTTTTTTGCGAGAGATAGAGACTGAGAGAACAGAGACAGACAGGAAGGGAGAGAGATGAGAAGCATCAAGTCTTTGTTGGGACACCTTAGTTGTTCATTGATTGCTTTCTCTTATGTGCCTTGCCCAGGGGGCTACAGCAGACCGAGTGACCCCTTGCTCAAGCCAGCAACCTTGGGCTCAAGTCAGCGACCATGGGGTCATGTCTATGATCCCACACTCAAGCCAACAACCCTATGCTCAAGCCAGTGAGCCCATGCTCAAGCCGGATGAAACCAAGCTCAAGCTGGAGACCTCAGGGTTTTGAACCTGGGTCCTCTGCGTCCCATTCTGACGCTCTATCCATTGCGGTCAGGCTTATTTATTTTATTTATCTATTTATTTATTTTTTAAAATTTATTTACTGATTTCAGAGAGTGATAGAGAAAGAGAGAGAGACAGGCACATTGAGCTGTTCCTGTATGTACCTTGATCAGGGATTGAACCAACAACCACTGCGCTTCAGGATGATGCTCAAAGTCACGGAGCTATTTGGCCAGGTCAAAAAACCACATAATCCTGCGTGGAGCTAGAGAATCTGCATATCTTACAGTTCCCTACAAGCTGCTGATGCTGGTCCGGGAGCACTCAGAACCACTGGTGTATTTCAGTGCTGGCACATGGGATCTTACACTCAAAATATACAGTTTGCCCATCCTCGTCACAGTTTACAAAGTTAGCACTTACAGAGACTGTAAAAAACATCGCCCCACTGTGTGTGTGTGTGTGTGTGTGTATATGTATGTGTGGGGGGGTACTGCGCACCCCCTAGACTCAATGGCTACTGCTGCTAATGCAAATACAGAAAGTAGAAGGATGTAAGGATATTCAGGTTTGTGGCCAGCCGTAAGATTTTTTTGGATAAATTAAAAATACTAGTGTCGCCTGACCTGTGGTGGCGCAGTGGATAAAGCGTCGACCTGGAACGCTGAGGTCGCTGGTTCAAAACCCTGGGCTTGCCTGGTCAAGGCACATATGGGAGTTGATGCTTCCTGCTCCTCCCTCCCCCTTCTCTCTCTCTCTTTCTCTCTCTCTAAAAAATTAATAAAAGAAAAATTAAAAAAAAAAAGATGGCCCTGGCCGGTTGGCTCAGCAGTAGAGCGTCGGCCTAGCGTGCGGAGGACCCAGGTTCGATTCCCGGGACACACGGGAGAGGCGCCCATTTGCTTCTCCACCCCTCCGCCGTGCTTTCCTCTCTGTCTCTCTCTTCCCCTCCCGCAGCCGAGGCTCCATTGGAGCAAAGATGGCCCGGGCGCTGGGGATGGCTCTGTGGCCTCTGCCTCAGGTGCTAGCGTGGCTCTGGTCGCAACATGGCGACGCCCAGGATGGGCAGAGCATCGCCCCCTGGTGGGCGTGCCGGGTGGATCCCGGTTGGGCGCATGCAGGAGTCTGTCTGACTGTCTCTCCCCATTTCCAGCTTCAGGAAAAAAAAAAAAAATACTAGTGTCCAGTTCAAGTACGGCTTCTCTGGAATGTTAAAACAGGGCAAAATGATCATTGGACTGGGCCTAAAGCAATACTGCACCCCAAAGCACTGTTAGCAAAGATAATCAGAAGGCAGATATTATGACTAGCTGACTGATGATCACAGAACTGAAAAATAAAAACATTGTTTAGAATTAGTATCCCTCTGTTAGCTTACTACACAGATAGAAAAGTCTTTCTTTTATTGATGTAATTCATCTCCCTCCCTTTCTCATAAATACCTCTATTTTTTATTTTATTTTTTAACACAAAACGCTTCACAAATTTTCATGTCATCCTTGCGCAGGGGCCATGCTAATCCTCCGTACTATCCCAATGTTAGTATATGTGCTGCCGAAGCCGGCACATAAAAAACTTCTGCCCTATTTTCTAACCATAACAGTACTTGGGCTTCTGTCCAGAACAGCGCCTTCCCGATTAGCTACTCTTTTACGGCTCACAAAAATGCTCCTTGCCCCTTATTTTGGCCTTTTAGTTTTGGGTTAACATATCTAAAACTGTTCCAGCTAACCTAAAAATGGCTTATTAGATAGGAAACCAAACTTTTCACGTGGTTAACTTGTTGTATGAGGATAATAAAAAGGAAACATGACAAGTGTGACTTCAAAGGACAAAGTCATATGCCTAGTATATATAAACATTTTCATACTGGCAAATCTGGGGATTCAAGATGATCTTGGATATATTCTTTGCCCATGATAAGAATTTAACTGCCCTGGCCGGTTGGCTCAGTGGTAGAGCATCGGCCTGGCATGCGGGGGACCCGGGTTCGATTCCCGGCCAGGGCACATAGGAGAAGCGCCCATTTGCTTCTCCACCCCGCCCCCTCCTTCCTCTCTGTCTCTCTCTTCCCCTCCCGCAGCCAAGGCTCCATTGGAGCAAAGATGGCCCGGGCGCTGGGGATGGCTCCTTGGCCTCTGCCCCAGGCGCTAGAGTGGCTCTGGTCGCGGCAGAGCGACGCCCCGGAGGGGCAGAGCATCGCCCCCTGGTGGGCAGAGCGTCGCCCCTGGTGGGTGTGCCAGGTGGATCCCGGTCGGGCGCATGCGGGAGTCTGTCTGACTGTCTCTCCCCGTTTCCAGCTTCAGAAAAAGAAAAAAAAAAAAAAGAATTTAACATATTTCTCTTATTTTCCAAAACACTTCATTCAAATTGAACCGATTATGATAGTTACCCTTCAAATGCCACCACATCCATCAGCTATTACCAAATGTCATCCCCTATTCCTTTGAAATCCACATAGCCTTTTACTGATATCTCATATTTATATTCAGTCATTCTAAAAGTACTGTTCAGCTAGTCGCAACAATCATCTCATTAGCATGTATGAAAGCAGCGGCCATTTCTCAAGAACTATTTAAGATCTCGACATTTGAGGTGTGAATGGAAAAATGTTTACTCTTGGGGTGCCTGGAAGCGCAAAGCTATTCTGAGTTTGTGTTCTTTATGGCTGGAGTACCAAGTACTTGGCTTAGCTGGACTGCCCTGTTTCTACCAGCCAACTGACCACCAGGAATATATGAGTATATACACATACATGTGTTTTCCTCTGATCAAATATTAAGTCACTATTTACTGAATGGCAACTGATACAGAAAAAGAACAGGTGCTATGGTGTTTTGTGGCAGACTGCTAATTGCCTAATTAATGCATACTCTCCCTTCTTTCTTACTCAATTTTGTCAGGGGGGAGCAATTTGCTCAACCAAAAAAAAAAAAATCTGTTTCCTTTACAGTTGGGGTGGTCATGTGACACTGTTCTCTCCAATGACATGTACGGAGAAAGTTCTGCTTTACTTGAAATAGGTTTCCTCCTTCCTGTTCCCTTTCTGCTGCCTCAAAAATAGGTATGCTGGCTAGGACTTCAACAGCTATCTCATGACCGTAAGAAAAGCCAAGAAATTTCAAAGACATCCATTACACCAACAACTACCTATTTTATGGGTTTCTTGTTCAACTGCAAAAATAAAATCTGTATTATATTGGAGCCACTGTTTTGGGTTAAAAGAAATACACACCACTCCAGTCTCTTAAGAACACACACAGCGGTAAACAATACACAGCAGTGCATAAACTGATACATTTTGAGGAATCATCAGGAAATACCACAGGAGTTCAGGGAATATGCTTTGTAAAACAAATTGAGAATTTAGCACCAGTCCTAAAAGCTCAGACATTTGAGTACCGATATAAATTACACAAAAGTTAAGCTATAGAAATATTTCAAAAGCCTAACTCAGGGGTTGGGAACCTATGGCTCGTGAGCCAGATGTGGCTCTTTTGTTGGATGCATCTGGCTCACAGACAAATCTTTAATAATAAAAAAAATAACGTTAAAAATATAAAACATTCTCATGTATTACAATCCATTCATTTCCTACCGCTCATGTTCATGGTTGTGGGTGGCTGGAGCCAATCACAGCTGTCCTCCCAGGCAACACCAAATTTTTATTGGATAATGCATAACGTACACGGGTCGTTGTATGGCTCTCACGGAATTACATTTTAAAATATGTGGCGTTCACGGCTCTCTCAGCCAAAAAGGTTCCCGACCCCTGGCTTAAGTGATAGTGATACTATTAACCCACTGAAGCAGTTGTTAGTCTTGGTTTCGCCTCCTCCCTTTTCTAAGTATAAACTCACTACTTCACACTTACTCAGTGACAGTGTCCAGAGAACATCTGATACTATCTTAGGATAGACGAAAGGAGGAAGTTTTTGTTAGAAGTCCATCTCCAGGAAAGAAACACACTGAAGTTTCAAAACCAGCACCAGCTATTTAAGAAGTAGCCCTCGGTTTCACAAGGAAGCCATAAATAGCTGAAACGTGTTTAAATTAGAAAGACAATTTTAACAGGCTGGAGAGCTTCTAGAGACAGTTCCATCTCCTCTGTCCTGCTGTCCAAATAATGCCCACTTTCCTCGCTGCTCTTTAGGGGATAACGTTAAGGCTATATATACATTAGTGGTGGTTTTGTGCTTGCATGTTATTTCATTGGATAGACGCTTTTCCTTTGGGAGTATTTAATAAAGGATGTGAGATGAATTGAATGATTATACCATCTCATCTTTTTTTTTTTAAAGATTAGTTTCCTATTACAGAAAAATACATAATTTGAAGGTAAAAAAAATGAATTAGGGTATTTTCTAGTAATGCAGACATTAGTGTGGGGCTTCAGAATGAGTCACCCCAAGATGTGCTTCTGTGGTGTGCAGACTGGGCGACTTTAGCCAGAGGGATCAAGAGAAACTTCTGCCCCCCTTAACTACCTAAGTGAACTTGCATCAGGGGCCTCGCCCATTAGAAGAGAGTGTCAGAAACCTCTTTGACAGAGGGCAGGTAAATCTACTATTTAACATCCGCCCTGACTATCCTGCAATGAAGTCTCCAAGGCACCTTAACTCATCCCTCGCTCAGAATGTCCATACACCCTTTTCCGTTTCTGTCTCTGGACCTGCACACGGGGTCTCTTGGCTGTCTCACGGATGTGGGCTTCCCGTCCACATGTATGTATTAACCCTTTGAGCAGCCGGTGTTTTTCATGCTCGCTGACCCCCGGAAGTGAGTTTTTTCAAAAAATGAAATTAGGTCCAGTTCCAGTTTTATTAACTTAAAATCATGTTTGTTTGATAACCAATCTATGGAAACAAGAACACACATTTGCCTTTTCATAATGTTGCCTTACACATGTACAATCGTACCCTGGATGGTCAGGGTACGAGGACGTACGCGAACATTCGTACTGCTCAAAGGGTTAAATGTCATTTTCTCTTGCAATCTTCTCCTATCTATTTGATTATCAGACCAGCCAGAAGAACTTTGAGGTAGAGGGAAGTTTCTTCCTCCCTACCTTAGGAAAGCAGTTGGTATATAAAATTAGAGGAAAGGAGCAGTTAATTCCATTTAATTCAATAATTGGAGAAATTAGATTAACTGGACAGCAATACACAATGAAGTAGGTAGAGGCAGGTGACATAAGGCTGGAAATGGTAAGATATAATGTAAACGAGAATATGCAGAAATAAGCAGCTGTCAGTCAATGAGAATACACCTGATCAAACGGCGTCCGTGCACCTGTGTCCCTATCGCCTGCCTTCCCACCTCCTCTGCACCTCAGCGTCACCGGCTGTTCCCTCTTCTCTTCCATCTTTAATCACTTGCTTTTCACTGTCCTGCTGCCTCCCAACAGACTCTTGTGCCAACCATTCCAAAACAAAACAAAACAAAACAAAACACACGCCCCCGGCACAAGTGTTTCTCACAGTCCACAATCACTTTCTGGTTTTATTCATTGTTTTTCCAGTGGCTGCTCCAGCCACAATAGCCTTTCAGTCCAACTTGTGACCTCTGCAGTCTGATACTGCTGATTCTGCTCCTATTTTTGGAAACATTTCCTGTTACAGCACCTCTGACAGCTGTTTTCCTACTGAGCACCCCTTAAATGGCACAATTCTTGCTCTAACATGGATAAGAAAGCACATCCATCCCGCTGGTCAATTTCTCCTTCTTCTTTTTTTTTTTTTTTTTTTTTTTAATTTTAATTTTTATTTTTCTGAAGCTGGAAACGGGGAGAGACAGTCAGACAGACTCCCGCAGGCGTCTGACCGGGATCCACTCGGCACGCCCACCAGGGGGCGATACTCTGATACTCTGTTGCGACCAGAGCCACTCTAGCGCCTGGGGCAGAGGCCAAGGAGCCATCCCCAGCGCCCGGGGCCATCTTTGCTCCATGGAGCCTTGGCTGCAGGAGGGGAAGAGAGAGACAGAGAGGAAGGAGGGGGCGGGGGTGGAGAAGCAGATGGGCGCCTCTCCTGTGTGCCCTGGCCGGGAATCGAACCCGGGACTTCTGCACGCCAGGCCGACGCTCTACCACTGAGCCAACCGGCCAGGGCCTCTCCTTCTTCTTTTTTAATTTAATGAGAGCAGGCAGACAGGGACAGACAGGAAAGGAGAGAGAGAGAGACGAGAAGGATCAACCCATCTTTGTGGCACTTTAGTTGTTCACTGATTACTTTCTCATTTGTGCCTCGGCTGGGAGGCTCCAGTTGAGCCAGTGACCCCTTGCTCAAGCCAGCGACCATGGGATCATGTCCATCATCCCACACTCAAGCTGGTGATCTTGCACTCAAGCTGGCAACCTCCGGGGTTCGAACCTGGGTCCTCAGTGTCCTAGGTTAACGTTCTATCCACTATGCCATCACCTGGTCAGGCCCCTTGATCAATTTCTTGATGTCACAATCTGGTTGTTCTCTTTCTGTAATATGAAGTGAAAACCTAAATATGCCAAATCTCAAGTTTTTTCTGGCCACTTCTGAAACTATACAGAAGCTCTTCCCAAAACATCACTGCCATCTCAAGTACCATGAGAGTACTTCAATTCATTCATAGCAAAAACCCAGTAGGAAAAAATGATCATAAATGACGCTAGAAGCATTATGCTGAAAGTTCTAGATAATCTGTGTGTGTGTGTGCGCGTGTGTGCGTGTGAGTGACAGTTCTAGGAGCCAGCCTGCAGCCCCCCGAGGCTTATGAACCTCTTTCCTCTGCTGTGTAGGTCGGCTCCTCCTGTCCTGCCCCCAGACTTCCCTACAGTGAGCCAAAACCTCAGGGTTTTCTCACCTTCCCCAAAGCCCAGGAGGAATAGCCACATTAGAGGGCCCCAGAAAGCTGGTCTTGGAGGGGAGGTAGGGTGGCCATGGGCGTGGATCTTTGCACCCTCGGGCCAGACACCCAGAACTGCCTTTGGTGGTGGTGAACACGCCTCCAGGTGTTAGACCAGCAGAGTCAGATGGGACCCTGGGTTCAGCAACCTCAATACCTGAGTTCTGGCTCAGAAAGAACTCAGAGGCAAGGCTCAAACTGTAAGAGAAGGTTTATTTAGAAAACAATTTGTTTTTGCTGGCATATCAGAATGTTAAAAGTATTTTTGTACTTCAATCTTGTTTCTGTTCACCTTACTGAACTCATTCATCCTAATAGGTTTTCAGTTGGTTCATCAGGATTTTCAAGGTAGACAATTACACTGTCTTTGTTTTCAAGTATGTATATATTTTTTTGGTCTCTCTTTCCATTTTTTGGGGAGGGAGGATTTTTATGCGAGTTTATTTCCGCCAAGCTGCTGACATGTTGGGCGGCAAGATCTCAAATGCTCAGCTCCATTTTTGTTGTTAATGATCACTTTTTTCACATCTCAGAAGGCAGGAGCAATCCCATATTCCTCTACAGCACAGCTGTCCTCACTCACACCACTGCACACGAGAATCTGACATGTATATCTTAAAATAAACTCAAGTGATTTCACACTCATTTTTTTTGAGATTCACCGACATACAGGGTTTGCAGAAAATGTAATACTTTATAGCTTTCATTTTCTTTGAGGTGGGACTCCGTTTCTTATTACAGATAAAACATCTAGCTTTCTGAAGGTTGAGTGATTTCTCTTTATTAGAATGCTAAACACTGACTTTGGGCAGGAATAACTTTTGAGGGGAAAAAAAGATGACAAAGAAAAAAGATGATATGCTCATCAAACAACAAAACAAAATGTAATCTAGTTGCAAATCTCTCCAAACAAACAAACAAACAAACAAACAAACAAACAGTGTGCATTTTGCTAGAGCTGTCATAACCAAATATCAGCCCAGGTGGCCTAAGCAACCCCAATTTATTTGGTCAGTTCTGGAAGCTGGAGGTCCAAGGTTAGATGTTGGCAGGGACGGGTTCCTCTGAGGCCTCTCTCCTGAGCTTGCAGATGGCCACCTCTTGCTGCCTTGCTCAGGAGTCCGTCCTGTGCACAAATGCCTCTGCTTTTTCTTCCCTTTCTTATAAGGACACAGTAATATCGGATCAGGGCCCCTCCTTAACAACCTCATTCTAAATTCACCACCTCTTTAAAGACCTTACCTCCAAATGGGGTTACATTCTGAGGTAGTGTTACATTCTGAGGAAGTGTTGGGACTTCGACATTTGAATTTTGGGGGACACAATTCAGCCCCTAACAAAGGGTCACGTCTAGAAAACATTTCATGGAATATTAGACTGCAAGAGGATGTTAATTTCTGAATCTTCCTGTTTAGGTTCAATCCAGGGACTAATATGGCAGGTATCACACTTAATGGCAAGGGGAGGAACCCCCAGGCATACCATTTAGTAAGGAAATGGAGCAATGGTAAAAAACATGAAGAAAGTCTATGTACACAGCTGTTCAAGGGGGTGGTTCATGAAGGTGACCTTCTCACCGGGCTAGCAAGAGGGGCCTTCATAACTACTGGCCCAGAAGTGACCGCATTTTATCTGGACACAGTTTATTGGCCAGAGTAGCAAAAGCTTGCCCAACTGCAAGGAGGTGAAAAGAACTAAAAATACTGGTGAGCATTACTAATGCCCACCAGGAAGTCTCACCTGATATTCATAGGAAATCACCTTATATATAAAATATAAGATTGGACTTATTTATTGGCAGAAATGAGACTGAATTTTTGTGATCTTAAAATACTGTTTTTCCTGTGAGTGAGCAAAAAGTCATGGGCCAATCAGTTTTTAGCAGGAGGGAGAAAGATAACTACCACTGAATAAACTTTAAAGGGACAAGAGAGAAGAATAAATCTGTGTGTTCTTGGCTAGGTAGCTCGGTTGGTTAGATAGAGGGACGTTCCAACACGCCAAGGTGGTGGGTTTGATTCCCAGTCAGGTCACACTCAAGAATCAATAAAATCAATGAATAAAAAAATGATTTTAAATAAAAAAAATACAAAATCAAGTTGTATTTAATTTACATCCCTTGCACCTTGCTATTCAACATGTAATGTAGCTCACATCTTTAGAAGAGCTCTTAGAGATCATCTAATTTAACTCCATTTTTAAAAAATAATAAAACCTTTAATTTCTCTAGTTTAAAGATTATAATTCAATTTCCCTCAATAAAAGAGGTTGGAAATGTTTGTTCTCATCAGCTAGCTCTTTCTGTTTACCCAATAGTCTGTCAAATGAAGCCATTCTTTTCCATGAATATAATTTAGTTTGAAATCCCTTATGTATCTGAGCTTTTAAACTCCCATAGGGAAAGGTCTGTATACAATTTCCTTTAACAGCAATCAGAAGAACGAGATATTCAGATGGGCTTTAAGTTTAAAAGTCAGATTTAGAGATTTCTTTTAACATCCATGGGACTAAAGAAATTTTTCTCAGCTTTTTTTTTCCAAGTGAGAGGAGGGGAGATAGTGAGACAGATTCCCATGTGTGTGCCGACCGGGATCCAGCTGGTGACACCCGTCTAGGACCGATGCTCTGCCCATCGGGGGCCATGCTTACATTTGAGCTATTTTTAGGGCCTGAGGCGGAGGCTTCAAGGAGCCATCCTCAGCACCCAGGACGATGTGCTCAAACCAATGGAGTCATGGCTGTAGGAGGGGAAGAGAGAGAGAGAAAGAGAGAGAATGAAAGAAGGGGGAGGGGTGGAGAAGCAGATGGTGGCTTCTCCTGTGTGCTTTGATGGGGAATTGAACCTGGAACCATTCACACGCCAGGCTGATGCTCTACCACTGAGCAAACCGGCCAGGGCCTCAGCTTTCAAAAACAACTTCAGAAACACAAATAAAGCATGTGGAATTTAAAATAACAGGAAAAGTTGGTAAATTTGCTATTGCTATATATTAAGGGCATTACCTTTTCTGTCCAAAATGACACTACAATTTCCAGATCAGCCTCTGGAATAAATACAGTAGAACACTAAATTCCAAGTTATTTTACTGAGAGCTCAAGCTAGATTTGGGTATCCAAATGCAGAATTTTATAAAAACGAATGAAACTCATACTTCTGTATGACCTGTCCAACAAGAATAATGACCAAAGTAAGTGGCAGAGTCTGAGAGTCTTGAAGTTGTAGACAGATTGTGGAGGATAACTGTGGGACAGGAAAGATACTATTTTTTCATCACAAATATCTGGTAAAGGCCTGGCCTGTGGTGGCACAGTGGGATAAAGCGTTGAACTGGAACACTGAGGTTGCCGGTTTGAAACCTTGGGCTTGCCTGGTCAAGGCATATATGGGAGTTGATGCTTCCTGCTCCTTCCCCTTCTCTCTCTCTCTCTCTCTCTCTCCCCTCTCTCTAAAAATCAATAATAAAAAAAATCTGGCAAAGACCCTTGTAAGATTTTTTACCACCATAATCCAGAAAGAATAAAGAGTTCTTACAAATAGCACATATGTGTATAAACACACACACACACACACACACACACTTAAAATACATGTTTTACTTTAAAATCGTTTCCTATTAAAAAGTGGTTGCATCTTGCCCTGGCTGGGTAGTTAGTTAGAGTTATAGTCCCAATATGCCAAGATTGTGGGTTTGATCCCCACTCAAGAGTACATTATAAGCCCTGGCCGGTTGGCTCAGCGGTAGAGCGTCGGCCTAGCGTGCGGAGGACCCGGGTTCGATTCCCGGCCAGGGCACACAGGAGAAGCGCCCATTTGCTTCTCCACCCCTCCGCCGCGCTTTCCTCTCTGTCTCTCTCTTCCCCTCCCGCAGCCAAGGCTCCATTGGAGCAAAGATGGCCCGGGCGCTGGGCATGGCTCTGTGGCCTCTGCCTCAGGCGCTAGAGTGGCTCTGGTCGCAACATGGCGACGCCCAGGATGGGCAGAGCATTGCCCCCTGGTGGGCAGAACGTCGCCCCTGGTGGGCGCATGCGGGAGTCTGTCTGACTGTCTCTCCCTGTTTCCAGCTTCAGAAAAAAGAAAAAAAAAAAAGAAAAAAAAGAGTACATTATAAGAATCAACCAAGAAATGCATAAATAAATGGAACAAATTGATGTTTCCCTCTCTCCCTTCCTCTCTCTCTAAAAACAATCAATAATTTAAAAAAAATTAAAAAGTGATTGTAGCCGGGGCTGGCTAGCTCAGTTGGTTAGAGCATCGTCCGGAAAAGCAGGGTTGTGAGTTCATTCTCTGGTCCTGGCACATACAAGAATCAGCCAATGATGGCATGAATGGAACAACACATTGATGTTTTTCTCTCTCTCCTCCTTCCATTCTCTCTAAAATTCAATAAATGAAAATATTTTTAAGTTACTGTGTCTTACACTGAACTGTTTTTATACACAACACTTCTGGCAACAAATCTGTGGGTATTTTTCTTCACACCAACCAATTCAACTCTCCGACCAGTTCAATTTTGATACAATCTATAGAGAGTGTCTGATCCCATAAGTTAAGGGTTCAGTTCCATAAATCTGCCCTCTACTTCAGATGGCACCCATATGTCTGGTTGAGTATAAATTTGAGGGTTCCCACAAATCCCCTCCCTCAGATTCCATAAATTGCACACAACTCACAAGAGTGCTGTACTTATGGCTACAGGTTTATTACAAAGAATGCAACTCAGAACAGCCAAATGGAAGCTGTAGAAGCAAAGGGTAAGGTATGGGAGAAGGGGCCGTCCAAGCACACCACCCTGCCAGCACCTTAGGTCACCCAACCGGAAGCTCTCCTTTAAGGGTTTTTATGGGGGCTGTTATGGAGGCAAGATGGACTAATTCACCGGCCAGAGGTGATCAGCCCAAACTCCAGCCCTTTTCTCCACAGAAGGGGAGAGGAGGGGCTGATTGTTCCAATCCTGTAATCATGCCTTGATCTTTAGGGAGACCAGCCCATATCCTGCACCTGGAAGACATCTGATGGCAAAGTCTACCTCATTAGCATACAAGAGACACTCTTAACCCTTCGCTGCAAGGGTGAAGAAGCAGAGAGACGATTCCCCTGTGTGCCCTGACCAGGAATCAAACCCGGGACTTCCACACGCTGGGCCGATGCTCTACAGCTGAGCCAACCGGCCAGGGCCGTATTATAAATTTTTAAACAGAAAATTCTTTTATGAGCCATATAAAGATATTCAGGAACAAATTTTTGGTTTGGTACAAAAAGAAGCCACCAAAGCTCTCTAAGCAGGACAGACAGCACCAGGAACAAAGTGAAATGTCTGAGATAAAAACTTGCTGCAGCCTGACCTGTGGTGGCGCAGTGGATAAAGCGTTGACCTGGAAATGCTGAGGTCGCCGGTTCGAAACCCTGGGCTTGCCTGGTCAAGGCACATATGGGAGTTGATGCTTCCAGCTCCTCCCTACCTTCTCTCTCTGTCTCTCCTTTCTTTCTCTTTCTCCCTCTCTGTCTCTCTCTCCTCTCTAAAATAAATAAAAAAAAAAATTAAAAAAAAAAGTTTATGGCCTGACCTGTGGTGGCGCAGTGGATAAAGTGTTGACCTGGAAATGCTGAGGTCGCTGGTTCGAAACCCTGGGCTTGCCTGGTCAAGGCACATATGGGAGTTGATGCTTCCAGCTCCTCCCCCCCCTTCTCTCTCTCTGTCTCTCTCTCTCTCCTCTCTAAAATGAATAAATTAAAAAAAAAACAACTTGCTGCTGTGGGTATACAGGTGGAGAAAAGAAATAACAAGCTCAGAATAATTTAATTCTCGCAATAAACAAAGCCTAGAAATTATAGGTGCATGAGACATATAGGAGTTAACATTTGTATTAACTTTTAGTATATATAAAATACTTCTGCATTCAATAGCATCGAAATAGTTTCTTTGATCCATCAGAACATATCATTGAAGCTGAATTATTCTTTGTAGCACATGGACCTAAAATGATTAGTATTTAGTTAGAACCGTAGATTGTCAACTAATTTGTCATAGATATTTGGCCCCAGATGTTCACGTGTGTAGCACATGGGTCCGGAATATACCTGGAGTATACACTCCCCTCAGTAAGCACATCAAAATGCAATTCACTAAGTAACCTGTCGGGATGAATGGACTTTTAAAAAAATGAAAAATCCCCAACTTTGCAGCAAATACTGCTTATAATGTACCTCAAATAGAATTCTTCATTTTTTCCAAATAGAATTCTTGAAACACTCTATTACAAAAAAAATAAAATTGTAAATAGATTTATAAAGTGTTAGGTTTGGGAGAAAAAATGACCACAAAGACACTTTCTGGTGGTTTAAGACAAGAAGAAATCATATTCAAATACAGAATAATGCCTTAACTCCCACGGGTTTAATGGCCTTATTTTAACCACTGAGAAGATACGCCTATTCGGGATCTAGCTCATCTTGGCCCTGGTGTAGAAACAAGCCCTTTGCTGGAGCTGGATTTGTTGCAAGGCTGTGCGGGGGACGCGGGCGGGAGGAGGCAGCCGGTCCCGACGTCAGTTTCTCTCCTGAGAAACGCGCTGGACAGCAGGAGGTTGCCGGTTTCCTTATCACCTATTCGCTGCCCTTGTTTCAAAAGGAGACGGAATAAAGGCCCCGACTGCTGCCGTCGAGGGTCCAGACGGGTCCCCTGGGCGCTCCGGGCGTCCCAGCAGCGGCCGGGGCGCCCCGCGGGCCCTCCCGCGCCCCGGCGCGCCCAGTCCCCGTACTCACCATCTCGATGATCTTGGTCTTCCGCCCCGTCTTCCTCTTCAGGGTGAATATGTACTGGGCCAGCACCACCCCCGCCACCAGGGCGCACACGCTGGCGCTTGCTACCGCGCCCACCCGCGCCACGGCCGCCGGGTCCATGGACACAGCCTCGTGCGCCTCCCAAGCGGAAAAGAACAGGACGCCGGGCCGCTGGGGGCCTGAGAAACGCGAGCCCGCGAAGAGCCTGGACGCCCCGCCCCTGGCGCAAGCCCCGCCTCCGATGAAAAGTCCCACCCACGAGCGTCGAGGGGCGGGGACAGGGGAATGGCGGGAGGGTGTGGCCTGCTTCAGGAGTCGAGGAGGGCAGGTGGGCCTCCCCCAGAGCCTACTTGCCGGAACTGTCCAAGGACTGAAAAGGGAATTGTGTGAATTCTATTTCTCTGCTAATGAGGACCAGGCAGTGGTTCATTCTAGCCACGCCCAATAGAAAAACGATTCCAACCAGGGCCCATTCTGAAAAATAACCTCCAACTTGCATCCACCTCGGCGGCTCTGGACTACAACCCCCAGAAGGCGCCGCGGCGCAGCCCGCCGACAGGCGCAGTGGTGCTGGCAGCAGAGCTTCCTGACACTCGGTGCGCAGCTGGCAAAGCAGCGGAGCGAAAAGGAGGCCCCGGGTATGTGAGGAAATACTTTCAAGCCATATATCTGGTAAGGGTTCATATCAAGATTATGAATAACTCAACAACAAAAACAAATAACCCAGTTAAAAAATGGGCAATGGCCAACAATTTTATAAAAGATGCTCAACATTAAAAAATCAGGAAAATGCAAATCAAAGTCACTTCACACAGTTAGGAAGACCAATATATACTGTTCACAACAATTAGGGGATATTTCAAAGTGAATATGAAGCGATAAAATATCCCTAATTGTTGTAAGCAGTATGTATATGTATGTATTGAATATTTAAAAAACCCAGAAAACAGGCGGATTAAGGTCAGTTGAGGGCTTGGGCGCAGAACATATTGGGCCCCTTAAAAAAAGAGAGGGAAAATAAAAATACATGTCAACCATATTTTTAAATAAATAAAAAATGTTATATACTATTGATGTTAAAATTGCACATATGCAACCAAATTTGGTGTCACTAGAAAAAAGTGTAAAGTTGGGGTTTTGCAGGGCCCTTCAGAAGTCGAGGCCCAAGGTGCGTGCCTGGTGTGCCCACCTGGTGTGCCGGCTGTTAAATCTGCTACTGCCAAAAAACAATAATGGAAAATAACAAGTGTTGGCGAGGACGTGGAGGAACAGGAAACTTGTTCACTGCTGTAGGAATGTGACTTGGTGCAGCCACTGCAGAACGTCCCTCAAAAGCTCACAAACAGAACTACGAGAGGCCCCAGCAACCCCCCTCCGGGCTCGACCCAAAGAAACGGAGGACCCGCACTCAGCGTCAGCATTTTTGAGTTCACTGCAGCGCAGTTCGTAAGAGCAAAGATGTGGAAACAACCTAAATGTCCAACAACAGATGAGTGAAGAGAATGGGGCATATGCTTCAAATGGAATACTATTCAGCCTTTACAAAGAGTGTTTGCCCTGGCTGGATGGCTCCATTGGTTACAACATCCTCGGGAAGAGTAGAGGTTGCCGGTTCCATCCCCGGTCAGGGAGCAGACAGGAACAGATCAATGTTTCTGTCTCTCTCTCCCTTCCTCTCTCGCTAAAACCAATAAATAAAAACCTAAGTGTCTGACAATGAGAACATTGTGCTGAGTGAAATAAGCAAGTCACAAAAGGACAAGTAAATACTGCGTTATCCCACGTATTTATGCATTCATTGGTTGACTCTTGTATGTGTTCTGACCGGGGATCCAACCTGTAACTTCTGTAAGTTACGGATGACGCTCTAACCGACTGAGCAACCCGGTCAGGGTGAACAGGGGCATGTATTACTCAGAAATAAAAGAAATATACCTGAAAAATAAATAATGGTCTTTTATTATCTTCACCACAGAAAAAAGTCAAGCCTGAAGTCTGGGAAAGAAGTGGCCTCCCTGTGATGGCGGCAGTATCAGGAGGGCGTCCTCAGCGTCCCCCTGAGTCCGGCCACCCTGACACTGCTCAAGAGCCACCAGCCACAGCCATCAGCAGGGGGCGGGCGCCGGGCAGTGTTCCTGCCGGATGTCGCCTCTGGCCAGAGCCAGCACCTGGGAACATGCAGCTCACTCTCTGGTGGCCACACCTGCACTGGAAGGTAGGTGGGAAGCCCCACGTGTGACACCAGATACCCTCCCTGGTGTCCTCTCTCCAGGCCTCTCCGCCGCCGCCGTCCTCTGTTCCTTGGCCACAGTGTTGGATTTCTGAGACGAGAACTGGAACAGGCCGAGCCCCCGTCAGTCCAAGTCCGAGCTCTCATTGGATCTGGAAGACTTATGCTTTCGTTTCTTCTTCTTTTTCTTTTCTTTCTTCTTTTTCTTATGCTTTTCTTTCTTCTTCCTCTTCTTGTGTCTCTCCTTACCTTCGGAGGAACTGGAGCTGCTCCCGTCGTCCTCCGAGGTGGAGTCTTCCAGCAACTGCTTTAACTGCTGGATCCTAAACAGACGGGGTCGGTCAGGAGCCAGAAACCGCTCAGCTTAAAAATACTAGCTTAGCAGCGACGGTCAAGAAGTCACAATCACCTCCGTAAGCACAGTACCTATATTTCTGCATGTTCTCCCCATTCTTGTCCACATCATGCCTGTTTGTACAGGACTGTAACTAGTGTACAAGCGGTCTGTACTCTTCATCGTCCTAAATATTTCTGCCCGTTGCCATGGTCCCTACCATTACTCGTTCTAATAGACATACTCTCTAAAGTCACCCCCACTGCTCAAGGTCGTGCCAGGTCATACACCTTCCTAACAACTGTAACTCAAGAACGTCAATTTTAATCAATCAATCAATCAAAAATACATTTTAATTTAATTTTTATTTATTGATTTTAGTGGAAAGGCAGGGAGAGAGAGACAGGAACATCAATCTGTTCCTATATGTGCCCTGACTGGGAATCAAAGCTGCAGCCTCTGTGCTTGGGGACAATGCTCTAACCCCGACCAAGCTATTCAGCCATGGCAAAAACCTCCTCTTTTTCCACCCTATCTTTTTTCTTGTCTAAGAATAATTTTCAGCAGTAGCTGAGACCCCTGCAGACAGTGAAGAGAAACTAAATGAGAGAGAAACAATATTCCCTGCACACCCGCAGGGGCAGCGATTACTCCTGCCCTCCAAGCGTTTCACAGTGTGAGCTCCACACTTAGTAAACTCCTCCTATTATACTGGATAGCTTGTTTCCAACTTAATATAACTTAAAACTTTAAGATAGTACTGTTGTCGTCAGGGCCACCTCACCTCATATCCTTCTCATGCCTTTTATTCTCTCGTATGATGTCATACATGGGATCTTCATGCGCCTTGGGGGTTAGAGAGGGTTAAGGTTGGGTTAGGCTTAATCCATTGTTAAATTAAAATTAAATTCCTGTTTCACTGAAATCAGTCCCCTACCACCCCCGTTTGGTGTAATTCTGTGTACTACATGTACTAATTCTTCCTGAGGTCACCATTACTTCAAACTCATGGAGGCTATAAAAACAGTTTTCTCATTACACAAATATAAGACTTTATATATCCTTTATAAGGAAATAAACTATGGCAGAATCATCAGTAAATACTATTCAAGGTTAGAAACATTGAGGTAATTCTTTTTGTTCTATGTGGATACATGATCAAGAGATATTAAGCAAAACGAGTGGGAAAATGGCATGTGAGAATGATTCATTTATAGGTCCACATCATGTGCCTGAAAACATGTCTGGAAGTCTATTCATCAAGCTACTTACTGTAAATTCCCTTTGGGGCGAGGCAAGACTGGACTTCAAAAATCAGTTTTGGAAAACGTTAGTGTAATGTTTTCATTTTGTTAAAATAAGGCAGAAGTATTCTTGTAATGTCTGTGTTCTAATTATTCTCTAATTATACTATGAATTTTCAGAGTGCATTTTATGGTATGTGAGTCATCTTTAAAAATATGTTGTTGTAGACTGATGGTGGTGGTGGGGCAGTGAATAAATTGTCAACCCAGAACACTGAGGTCACTGGTTCAAAGGTCGCTAGCTCTGAGCATGGACTCCTCAGCACAGGGTTGTTGGCTTGAGTGGGGGGTTGTCCACAGGGTCACAAAGCTCGCCAGCAAGGTCACTGGCTTGAGCAAGGGGACCCTGCATGGCCCTGGTCAGGCACATATGAGAAGCTTAATGCACAACGAAAGTGAAATCAACTGCGAGTTGATGCTTCTCACTCTCTCTCCTCCCTCTCTCGGAAGCAAACGATATACTACGAAGTGAAAGCAACTGTGAGTTAATGCTTCTCACCCTCTCTCCAAAAAGTATGTTGTAAAAATTTTATGCATTAAATTAAAAACTCAAGTTAAAATTATCTATTATCTTGTCACCCAGGGATCCATTGCGAACATTTTAGTGTGGTTCTTCCATATTATAAATGATCCTCTAGTCTCCTTTGACTCATGCTTTCATGAAAATTTCCCCATGACATCACATCTTTTTCTAAAACATAATTCTTAAAAGCTATATGATTTCTATGTAGAAATTTATAGGCCCTGGCTGGTTGGTTCAGTAGATAGTGTGTCAGCCTGGTGTATGGATGTCCTGGGTTCACTTCCTGGTCAGGGCACACAAGATAAGCGAGCACATCTGCTTTTCTATTCCTCTGTTTCCCCTCTCTCTTCCCCTCCCGCAGCCAATGGCTCTATTGGTTTGAGCCTTAACCCTAGCCACTGTGGATAGCTTGGTTGGTCCAAGCGGGTCTGCCTCAGGTACTAAAAAACAGCTCGGCCCCAGATGAGGGTTGCCGGGTAGATCCTGGTCTGGGTACATGCAGGAGTCTGTCTTATTATTTCCCCTCCTCTCACTTAAAAAAAAGAAATTTATGTTGGGCTCTGGCCGGTTGGCTCAGTGTTAGAGTGTCGGCCCAGTGTGTGGAAGTCCTGGGTTCGATTCCCGGCCAGAGCACACAGGAGAAGCGCCCATCTGCTTCTCCACCCCTCCCCCTCTCCTTCCTCTCTGTCTCTCTCTTCCCCTCCTGCAGCCAAGGCTCCACTGGAGCAAAGTTGGCCTGGGCACTGAGGATGGCTCCATGGCCTCTGCCTCAGGCGCTAGAATGGCTCTGGTTGCAATGGAGCAGCGCCCCATATAGGCAGAGCATTGCCCCCTGGTTGGCATGCCGGATGGATCCCGGTCAGGCACATGCAGGAGTCTGTCTCTCTGCCTTCCCGCTTCTCACTTCAGAAAAATACACACACACATACACAAAAAGAAATTTACATTGGTATGTTGGCCATTGAAGTTGTGAATTAGTTTCTGTTTTTTAACCATATAAATAATTCTAAAAATTATCCTTTTACATTCATAAAAATTTGTGTATATTGATGTTTTGTTATATCCTCAGAATTAACTCTTAGAATTTAGGTTTCTGAATTAAAAAATAATGAATATGTTTAAGTTTTTTATATTTATCACCAAATTATCTATTAGATGAGCTATAAAAATTGATATTCCAACTATCAATGATTTATCCAGAATATCTTCTACAAAATATTAAAATGAAAGCACAATATTGTCAATGTCTCAAAATCCCGGGAGAATGTTTGTGGACCTCAGTTTGATCTTCGCTGCTAATCCCAAATATACCTGATAAACATGGTAAAACTGACTGAAACAGTTACTGAACAGTGAGCAGCAGTTACTAAATGGTGAATTACACCCCTGCGGGAGACTCTTAAAATAAAGTATGAAATGACAGGCCCTGGCCGGTTGGCTCAGCGGTAGAGCGTTGGCCCGGCGTGCGGGAGTCCAGGGTTCGATTCCCGGCCGGGGCACACAGGAGAGGCGCCCATTTGCTTCTCCACCCCTCTGCCGCGCCTTCCTCTCTGTCTCTCTCTTCCCCTCCCGCAGCCAAGGCTCCATTGGAGCAAAGATGGCCCGGGCGCTGGGGATGGCTCTGTGGCCTCTGCCTCAGGCGCTAGAGTGGCTCTGGTCGCAACATGGCGACGCCCAGGATGGGCAGAGCATCGCCCCCTGGTGGGCATGCCGGGTGGATCCCGGTCGGGCGCATGCGGGAGTCTGTCTGACTGTCTCTCCCTGTTTCCAGCTCCAGAAAAAGGCAAAGAAAAAAAAAAAATGAAATGACAGATCTATTTTACTGTCCCCTAATGAGGATATATAATTTATGTACATTTCTAGTTTATAAAAGAACAATATCTAATAAGGATAAAGGACTAGGAAACTAGAACCCTGAATTTTGTTATGAAACATGATTTTTTTTTTTTACATAATAAGTTAGAAATGGATAATTGATTCTTTACTTCAGAGAAAGAATCAGTGTTCCCAAGGCATAAGCAAATAACTTTAATAAGAAGTTAGTTTTTTGTGAATGTAACTAATCTGTCACATAGATTCAGTTTAACAGAGATGTACTTAACACCAGATACTCTGGCCAAAAGGAATATGTTTTCTGTGGACCTTCCATTTTCTGGTGACTGCCTGATACATGGAATATATTCACCATCTTTGGGAAACACAAATTGACATTCTGTGGTTCTACTTACTACTCTGAACTGTTCTAACTTTTGGTTGCCTTTGATAAAGAAAGGGCATTCTTTGTCGCCCGTTCGGTGACCATACCGTTTACAACGCCAACCTAAAAACAAAGAAAAAGGGGACATAATTCTGTAAGATAACATATTTTTACTTAAAAAAAATAAAGTATTAGTAGGTCATATTAAGATATTCTTTAATTAGAATCAAATCTTAAAAGCAAATGCAATCTGGAGGAAACATGTAGGATCCCAGGAAATCGAAGGAAACTACTTGCTCCCACAGTCATCCTTTAATCTGAGTTTTAGAAATGAACCAAATACTTACTAAGCAATCCCATGCAAACCACAAAGTATCATTTTATTTCATTTTTAAACTGTGTGTAAAAAAAAAAAAAACACACAAAAAGATCAAAACAAAACAAAACAGAGCCGTGTATTATGGGTTGAACTGTGTCATCCCTCTGGCCCCCTCCCCCTACTGTGTGGAATGCACTTCAGAATATGCCTTTATTGGAAGACACGGTCTACAGAGGCTCTCAGAAGAAACCAACCTTGCTGAACCCAGACTCAGCTCTGAATATAATGATAAGAAAACAAACACCAAGGAATTATCAGTCCAAAACTGTGATAAAACTATTCTCGGGAAAAGGAGGTATAATCAGGGTACGTGTGCGGTGAGGGCAGGAGAGAGCTAAATTCTCCTCTTCCAGGGAACAGTGTCAACAAAGAATGCCTAGACCTGAAAAATCAATACAATACAAGCATAGTCTTTAGACATAAGAAGATAAATATCAAAATAACCAACCCAAAGGGCATCAAGTGGAAATGGAGGGAGAGACACTGGAAACAGCTATTTTAATCAGTGCATGAAGAACCTGTACAAACAAATGTCTTTAAAAGGCTGCAGCGCCCTTTTTTCAAATGTCACCTTGTGCTGCCCAGAGGCGTTGCTGCTCTGGTGTGGGGGTGCACGCAGAGCCCCACTGTCCCACACCCCCCTCGGTGGACGGTACCTCCATCCCTCGTCCTCCATGGCCCTTCTACCACGGAACACCCTTGTGGCTGCAGGGATGTCAGAGTGTGTACACCAAAGGCAGCTGCTGTCCTGGGAAAGCCCACTGCTCTCAGAGTCAGGAGCCCTGGAGTCACATGTCTGCTCCACCTCTTACCTGGGACCACTCACTGACACAGGCGAGGGGGTTTACGATAAACAGGCTGGTATCTGAGTTGCGCGCACTTGGGAGTACCTGACACACTTGCACACTCACACTGCATAACTTTGACTTCCTTCCCCAGTGGCATCCAGAGTCCCTTGGTGGGCGCGTGAGCCAGAAACTCCCTGGCGTGTTCATTGCCCGGTACATCCGGTATACAGTCTTCTGGCTTCGTCTCATCTTCCTGAGAAAGGAAACCCGTGTGAACAACAGGGCAGAGAGCACCGGCACTCTCTCCCACCTGCCTCGGAGCTCAGCACCGCCCGGCTTTCCCGTGGGGCGGGGCTCCACGGTCATCACTGCTTACCCTCTCAAGAACTGGAAAGACAAATGAGACCTGACAAAAAATGGCATGTACCAGAAGAATTACATCATGAAAATGAAGTAGGTCTTTTTAGAGAAATGTTACTGTGTTGTATACACAGAAATGATTAGTGAGCTCCAATTTCTTTCTTTTTTTTTTCTTTTTGTATTTTTCTCAAGTTAGAAGCCCAGAGGCAGTCAGACAGACTCCCGCGTGCACCTGACCGGGGATCCACCCGGCATACCCTCCAGGGGTTGATGGGTGTTGCTCTGTTGCAATTGGAGCCATTCTAGCGCCTGAAGTGGAGGCCATGGAGCCGTCCTCAGTGCCCGGGCCAACTTTGCTCCAATGGAGCCTTGGCTGCTGGATTGGAAGAGAGAGATAGAGAGGAAGGAGAGGGGGAAGGGTGGAGATGCAGATGGGTGCTGCTCCTCTGTCCTGGCCAGGAATCGAACATGGAACTTCCACATGCAGGGCTGATGCTCTACCACTGAGCAAACCGGCCAGGGCCATGAGCTCCAATTTCTGATCGGAAGATTACAGCAAGTTTTCTGCTAATGTAAAAGCTTTGTGGAATGAGGCAAACGATAGGATTCAACAAGTAAGGTTTCCCGGTATAACAGCAATCACACGGTTAAGTTAAAATGGATTATACCTGGAGGCCACGCTCATGTTTTATAGTCTCATACATGCTGTATTTATGAAATGTATTTTCACCACCAGATAACTGCATTACACAGTTAAGGTGCTGTTTTTTTAATTTCTGATTTTATTAAAGTTTCCATGAATATTATATTATATTTATGAAGAAAAGTGGCTTTATATATAAATATATATATATATATATTTTTTTTAATCAAAAGTTAAATCTTTAAAGAGGAAAGGTTGCTTTGACCTTTAACTACTCCTGACTCTCATGCCCCCAGAGGCTCTGACACTGGCCAGAGTGCTGGACAAGGCTTGTGCTCCAGGGGACCCGGGGCTGGAGGAGCCGCAAGTCTCCCCGAGTCCACTGTTCTCTGAGCTGCTGACATCAAGCCACCAGCACCAGGCCAGTCAGACTCGGCACCAGGGCGGCAGAGCTGGGGGTGGGGTGGTGGTGGCTGAAACCCACATGGGCCTGCCTCCGGTTCTCAGGGAACAGACAGGCGGCTGATTAAGTTTCTACAAAGACACAGGCTTGCAGCGAAGCCCAAAGTGTGTGACTGGCACCTGCGGGGAAGAAACAGGAGGCTCAAAACCTTATGTAGCCCTGGCCGGTTGGCTCAGCGGTAGAGCGTCGGCCTAGCGTGCGGAGGACCCAGGTTCGATTCCCGGCCAGGGCACACAGGAGAAGCGCCCATTTGCTTCTCCACCCCTCTGCCGCACCTTCCTCTCTGTCTCTCTCTTCCCCTCCCGCAGCCAAGGCTCCATTGGAGCAAAGATGGCCCGGGCGTGGGGGATGGCTCTATGGCCTCTGCCTCAGGCGCTAGAGTGGCTCTGGTCGCAATATGGCGACGCCCAGGATGGGCAGAGCATCGCCCCCTGGTGGGCAGAGCGTCGCCCCCTGGTGGGCGTGCCGGGTGGATCCTGGTCGGGCGCATGCGGGAGTCTGTCTGACTGTCTCTCCCTGTTTCCAGCTTCAGAGAAATGCAAAAAAAAAAACACCAAAAAAACACACCTTATGTAGCTGTTTTCATAACAAGTGACTGAGTCTTTGCACTGATTCAGTCTAAAAGAAGAACCAACAGGACAAACTTCACACTGACCTTGATTAGCCCGGGAGGAGGTTTTTCATAACTAGAAAGAAAGAAAAAGAAAAAAACCATCACTAACCACGTTAACAGCAACGTAACACATTTTATTTATATATTTATTTAATATTTTTATTTATTCATTTTAGAGAAGAGAGAGAGAATGACAGAGAAGGGAGAAAGGAAAGAGATGGGGGGAGGAGCAGGAAGCATGAATTTCCATATGTGCCTTGACCAGGCGAGCCCAGGGTTTCAAACCGGTGACCTCCATGTTCCAGGTCGACGCTTTATCCACTGCGCCACCACAGGTCAGGCACATAACACATTTTAATGAGCAATAGCAACTGTAGGCTAAAATAAAAAGGATACTTTAAATAAAAACTTAAGGCCCTGGCTGGTTGGCTCAGCGGAAGAGCGTCGGCCTGGCGTGCGGGGGACCAGGGTTCAATTCCCGGCCAGGGCACATAGGAGAAGCGCCCATTTGCTTCTCCACCCCCCCCCTTCCTCTCTGTCTCTCTCTTCCCCTCCCACAGCCAAGGCTCCATTGGAGCAAAGATGGCCCAGGCGCTGAGGATGGCTCCATGGCCTCTGCCCCAGGCGTTAGAGTGGCTCTGGTCGCGGCAGAGCGATGCCCCGGAGGGGCAGAGCGTCGCCCCCTGGTGGGAGTGCCGGGTGGATCCCGGTCGGGCGCATGCAGGAGTCTGTCTGTCTCTCCCCGTTTCTAGCTTCAGAAAATACAAAACAAACAAACAAACAAAAAAAACCCCCAAAAAACTTAAAAGTACATTACATCTAAAACAGATAATATAATAAGCCCCGCCCTGAAGAGGTCACATAAAAATAAACTGATGCTATACCACGTCCTCCTGAGATCTACAATTTAAATTCACTGAAACTGTAACTGACTTAGCAGCACAATGATTTTATTTTTTGAAGAAGGGAGAGCAAGCGATTACAGGGAAAATGTGAGGTTAAGAAGATCCATGAGGCCCTGGCCGGTTGGCTCAGCGGTAGAGCGTCGGCCTAGCGTGCGGAGGACCCGGGTTCGATTCCCGGCCAGGGCACACAGGAGAAGCGCCCATTTGCTTCTCCACCCCTCCGCCGCGCCTTCTTCTCTGTCTCTCTCTTCCCCTCCCGCAGCCAAGGCTCCATTGGAGCAAAGATGGCCCGGGCGCTGGGGATGGCTCTGTGGCCTGTGCCCCAGGCACTAGAGTGGCTCTGGTTGCAACATGGCGACGCCCAGGATGGGCAGAGCATCGCCCCCTGGTGGGCAGAGCGTCGCCCCATGGTGGGTGTGCCGGGTGGATCCCGGTCAGGCACATGCGGGAGTCTGTCTGTCTCTCCCTGTTTCCAGCTTCAGGAAAAAAAAAAAAAAAAAAAAAAAAGAAGATCGATGAGCTAATTATGGTTCCAAACTGTCATTATAGTTGTCCAGCTGTTTACCTGGCCTTTCGCTTGGTAGCTCCTAAAACCCTTGTGACATAATGATTTAATGTTTTCCTCAGCCTTCTCTTATGCACCAACTTTAAAGACCATTGAAAAGAGAGTAAATATGGGGAGTGCAGTGATTAGCAAGAACCGAGGGGTGAAAGGTGAAATGCTTCCGTCCTCTACAATAACAAGGAGAACAACTCCGGGGATGTGACACTGTGATTTCTGTAAGAAATGCATATTTGGTCTTCATCCACTGTTCCTGGCCCATAGCTCCTAAAACCCTGCTACTTTCTCTTATTTAAGAGCCATACGGGCGTCTTTTGCCTTAGTACTGAGTTTTGTTCCCAATTCCTGAAATAGCTACAGAGCTAAAAAGAGGAAAAGAGTTTATTTATAACAAGCCCCCTTTCAAGGAGCCTGAGTTTATGTTAATGAGGAGCCTTTTGGAAAAGCCCCTAAGGATGGGGGGGGCTGGTTGTCCGAGGAATTGGAGGATTGGACTTTCAGTCCTATCTCTTGGGACACTGGGTTAATCACCAATGCCAAAGATTAACCAGTCATGCCGATGTAATGAGGACTCTATAAAATCTCCAAGGATTGGGTTCAGAGAGCCTCAGGGTTTGTGAACACGTGGAGGTGTGGCGCCCCTAAAGAGGGCATGGAGGGAAGTTCCACACCCCTTCCCACAGACCATGCCCCCCTGTGCTTCTCTTCCCTCTGGCTTCTCCTGAGTTACCTCCTTCTATAATAAACCAGTAACCTAGTAACTGAAATGTTTTCCTGAGTTCTATGGGCCATTCTAGCCAACTAACCAAAATGGAGGAGGTTGTGGGAACCTCCCATTCACGGCCGATCAGTCAGAAATAGAGGTGACAGCCTGGATTTGGCGATCGGCACCTAACGTGTGTGAGCAGGCAGTCTTGTAGGACTGATTCCTCAGCTTGTGGGTTCTGATGTTATCTCCAGACAGACAGGGTCAGAACTAAGGAAAATTTGTAAGAAATCGACCGCGTATCCTCTGAGAGCATTGCTGGGTGGTGCCGAAGACCCCCACACAACTGAGGATAGAACAGAATTTAACTGTGGTCTGAGCGCAGAGAAGAGAAACAGAGGAGTGTTTCTTCCTTTACAGTGGATGATGGGTGAGAAATGCCATGTGCAGCCACAGCAAGAAAAACCTCCCTTTGGCTTCCTCTCTGGGCCCTTCCAAACACGACTGTGATGGAGGCGCCTCTGAGCTTTGTCACCAACACCGATCTAGAACGTTTCTGAAGGGACAGAGGAGGAATTATTCCCTAAAGACCACATAGTAAACAACTCAGTATACACGGAGTTAGCTTTTTAGGTATCCTGTTTCGAAAGCAAATTCCGGTGCTCGCTTCGGCAGCACATATACTAAAATTGGAACGATACAGAGAAGATTAGCATGGCCCCTGCGCAAGGATGACACGCAAATTCGTGAAGCGTTCCATATTTTTAAGACACATGCAGCCCCATGTTTATTGCAGCATTGTTCACAGTGGCCAGGACATGGAAACAACCAAAAAGCCCATCAATAGATGACTGGATAAAGAAGATGTGGCACATATACACTATGGAATACTACTCAGCCATAAAAAATGATGACATCGGAACATTTACAGCAAAATGGTGGGATCTTGATAACATGATACGAAGCGAAATAAGTAAATCAGAAAAAAACAGGAACTGTATTATTCCATACGTAGGTGGGACATAATACTGAAACTAAGAGACATTGACAAGAGTGTGGTGGTTACGGGGGGGAGGGGGGAATGGGAGAGGGATAGGGGGTGGGAGGGGCACAAAGAAAACAAGATAGAAGGTGACAGAGGACAATCTGACTTTGGGTGGTGGGTATGCAACATAATTGAACGACAAGATAACCTGGACTTGTTATCTTTGAATATATGTATCCTGATTTATTGATGTCACCCCATTAAAAAAATAAAATTATAAAAAAAAAAAAAAAATTCCGGTATTTTCCAGTGGCAAGCTGTGGCATGCCTTAGGCATAGGCTTCTATTGGCAACAACGATTCGCACAAGTTGGGAAGGTGATACACTTCACCAGCAGCCAGTCACTAGAAATGATGATGCGGTGCTTTATGCAAGGGAGTCTGGAAGGGAAGTGGGGAAGCCCGTGAAATATCCTGTAACCCAGTGATAAGACTAAGGGAAACACAGCGAACACAATCAGGGGGCGGGGTGGCTACGGGGAGGGCTAGGGTTTATGAGGGTGTGGCGCTCTTCATCTTCGAAATCACAAGGACTTTACATGCGAGAACCCCAGAGACTATGTTTATAATAACGCTCTACGGTTCTAACTTCCTTCTCCCTTCACTCCCATTTTCTCTTCTGTAAGGACTCCCCCATCCTGGCAGGAGGCCACAGTGTGCACCTGGCTTGCCCCGCCTGCCCACGCCAGCTTGCCACCCTCTCCTTTCCCCCGGGTGACTCCCTTTTTGGTGATGGAACACCTAGTTGATATTTTTAGTTGACACCAACAGTACTTTCTTGCTGCCGTAGGAGCTGCACAAGTAACATATAGGCAACAAGCTCAGATCCAGGTTCCTCAACAGCATGTCAATGTTTTTTCCTAGAAGGAAAAGGAATGGGATAGGACCGCCTATTCTTAAATCTTATTATTGTTAGCAACTGCCTTCCCTAAAAAGTTCACTTTTTTGTTTGTTTGTTTTACGGTGACAGAGAGAGAGTCAGAGAGACGGATAGATAGGGACGGACAGACAGGAAGGGAGAGAGATGAGAAGCATTGATCATCAGTTTTTCGTTGTGACACCTTAGTTGTTCATTGATTGCTTTCTCATATGTGTCTTGACCGCGGGCCTTCAGCAGACTGAGTAACCCCTTGCTCGAGCCAGCGACCTTGGGTCCAAGCTGGTGAGCTTTTGCTCAAACCAGATGAGCCTGCGCTCAAGCTGGCAACCTCGGGGTCTCGAACCTGGGTCCTCCGCATCCCAGTAAGACACTCTATCCACTGTGCCACTACCTGGTCAGGCTAAAAAGTTCACTTTTTAACAGTTTCCACAAATTTAAACCCTAGGTGTTTCTTCCTAGGGTTAAACAATTCCTTAGTCTAGGTAGCGTGTTAAAAAAGATGTTTCTCAAATATTAAGGTGATATTTAACTATTAAAAAAAGAACAGATTTACAAGTGGGAAACGGAGTATGTTTACAATACACTTGGCTTTGCCCTGTCACAGTTCAATCCTCTGCATTATCTTTGTAGTTAATCCTTAGAAAATAAAAAAGTTGGATATCCTCAAAGATGAGAGATGATATGTTATTGATGAAATCAACAACAACAGGATTCTGTGGAAAAAAAATTCTCAGAACAAGGATAGCTCCTGAAAATTAAAAATATAATTGAAACTTTAAAAAGTACAATGATGGAAGTATTGGAAGATAAACCTTACAGAAAGAATGAGAAGACAAAATAAAATAGGAGAGAAAAGACAGGGAATCAAAATAATCTAAGAAAAAAATGGAGGGAAGAAAATTAAAACACAAACCATGTCTGAATATTAAATAGCCAAGAAATGTCAAGAAAATTAAAAAAAAATTAAAATTCAGTGTGTGGGGGGAAATCCAGTAAGAAAGTTCACATTATTATGAAACTACAAAATACTAGGAATGAAGAATTCTTATTTAAAGCTTCCAGGCGACTTCTCTGGCCCCCGGCCCCCGGACCAGAGAACATTGTCCGGGAAGCGCTATACTAAATAAAGCTTTTGCTATTCCACAAAAAAACAAACAAAAAAAGAAACACACACACACACAAATAAATAAAGCTTCCAGCCTGACCAGGTGGTGGCGCAGTGGATAGAGCGTCGGACTGGGATGCAGAGGACCCAGGTTCGAGACCCCGAGGTCACCAGCTTGTGCACGGGCTCATCTGGTTTGAGCAAAAGCTCACCAACTTGGACCCAATGTCGCTGGCTCGAGCAAGGGGTTACTCGGTCTGCTGAAGGCCCGCGGTCAAGGCACATATGAGAAAGCAATCAATGAACAACTAAGGTGTCGCAATGCGCAACGAAAAACTAATGATTGATGCTTCTCAT